>NW_027130208.1:10237500-11437500 GCF_026122565.2 Emydura macquarii macquarii | reverse complement strand
ATTTGGTGCATTAATTGGAAACAATGGCCATGTCACTTCACATGCTTTGTTCGATTAATTTGTTACTATACTCGTCATCTTTAATTACAGACGAGCTCCATTGACATATGAAATTGGCCCACTATATTGCTAGTAAATTCTCTCTATGTAAAAGAGTGGGCCTGTGGAAGAGCACACGAGTCTAAAGCTACACTAGACTGATTTTGTGCTTACTATGCAGGTATCAGGCCCCAGTCCTGCAGCGAAATCAAATAGCATGGCTAGTGT
The DNA here is from genome assembly GCF_026122565.2 of Emydura macquarii macquarii. Taxonomy (NCBI): domain Eukaryota; kingdom Metazoa; phylum Chordata; order Testudines; family Chelidae; genus Emydura; species Emydura macquarii. The sequence goes on along the minus strand of NW_027130208.1, from coordinate 11,437,233 downwards.
GATCATATTTCCAAAGGGAAAACAGGACATTGTGCGGGGCTGGCCCGAGCCGCTGGCCTGAGCCCCTCCCCTCCATGAGGGGCGTGCCTGAACCCTGTGCCCCCCCACCCTCTCAGAACGGGGCTGGCATTGTTGCCTGCCCAAGCACTGGCTGCCCCCCCATGCAGGGCTGGCATCGTTGCTCACTCGAGTCCTGCCTGCCGCTCTGCACAAAGCTGGTGCTGGCATCGCTGCTCGCCTGGTCCTTGCCTGACACCCCCCAAGCAAGCCTTGACTCCACTCCCCTCAGACAGGGCTGGTATCACTGCTCAACCCCACCATCCACATCCCACTTTTATTTAAAAAAAAAAAAAAAGTGGGCATTTGTCCCATTTGTTCTTGCAAAAAGTCAGGATGGACACAACACGGCTTAAAAAAGGGACTATCCTGGCCAAAACGGCACGTTGACCCTTCCAACCAAGATCTTCCAAGGGATTTTGAAGAGGTCTAAAGGTGCCATTGGATCACTGGAGCTTTGATTAGCACATTAGTATACAGAGAACAACAATGTACCTATCTGTCTTGCATATTTCTCTCAGCAGCAATACGTTTTTGCTTCCTTAATATTTTCTCTGTACAATTGTTAATGAATTTAATGTATGCCCTTCTAAATTAAAGATTAATCACAATGAACATTTTTAAATAGCTGCCCAAATGTCCATCTTTTAAAATTAAGTTGAGAATTTATTATAAATGATTGAAAATCATTTGCTGATAGTCATGTACTTTTCCACCAACACATCTTTGTTGCATTTGTTTACTTGGCATGAAGTTCCTTAGGTGTGTATTACAGTAAGCAAAACATGAGGAAACAACTTTGAGTTATGAGACTAAAATTCCACATCAGGATTCTGGTGTTTTGCTCACAAGTGATTCATGTGGGCACTAGAACTCTGAAATGAAATTATGGCTCCATATAATTCATTGTTACATGCTAACTAATGTAGATTAGTAATAACACCAACGAAAGACAATGCTTTACACTCAAAATATGTACATATTATAACAATGAAGCCTTCATTAGAGACAGTATAAAAAGTAACATCCATATGTTCAGCCAAAATTGGATGTTAGCTTCTCATTGATTTTTTGCTCAATTGTGAAAAGCACATTTACAAACGTTAAGACAGCAAAACAACATTTTATCTTAGAAATTGCAGAAGCAGCAGACAATACAAGTGTCAGACGGTGAACAGGACTTAACAGTTCTACCTTCAGAACCTCAAATTTAGCTATTACTTGGCTTAAACTCCAGGTCAATAAATAGTCTAATTGTTGAGAATACGGTTGATCTCTTTAAACAAATTCTGCACTTTCGAAAGGAACAGACCTATTAAAAGAATAGAGTTTCACGAATGAAGGCAAAAATATACAGAAATACAATGAAACAGGCTACCAAACACGCCTTAGATCACAAATGTTAGAGACTTTAAAAAGGTAACATTGGATGGTTAACAGATGAAACAAAATGGTCCAGGTATTTTTTCTTAAAAACACTCACAGAGCAAGAGAGCTTTAGTACAACTTGAAATGTTAATTACACAGACAAAGAATCAGTTTGTTACTATTATGTTGCTCACAGTGATTTTGCTCCCCTTACCAGTTTTACTCCACTGGGCTTCATTATGCTGTCACTTACACCACTGTAAGTCAGGAGTGACTCCACCAAAATCAATGGCATTTCATTGATGTAATGCCAATCTAAGTGACCTTAGATTCAGGCCCATTGAGGACTTTGAGTGCATGGCAACTGATTTACCTGGTGTCAATGAGAGCAAAATCAGGCCCCATATGTTTGTTGATGTCCTTTCTTACAAAAATCTTGTAATGGGTATGTATTACTTGCAGGTTCTTAAAGAAGCAACTTCACTAACCTTTGTCATAACTTTAAAAACATCCCAACTAAATAAAAAAAGTTCAAGGGCTAATTAAAAAAGGTCAGTAAAAATATATGTTGGGGAAGGAAAAGAAAAACATTTTAGAAAAAAGAGGAAACTAGGAAAAGCTCAGGAAATAAGAATTCTTGGAAGCAAATATTTTCTAGGGACAGGAGTAGAAAGAAGTAAACTGGGGCATAGCAGGGATTAGAAAATGAGTTGTCAAAACTGTCAGAGGCTGTACATTACAAGCACAAAACTGTATAAGCATGACTGTCTGATATGCTTAGGGATCTCAGTGTACTAACATGCTTTTGTAGGTGTAACAGGGCATAGTGTTATAGCTTAGGGTCAAGACTATTGGTCTATTCAAACTCAGCACAACAACATATAAAATCTCTCATCATAAAATTCAAAGAATTTAGACTGAGTATTTTACCCTACCTCAACTAATTTTATACGTGAAGCATGCTTCCACAGCAGCTTGTTTGTTTTTCCCCCCATGGAATCTAGCGGTCATCCCGTAGAATGGGTTTATGAGACCAATTTAGCTTTTGCTTCTTTGTTTCCATGTTACAGAAGTATTTTACTCATGTGGGCAGTCATTATATTCTCCCCCATGCTTTATGCTTGCTTTTCAATAAGTGTCACTTACTGTGAACAAATAAGCTTTCATTTTTACACTTCACCTACCTGCTTCACCTTTCTCTAAGAAGTATAGTGATAATGTTACTATAATTTGTGGGCCAGGGTAGATTGATGCCACTGCTTGATACTGGTACATTTACAACGGGCGAAAAGTGAATGGTGGCATGATTCAAATCTACTTTTTTTTTTGCAGAGATTTCAGAATGCCATTGACTATCAAACCTATTCTACTGTCAGCTGCTGCTTGCTCTCATGTTATTTTATTTCTCATACCCACCAGTCTCTTTACAGTATGTGCTCTTAAATAAAGTAAACACATATAGATTTCTGACAGAAAGGAATTGATGTGACAAACTGTAATTTGTATGCTGCAGCATAATTATAATTAGAGATGGTCAAATAGTAAGCAAAAATAATAAATAAATCAAATCTTCATTTGTGACTATTTCAGTGTATAAAAATTCCAATTTTAGTTTGCTCTGATTTGAGCTGCCAACTTATTCATTATGAGTATTTGGATGGTCGACATTTATTCAAGAAAAGGACAGAGTCCTCTGGGACAAATGGAGGAAGAAGTGAGAGTACTGAAGGAAATAGAATAACCAGCGAGGTAGGAAAAGAACCAAGAGAGGACGATGTCATAAAAGCTAAGGGAGAACAAGGTTGCATTAAGGGGGTATGATCTATAGTGTAAAGAGCACCAGAGACGCAAGCAGGGATGGTTGTGGTCAGAGACTGGACATTGGACAGGGAAGGCCAGCGCCCTGAGGTGAGACTGAAGATTCTCTCTAGCAGGTGCTTGGCAGACTGGTTCTTGCTCATGTGTTCAGGGTCTGACTCGGGGTCTATAACCGTATGTGGGGTCAGGAAGGAATTTTCCCCTCAGTCAGGTTGGGAGTGACCTTGGTGATTTTTTTTTTTTTTTTGGCCTTCCTCAGCAGCATGTGGGTATAGTCACTTGCCAGGATTATCTGGGTATCTCTCACTTAATCATTTCCCTGCCATCGCAAGGTCTTGGGCACTGGTGCACCTAAGTCCCTCCTGTTCTCTGCATCTGGCATGTACCTTGAATTCTGTGGGCTGTTATGCTTTGGTTTAAATGACAGTTGTTGATTTGAATGTGCAGGTGCCAGGTGGTGTTGGTGGCCTGTGATATACAGGTCAGAGTAGATCAGATGGTCCAGTCAGACCTTAAGTTCTATGAATAATAAGCATGGAGTAGAGGGCCCAAAATTTGGTCCTTAAAAGTTATGTCTATACAGCAGCTAGGAGCTGTAATTCCCAGCACACGCAGACATATATGTGCTAGCTCTGTTCACATTAGTGCCTAAAAAAAATAGCAATATGGTTGAGGCAGCATGGGTGGAAGAGCTCTGAGAACTAAATTTCTGTGGTCTCTTAATTATCCGTTTTCTCTGAGTGAACATCCTACCACATGAACGCATTCAATATTGACTTCTTCATTCAGGGCTGTCTGGTTTCCTTTCTGATGAGTATTGTTAAGAAACGCAGAACATAATTTTTTCTGAACAGTACTATTAATGCCACTACACCAATTTTTCCATTAAGGAATTTTGAAGAACAACAAGCAGTCAATTCTCTACCATGAGTAATATTCATAGCAGGGGAAACAGGTGTTCCAAACGAGCTCCCGAACCTTGTTTGAGTCTCATAATTTTTACTTCCCATATTCTTATTTCTTGTGGGTTCATGTTGCCAGTGGAAGTAATTTATCTGAATGGGTTTTATTCAGTTTTCTGCTTTATAGATTTGAAATTTTTTGCTCATGTAACCATGAAGCCCCTTTCCTTTAAAAAAAAAATACAAACAAACCTTTATATTCCGAATCATTTTGATATCTCAAAGCTGCCTGGAGCAAAATAAGGTGTCTGATGCCACAAACACTTATGCACATGCTTAACTTTCCTACCCTGAGTAACTCCTGGTAGTAAAATTAAGCACATACAAAACTGTTTGCGGAATTGGGAGCCATATTTTGTCACAGAGATATGGGCGGACTCATTGTGCTACACAAATAATGTGTATGAAAAAAAAATCACAGCTTGCAAACTTAGAACTAAACTCAAAGCTTTCAAGTTTGGAGTCCCATTTGACTCTAGTTAAATAGATATTCTTAGCTGTTGCATTTCTTTATTTAATTTTATTTATGGGAAACTCCTAGAAGAAGAGCAAGACATTGATTCTTGCTAGAAATTATTCTTGTTTGCATAACACACGTTTCCATTTAATTAGACAAAATATGGGTTTTGTTTGGTTAAAATTTTCCCTCTGAAAACAATTTAAGAGAAATAATACTTTGTGAACTTTGGAAGAGTTCTGCAAATTAAATTGTTAACTGTTTGGTAAACCCCCACAACACCTTTGTATTCTTCAAACCCTAATGAGGAGTAATACATAACAGATTTTACTAAGATTTACACAATATCTTGACAAAATATCCTTCTACTATAAGTGGCTAGTTAGACAGTTATAATGAATACAATAGGTGTCCCCTCAGAGGTCAAACTCATAACATCTATGCAAATTCTAAGATCAAATTACACTGACTTTTTTTCCCCTGATGTGCATTTTTCAGTTTGCTATGCTAGCAACTGTCTTATTCCATTGCTCTGCAACATGCTTTAGGCACTTCACACTTGCACAGAGCACTGAAAAATACCTCCTAACACTATGGGTTCAATCCTGCTCCCACTGAAGTCAATTGAAGAAACGTTATTAGCGACAATGGGCATCAAGTGAAACCCTATGTTTGGTCAAAGAATTTCAACAACGTCTTGGAATACGCAATGTGCCCCAAAAGTCACATAGTTTTTTTTTTTAAGGCTCCAAAGGGATCACTGTAGTCATCTAGTCTGACCTTCTGTATAACTCAAGCCATGGGACTTTTTGAATTAATTCCTGCTTCAAGTCCAATAGCTGTGCTTGCCCTAGAACATATCTTTCAGAAAAACATTAAATCTTCATTAAAAACTTTGCCAGTGATGGCGAATCTACCACAAGCCTTGGTAAGTTGTTCCAATGGTTAATCAATCTCACTTTTTTTTTTAAAAAAAAGCATCTTATTTCTACTCTAAGTTTGTCTAACTTCTAACCATTACATCTTTTCATATCTTTGTCTGCTAAGCAAAAAGTTCTTTTATTATCAAATTTCTGTTATCCATGTAGGTACTTCTGATCAAATCACCTCTTATCCTTCACTTCATTAAGCTAACTAGATTGGACTACATCTATTTCTCATTGTTATTTGTCAACATCCCCCTTCAACTGTTGACACAAAAACTGGACATAGTATTCCAGTAGCAGTCACATCAGTGACAAATAGAGAGGTTATAACCTTCCTATTCAACATTCCCGTTTATATATCCAAGGATTTAGCCACTGCACCATATTAGGAGCTCATGCACAGCTGATTATTCCGCAAGCTCCCCTTTGTACCCTAAGCCTTTTTAAAAAAAAAGAATCACTACTTTCCAGAATAGAGTCCCCCATCCTATAAGTATGGGTACATTCTTTGTTTCAGGATGTATGACCTTACATTTGACTATAGCGAAATGTATATTGTTTGATTGTTGGGCTGACAGGCTTTTAAGTACCTGGATCAATGCCTGCATGGCAAAAGCTTTCTTTCAATATTCAAACTTCCCCAGGATTCAAGGATTTATAAAAAACAAACTAACGGCCCAGAGAACTAAGCTGCCAGACATCCTAATTTTAAAAAGCCTAACTTAAAGTAGCTGTTGTTTTGTAACCTCCTTAGTTACTGTTGGAGTGGAAAGCATTTCATTGTCATTATATGACATGAATGCACCAGCTGGTTGTCTGCCAAACAGATCTGAAAATATTTATTGAACACTTTTCCCTTATTAACAATTATACAATTTCCATCTAGTTATGGAACAATATCATTGTTAGGATTCCTTTTGTTCCTGATTTACTTAAACTTTTGTACTGTCCAACTCTGCTGAATTTCTCATGTCCTTTTGCTTCCTGTAGCATGGGGTCCGGTCCGACCCCACGGTTGGCTCAGAGGAAGGCCACTGCACCTTCCTACAAGGGGAATGTTAGCTGTAGCTAGGAGTCTGGTGCACCGGCCCTCAGGCAGGGCGGGCGAGCCGGCAGTCAATGGCGCTGGCGCTCAGGCAGGGCGGGTGAGCAATCTATCAAGTGCTCCGACCCCTGGCCAGGGTGAGCAAGTAATCAGTCTATCGCCCCAGCCCTCAGGCAGGGCGGGTGAACAGCAGTCTATCGCCCCAGCCCTTGGCAGGGCGGGCTGGTAAGCATTGTCCTCGAGTTAGGAGAGCAGGGGACGGTGCTCACTCCCTGGGTGGCAAGGATAAGGGGAAGGGGAGGGGGACACAGGCCCACCCCACTCCACAGCATCCCAGCCCAGAGCCCTAGCAGTGGCAAAGGCATTGCCACTAAGTCAAAGGGGCTCCTGCCGCAACACGCCGATGGGGCTTGCCCCTGTCTCAGCCACGGTTATGGCTGCCCCTGGGCTACTTCCTCCCCGTATCCCCAGGTACCTGTATCTGTGGGATCCTCGGTGTCACTGGGGTAGACCGCCCGCAGCAGGCTCGCCAGTCCCTCGGCGTCCATAGGTGGCAAGGCAGGAAGCTCCTCAGCGAGGGGCAGCTCCTCCAGGTCCCAGGGCTCGGGGGATGGCTCAGTCTCTGGCAGCTCCTCTAGGTCCTGTCCTGTCTCAGGGGATGGCTCGGCCTCAGGCAGCTCCTCTAGGTCAGGTCCGGCCTCAGGGGGGGGGGAGCGGTCTCCCAGCCCTCCGGCTCAGGGGACTCAGTCCAATCACTAGGGCCTATGGGCTTGGCCCAGTCCTGGGGGCCTGTAGGCCTTGGCCAGTCTAGGGGTCCCGGAGGCCCTATCCAACCCTTAGCGGTTGGTCGCTTGGGCCGCTCCTGGGGTCAGCAGCCTGGCCCGGTTCAGGCTTCAGCTGTAGCCCCCGGGGCTGCACGTCTGCCTCCGGTGGCAGCTTCTTCTACTCTGAGTTGTGGGGCCTGCTTCTTATGTGGGGCCACCCCTCTGGTGCTGGATTGGTCAGCCGGCAGGACCTATCACTAGCTGGCCTCCCGGTTGCCGGGCAGACTGGGCGGCCAGCCCTTTTCCTGTCCAACCCCAGCGCTTTTGGCCCTTCTTCGGGCCCTGGCTCAGAGGAAGGCCACTGCATCTTCCTATACTTCCCTTATCAGTGTTCTATAATTCATAGGTTCTAAGTTATATTCAATGCTTTAAACTTCCCTTTTCTCCAATTTTTTATTTATTTTTATTTTTTAATGTTGCTTTCACTTCCCTTTTAGGTCAGACTCTTTTTAAACCAGTATATCCTTCTTTCTCAGTTGTGAATTTTTGTGCATCTAGGAAAAATGTTAAACACTTCCCAATTACCATTTATGTTTTCCTCTTTAAATGTGTTGTCTTTCATTTGGCTCATCTTTTCGAAAATTAATTTGAAAACTAATTTGAAAAATTAGTCCTTTTAAAGCACCAACTATGTTTTTATATAGTTGGTGCTTTAACAGGAATGAATCTGTTTCTATTCCTCTCCGATTGTTAGCACATAACAAATATAAAGAGTCAGAGTAATCAAGTTAGATCACTTGCACCTGAGCAACCACCAACTTTTAGTTCTGTGGTCAGTGCCTCTAACTACCAAGATGATGTCTAATACAGAATACTTCCATGTTGGATGTAACAATTTCCTATTTCAGTAAGTATCATGGGGAACTTCAATATGTTACATATGCTGCATGTTTCATGCTGTTAGTACTAAAACCTTGGGATTTCTAAGAAGTGTAGATGATTGTGTTTCTCCACCTACAAGTTATAGATAGGTACTTAAAAAGACATCATCATGTTCTCTAGTGTGATTTGGTGGTCTATAGTAGACAGACTACTACTCCATCTTGTGTTTTATCTGTCAGACATTAATACATAAGCATTCAAGATTATTACCTTCCAAGTTTTCAGTGACTCAGGAAGAGAATGCCATTTTGAGTGCCACTACCCCTCCCCTTTGATCCTTCCTAAATATGTTAAAATTACTTATTATAAACTTCTAACCATGTGAATCTTCCCACTCGGTTTCAGTAATGCCAGCTAGGTTGAATTTATGTTCATAAATGAACATTTCCAAATCTTGTTTACTATGCAGGCTCCTGACAATATTGTGTAGCCAACAAAAGAATTTCTTTTCTTCACATTCCTGAGTACCTTGATTAGTTTTGTTCTTGATATCTCTGTCTCCTTGAATATTCTGGAGTGTACTCACAGGAGAGTTATATGTAAGACACAGGAGGAAACTGTCCTGCTCTATTTGTCAGTGGTGAGGCCTCAGCGAGGAGTACTGTGTCCAGTTGTGGGTACGACCCTAAGAAAGACAAACTGGAGAGAGTCCAGAGGACACTGACAAAAATGATATGTGGAGAAAGATTGGGAATTTAGTCTTGAGAAAAGGAGACTGAGGGAGGACCTGCCAGCAGTTTTCAAATATGTTGAAGGTTGTTATAAAGAAGACAGTGATCAATTGTTCCCCATGTACAGAGAAGGTAGCACAAGTAGGAATCAGCTTAATCTGCAGCAAGGGAAATTTAAGTTAGACACTGGAGGGGGGGGAAGGGCAGGGGGAGAAAAAACCACCGACTCTAAGGATAGAAAAATATTGTGATGGAGGGTTGGAGGTTTTTAAGAATAGGTCAGATAAACACCTGTCAGGGATGGTCAGAGTATACAGTCTCTTTATGTGGGGCTGGACTAGATGATCTCGAAGTCCCTTCCAGACCTACATTTCTATGATTCTATGTGGGCATTCAGTTTAAGACACATGTGCATCATGGTTGTCTCTTGGTTGGTTTCCTTGTTGAATGTATCCTATAGACATGGTCAATATTGTCTTCCTCCTCCCCTGCCAGTACATGTTTCATGAGAAAAATGTACTATTTTTCTACCAGCTCTATCATAAAGGACAATAGCTGGATCTCAGACAGTACTTTTTACCTGTAGATTTTAAAGTGTTTTACAAGGGAAGAAAGAATCCTTACTGTGCAGATGCAGAAAGTGAGGCACAGAGATTGTGTGACTCTGGAAGGGCTGCGAGCAGAACCCAGGGCTCCTTAGGGATTAACAAAGCCCTCTCCACTGGGCCCCACTGTCTCCTAAAGTCAAGGAAGAGGAGCTAACTAAAGAGGTCACATAAAGAATATTACATAGTAATTTGCTCAATGCAGGGATCATTAAGAAAGTGAATTTTCAAGAGGTATTTAAGTGAGAGGGACCTGACCTCAGGAAGAGTATTTCATTTGTAGAAAGTGACATGAAAAAGAGGCATAGAGATGCCTGTAGAGAAGCAGATGAATGGGACATCAAGAACATCATCACTGGAGAAACATAAGGAACATGAAGCAATGCAATAAGAGCAAAGGCTGAAGGTATTGTCCTTGTGCCTGGATAGTGTTTCATGGCCCATTTTACTCTGTACCTCGAAAAGCTAGTGCTAAAATATTCACTTCACTATTGGAAAGTATGAAACTGCCTCACTTCTGTTTTTTGCAATAGCAGTTAAAGAAATAAAGTATTGTTAATTTTCTAGTTCAGATGGAATTACTGGCTTCTAGTAAAGAGACCATGAAGCCTACTGTGAACAAGAAACAACAGCAAACCTACTGGGGAAAAAAAATCATGCCTCCTGGGCTTAGATGCACAGTTTGACAATGAAAATGCAGTGCAAATTACGTGAATTGTATGCATTTCTTTAGGGTTTATGTCATGTCTAATTCACCTTGAAATTGAAGTCATCACATTTTACTTTTCATGAAAAGTGTAAAGAGCATTTGGTGTCCTATGAAAATAGGACAAATGGGTAGCACAAAGGTAAATTATTTCTAACTCATTTGAAGGAAGTCATAAAATAAAAGTGACATGACACTGTCAAATAAAATTCATCTAAACAGCTCTAGAAATCTCAGAGGGAAAACTTAGTTTTCAGTAAAATACTTTTACCAGGAAATGGGTCAGCTGTATAAATCGAAATGTAAATTCTAATTTCAGCTTGTATAAATTCATCCGTCTCATATCATTACTTTGAACGATAGGGAAGGCTCAGTTTAAGCATCTGACTTTGTTTGACTTTAAAATATAGTTTTGGTTTTTTATACTTACTCTGAGATTTCTAAGTTACTTGTAGAAACAAACATGTTTCCCTTTAGGGTGTTCATAACAATGAAGTGACTTACAGACAGTGGGCCAGATTCTAAGCTCACATTGTGTAAATCAAGAAGTATTTCCATCTAAATTACGCTGGTGTTAGACCAGTGAGAAAGACGGGGGACTGGGTTCTGATCTCTTAGGGCAGAACTTTTCATATGGGCTCTCATGCATAAACAATGCTCAGAATCTTCCACATTCCACACACAACTCTTTCCATCTTAGATCCTGGGATATGGCTCATATGCACAAGAGACCCGTTAAGGGAAGTTTCATGCTAAGAGGGCATATGATATTTTCCCTCCTCTCTTAAGCCTGAGACAACTCTGTGCAGGGTCGGCCCTGTATTAGAGTAGCCTGAGAGTTGTTCTAATTAATATCTGCTGCAACTGACCACAAGGGATCATAAATTGCTAAGTGGCACAGAAGCAGCTTAACCTTGGCCACTTTCTTCATGCCAAACTCCTTTCCACTGCTTTGCATGTAGTAAGGAGAAGGTTTGATATAAGAGGCCCTACTTTGGCTCTGAAAATCCACCTTACATGGGATTGATTCTACCTGGGCTGGTTACACTGGCTTTAGAGTAGAATAGTCAGTGGTAGAGCTCAAACCAACCAAACAAGAGATTCTGGCCCAGGTCCTCTTACTTTCCACAGGGGGATTCAATCAGCGACTCATCAAAAGTTAATTCATCTCCCACTCCTCCCTACTGATTGTTAATGTGTTGAGAAATCATCGTCTAGGAACACTGGCTAAGCATGATTTTTTTCTGTACAAAAGCTTTTTTGGAAGCTCTGATCCATGCCTTTAAAAGATAGCATGGGAAGTATGGGTTAAACTACCAACAGAGGGAGGAAAATCTGCAAAAAGAATTCATACCAACTTCATAAATATAACAAAATCCTTATGTGATTTGGAAGCAAAAATGCCAAGACAGTGAAAATAGATGTTGAGGTACAGTTAAAAACCCAACAGCCGGAGACTAGAGAGTTAGAAGACATTTTATTATGGATGGGAAAAGTCTCATTTAATCCATGTGGAGAAAACACAGGAAAATAATAATGATTTCTTATAATCAGTATGCCCTTAAATCTTTGGAATTTCCAAGCTGTTATTACATAAAATGACACAGGAACAAGCAGTATACCTGGCCCAATCAGTATTTGTAATTATCTTGAAGCATTTTCCAAAAAGATTCACACATGACTATTTCTCCAGGGTAACTACAGTAACTCTCTTTTCTGCTGTACATGGCAAAAGAGTAGAAAGGGTTTGGGATGACTGGAAAGCAACCTGTGGGAACTGAAGATGAATGTCAGGAAATATGAAGGTATAAAAAAATCATAGTTTGGTTGCATTTACCTGTCCTTTGCAGGAAAAAACCTTCAAGCAGTTAATGCATCAGAAACTAAGAAGCTAAAAAAAGATTGTGGTTTGCATCATGAGGAAATGTTTTGTTTTGCAAAAGATTAATTGGAAGATAAAGATATGCCACACTATGCTCATTAGTTACCTTAAAAAAATGTGGGTTTACAAATATAATCCGATGATGTTTGAGGATTAAATTCATGAAAAAGGCAAGGACTTGATGACAAAAACTGATTTAAAGAAATAGTTTTGAAATTACAGTATCTAAGTACCTGTATCATGCTAGGGTTTTCTTTTAATTGTTTTCTCAATCCCATGTAGAATGAATCCAATGGCAAAGGCTGAAAAATCTGTTCACTCTACCCATTGTATTTCCTCCATTGTGTATGAGCACACATGCAGACACACAAAATGGAGGAAGAAAAGACTGTCTTACCAATGCTGAGCCTGACCTTGAGAGGCAGAGTGCACAATCAAGTAATGCTAAGCACTGCCAAGTCCTTTTCTCTCTCTCAAAGTGTGTGTGTGAGAGTGAACGAGAGAGAAATCAGCAGGAGTCGATGGTATTTACCAGCACTTGATTCGTTGTCTGCCTCACGCATCAGGCCCAGCGTTGGCCAGACTAAAAATGTGATTTATTTTTGTTCTTTCATCCGTTTACTTGTAATTCTTTATGCCTAAAATTCATTCCTTAAATCAGGTCCAAGAACATTCTGATCCTGCAAACATTTATGCATACGAGTATCTTTACCTACATCAGCTAATTTAGTGGTACTCCTCATTCCATGTACAAGGTTACTGTCACGAGTAAGTGCCTGCAAAACAGAGTCACTGTCTGAACAGGGACTTAGAGCTGGAGGTTTCAGCCATAGTTCAGCAGAGCATTTATGCACACGCTAAGTGCATTGACAAATTGGAGCCTTTGCTCTGCAAAATTATATATGGAAAATGTCACATGTAGGAAGCGGACAGCATTTAGTAAAACTGCAATTAACATATGATCTAATTTTTCAAAATTCATATGATTGTGTCAGCAGTAAGCCTTGCTCTAATAAGCCAACAGCCTCTTTTTCTTAAGGAAAGTTTCATTAAAGGAAGAGAGATGGGTGAATAGCCCAACAACCCTTGTCAATGTTCACATCAAAAATCACATCAAGATAAATATTAAATCAGTTAAAATCAAACTATCAAGCAGTCTAAGAAAATGAGCATCATTTAGCAATGTTCATGGTAACTTCCTTGACCACTTGGGAGACTAAAGTGTCTTTAAAAGAAAAGAAATGATGCTTTAAGGCTAATTGAACCAATAATCAAAGTTTGTCTCACTAACTCCAGGACTATGCAGTCGATTACTAAAATAAATTTGACATTAGATAGAAGATAATTGTATGCAATTACTCTGTAAAGACTTGCTGATTATGGCAAGAATTAATCTGTATTTTCTACTGCAGTGAAATATATCAATTTTAGTGGTTATCTTGATCATAAGGAGAAAGAGATTCAACTATATCTTGTCAGGCTGTCTAGAACCTGAAAATACAGCGTGGGTTGAAAACTGGCTGATGAAATGAGCCAGTCAAAGTTTAAAGTTTCTTTTCCTTGGCTGAGAAGTTAAATTAGAGATGTGAGAGCATTTTAGCATTCAGCAAGCATTGCTATCTGCAAGCAGAGGTGTGCAAAAGCTATTTAAACATGTAGTGAGACCAGCAAAAGTATATCTATTTATATTTAATGTGTTTTGCAAAATTGGAGCCAGATTTCGAACCTCTCACTAACGTTGACAATATTTTCTAGCCCAAGCATTCAAAAATCATGAGTCAGGACCCCCTAAATCATGAGATCAGCATGACTTTTTTAAAAAATAGTTAGTTTTAGGTTCTTTTTCATTTGCGTTCCAGTTTGATCTGTTAGAGTTCATACTTTCAGGGTTTTCTCTAAAGGCATGAGGGAGGTTTTTTTTTTTTCTTCTTTTTAGTATGAAATCTGAAATTCTCATGTAATCATGAGACTCCAGAAGCTGGGGATTTAAGAAAACCAGCTAATATTGTGAGATTTGTGATAAAACTGTGTGTTGGCAACCCTGCCATTACTCACATAAGTAGCACCACTGAAGCAAGCTTAAGGGAGAATAAAGGTATAAATTAGTCTAAAATACACCTTTTTTCTGGCCCACTCAAAGATGCTTCATAACTAATTGTATACCATAACAAGCAGGAAGGTTATCAGGGCCCAGCCACTATGTGTTGACTAACGAGACAAAGAAAAGATGCAACTATGCTATTAGATGAAACTCTCTGGGGATCTCCTCTATTATTTTGGAGGAAGATTTATAAGTATGAGATTCAGCTTCTTTTAAAACAAACAAAACTCCAGAAAAGAATGTGGAGGGGTAATTAACCATGGTTATTCTTGCTCTCATGCACAAGATGAAATTGATCACCCAGTCAGGATTGAGGAAGGATTCTCCCCCAATTGGCAGGGACAAAGATGGTGGATTCTCTGCACCTCCCCGGGAAAAATGAGCTAGGATTAGTGTTGTACAAAATATTGAGTCATGAGTTAAAGATTCTGAAGTGGTTCTTTATTTGTATATGTTTGCTGAAAGAGGGGTCACATGAGGCTTTTCCTGAGTCCCCGAAAGCCTTGTCTCCTAATATGTGATCATGGAGTTGGGGTTTGATGGAGGACGTTTTGTTTAGGTAAGTTCTCCCATTCAGATAGACAGACTGGGATAAAATGTCTCTCTCTCCTGAAACTATTTTTACCTTTAAAATGTTCATTATCCCAATGTTGAATTTGCAACAGATTCAATCATCTTAACCACTCAATAGATGCACAAACTCTGGATGGACAGCACTTTTCCCTGCTCAGGGTTATGTCCTGAACACCTGCATGGAATGCAGCACAGGGGTCTCCCACACCTATTGGTGTGCAGTTTAGACTGGTCACTCTACAACTGGTCAGAATCCAGCACATCTAGCAATAATGGGTTTAGATGGGTAACCTACGTCCCAACAGAAGGGCTGGACTGCCCTGATTCAGCTAGGCTGCTGTGTGTCAAAAGTAAAGGGCACGTCATTTAAGCTGTGAATCCGGAGATAACATGACGTATATGGAATCTCAGATAGAAACCATAGAAATATCTTTACTTCAGAACAGCTAATGATTTTGACCCACAGCACCTTCTAAAGCCGTGAAGAATTTGCGTGCCAGTGAGCTCAAATAAAGAGACTACAATAAAGAGGCTGAAGTGGAGGTTACAAGGAATAAGGAGGGAGAGAAAAACACTTACTGTTTAGGGACCCCGTTAATTCAGACAGAACCCCACTGGGTTCAGTGGAATGAGGCTAAAGAATCAGCCAAGAGGAGGACTCCTGATGTGAAGTCAATAGGAGAGAATAGAAATTAATCAGCAGTGTGGAGGAGGCATCAAGGGCTATTTTGGAGACACAGAGGGGTGGGATGGAATAAGAAGTGATTGGAGGTACTGTTTCAAAGGGGAGGTGATTCAGGAGACACAGCACTTCCAATTATACTCAGTGGGTTCTAGAGACAGACAATAAGCAAATAATTCTGGACTTCCTTAACTGAATAGAAGATTAGTATCCAGCAGTAGCAAAACTGATTTGGAACCATTCACAATGATAGCCAATTTTCCTAGGACTCCTATAAGGTGGAAAAAAGGGGCTATTACTGTTCAATAAATGACTCTCAGTGACAAATCTCTAATAAAAGATGTTTTTGTTTTTCTTTATGCACAAATAAAATCAATGCAGGATACAAACTTTACAAATCCATGAACAGCAGAAAACACTGATGGCTCTGAAATAGTCTAATTGCCTTCCCTTATGAGGAACTAAATTGGACACCTGAGGGATGCACAGTTTTTTCTCTTGGTATGAAGTGAATAATCTCTAACCGCAGCGAATTAAATACAGTCTCTCAATAATGCTGAATACCAGCTGCTAATGAAAAGCTGTTTCAGCCATTTCTAAATTCAACTTTTTTTACCAGAGCAATCTTCAGAATAAGCATGTTAAGCGTGTAACATAAGAAATGTTTTTGCCTCCAATCCTACCCTGCAGCTATGTGGAACTCCATTGATTTCAATAGGGCCTATTTTCCTGAAGACACCTGCAGAATCGTGGCCTTTCTTTCAATGACATGGATTCATGTTTCTTGAAAGAAGGGATTAGATACAGATTTATGTATTTGGAACCAGAGTGGGTTGGTTCTATTGAGAATTCTCCCCCACCCCAAGACCTGAAGAGCCCTGAATCCAGGTTATTACATATATAAGGCATTCTATGCTTGGGCAAACATTTCTGAGTTACATCACTTTACAAAGGTGAGAGTCAGCCTTATGATCCCATGTTTACACATAGGTAAACTGAAGCACACAGAGGCAAAGTAATTTGCAAGTCAAAGTGGGCAGGGACTAGAACCCAGGCCTCCTGCCTCCTCATCTGGTGCTCTATTCACTGAATTACAATTTCCAGATGGGAGGAAGGAAGTGTATTAGGAAACCAGCTCTGGAATACTATTACCATGTTTTCCCCCATGATGCAAATAATAAGGTAGATTTATTCTAGAACATTTAGCAATCCATTAGGGCTAAAGCCTGCACTCCTTATTCAGCCCAAGCTGGGTTTTGGCCCCTAGAAAATAGCTGACGATTACATGATTATCGTTCCATGTGCACTGGATGATTTCACAGTGGCTGACACAACATGTCTTATGGCATGATAGAAAGTAGTTGCCTAATGGTAATTTATACCATGTAGGATGTGTGACGTCACAGGGTCCTTATCCACTCTTATCTCTTATTACATCACCTCACTTCCTTCCATTTCACTAATGATGATCCTAAACCACATATTTGTCCACCTCTCCCAGTCTTACATTTTCTCCTCTGCTGCCTGTCTCACGTGGCATGACCACCCTCAAGAAGTCACCATTTCCTCTTTCAGATCCCTTCTCAAGACCCACATCTGCTGTAACACCAGCTACCTAGTGAAATTTGGTTTATGGGGCAGAGGTAGGAGAGTCAGTGTCAGTGGATCTGTATTTTAAATGATTAAAATACATCAGATGCTTCTTGTATTATTATTGTTACCCTTGCCCTCCCGCCCCTGCCCTTCCTACAGTTAGTTAAACACAACTTGCAGTATTTGGTGGTTAGCTCTTTGGGGCAGGGATTGTATGCTTTGAGGCCACCTAGCACAACAGGGATACGATCCTGATTGAGGTCTTTGGGAGTTACCATGATATCCATAAATAATAAAACAGCAATAGCGTTTATCGTGAAATGTTACATGGTGCATTAGTTCAACCTAACCACAGTGGAAGCACTAATAATTCTCCTTACTGACCCTGTATTATCTCCTGTTATGTAAGTTACATGAGTCATCATTGCACATACAAAGAGACACAAGGTAAAAATGTCAAAAGCCCCCAAGTGACTTAGGAGCCTATGTCCCTGTAATGGGGGGCTCACCTCCCAAGTGCCTTCTGGCAGCTGGGGACGGTACTACGCTCTTTCTCCCACTCCTGGCACTCCCTGTAGGTTGTCAACCTCATAAGGTAGCTCCTTTTATCTGAGCCCACTGGGCTTTGATTGGTTGCTTCTATGCAGCCTTTCTAGGCAGGCCAGGAGGCCCCACCTTTGCCTCTCTGGGTCACGAAGGGCTGGTACATCCCATCACAGTCCCACTCACTTTCAATAAGACTAAGGTCTCCTAAGTCACTTGCGGGGTTTTGAAACTGTTACTCAGACCCATTATACCATAGGTCCTATTATGAATCAAACCAGTCCCAACACAGGAAAGTGACATAATGAAGCACACTGCACCAGCCTTAACATTGCAAATCTCCATTTAAATCTATTGATAGAGGAAGACTGAATTTTAAAGCTTAAACCTAATACCCCATTAGTCCACACACTCCCCTACCCCACACAATCTTCCTTCATCCTTACCTGGCATTGTCTTCTTGCTGGGAAGGACAGAGTGGCCTCCTATATCCCTCCTGTGGTTGGCAGCTCCTCCCTGGAGCCATAAGCAAGGGTGTGTATCTCACATGGTACAGAATCCTCTAATGCCTGTACACTGCAGTAAGAGGGAGACCCTGGCACAGGTTTACATAGAATGTACCAGGCCGCAGCCCCTTTTCTGGCTCCTCCAGAACTTCTTAGTGAGATTCCATCTGCACTTCTCCCTGCACCTCTTCATTTACACACCTCTGTGACCCTACCAAGTCACAAGACCTCCTCATCAACCTCCTCTGGCACTGGTTAAGATGGTCATCCATCACACCAGGTGGAGGAAGCTGGTCAGGGGACGCACTGTGACTGCAGGACCTCTTTCCAGTCCCATGTTAAATCATGCCTCTAAGCAGAGTACCTCACTGACTCATGGATGCCTTTGAGGAGCAGTAGATGCTATCAGGGTCTCTTTGCTCAGTGTCCCCTTCTATCTCCCTGATTTTTAATCTTTGACTTCATACACATTCCTGGTTTTTTTCAGTTGTTATCCCAAGAATTCATTTGTGGCCTGGGTTCAGTGATTTCTCCCCCTCAGTTGAGGGGCTAGACAATTAGTTCTGGGCAGGCTTAGACCCACCTTTCCCAGTACTTGCAATAAGTACACACCTCTGCTATGTTTGGTGGATCTTGCCCACCTCTAGTATTTCTTGAGAGCTGCCAAGTAAAGCCCCTCAAAGTTGAATGGCCTTTAAGAGGCTCAAGGACTGAATAATCCCATCCTCACAGAGTTGCAATGAGCAGCACTGAATCCCTCTATTTATTTTCAGAATAACCCCTAGGAAGTGCATCTGTGAAAATGAGTCAAAATGCCTTCTGCTGGCTTTCCTGATCACATGAGTTGGGCTCAGCCAACAAAGGAATCAGAACCAACACAATCCCATGTGATTCATGTGACCAAGAGCAACCAACCCATCTTGAAATTCAAGAGTGCCCCCGAAATTTGTTAAAATAAATTTTGCACATGCACTCTTCCTAACAGCTGAAGCAGAAAGGATGGCCCTGTGGTTAGGGACCTAGCCTAGCACTCCAGAGACCCAGGGTCAACTTTCTGCTCTGCCACATCTTTCCTGTGGGACCTTGGATGAGTCACACAGAGCCAAATTCAAACTGTATGCATTTTAAGAACCCAGAAAATCACTGGGACTCACAAAGCCTGAGTTAGGCACTTAGGCTCCCTGCAACAAATGGAGGATGAATAAAATGGGATTCACAAAAGCCAGCACACTAGGCAACACCCCACCTAAGCTTTCTAATAGGAAGGAGTTCCCTACATCCTGCCCCCTCAGGGAGTTTGATATCTCTTCTTGGATTTTCAGCTATGAACCCGTCAGTGGAAATAGGTGATTAAGGTGTTTATTGCAAGAAGCTTGGAAAGGGGATGGAGGAGGGTCTCCCTAATAACTTTTAGACCAGTTAGGGTACTCACCTGGGATCTTGCTCACGCCTCCTCCTTTGTCTAATGGGTAGAAGAGATTTGAATAGAGCTCAGTCACTTCTCAAGGAAGAAACCTAACCACTGGGCCATAGGATATTCTGATATGGGGCTCCCTCAGTCTCTCCTGTTGAAGCTGTTCCACTTTGGATTAAATCATTAAAGATTTAGTGGGTCAGAAAGCAAGCAAGCATGAGAATGAATCTATTGTCTGATGGTCAAATCACTTACCCAGGTTGTGAGAAACCCAAGATCCAGTCCTGCTGTTCCAATGACACTTTATTTATCCAAAATGGAACAACTTCAACAGGAGACATTGCCAAAACCCCACATGAGACTAGTTCAGTGCTTATGGCACTCACCTGAGAGGTGGCAGATTCCTGTTCAACTTCCTTATCCCCCAGGAGAAGAGAAGGAGACTTGAACCAGACCCCAGTGGAGTATCTTAACTACTGATCTAAAAGTTATTAGAGAGGTCCTCCTCCATCTCCAAACTTCTTACAAGAAACACCTTAAGTACCTATCTCCAAGAGACAGTTCACAGCCTAAAATACCAAGCAAAGATAAGCAGAATCATAGGTGCCTAGAAAACTTTTACTGTAGAAATGTAGGTGCCAAGTGAATTTGGATTCCTGCAGAATTCAGTGGCAGATGACCAGAGGTTTTGTGTATACCACTAGCACCTAAATCTGGGACATAGGCACTGTGATATAACCAGCCCTGACAGCTATAAGGGGGTGCTGGAAGGCATATATATCAGCCCTAGTATGATCCTTGTTCCCTGGGTGATCCAGCTGTGGCCACTCCAGGACAATTAGGCCAATCAGGCCAGCTGGGGCTACTCCAGGACAATTAGGCCAATTACACCAATCAGGCCAGCTGGGGCCAATCAAGGAGCTTTCCCCAGCAGTTAAAAGCCTCCCCAGCCAGGCAGGTGGGGGTAGCTGAGAGGGAGTTGAGCTGCAGCGTCGTGTGGAGGAGTTAGTGTGGGTGTGGTGAGAGCACCTAGCCATGGAAGCTAAGAAGGAGCCTGTCCAGGCAAGACCAGAGGATGCCAGCCCCAAAGGGACTGAAGGAGGACCACAAGCTGGGGGGGAGCTACAGATGTGCAACCCAGGGAAGGTAGTAGCCCTGGACTAAGCTGTTTGAGGCTACTCCTTGCAGGGTCCGTGGGGTAGAGGGTGGGACTGGGCCCCCTGCTCCCACCCAGTCACACCATTGGCATAGCTGTAGGGAGTGCAGACCCATGGGGCCAAACAGGCCCACCTCACCACAGCATCTAATAGGTAGTTAAGTGTCTAAGTCCCTTTGTGAATCTATTTCTCTGTGCCTCAGTTGCCCATCTACGAAATGTGGATACTAGCATTTGCTTACCTTGCAGGGTGTTGTGAGGATAAATATACAAAAGATTGTGTGGTGTTCAAATACTACAGTAGGGGGGTCATATGACTATTGTAGATAGACAGGAAAACAATGTGGCCAATGAAATGTAATGACACTGCTCCCATTCCACAAATTACAAAATAGGTCTACGTTGACAAAAAACAAACATTTTGTTACACATAGTCTGCCCCATGCTGCTCTCACTGCCTGAATTCTTCCCTTCGTCTTCTGAGGTACCAGAGAGGTGGACCACATAAACTATGGTGCAACAATTGCATAATGTTGGCTGTGTAACATAATGCAATGTAAGCTTTACAGACTAGTTTTTAACAAAAGAGAAGACTTCTCCAGTCCTGTAGCTAGACAGTGACAATATCTCCTGGGAGCATGTGCCGCCTTCTCAGCAATAAGAAAGGGGGAAAATAACACGTGTTAAGAGGTGGAAGATATGATAACTAGTTTCAGAATTATCACTAACGGGCTACTTGGCACCAATATTTTTAAAGTGCCATCTCCAGAAAGGCATGCTGGGGGAAAAAGGTTCTATATGAAGGCCACTGGGGTGAGCTAGTAAGGGTTAGCAAGTCATTGTGGGAGGTATGGGTTGCTTCTCTGTTCTGCATATCAGCACTATATCACACCACCTGCATAACTGAACATACAGCCTGCATACATGATGATGGCATTGAAGGGAGAATAATAAAGCTCTTTTTCTGGCTGAAGACACTGCAGAGCTAAGATGTTAACGTTTTCAATGGTGGTGTGAGAATGATGTGTAATCCATCACATGAGCACCAGTCCATGTCTCTGCAGTGATACGAACATGACGTCCTTCAGCTTCCTTTAGATCTCTACTTGCTCTTCTCTGTATGGCTTCAGAAAGCCATGGAACTTACTTTTTCACAGAGATATATATGTGGAGTTGATCATGGAGAACAGCTGTAGCTGTGAGTGATTTAAGGGTCATGTTGTACCATTTAGGGGGTGGTGAAAAGTTGCATGGCCCCAATGATAGTTTGAGGAGGGATCGCATCTCAGGAAGCACAATTAAAGAGTTTAGTGCACAGGGGATGTGGACGGGCAGAACCACCCTATATTGTAGTGGCGTTTGCTCCCTTTTCAGTGCGGGCACAAGAAGGTGAGATTATCATACAATCTAATTCCATTCCAACCTATCCCCTTTAGCATGATGCATGTCCCGTAGTGGAGCGTGGCGGGAGCAGTCCCTTCATTACCTTCAGTGCCTGAATGCAAATATGATCTGTCTTTGCACAGGTGTGCCAAGAGGAGGCATCCACATGCCCTCACCTTCCTTGACTCTGCCACGCACACCAGGATCAGTCACAATCTCCCCATCTTCGTTTCCTGAGAGCCACACTAAAAGAGAACATCAGTCCACAAAGCTGCTGTGTTTAAAGCTTGTGCATCTGATAGGAATGATTGTTTAATTGAGAGACAAGGTGGTGAGGTAATATCTTTTATTGGCCCAACTGCTGCTGGTGAAAGCGACAAACTTTTGAGCTACACAGAGTTCTTCAGAGCTTCCTTGACTTTCATTGTTATTCTTTCCTGAAGAGCCACTTGATTTGGTTACTCACCTCCCCACAGTTCCCTATCTGCCACCCCTTCCCCCCCCAACTACAGAAAACCAATATGACTCTACAAAATAAGATAAAATAAATATAAACATCTGTTAACTGTTGGGACTCACGCCATCCATGTGTGATTAAACCATGGGAGAACACACAGAAAAACTCCAGGCTTTTTATTTAAGAGCCAGATCATGAGACACACGAGGAATCTCACTGTCTTCAATGTGGTGCTTGTCTGAGTAACTGCTTAGCAGAGTAAGAGATTCTTAACTTGAATCTTCTTACTTCCATCTCCAGCTCCTTTGCCACACAAGCGTGTTGTTTCCATAGCTTTGCTACAATTGACTTTTATATCCCCACTCAATGATATTTCAGCACTGGCATTCACTGCCCTTTCCTGGCTTTCTACATTGTAAGTGAGGAAAATAATAAACCCTAGACTGTTTATGATGGGTCCATGTAAACAAAATACACAGAAGAGAATCCTGACATAGGCCCCAATTGTGCAAACAAACATATGAAAAGTTCCAGTGAATTCAATGAATACTCACATGAATACAGTTAAGAACATGCATAAGTGGTTAGCATCTTATTTAGCATTGTGCTTTGTGTTTGTTCTTTGTATAGTTATTTTGCATTGCTTTGCTTCTTGATATATGCTATATCTACAGCACAGAATTTATTTAATCAGTGGCTGTGGCCGTCTCTTCCTGTCTTTCTTAGATAACTGAGATCTGGTTCTGGCAATCCCTTCCTGACCTTGAATAGCTGTCTACATTTGAATGCATGATTTTTTTGCTTGGAGTTGAAATGAAATGGGTGTTATAGCAAACTACAACACTGCATGCAACTTTTACAATTTCTGTAGCAGACCTTGCTGTTTTCTGGCTGGTATTAAGCATAGGGAGATGAAGGAGAGAGTGGGTGCTGTTCAAAATTCTGTCTTTTATCAGATTCACAGCAAACACCAGTCTGTTTATACTCAAAGGAAGTATTTCACATATATTTAATTATATAGCACATGATGGCTATTAATCAAATGGAACAAATTTCATCATAGATTTCAATTAGTATACATATCTTCATGTGAGTGCTTATTGGACTAGATTCTTAGCTGGTGTAAATTCATGTAGATCCATTTACTCCAGCTCTGGTCCTGGCTATTGGTATAAAGCAAGAACAGCACAAGACTAACTGAAGTTTGATTAAAAAACCTGAGGAGCTTGCCTATTCAGGGAGACTAGGATCCATCCCAATGGCTTGGTGACATTTTTCATCCCATGATGGACAGTTTTTCAGAATGAGCTTCATTTTAAGACTATCAGCAAATGGCAGTGGCCAGGAGAGGTGAAATTTTATTGAAATACAGAGCAATAGAAAGAATATGCTGAACATTAGAAATAAGATTGTTGAGGTTGTTTTAGCCTGGCCATACAGAACATTGAGGGAATTGAGATATCATGCTCTAATTCAATTTAATAGGTTGCCACTCTGTCTACTCTGAACTTAAAAAAAAAAAAAGCTAATAAAAATATGTTTCTCCTCCCCTTTCTCCTTCAATTTGTGCTAAGGACCTCCAGGTATGGCGTCGGTGGATTGCAGTGAATCGAAATCTGTAACTTATGCATCTGAGGGTGGCAGTTGCATCTTTATTCTCACTCCACTGGAGCACATGATTGTAAGGCTTTTCCTCTCTATTATGGTATTGAAAAAAGTGTAAGTCTCATTATATTGGAATATGAATAATAATAACAAAACTTTGAATGTCCTTGATACCTTCCTGAAAGGTTAACAACACCAGTTGTTATATTCCTAGCTGTATTCATATTTGCATTGAAGGCTCTCTGCATTTATGCAGCTGGAAAATGTTAGAAAACTCCTGAATTCCTCCTGTTGAAGTGAAGTAGCTGAAAATCCAGTGGGGAAAAAATAACAAGTGAGAATTTTGCTTTCACCGAACCAATAAATTCATAACAGATTCATGTGTAGAATACTATCTTAAAATAGTATGATGACTATCCAGGAGACTAAAGCCAGTGAGTATTTGTTGTAAGCAATTTATTAATCAAATTTGGGCATTAGATCTGTCATTGTTCATGAACAGATTTTTTTAATTAATTGGTTTATTATTTGTAATTGTTTGACAAATAGGTTTTGCATTAATATTAGAGTCAATGAGATTTTTGCCAACTGTTAGTAATTAGTACTCTTTTGCCTATCTGCTATTTGGAATTTGCTATTCAAGGTGTGTAATTATCTACTCAGATTTCAGGTCATGTAGTAAATTATTTGTCCTTGGATTGGGTAATCTATCCTCTTTGAGAAGGAATATCTGAAGAAACCACTGGGCACTGAATCTTTAAAGAATAGGAGGGGGTAACTTTATGGAGTAATTCAGAACAGGAGACAATCAGACCTGGGAAATTTTAGAATATTTTCCCTGATTTCTCTTGTTAGGAGATACCTAAATATCTAAAATACTTTGGGCATTCAAGTCTTCCTGTCCTGTTTTGCAAAGAAAGAGCATTAATTTTATTTGGCTTTGTATAAGGATCTCAGATTTTAGAATATCTAGGTTTCTTCCTGATTAAAGGGTACAAAGATGTAAGTTAGAATTTTTAGCTGTCTTGTGGACTCGATATTCAAATTTCTTTGGAAACATTTACAGAAATATTTGTGCATGTGCATGATCCTAGTGAACCTTGTTTAAGCACTGTGGAATGTGACGCATTCTGCCTACCTCTATTCCACCAGGTCTGACTGGATAAAGTATTCTTTTCTTCCTTGTGTAGGTCTGATATGTTCTGTTAAACAACTATATTATTTCATACTAGAGATGAACGCATTTCTGTGATGGGTAAAATTACATTTCTGAATATTTTGCTCACCACTTTGTGAAGTTTATAAGTGCTTTGATGGACATATAACTTTGGTTACTTGATACATGAAAATGATTAAGATATATATGTGACAATTAATAATCTCAATACTTTGCCTGTGGAAGCCATTCCTGGGTTGCATTATGAATTAAGTGAGCCCATTAAAGTACAGGAGTGAATAGATATGTTTTTTTCTGGTTTAGGTGCATCTCCAATTTTGATTAGCTCACCTCTGAGATCAATGGGAAATGCAGCTATTAAACACCTCTAGGAATGAGGCCCAATGTGGAAAGACAGAAATGTTGGCTTGTGTGCTGGAATCTAGGAATGAATGGGTTTTATCTCCCCAAACCACATGGCACTTCAGTCACTTCATTTTCAAGGCTTTTGAGAACACTAATCACATTTTCTTTTACCTAATTCTAGTATTTACAGTACATTTATAATGTCCTACTATGTGCAGGAAACGTAAGGTGCAGTTATGACTTTGTATTTACCTCGTTAAGACATTTGTTGTTTTCCCTGGCTTGGATGCATATGTTCAAATATGTAAATTCAATAGACTTTTACGGCCTGGTCCTCAGCTGGTATAATTTGCTCCTCTGAAGCCAATATAACTACATCACTTGACTCCAGCTGAGGATCGGGCCTCAATTTAAAATCAAAACAAAACTCCTGAAAAAGAAATTTAAGAGCAAAAAAATAAATGTGTTGATCACAAGTCAGGCTTTTGAAGAGTACATCAAGTCAAACTTTTATTAGCAAAGTTGAATTCCATGTATAATGAAAATATCTTTTAAAACCATACATGTACATAGGCATGATACAAACAGCAACTACAGTACAAACACGTTTCTCTAAACCTTAATAAATTTACATTAACATTCATCCAGTAAAAAAAGTAATGGTGTGAACTTAGTACCACATTTGTCTTGATCTTTTATATGAAGTAACAAAATATCTTGTGTAAAATAAAAAATACAGTATACTTTGGCTCATACCCACATATTGGTTCCTGCATGAAAAACGACTGCAGATTACAAAGCTTGATATAATACTCAAAACTTTTATATGAAAGATATGGTGCTGAAGTGTAAACATGTACCAATAGTCAGGAGATCAAATGGAAAACATTATGTATAGGCTTTATTCTGAAACACTAAACATTAAAAAAGATGCTTTTGGGGACATGATCTTTTGTCAAGTTAATGGAATTTCTGCCAGCAAGCCCTAACAATGATTTCTCTTCAATTTATCTCTTCTTACATGGTTGTTATGTAAAATAATACAGATACACTCTGTACAACATAGTCTAAATATCCTATTTATTTGTATAACTATGACTGCATGATTGAGACTACAATGAAATGACCCTTCCGATTTATACAAGGATTAGCATAAAAGTACTCAATTAACTAACACTGTTTTCTAAAGCTACTTGTAAAATTATTGTCAAAAGCCTTTTTGTACTGGAAGGATCCACCCCCTTCATTTTTATTTATTCACTTGGAAAAAAATTCTGATCCTGCAAACTTTTATTTACACGAGAATCATTGGCTCACATGGTTTGTCCCATTAAGTTAATAGGAGATGAGAGTACTCATCTGAATAAGGGGTACTTATAAGGGTTTGTACGATCAGGCCATAACAAAATGACAAATCATAGAACCATTGCATTATGTAGGTATGTTGACCAACAGAAGGTATGATTTCTTGTTATATATACTTTTTCTATTATATATACTCAACAGCCTAATTCATTTTAATAAATTTATGAACAAGGTTATATGATGGGGTTGTCGGACTCCATGACACAGGCAGTCCTTTCCAGTCCTATAGGCTACATTCCTTATATACTGATTTATTCATAGGACAAAAGAACTTTCTGATTTAGAACCTAATTCTGCTCTTGTTGAAGGCAGTGGGAGCTTTTATATTGTCGTAACTGGGAGCAGACACATGGCCAAGACACTTATAGTGTATTGGGATCCAGTAGCAATCCTGTGGAATCTCATTGATGTCAGTAGGAGAGTGCACAGAGTTGGGAATATGGTTTTTAAAATGCATAAACACCTTTGGATTTTGTGCCTTTGAGCTCACAGAGATTAAATTGGAGGAGTTCCTTCATGAGAATACTACATTGTGCAAGCTTTATTTGTGGGATGGATTGTGCACTTTTTCAAATTTATTACTCTAATACACTAGGGCCATATTCCAATATCCTTACCCACGTTGAGTGGGCTCTGCTCCATGAGTTCTCCGATTGAAGTAAATGGGATTATTTAGGGAAGCCAGGAATACCTAATATGAGTAAAGCATTTAGTCCCTATTACCAGTGACCCCTTATATTTTAGTTACCTAAGAATTTTCATTATAAAAGAATTTTGCAATCTTTTCTTTGAGAAACTCTATCACCTCCATTGTTTAAAGTGGGCCTTTGGAATTCATCAGGGAGAAAGTGCCTTTTCTTTGTCCCATGAAATTCCATTCAGATGTGGCTGAGATATAAGCTTCTGAAAATCACCATTACCCTTCTGTCAGTAAAATGTTGACAGCATGCCAAAGTAATAATAGAATTAACATTAACATCCTGATCTCATGCCACCACCAAAGCAGCAGCAGCAGCAGTAGACAACAGAACAGGAGTGAGGAGGGAGAGAGCCAAGCTGTTGTCTCTTCTAAAATCCCTTCACCTCTGCTTCCCCAAGGAGTACCATATGGGGAAGGAGTTTCCCTCATCTCCTGAAGCAAGAAAACCAAAAAAAAAAAAAAAAATTGAAATTTTTCTATTGCATTGGGTTTTGTAAACATTAAATTTAGTCTCTTCATCTGATCTCTTCCCATCCTCTAAAGGGAGAAGAACTGATCCAGGCTCATAGTAATCCCTTCATTTTCCTGAGGCCCATCACATGGATCCGGTAACCTCGTCCCACCTTTTTTGTATGTAAGCAAATGAAAGAAATCATTACAGATTTCCAAAATATTATTTGATTAAAGGAATTTCAAGCACTACTGCAAAATAACAGTAATAAATACTTCAAAATACCTGCTCTATTAATTATGATAGTAGATTTATGGTGCTAATACTTTAAATTCAACGTGTCAAAATTTTCCTCTCATTTACACTAAAACCCATTGAAATGAATGCAACTGTCCTATGATGAATGAAAGAAAAATTTTGCTCAAAAAGCATAAACTGTTCTGCTGTTTTGCTTTTAAAATGACATCTCTTTTGGAAGCATGTTTTAATCTTCTGCACATTGCAGGATATACAGTAGACATAACAGCACCTTTAAAAAAATCCCTGCTGGAAAAGAATCACTCGAGAAAGAGAATGGAGCTGGCTACAGAGAAGAATCTCTGGGAATTTCAGACATTTGTTTAGTATTCATTAGGCAGATTTCTAAAAAGTCAGTGCGCATTTTAAAAATTCCATTGCACATCTTTCTGTGACAGTGTGATTTTTAGGCCCTGAGGCATAATGAAAGACTAACATGAAGATTTAGGAGTCTGAATGAAAAGAAAAAAACAATAGAAAAAACACTCCTACTGGCACATATGAGTAGCACATCATAGGAATGTTGTAAGCAAATCTAAGCTGCAGATGAGAGCACAGGATGTTTATTCATTGCTAAGAGGATGCCCCTCAAACATGGTTTGAAATTTTGGTCTGTTTAACATACATGTTTCTGGGACAAGGACTCCAGTTAAACTGAACAGCCTCTAACTGCAAGAAAAATGCACATCTTGGTTGATTTTTAATGTGTCATATAATGTCTAACGTGTGATCAGCCTTTAGAAGTTTCAGATGGCAGTGGCTAAGTTTTCCCCTATCCAAACCCTTTGCGCTGGGGAGTTGTTTAGCAGCTATGGGAAGCAGACGGAGGGGGCAGACCCCTGTAATTGAGCTCTTACCTAATGCACTGTAACTCCCTAGCCTGGACCTTTCCTTCCTTTCCTCCCTCCACCAATCTCATTTCTCTCTGTGGATTCTGTGCCACCTACAGAAGCTGGCACATCAGTAGGGGAGAAAAGGAGAGGTTCTGGCTACTCAATGGACCATTAAAGAACAAACTAGAAAGGCTAGAAGTTTGGGGATGGGAGCAGTGGTGTTTGGGGACTTATTACTCCAGCTGTTGGGTAAGGCTAACCCGGAGTTCTCCCTGTCCTATTAAGAGTTTCTTTACAGGATGGGAAGAGATAAGACGAAGAGACTACATTTAATGTTTAACAAAACCCAGGCAACAGAAAAATTTCAATTGTTTTTTTGTTTTTTTTAACATCCAGGGGAAATAACTGAGAAAGCAAGGAAACCTTCCCCTGTACACCAAACATTACAGTCATGTGCCAGTGCAAAGCACCCTGAAATGAAACAGACTAGCAACAAAGTGAACATTGTAAACAAAGTCATCACAGGTCTGGCTGGTTCTCAGGCTATTTCACTTTCAGGTTCTCATGCACTAACGTCAGCAGACATTCATCCTGGCATGGAACGGGTAATTTGACCTTGGAGTCCTGAAAAAAGTCAGCTTATGTGACTGGGGGCAGGGTGTAAAGTTTCAGTTTCCTGCCAGCTCGCCTGTGTCTGAAAATCTTATTTTTAAGATGACCAGTCCCTCTGCAGCGATTCAGTTGAATTAACTGTATAAAGTAAACAACCAGTATAAATAATGAGAAATTTGTCAAATTCTCCCAATTTTAGGGATCTAATGTGTTAGTAACACAGGATGGTGAGCCATTTCAACCGAGGACCACATCATGCTCACACTAGCCACATATAAGTAGTCCCACTGGCCTTTATTCCAAACGGATGGTAGAAAGGGTTGTGTGAACTAAGATAAAAGATTTAGGGACAGGTTTTCAAAAGGATTGAGCTCCCAACCATTGTTTACAATGGTTGTTAAGCACTTTTGAACTTTAGCTCCTTCCTTTAGGTGCATGAGTTTAGCTCTTTGGAAAATCTGGTTCCTTAGTTATTGCATAACATTAAATCCAGTGTTATAACTATTTAACAACGTGCACCAGTGCAGCTCATAAAGTTGTAATTCTGGATCTGATCCTGCAAACCCTTACTCATGTGAGTAGTCTTTACTTACACTAATATTTCCATTGAAGTACTTGCAATGAAATCAATGGATCTATTTGCCTAAGGACTACTTGTGCATAAAAGATTTTGCAGGAATTAGCCTTTATATAGTAAGAAATCGCCTCCTGACAATTGTTGAAACGTATTGTAATTGCAGCTAAAACCACTTAAAAAGAGCAATGTAGAACTGCAAGTAACATTTGCACTGTACTGAAGTTAGCAAGGAACTTCTCAAAATACAAAAAAATTTAAATCATTGGGATCCCAAATATAAATAGGCCAAAAAGTGAACGGTGCAGCTTTGCTGAGTTTGTAATGGAAATGAGTAACAAAGAAAGGAACAGCTCTCCTGGGAATTTTAATTCTTGTTCAGTAAACCATATATAAAAGAAACTCTACTGTAATCCATTTTTTAAAATTCAGGATGTGAAAATAAAATTTTAAAAAACCCTAAATATTCAGGGTTTATTTTTTGGAGAGAGAAATAATGATTTTGAAGTATCATAAAAAAGAAAGAGGAAAAAATTAATATGAATGTTTTATACCCAACTTATTCTATTTTGAAAATTGAGCTTGCTGGTTGAAGTTTTGAATGAAAAGAGCCTCTCTCTCTATTATTACATTGCACTACAGACTCACGCTAGGATCATTTCTCACTTCAAATTAAAACCAGGCTGTATTTTCAGGTGTGTAAATATTAACATAATATGTACAAGAGAGACAATACGGGTGAGGTAATATCTTTTATTGGACCAACTTCTTCTTCTGAAGAACTGTGTGTAACTCAAAAGCTGGTCTCATTCACCAACAGAAGCTGGTACGAAAAAAAAGATATCACCTCACCCACCTTGTGTCTCTCGTAACCTGGAACCAACTTGGCTACAACACCACTGCAAATAATATGTACAGTGCATTTGTGAAATGTATGGCAGCATACAAATATACAGACAGAAGGCAGACAAAAAGCAGTTTGCTTAGAAATGCAGCTTTCAAGGATTTTAGGAGTCAAATTCAGGTAGCCTTTTTTAGTAGTCTAAAGACCTTATCCTGCTTCCTTGACACATACAATAGCTGTAGGGTGAGCCCCATTAACCTCCGCCAGAAGAAAGCTAGTTTAACTGAAGTTGTTTGAGGAAAGAGTGACAGCTACTGGAGAGAAGATATAGATACCAGATCAGAACCTGCTTCTTTTGAGAGTAAGTTTGAGATCAAATTACTTTTGGAATAAAGTTGCATCTCTAAGTAATTGCAATCAGCTCTAGCCACTAATTCTAGAATTACTTAAACAGACTTTCTTTTTCTTCATAAAAATTAAATAATATATGGAACGTATTTCTCTACTTTTTTCAAATATTTTTTTCTTGGTGTTAATTTTTAAAGTAACTGCCCTGACCCACCCCTCCCCCCAACTACCTTCTGACCTCCACAATGCTAAGGTCATTATATATTAGGGAATACTCAATGTAAATGTATATACAAAGTGACAAAGCATACAAGAAAGAGAAAGTTATATCGAGAAACATATAGGGTAGCAAGTTTCTATATACATATGTAACACTGAGAAGCTGTGGTTCTGGTCAGACTGAGTGGTATATATTGTATGTGAGAGTATTATTCACCTGTTCTTTAGAAAATGAAAACACCTCAATAATCAAGACTGAAGAATCTCAAAAATCATCTTTTGATAGCAGTGACTAATTCCCATATTAGCTGGAAGTTGGGGTCCTGACTGACTCATTCTGCAACCTACTTCTGATCACATATGGTAATAGCTGATTACTAGTAAAGATAAATATGGCAATTTGAAATTAATCATTTATATTAATATTTTATGCATGGAGAGGAAAAGTTGCTGTAGAACTTCCAGTGCTTTCGACTGATCCTTTTTCCTTAGATCCAGTGTAAGCGCCAATAAATGAACCGTCTTCATTAAACATCCCTTGGTCCCCTTCTCCATAATCTACCAAGCTATCAGCACTTTCCGTAGCTTTAATGTCTCCGTTAAGTGACCGGAGGCTGCCTTTGAGTGGCTTCTCATCGCTGTCACTATGAAATAAAGAAAAATCTTCCCAAAATCTAGCTTTGTATTACAAACACAGTAATTGTTCATTTCCTTTATCAAATAAATAGATATACAGAGGGAAGAGGGAATGAGATACATTCGAGTTGGAATACAGTTTCAGAACATTGCACACAGCACACTATTCACCTGACTCCAAATCAAGTCAATAGATGTGAGGCACACTGCTCTGTACATTGTTTGCATTTTTGGTAATTTTGAGTTTAATGGAGCAGGTCAAAAAAACAAAATAAAACAAAAATCCAAACATTACTGAAAAGAATGGATTATAAACAGTTTTTTTTTCCTCCTTTGCCATTGAAAATGGAGGCATGGGTGGAGGAAGGGACAAACAGAAGAGAAAGGGGAAAAGAGGAAAAGCTGAAAATCAGCTCTAGCGGTTTATCATTGTATTTTATTTTGTACCTTAAAGAGAGGCATAAAGAATCTGATTTTACAAAGCAAACAGCCATTTGTATTGCCCAAAGCAAAGGGTCCATTTGCTTCACCTGGCCTTTGAAGGGGAGTAGGTGGATTGAGACTGACATGTAGAGGGGGTTGGTATTTTATTGTTTCCTGCTGCTTGGTAGAAAGAGTGAGCACTTTGCTTTTGTAACTTTAAATGATCAGCATGGTGCTGGGAGCCTGTGGGTGGGCACTTGTATTTATTCTGAGTAACAAATAAATAAAAATATATTTGTGCATATCTATCTATCTAATCTCCGTTTCTCCATAATAATCCACATCAACTCAGTGTAACACTCTCTTCCTAATAGGGGACAACTGGGCCACATAATAGGAGCTGATGAGCCTGCTACAGCCTTGGGTAACCGAGCTGGATCTCTTTTGCTTTCAGACCCAGAAGTGCCAGTTTTGACTTCAGGGCTGATGACCCATTCAGGGGCACAGAATGACATAAAGTGGATAATTTGTAAGCACAAACAGATAGGACTGTGGACAGTTGTGTGCCCCAAACACCAGTCTGTACATGCAATTGCTGTTATTGCACATGCCATAATGTGAGTGGCTCTTGAGTCATTTCTTTGAAATATCAGTCACAAACCTCACTCTTTTGTACCAGGACAAAGAGCCCGTCATTTCCTTTTCTCTAGAGTTACTCGGGAAGATTCTCCAAATCTTCTTTTGGCTGCTCTGGCTTTGCATTTAATTCACAACTGATCCTTCCCTTGTATGGTTTGTGGCTGGATTACTTCTGTGTATGGCTGATCCCCAGCTGCTGATATGATCCTTGTGTTGGCTGGATGCTCACTCTTCAGCTACACCTCAGGATTAGGGAGCTGCAAACGTGTCTTAATGCCACCTTTGTCCCCAGACTCTGGATTTGTGCCAAATGCACCCTGAGTAGCCCACAGATCTAGGCTATTACCTTTGTAGCAGAGCTGGTTGAAAGATATCCCAATTTTTCCAGGAAAAAAGGGGGCAATTATTTTGCAACATTTTTCAAGAAAGATCTGTTCCATTTTTCAACTAGCTCTGTCTTTATAAAATGATGGAGCCAACCCTATGTGTATCAGAGGGAAGTCGTATTGACTTGATGGAAAAGCATAAGATCTTATCTAGTGGATCCTACCAGCATCATGGCTTCGCTGCACATTGGTTACATTGTTACATCTCCAGCCTCAAACTCTGAATTTACATATGTATATAAAGGAACAATTCAATGAAATGTTAAAGGCACCTAGTGTTATTTGGCAAAGCTATTTTTAACAAATTTATGCTAATCTATATTAATTAAAATCTTTTAATTAGGCATGACAAAACTAGTAAATAAGACACAACACCTAATTACTAAGAAGCATTCGAAAGAGGCAATTTACTACAGGGACCTATGCAAGGCTTTTATCAATATAAAGGTTGGAAACAATGAAGTCCTAAAGGAAATGACATCTTCTGACTAAGACATTCCAGTAGAAATGGCATGGGAAATCTCATGAGATCTTGCAATGAGCCTGATGTCGTATATTCTGGAAAGCCCAGCATTTCCTGTCTTAACAAAGCTGGGAGTTTATCACAGAATTTTCTCATCTGCCACAAGATATAAGTAAGATTACTAAAAATTGTTATGCTATTAGAAATGGGCAAAGAAGCAATAGCATTTTTAGTCAAAGACAAGATGTTACATGTTTAACTGGCATCCCTGAGACCCATTGGGCAACTGGGACATATTCTGCTCTCATTTATGCCAGTGTAAAACTACTAACTTCACTAAATCAATGGATTTCCACTGGCTTTACAATGAGGAAACTGACAGCAGAATATGTCTATGTGGGCCTATAGGATATCTGTTTCCTAAAAAGAAGCTCATGTCCAATGATGATTTGAAGTAAATAACCTTATGTGCATATGTATCCAAACACAAAATGGTCAAGACAGAGAATCCGATTAGAGAACCAGCTAATGAATCTGATTTACCATGGTTGCACATAAAAATTGGGTGACCTGTGCACAACTTCACCTCACTACCTCTCCAGCTGTGAGCGCAATGGCACTTCCTGCTGGCCATCGCCTCACACTGCAGCTCCAGGAGCCCAGGCAGTCCCATCAGCCCAACTGTCTTCTCACTCTTTTTCCAGATAAATGGTATATAGAGGCTGCCACAGCCATTGGACTGTCCCAAACCCAGATATTCAGATTAGGCATTAGGCTCTGCATTTGTTCCTCTCAGATGAATGATCTGAAGTGTTAAATGTCTCCTCCAAGATGTGATCAGCACTTTTGATTGCAATTGACTTCAGTGGGTGTTGAAGGTGGTAGGCACTTCATAGGAGGTGCTATTTTGTTGGTTGCTCAAAAGATACTAACCTGTTAGTTTACGTCAAGCAGTCCCACCTTATTGACTTCAGTGGGACTCAAGGTCATTAGAATCAGGGGATATAAAAGATATCTTGAGTATGTTTTCATCTATCATGAAAAAAATAACCAAAGAAAAATGGAAAGTGGATGTAGATGCTGCAAGGAATTTCCATATTGTTGGGCCAAGATTGAGCTTCTAAGCTAGTAACATAAAAAGTTTAATTGTGCCATCCTTACTTAGCTCAAACTATTACTGACATTATTAGTAATGTTGCTTGAATAAGGTCATCAGTATCTGGCCCCAAAGTTTGTCTCTTCTTAATTAGTATACAAAATATTTCTCTCTCTTTTCCCGTATATACATTATTTGTATTTCTAGAAAATACAAGCTGGAGTTGGGGGGTGAAAGTTACTAACCACATGACATACTTACCTTTCTAAAAATCTGTCCCATTAGAAGGCATTAAAAATTAAATAAAGATGAAATTATGCAGAAAAAACCCTTATCCTTTGAAAATTATCTAGTATACATACTGGATTTAGCCAGCAACTTTTGTGTTTTGAAACCTAGATAACCAGTATTCCAATATGGCTCATACAAGGATGTAGTTTTCATACATAATGTAAATACACAATGTAATTAATCAGCCTGATTTGTCTTGAATACAGCCAAGTGTAATTATTTTACTTCTTATACAGAAGCTACTGTACTAATATTTATTTGCCATTTTCTGGTTTGCTTTTTTGTTTTTGTTTTTTTGCAGAATAAACAACCTTCAAGTTACTAAGGGCCCAATCAAAACCCCATTGGAATCAATGAGTCCTTCCATTGACTTCAGTGGACTTTGGATCAGGCCCAGTATAAACAATTCAATATATATATATAAAGGTGCTAAATAAGAAACAGATGGAAAAACAGGGCTAACTCCATCAAAATTTACCTATGTCATAACTCGGGTGGATTAAAGTGTTCTGGATATATCTTTACATTCATATTATCATCCACTCCCCTGGGGTTTGCTTTGAAAATGAAAAAATAGTGTTATTTGCATGCTACAATAAACATCAAATAAATACTTGTGAAGATACTGAAAAAAAAATCTGATATAGTAGATCATATTTACCTATATTCCCCAAAGATCTCATCTTTTATTGATTGAGCTTCAGGATCTGGATGCAAATCCTCCTTTTCTTTCACTGTACAAATAAAAGAAAGAATAGATCTGTTCACTACGCTTGAGTTTCATATATTATTTTTTTATTTTTGGCAGGTTCTGTGCGAAAACTGCAATCATTATCAACAGATGGAGAGCAATACCCTTAGCTAGGTGTTTTGCATTGCACAGAACTGTATGTTTTCAAGAGGTGTAGAATGGGGTAGCTGCCTAAATTCCCAAGGACTATAGTCAGAGTTTTGCAGGTAAATCCTTCTACAGTGCTTTGAAAATGCAGCTCCTACAATTTCTTTTACTAAGACATTTCTTTCCTGCGCAATTCAGGCTATATCTGGAAGTATAATGTATTTGTCATTATGACATTATTTAGTTGGAATATGAACATACAATTTGCCATAGTGGAAAAAAAGATGCAAAGGTGCATCTAGTCAAGTATCCTGTCTCTATGAGAGGGTAATGTGGGATGTTTCAGAGGAAGGTGTAAAATCTATGTAACGCAGCTAATTGTGCAGTACCATACCATGTGGAAAATTTCTTCCTGATTTCAGCTCAGGATCAACATGCTCTACAGAGCGGCATATTACAGCCTCTATTACTTTTATCCTGGTTAGAGTAATTGTGGTTAGATCTGGGAAAAAACTGTGGGGACACAATTATCATAACTAGGTACACAAAACGGGTAACTACACATGCAAAAAAGGCTAATGAGAAGCTCTGAGTCCAATGAACATCTGCAGCTCTAGTCAATATGGGCAAGATATTTTAAGAAATTTTGGTACCAAACCTCCACTGAAAGGTACCTAAGAACCTTTATAAAAATCTGACACGTCTGTGTACAAGTTATAGAATCAAGGAAAATTATCGTTGGAAGGGACGTCAGGAGGTCATCTAGTTCAACTCCCTGCTCAAAGCAGGACTAACCTCAGCTAAATCATATAAAGACAGGGCTTTGTCAAGCCTCAGCTTAAAAACCTCTAAAGATGGAGATTCCACCACCTCCCTAGGTAACCCATTCCAGTGCTTCACCACCCTCCTAGTGAAAAACTTTTTCCTAATATCCAACCTAGACCTCCCCCACTTCAACTTGAGACCATTGCCCCTTGTTCTGTCATCTACTACCATTGAGAACAGCCTAAATGCTCCCTGGGACCCCCTTTCAGGTAGTTAAAGGCTGCTATCAAATCCCCCCTCATTCTTCTCTTTTGCAGACTAAACAACCCTAGTTCTCTCAGCCTCTCCTCACAAGTCCTGTGCTTCAGCCCCCTAATCATTTTTGTTGCCCTCCGCTGGACTCTCTCCAACTTGTCCACATCCTTTTTGTAGTTGGGGGCCCAAAACTGGACACAATAGTCCAAATGCAGCCTCACCAATGCCAAATAAAGGGGAATAATGTCCCAGTCCTGCAACTGGGTCTGTTAGCATGGCCCTCTGTACAGTGGTCAATGAAATCATAAATATATTACCACCACTACTGTGAAACAACAACATATAGGGCTGAACTATGACCCTACCTGAGTAAGGGGCACCAAGTAGCATTTTAATTGTACAGCCTGTGGGAATAATTAAAATTATTGTAGTGTCTCATACTACAACTTCCATGACCCTTAATATTCATTTCCATGTCTCTTATCACATGTCTAGTATTCCCATTGTTGTATTTGGAATATGAAATATGGAGAAAAATTGAACAGAGATTTCTAATTATGCAGCTCAAACAATTCAAGCAATGCAAGGACTAGATCTAGTCAAAGAACATTTAAGGAGTCACAACTGATATCAAATTATTAACAACTGGGTGGATCTGCCGAAATATAATCTCAAAATTTCCATGTGTGAGACCTTGGTTGAAAAGTGACCGTCTATTAATATGAGGATCAACTTGGTGCCCCCACTCACTTCAGTGGTACAGGACCAGGGCCTAGACCTTCACTGTTAGAAGCTGCTTTCTGAATCACATGTAAAATGGCTTCACTAATGAAAACAATGAAACTCACAGGGTCTCTTGGGGGCATAAAACCCCCGGTCTTTCTAAGCAGAGAAAAGTTATTCAGATGTTAACCAGTGATAAGATTGAGAAGAGAGCAAAAAAATTGACCAGGAATGTGAAGATCCTTTGGGTGAGATCCCCACTTTCACCACATAAAAGGGCCAGAGTGGTGTAAAAGCTCCCTAAAACCCCTGGTGCTGCTTTGGAGATACCCCAGTGCAATTAGTAGAGAGCAGCCATAAATCTGCTTCCCAAAGACCCCCATCGTGCAGCACCATGGAGATTCTGGGCACCACTGCAGCACGAAGGGCAGCATGGGGAGGATACTGCTCATCTCAGTTACACAGAGGGATCCCGGAGCAGCTCAGGATCCGGAAGGTTCAAAGGTGGCGTAAAGCCATCAGAACCCCTCCTCCCATGGGGTAAGTGCTTTGTGCAGCACCGCTTACACGTGGCGCACAGAATCTCATCTGTCGAGTACAGATTTGCTCATGTCGATTTACATTTGCTCAATGTTATGTTTATTGAAAGCTGCAAATACGAATTGTTTATTTCAGTTTGTATAAGTTCAGCCTTTGGGGACGGAAGGCAAAAAATGGAGGTATTTCCACTTACATAAGAGGTTATTCGTGTGAAGAATGACTGCTATTATATAAATATCTCAAAAAGGAACCGTGTCATTTACCTGAGTATTTTCCTCCTTTGTTTCTTTTGACAAAGCACATAGTTAGCAGCAATAAGGTAAGCAAAGCGACGGCACACATCAGGCCAATAAACCAGCCTTGGGTGGAAATTCCCTCATAAATGCCAGCATAAGCTTTGTAAAAGGAGAGAAGTAAAAATATTTAACGAGAGGAAAACAAAATATCCAAACCATGAAAAGAGCATTTAATGTTTTCTGAACTGAACCCGAATTGAACCAAACTATCGCTACTTACTACTTTATTGATTTCAGTCTAGCATTTTCAATTTTTAAAAAAATCCAAAAACCAGGACAGAAATAATAGGTACGGGGAACAATGTTCACATTTAAGGGAAATAAAGTGTCTGCAACACAATATATATAAGTAATTCCAAAGGAGTATTTGATTTAGAGGATTAATGTCAAATAGAAAAGTTGGACAGAATATTGATAAGCCTCTCATGCAAGCAGTTTTGCGACAGAAATAGAGTTAAAAGTGTTTAGGATACATGCAAACTGCTCAGCTAGCCACATTTAAGATGTAAAACGTAACAGCACCTACCCTATTAAAGTGACATAGTAGCTAAGACCTGTAAATAATACGTATTGGAAAAGTCTGTCATTATTTACTAATAGGAAGGTAAAATACAAGGCTGAATTTAACACTATGGACTCATTTCTGCTCCTATTGAAGTCAATGGCAAAAAGAGGCTAAAGGTTTCAGTATCTAACTATGTTATACTTTCATTGCACAACGTAATATATGATGTCATTATTTCTTTAAAATTAAAAATAAAATAATCTTGCTTTATCACAATGGATTTATCACCCTAAAGGGTTTAATTTCTCACCTCTCTCCCTTGTCTCAATTACATCTTCAAAAATGCTATTGTTATCAACCCAATTCTTAGTCACTAGACGAACTGTATATTCAGTTCCAGGCTCAAGTGCCTCAATGGGGTGAAACTTTTGGGTGGGTTTTAC
The DNA here is from genome assembly GCF_026122565.2 of Emydura macquarii macquarii. Lineage (NCBI taxonomy): Eukaryota > Metazoa > Chordata > Testudines > Chelidae > Emydura > Emydura macquarii. Next base: position 11,396,953 of record NW_027130208.1, on the reverse strand, counting down.
TGCTTCTGAAATCTTCCCGATCCCTTTACCTACGAAATGCACATAGTCAAATCACATTGATTAATTCTATTCATTGAATAGCAGGACTCTGAAATGCACAGTTACAAATGATCTAAATAACAAGGGATAGTAATACAGCATACATGGATATGTTTAACATTTGCCTTTGGATAGTTTGTCTTGTTTTTAAAGGTAGATAAGAAAATAAAGTAGAAAAGCATTTTCTGTATTTGCTCTTTGATCAGTGTCTAACTGAAATAATCCTGAGATTTATGAAGGGTTTCTTACAGTTTGCAGGATGAAAGTAAATATTGATGGAATGACATGTAGTATTATAGATCTGCTTTAACTAATGAATGCTTACATTTAAAAAAAAAACTGAATATGGCCTTGGTTTGTTTACACAATCTTTGGTTTGATCTATCTCCCATTGACAGGGAACAAAGGGACAGGACAGAGGCTCATATTATCCTGAAACAGATTATTACATCTCTCATAGGAACAATTACATTGGTATTTATACTCAATTTTTCCTTAGACAATAAATCTCCACGTCCCCATTTATTTCACATTTGTACTGAAGCTATAAGCAAACCTCTCATTTAGATATACCTGATATTTTCTTTTAAATGGATTTTCATATACAATCTTTAAATGTTCTAACTGGTATTTATTTATATGAAAAATATTTGCAATACATTTTTTTCTGTGGTTTTCCAAAAAAGTCAGTCTTCAGTCCTTTTGCTTTCAAAACTCTCATTGTTATGAATAGATGTTTTATCTGAATTAAGAATTGCAGGATAAGTGGTTTATTATGTATGCTTTAAAAATAAATTTCATGCTAATTGCAAAATGAAGCAACTGTTATTCACAACATGAAGGGCCTTATCATAGGACCAAATTCAGAACTGCTTACTCACATGAGCAGTCCCTTTAAAATGAATGGAAAGGCAGCATTATCCAATGGTTAGAGCACAGGACTGGGAGTCAGAAGACTATGGTTCTATTCTAGACTCTGCAGATGGATCCCTATGAGATTATGTCAAGTCACTTCACTTCTCTGTGCCTATGGGATACTTGAGTGAGGCCAGCAGAGTTTGCCTCCATCCCAGATATGGTATAGTATAAGTCATACTAATAAATCATAACTGTTCCCGTTTCTGGATTTTAAACAGTAACTTTTGCTAAAATTACACAAGGAACATAAAACAGCAACCACATTTAGGGCCTGATCCAAAGTCCATTAAAGTCTATGGAAAGGCGCTCATTGATGTCAATGGGTTTTCAAATAGGCCTCGGCAGAACAGCGCCCACGTCTAAGGTTAGACACCAAAGTTTGGAGGAAAGCAATAAAACATATGCCTTTTTAATTCTGTTTAGTTGCTTCATTTGCTTAATTTAACCGGTCAACATTCTAGAGTCATCTAAAGAAAAAGATCTTATGTTTATTCATACATACATCATAGCTCATAAACTGCTTGACCAATTTGTGCTTATAATACTGATGGTAAAGCAATGCTAATTACTACTGAAACTGGGAAGCAAGCAAACAAAAAGCTTTGCATGGTTAGCCCTTGGTTGAGAGCTGAAGGGGAAAAAAAAAAGAGATTAAGAATGGAATAGACATGGTTAAAGGAGCTGTAAATGATAAGTGTTCCAAGGCAAGTACACATATATAAAATAAGCCGTTCAATTAGTAGACCACTGGGAATCAGAGAGAACATGTTCAGTTGGAATAATGCTGATGGTGAAGCACAGTGTATTAGCATAAAACTTAATCCATCTAGTGGTTGGTTTTACAAAGTGAACTACATAGACCTGAGCTATAATTTTTAATCAAACTGCAAATTAAGCAACAAGACATTACAGGTAAATTTTAATTACATTTTCTAAAAGCAGGATGTCAGAACAATGTATTTAAATGAAATGCCATCCATAAAGTAATAAGAAATAAAGTTCTTCTATGTGAACGTTAATCCTGTTGGTCAATAAATGGCATAAAACACTTCAACATGTCAATCAGACATGTCATATATATTCCAGTTTGTATACAGCATAAGTCTGATCTTGTAGTTCTACTCACTGAGATCTTGAGAAAGCAAAGCACTTAAGCTTGTGCTTAACTGTAAACATGAGTTGTCCCATTAAAGTCAATTTCTTTAATGCCATGATTCACATATTTAAAGTTAAGCAAGTGCTTACGTCTTTTGCTGAATCAGGGATTGCCTTTTTAGGCTGGCCTGTTAGGAACAAAGTTTTACACCTTGATTTCTGTAGGACACTTGATATTTGGCATCACAACGTTGTATAAAGGATTTTCTGTATCCTGAAACGTAACATAGGAATCCAGTGGGGATTTTGTGATTTCTTTCCATGTAAATCTGGTCTGCATTATAAAATCAAATACTGAACAATACCCAAAGAAAATAAATAACTTGTGACTGGGGGACGGTTGGTAGAAGGAATAGAAAAATTAGTGTAGAATTGGTGGGCAGGGGGAAGCAAAGAGATATTGGTAAGGAAATGTTTACTCAATATACTGAAAGGTCAGTGAGCTGCAGAAATTAGCTTCAGAAAACAGAAAGCAGTTAGGTTAGGTTTTTATCTACAATACAGGAAAAAGCTTTAGTAATAGAAATATACCACCAGCATTTCTCATCTCCCCACTCCTATTGCTCAACCATATCACAGGATTCACATGAACATTAAACACAGAGCTTCAATTTTATAATATTCTGCTGGGTTTCGAGATTTATGAAAACAATGGAACATACTTTTTTATTAAAGCTTATGGAATAACGAGAAAACAAGATAAACCTCCCCTAAAGACTTACTGTACTTCTAGTTCTCCAAAAGTTAGCATATCTGTTATAAAACTCACTTATTTTTTAAAAAAAGATTGGCAATCTTGCAGTTGAATTATAACTGTAGGTAATATTTTCATTTATAACAGTACCTGTCTAAATACATCTGCTTGAAATAAATGGAAAGTTAAACTACACTTTCATCAGTTTTTCTCCACTGAATGGTTATAAATATGCATCATAATTACACTCTACCTTCTGGGCTGTTGTAGGGCAGGAGGAAGTTTGTGCTGATGGGGAGGAATCTTTTTTAATGGGTAGTTTACAATTAACCTCACATCCTTAGAATCTATTAGATGAAAATTAGTAGGCCATCCTGCTTAGCTAGCGATCCTGGCCATCTACCTTGACTTTTGGGTTATTGGACTTTTGGACACAGCACAGAAGACAGACTAGCTCATTTTGTCTTACTATCATTTCTGTTTAGCTTTTGCTCCCGGGCACAACTTTATAGGCTGTAACAGGTGGGATAATATTTAACTGTAGCAAGGATTCACTAGGTGATGCTTGTGATGCTTAGAATGGCAATAGGTGATCACCAATGCCCCGGCTCAGGAAAGCTCTTATGTACCACCAGGGCTTGCAGAGTTGCTCCAGTACATTGTGCAGGTCAGTGGAGTGGCTTGAGAGGGCAGACGTTTTGTTGTGGTAGATGAGGCTGACTGAGAAGTTGTATAAATGACGGAGCAGTGGTGGAGGCTAGTCAACCAGATTGGTTGTAGCTGAAGAAATGATTCTTTCTGTTAGGATGTTATTCTATATAGTTAAGAAAACTGTGTTTTTAGTCTTTCAGAATGTCCAATGGCAAAAGAGAATTGAGTAGGATCATCCTTCATGTTACGACAGGTTACTATTATGATCTTGAGAGATGTCATAAAGGTTAATTCTCTCAGGCTGGGATTTTAATAGACGCCCAAGGGAAGGAGGTGTCAAATTATCCCTGAATTATAATGAGATTGGAATATGCAACTTCCTTAGGCTCCTTTCAAAATTACAGCAATAGTTACTGTTTCCTATGCATGGATTTTTCATAAACACTTGAATTTTTGTATGTACTATAATTATTGTAACATATGCAATTCTGTATCTTGGCAATGCTGCAAAATGCTGGTAGCCCTGGAAACTATGAGATTTGGCAACAAAGATTGTGGATTCAGATGCCAGAATATCAAAGGGGCAGGGCCCCCACATTGGGTGGGAAAGGGTACACTTTACTAGGGCCCTGAGGCAATCCCCATGGGTATGTGTGTGGGAGGGGCCCATGTTACAAGTTTGTACTGGGTCCGAAAAAATTATGCTTGGGCCCTGCAGAGGCGGATTTATTTCTGGGGTTTTTAGGTGTTTCTCTGTCAATTTAAAATATGTATTAAAGTTATTTATTTTGTGTTATATTTCAGGTGGCTAATTACATGTTTAGCAATATTGATCATCAGATTATCTCATGGCAATGTTTTGGGGGGATTTTAGTCAACTAAGAGGTAGTTTGAGAAATGCTACCTGCATGAAAAAGTTAGAAGTAATAATCATTTTCTAAACACAGACAGCACACATGCTTTCCTGGAGTTAATCTGAGATAAACCCACAATATTTAATCAACTCTCTCTAAAGATAAAAAAACAAAAGCTAAAAGCTAAACAATGCTCAATCTCTAAATTCTACAGCAGGATTCATAGTTATCATTTCAGAGCAGAGAAAAGAGTGCTGATCCTAAATCACAATTTGCTAATCTCCAATAATTAATTTTAACATCAAACTGAAAATATAATTTAACTTTGAAACTTTAAACCTTTTAAAATGTATTTAGCAATGTAATGCAACTGTTACAGAGATGCAATAATTTAGTAAAAATTCTCTAACAAAAATTATCCCTGCTATATATCTAAAAAAATAACCCCAAAACTCCAACTCTATCAGGACTGATGGAATAATAATTTCTCTCGGTATCTGAAACAGAAACTCAAGAACCCATGGTAACTCAAAAAGATTACTTTTTAGTCATGAAGGGCTGTATTCTGAGCTTTCATGAAAACAGAGTGTTCTCTGTGGTTCCCCATGACTCTTCTATGCAACTCAGTAGCCACAGGTTTTGCACAGTGTTTTATAAATTGCCTGTGCAAAATCCACTGTTCTCCCTCAGTATCTGAAATGGATTTTTGCCATGAAATATTCACTTCAATTAGAATGCTGATTTAAGAATTCTTCCCCTCTAGGGAATGTGTATTACTTACTGAATTTCGTTATTAGTACTACTGGTGTTAGGGTCATGGTATGAATGGGGCTTATATTTGAGGCTTGCTCCTTATAGACCTCAAGAATGCTAGATTTGACCCTAGATGCATGTATTAAAACATGGTTTTCCTCTGAAAGGGACTATGGAGAAATGGCTCCTTCTGACTCAAGCAAGGCTCTGGGCTGATGGGAAATTCTCCCCCACTCCTCACCCCAGGACATGCACTGACTGCAGAAAGCTGCTCCAGCCCACCGAGGTATGAAGAGGTGGTTCAGCACAGCAGATTCTCCTGCCCCTGAGCCAGCTGCTCATTTCCCACTTCCCCACATGTTGTGATGCAGGAAGCCACCATGGAACTGTTGTATGAAGCAGCTTTGGGTTCTGCTACCCCTCACAGTGAAATAAACTGCACAACCTACTCCCTGAGGTTAAAATGCATAAATTCCATTTTTTCCATTTGTACCTGAATTTTCAGGTTAATTAGAGTTAATTCAGGTTAATATTAATAAATCAAGCCAAATAAGTCAGGAGTCAAACATTACTGAATCCATATCCACAACCCACCTAAACAGCTGTACTTCCCTGGGACAGTGCATTTTACAAAGCCCACGATGCAGTTGGTGACAGCTGGATATACTAGAATAATGGGAGCTATAGAAGCCCTAAAACAGATAGAGAGGTTTTTTTTTTTTTTTTTAAATGGAGCACATTGAATACGGGAATCAATGAGAGACAAAAAAACAAAACAAAAGAACAGAGCCTATAATGTCATAGAACCACACTTTAAATCTGCTACTTTAAACCTGGGCAACTTTAACTCATATGCCTTGACTTTTGAAAACTCTCCATTTTTTAAGAAACTGTGTAACGTGTTTAACGGAGACAGTTACAATGTTATCAGTTTCCTACCTTCTTTGTATTTGCACAGCCTCCATTCCTCACCTCAAAAAAAATGAGAAAAATCACAGAAATGTGTGTGATTTCTTCAGCCAAAGGATACAGATTTTGTATAATTTAAAGGAGTCTGGACCAATTTAGCCTTCAGATAATTACACTAAACTCCCATGGGATTTCAATGCAAACTGCAGAACTGTATCTGGGGATGGACGTTGGTACAGTCAAGTGACTCTCATATAAATTACTTAAAAAATTTGTGGCATGGGGCACAACAGTAACAGCAGAATAGGACCCTTACAGTGTACAAAGATTACGCTATTTGATGTGCAATCTGCCACTCTTACTTTCAGTAGAATCCCTTGCTGCTATTGCTGTCGAAACAAAATCTTTTGAAAGAAAAGAGATAAAACATGGAAAAATGAAACGTCAAAATTTCTATTCATCATGTTTCATAGCCATATGTTACTGACAGCGTACTAACAAAGATACTTATAAAACCTAGAGTGTTACACAGGGTTGTGCAAATTAGTAACAACATCTAAATGATCAAATCTAGGACTACTGATCTCAGCAAAGAAGACAAGACTAAACACCTAATGAATAGCACCGTATTTTTGTGGGCTCAAAAATAACAGAATGTTAAACATATATTTTTAAAATGATGTTGCCAAAGACAAAACTCTAACCCATTTTAATCGGATGTCTAAAATTATCTTTTTTCAATTTACCAATTAATTCCATCAATGCACCTGGATACCTATACGATACCTCTGTGTTACCTATTTTCTGTATTACTGCATCTGAAGAAGAGAGCTAAGTCTCTCGAAAGCTTATGTCTGCAAATATTAAATTTGTTAGTCTTTAAAGTGCCACAGAACTCTCGTTATCCTTCCAGCAAAAAGACACACTTCCCTTACTAGTATAAGAAATAGGGGGTACAGAAAGGATGCTGGGAATAGAGGCCTCTTATTAATATAGTACCAGATTCTGTATGGCCCTGAAATAGCTGCATGGTACAGTGAGTGTGGAGGACATATGGCTTGTATGAGAGGCTTGATTTAGATCAATGAAAAGGCATTGCTTCAGCCTTATGAGCAATATAGAAACACACCACAGTCAGTTACCTAAGGCAAAGACTGTGGCAGACTAGCATAGCCAAAGGTAAGTCTGCTTGCTTAAATGAAATAAGAACTCATCTGTGGTAGAAAACCTTACCTAATAGGTATTGGGTCTTGGAGGACAGCATTATCATGCAAGCAGTTTTGATGACTGCATTATCACTCAAACAGTGGATGGGAGTCCACATGAGCTACAAAGGGGGAATAATAGGATATTTTATGTGTTGGCATGTACTGGCATCATAAGAGCTTTCCTGAATGATTTGATGAGCAGGGGAATAAGTTTATGTGTGGAATTAACTGGACCCAGATTTGGATGTGATACTCTGGTCTGGGTAGGCTTATTCCTGGAAATCATTTCTCACAGACTACTAGTATGATGGGAGAGTTTCTGAAATGAGTGGGAGAGAGTGCAAGTGTGAGAGAGATGTAATTACGTGAGCTGCTGATTTCACCATCGGGCAGGCAATCTTTGACATTCTGTATGGGAGGCCAAAGTGGGAAATTTGTCTTTAGATCCATGCATGGATCTGGAAGGCAACTAAGAGGCATCTTATGCACAATCAGGTCTTTATTCACAAACATTAATTAAGGATATTAAGGATTAAATCATGTGGAAAAGGACAAAATGAGATGGGACATCTCTGTTTCACAGATGGGGTCTTAAACGCTTCTTAATGACTAGATCCTGAAATCAGGCTTGATACATTAACTGGATTAGGAATCTTTTTTTGCCAGAACTGTGCTATGGCTTCAGGCCCTGAAGAAACTGCAAGGTGAAAATCAGTTAAGATAATGGCAAGGACTTTCTGTATCAACATGGTTACAGTATGTTATCAGTGTTAAAAATGATGAAGCCAAGCCATTTCTGCTTATCACATTCTCTTTGTCCTTTGCTGTGGTATGTCAACAGCAATTATTGTTGATAAATATCTAGGAACTCGTTCATTGGTACGGTAGAACTTTCAGAGTTGCTGAGCACAGTGTATTTTATTTTATTTTATTTCATTTCAGCTGCATGAGACAGACTGGCTCGTTCTTTTAATTTTCTTTTAAATCAGTGAACGTTAAGACTTTAGGAAGACAGAAAGTAGCCTACAAATGTATTTCACTATTGGCTACTATTAGTTTATGGGAAAATAATGCTATGTATGGAGCAAGTGCACTACTGTTAGCCTTATATTAATCTTGACTTGTGGGATTCTCAAATTCTGCTTTCAAATGAGAACACACGGCTTCCATTAATATCTCTCAGAATCCAAAATGTCCATTCAAGGGCAGAATTTGGCCCTATAGTAGTACTGAAGACAAGTTTTTGTTGTTCTCCAACTTCCTGTTGGTGGTTACTGAAGGCAGACTGCTAGTTTTGATAAAATCAGCTGAGCTGACTGGTTGGTTGCAGCAGTTGTATAGTGATATAGAATAGCTAAACCTCTGTGTGTGTGTGTGTGTGTGTGTGTGTGTGGGTTCCTACATTTAAAAGTTCAAACAACTTTTAGGCTAAGACTAAGCAAAGTTAAACACAAACCATTTCCTTTAATGTCAAAGCTGGAACATTCACAGCGGATTTTCGATTATTGTTACAAATTCTTGTCATTAAATTATACCTCCTATTAACTTACTCCCTTCTGTTATTGTTAGTCCTTCTTCTGTGATTGGTTTTCCACAGCCTTTTATAGTACAGGCCCTCACATAAAATTTATACTTGGTGCTGGAGCTCAGATTTGAAAACCGCCAGCTGAAAGTCGAAGGGTTTGTAATATTGATGTCGTTCAGTGCTCCAATCTCATCTGTCTCATTTACTGAAAGACAAACAATAGTGTTCAATCAGGCACAGCAGCTAAAGGTTACCGAAATGTAAATGTGCAAGAAAGCTGATGGAAAAGATGCAGTTTACAATAAGTAGGAAGGATGATACTTTAAATGAATGTGTATCTTACTATCCTGATACATTTGTGAGTCTTCACATGGAATTTAACATGTCTAAATCAATCGACTCCATGATTGGGTATTATGATAGTATAAAATGTTCTGTTACCCTGTAGGTCTAGTTACTGAAAAAGAGAAAGGCTTAACTTTTAGGGCTATGCAAAACGTTTGTCTAGAATCCTAAATGTACACTAATTGAAACTGGTTTTGGATTTTCATTTTACTCCCAAACATCAGCCTAGGTTTTTAACCTTGGTGAGCCTGCAGCCAGGATGCAAGTTTATGGTGTGCTTGCAGGAAGTTTAGTAGCTGGCTGCTGCATAAGGAATGTCCCCTCAGACACTCAGACCTGGTCCTTCCAAAACCGGAGAGCATCCAACCACCACTCCCTACAAAAGTTAGAGTGCAGTTGCCTTAATAAGTATCAATGCTGTGTAAAAAGTTCACAACAAACAAGTTCTTTGACAATGTGAGTTGTATGCCTACTCCCTCCGTCCTCAATAGAATACATTGAATTAGCATCCAAACTGACTCCCAGTGTTTGGCTGTCCCAGTAACTCATAATCAGTAATGCAATATAGGCTTTTCTCCCTGAGCTTGGCTGCTCCAGCACAATATCTGTTCTATCTTCTCAGCATCTTCTGGCCTCAAAGAAACATTTCTACGTCCTTGATATCCTGGTGACACCTCATTGCACCCACCTGATAGCATGACTCAGTAGTAAGTCTAAATCTACCCTGAATCTAAATGTATGGTTTTACAACATGGGAAGAGCATTTCCTGCAGTAAAATCATTAAACATTCTGAACAAATATTCACAAAAAAGTTCTGCATTATTTGCCCAGCTGTACCAACTATGCGTGTTTAATGATTCTAAGCCATATCCTATGCACATAATTCATGTATTATCATAAAAAATTATTTCTTCTTTGAAGTCAGGTGCATTTCTAAAAACAGCTATGAATTTTCTCAGCACTACTTAGCTATTGGGCTAACTGTCATCTGGGAATTTGAAAACATTTATTACATGATTTGATTAATCTGTGAGTCTTTGAATGTATCATGATTGCATTGTGAGCTTATCTAGACAGAAAAAGAACATGCTGGAAACCTTTCTCTGGAAAATGGAATTGGCCTGCCCCCTAGCAGGCTAAACTAACATCTATAATTTTGGAACATTGTTTCTGTGCTGAAAAAATTGTTACTTAAATTAAAAAGAATTAGTTTTAGGTTAGTGTCTGTTTTAAATAACTTTATATTAAAATAATGTTTGATTTAAACAATCTATTTGCTAAAAGTATACATCAAAGTAGAACATGTACTTACTTATCTGGTATTGCAAAACGTAGCCAGTAAGAAAGCCATTTGGTTTTCTGGGAAGGCCCCATGACAAAGTGACAGAATCCTTATCAAAGCTTAGTATTCTTAGAAAATGTGGCTGTTCAGGGACTGGAAAACACAGGAATTAGCTTAGTTTTACTGAACGTAGATTGTATCTTAGCAGTTCAGTCTCCATACATTCCTTTTAGTATGGCATATAACTTCACCCAATATGTACTGTTCTCCATTCTTAGTCAACATGTGCTAGATGCTTAGAGCCTGATCCAGCAAGATGCTTGACGAACACCTCCCGTGAGTCCTCAGCCTTGTTAACTCCCATTTATTCCATAGACTTGGACCCTTCTATTGGATAATTGTATGAAACACGTTTTTTATGCCAACATAATAATATTGAATCACACAGAGTTCTTAGTAAAATTAATTGGTCTAGTTTCAAGGAAGATGGCTTTTTAACTTCCTCTATCCCCATATTTTAATTTTCCTTACCTCCTTCTGGAGTTTGGAATATGGTTGGAGAGCTTTCAGGTCCAGCTCCTTTTGCATTGAATGCCAAAACAGTTAAGTGAAATTCACTAAATGGCTCTAGACCAGGAATCATTCCATAATTTCTGTCTCCTGTAAATGTTATGAAGTGTTTGTCTGGGTGATGTTGTTTTCCATCCAGTACACTCCTTGTTTTCCACCAAATGACCTGTATTGAGAAGGGCAATTCTGTAACAGATTAAGTTCTATGGGGATGAACACTGCATTGATTTCTCCCAACCTCACAACAATTGCTTCAAACTTAGATAGGATTAATTTAACACAGTATGATAAGACATCTGATTATTTAAAGAAGAAATGATGACAACCTTATATCCTTTTAAGTGTCCACGAACTCTATCTCTTGGAATACTGGACCAGATCGCTTTAACCAGTGTACTATTCATCACTTCCACCATTACACTTGAAGGAGCAGCATCTGGAACTGTAAATATGTAGGTGTTACTCACTAGGTAGATACTCGCTAGGATTTATTTTCATACAGTAGATCTATACTTATGGCAGCTTGTAGAGTACAGACAGTGCATGCCCAGCTAGATGGTGAAGCACTGATTAGGTCAGTAGAGTAGAGTATCCTACATGCCTGAACCCTGGGGCGTATGCCCTACATGGCTCTCTACAAGCCGAAGCAGTGCCTTCCATGTCTATACTGCTATTTTTAGCAGTGTGGTGTCCCGCAGCCTCCCTGATGCCAGAGAAGGGCTCCAGCTGTGGGAAGTCCTTTCCCGGTCACAGTGAAAGATTCTGACAGTGGGGAATGTCTCTGACAATGAAGAAGATAGTGGAGAAATTCTCCGGCATGTCTCCGGAGTCCTTCCATGCTGCCTCTCCACTGTCAGAGCATTTCATTGCCATGTGCAGCTACACACTGCAGTGAGTGTGGATGTAGCCTGCCTTTTACAGTGCTGTGTAGTTACATGTACCCTACATGCTATGGCAAAGATGGGCAAGCATAGCCAAGATCATAGTATTCCCCCAGCTACCCAGCCAGGCTCAAATTATAGAGACTCGTGCTTTTAGGTCTGAAGATTTCCCCAGTTCAATTCTCAATGGTGGCCATCATATTTGTATCAGTAAGGATAAAAAAAAATTGTGACTAATGCCTCATTCAAAAAGGCAATCAGAGTTCTTTTTGTAAGCAATTTACTTTTACAACTAAATCAACTGGTTAAACAGTAGGGTATTAATCACCACAGAACATCGAGAAATCTACGCCAATGCCTGAATTAACTAGACCCAGACTCAGTGCCCATTGAAGTCAAATGGAGTCTTTTAACTGACATCAGTGAATACAGGATCAGGTCCATAGTGAGCACATTGCAAGTGAAACTGAACACACACAAAGCAATCTCCCTTTTTACTTACTTTCACTATCTACCATATCATGTGCTGTCCGGTGTTAATATGGTGATCGTGAAAAACCACGTGTCCCTAACCCTGCACTCACTATTGGGGAGTAGGGGATGTGTATTGTTTATTACCATGAATAGTCTCATTGAAATTCCAGTAGGAAGTGTTTACAGGGTCAGGATCTTAAATTAACAGACTACCAGAAAAGTGAAAAATGAAAAAAATCATTGCCCATGTAAAATACCTACTTTTCAAACATTAATAACTCTTCTACTTAGAACAGGTCATTCACGGGAATCCTTAAACAAAACCTTATTGAAGGGTTTCTTTCTTTGTATAATATAATGTCCATATTTTTGAGTCAGGGGCTAGGCATAGACTATGTTTGTGTCAGGAGGGAGTCACAGTAGAAAGGCAGGAGTAACATCTATAAGATGTTTAGCAATGGCTAGTCTGCAGCATGATGGATTAAAGATGGATTTTGGTTTATTTATCTATTTGAATAAGTAATAAAATAAACAGTTGTCTCAGTTGGCTAATCTCTTGCAGGCTTTTTGTAGGCCATTCAAGCTGTCCATCTATTTTGCTGTTAGGAAAATAACTTGAAGCTTTCAGACATGGGATGAAAACTGCTCGACTTTAAAGAAGATTAATCTGCAAAATCTGAAAGATGTACGATTTGTAGACCCTTCTGACCCTTGCTTGCCAGCAGTCCTCAGCCCCTGCTGCTAATGACTAATGCGTTAGGCATTTGTCATTCCTATCAGGGAATCTTGGCTCCCCACGCTAGCTGGCTATAGTGATGTTTACTCCCTCATTGATTTAAATCCCTAAATCCTAAAAAGATTTGTTGCTGCTGTTGCTTAACTGGGATGCCTACTGAAGGAAGTCTTGGCTTTTCATTATTGCAGCTAGGGGAAGGAAAATCCTCCCAATGTCTTTTATAAATACATTTATAAACAACAGAGGGGAGAAAAAATTATGATATAGCATCAGGGGGAATTAGAAAGACTATTGTCCAATATTCTAGATATTGTAGCAGGGATTTCCACAATGCTACAGTAACCAGAAGCATGTTTGTATTAACTCCATCAGCCGTGACCCAGCACTAGTACCGTCACTTTTACATTAGGGTTCACTGGAGGAACATGATTACTAACGAGCACTGTGGAGCGAGGGATTGGCAGGTACAGGTAAACTGTTGCTATCACAGGCTTTTGCTGATATATTAGACGTGCTTATGTGTGAAACTGCGGCAAACAAACATCATAACAGTCCCTTATGGGCTTCAAATCAATGAAAAGACCACTGTGGTACGAGTGCTGATTGCTAGTATCAATGCAGTTAATTAAGAAGAAAGACACAGTACATACATGGTGGACCTCACTTTGAAAAGTGGCCTCCAGTTATCAAAGGAACAAAACCGGATCCTCGTTACACCTGCACAATTAGAGTCCTAGTTGGGACCCTTTTAAAAATCAGGGACTGTGTGTCTCGCAATTGTAAGAGTAGTTTTCATAAAGCATTAATACTTGAGTGGATAATAACGAGTGGATAATAATAATACTGAGTGGAATATTGGTGTGGTACTTATGAGGAGCAGCACAAATAAATCCAGTTTGAAAGGGATGATTGTCAAGGTAATTTCTTGAGAAAACACTTTATTTCTCGCATGATGCAGAAAGGAGAGGTGTGTTCGTATCATGGACAAAATTTTGCTCACAATATGGAATGTAAAATATACTGAGGCACATACTGTACATGCAGGGCTGTGATAGTACTTTGAAACCAGTGCAACTCTAGTGTTGATACATTCCTCAAAATGCCCAGTGGTCAGGCTGGATTATACATATTGCTCCATCCTTAAAGATAGTGCCCCTGTTTTTCCTAGTGGAACAGACTCCATTAAACAAACTGGTGTCAAGGAGCGATAGCCATCCTCTTTCTTGCCCTTTTCGATACTCTGCACCTATGGGGTGCACTGAAGGAGCATACTTCACTTATTTTTGCAGTATGCTGCCTTCTTTTTGGCATGCAAAAGCTGCATGATCTGTTTTAATTCTAAAATGTCCACAAACTGAATATGTGCATCTATTTGTAGAGTATTTTACTTTCTCTAGTTTGAGGTGAATGGCTTAGGCCCCAGTCCAGCAAAATACTTCTTCAGCACATGCTTAATTTTAAGCATGTAAATAGATCTTCTGAAGTCAGTGGGACTATTAAAGGACTTAACATTATACATTCTTTGTTGCACTGGAGCCATCATTAGGTGCACCACCTAGGCAAGCAATTGTACACGCCTTTTTGTATATGCAAGCATAACTGACCTTTTTGGTATTGAAGACTAAAATTCATAATACGAAAACTGACACCAAAAGCTTCTGTTTCTTTTAGTATTCCATCATGCTGATCAGTCGTGACATTTTAGCATTTTTAGTGTGAGCTATCTAATAATTGCTAGTTATCCACTTATATCACAATGTAAGAATCATCTACACTGTATATTTTTACAAAATTGTTTCAGTTACTTACTGTCCTCCCCTGAATATCCAGTGGTAACATTTGGTTCAGGACCAGATCCAAAATTGTTTACAGCTTGGATTTTGATCTCATAAGGCACAAAGGTAGGAGTGTTCTTCAATGTCAAGGAATGTTTTTTCACAGTTTCCTCATTCCAGTCAGTCTCTACCCCCTGCTGTCGCCAGCTGACTTTGTACTCCAGTCCTGGTCCATTTTGCTCCATGGGTTTCAATGGCTACAAAAGGAGTCAAAGAGATACTGAGCTGCTTTGTTGCTATAATCATAAAATTGCAGCTTAAGGGGTGAATAATTTTGAAGCCATACACTATCATATTTGGAGAGAAAAAAATAACCTTCCCCATCATGTTACTTTTAAGATGGCTATAGGAAAAGTATTATGATTTTGAGAATGACATGGGGGAATAATGGCTGGATTTAAAACAGGTTAATTACTAAAGCATATCATTCCACATACTGAATGAACTAACCAGTTTTGCTCCAAGTTTTCTTAGTTTTATGGTAACAAATATATGTAATCTTTATTATCAGTAAAACCCATATTATCTCTAATATTTATATGGCACAGCAAGTTGGGTCATTAAAATTTAGATTGCTCTGTAAAATCTTAAATATGCACTAATCACACAACACTCTGCCCAGCTAGATTTGGACACTTAATGGGTAATTTGTATGCTACTATTTTTTGTATTGCTTGGTTGAGAAACTTCTTTGTGATGATACAAGGCAAAAATGAATCTATAACATGGTGTCAAGTAGGGCTGATTAGAAAATGAAATGGCTTTTCTGTAGAAATTTTAGAAAGAAAAGGTTCAATTTGTTTTGCATAAAAACTTTTTAATTTTTATAGCATTTTTTTTTCAGGGTTTGACAGTTTTATAATTGAGAAATCAGAAAATTTAGGAAAAGATGAAAAATTTCACAGAGAATTTTCATTAAAAAAACCAAGCCATTTTTCATCAAGAAGCTGGGGTGTTAGCCCTTATTGATAGAATAGTTCCATCTCCTTGCCCATATAGGGTCTGATCTAGCAGCCTTTAAAATCAGTGGAAAGGCTGCCATTTACTTCAGTTATTATGGTGGAGAGTAACTGAAGGGGTGAATAAATGATGGGGTAGTGGTGGAGGCCTATCAATCAGATTAGTCATAGTTCTTCATTATGAAGACTGCCAATATGGCTACGAGTTATGGACCTTATGATGTGCATACCTGCAAACTGGATCTGATAATCCAGTTTAGTAGACTCATTTCATATAGACCAGTGGTCTCAACCTGTAGCCCCATCAGCACACAGCTGCGGCCCACGTGACATCCTCAGGGCCATACAGGTAGTATATATATTGTGTGGATATATGTGTCCACTTAGACAGCTGCATATGCAGCCCACAATGGTAAATAGGTTGAGAACCATTGACACAGAGCACCAAATAGCCATCATGTGGTTTCAAACCAACATTACCAAAATGGGTTGGATTTGAATAGAGCTGGGAAAATAACATGGAATTTTTTTTGGTTCCCTGGCACTTCCAAAATATTTTTTTTAAATGTTTGTGGCAACCAATAACAATTTCTTTTTTTTAATTTTTGGCAAATTGGAAAGTTGAAAAAAATTCATTTCAGGTTGAACAAATTCAAATATTTCAATGTTGACCATTTTTAAAGGAAAATTCATTTTGACCTAAAAAATCAAAATGTTTCATATTGAAAAAGTCAAATCAAAACATTTAATTTATTTTCAGAATTTTTTTAAGTTATCTTTTTGACCAAAACAATTGGGCAAAATTAACAGGAATTTATTTAATATTTCATTATTGCCAAATTTGTATTGTTCGCCATAAAAAAAAAAAAAAGGCTTGTGCAAAAAATTTTGCCCAGATCTAGATTTGAAGAATGTTTTTTATAAGTCTAACTACTTTTAGAATGTAATTGTAATCAACAAATATGATAACAGTTCAATCAACATACTTTTCCATACACAAGAAGCATTAAAAAAAACCACTATGGCATCAAGCCAACAAATCAGATGAATTCTATATTTAAAATATTTGTTGGATCACATCATAAATTAACTTAATTTAATTAATATTTAATTAATTGCATTAATTAATTGAATTAATTGAATTGTCATTGATTATGAATTTCTCATAAGGTATAGTAACAATTGACTAATGAAAATGATCATCATTATTTAAGCTTTGACCACTTCATTGCCAAAGTACTGCACAGGGACTTAATTTTGTAAATCCCTGTGACTAAAATCTGAACAGTGCTTTTGAAAATTGATTGTTTACTGACACAATATAAAGAAAATGAGAAAGTAAAATTTACTGCTGGAAAATAATTTCCAGTTAAGAGTTAAATTTCAGCACTACTCGACTATTATTTTGATCTTGCTTAATGCAGCAAAGCCTTGGCTGAAAATCCTATTGCTAATGCTCATCTGGTCTGTTAATCCAAACTAGGCAGATTAACATCATTTTACAGAATCAGTGTGCGTATCTCTGGCCGTTGTCTGCTGGAAAGAAGGCATTTAATATGTTGCAGGCATAGAATATCGGCTGTGAAGCCTACAAGAAGCAAACTAGATAAAAATATCTATTCACAAAAATAGTCTAAATGAACCAATAGAATCTGTGTATGTTCTTATTCATCTAACCCTATCCAATCCCACTCCATTCTTACCTTTACTTGTTGTGCTAGGACTGAATTATAGATTGTAAGATTTTTGGTCAGAAATTATGTCTCACTAGCAGTACAAATAATTAATAACAATATGTGCTGTCTGTGTTGGGAGCTGTCTCTATGCAACTGCTTATAAAAATAGAATTGTTCTCACTGACGATGGAATATTTTGTAGAAGGGAGTTTCACATTCAAGTAAAAGTCAATAGTCAAAAGTCAATTCACTTCTGGGCTACACTTAACCTAAAATGTAAATTCAGGTTGTGAAAATTTGTGTTGACCTTTTCTGCTAGAATCAGAGTGGAAAATAATCTTTCTAAATCCAACACAAAAGGTATTTTATTCCAATTACACAAAATACATTCCTGGTACAATTATTAAAACTTGTTTGGAACTAAAGAGAAAATATAGCCCTCTCAACAAATGGCTTATAAATTCCAGACAGTCTGGACACCTAGAACTTTGTCCTCAACACTTTTACAGAGTCCTTTGACATTTCCATTAATAACCTTCTCCAGCCTCTGCTCTGTGTGCTACATACAGGATTTATTCTCCTCACGGTACACTAGTGTATTACAGGACTTCTTACATTTTTCCATAGCATTTGTTACCTAGATGTCAAAGTGTATTTTTGAACCGTAGGGGAAGGAAAGAAATCCTGGTCCCATTAACGTGAATGGGAGCTGTGCCTTTGACTTCAGTGGTCCTTGGATTTCACCCATGGAGTTTACTAATGGTGCCCACAAGACAGATAGCAGGAAGAAACTCTTTTCACATGACCCTGATAACTTCACTCATGCTTCAGGAGCTGCAACTTGGAAGGAGGAACTATTTCACATTCTGTATCACTGATAGGAACTTTAAAAATTACCTCCCATTTCATAACCATTTCATTTGGTTCAGAAGCTTCAACTCGGATGTTTTCTGGGTTTTTGTCTGGAGCTATAACAGTAAAGCCAATAAAATTAGTTTACATCATCTGTCCTTTATTAATTCCTTCTTTTCCCCTCGCCCCCTCTGCCCTACATGGTTACAAAGCAACCAGGTAGATCTGAAAAGTGCCATGCTAATTTCCTTACTTGGAATTATTTGGCTTTGTTGCAACTAACCAATATGCAAATAAAGAACCCTTGATTAAACAGAATTACTGGACACAACAGAGGGTTAGTGAACAAACATATATTTAATATGGTTTAATCTTGAGCAGCCTTCTTGGTTAGTGTTAGCCGATATCTCTAAACTATGACGTTTTGGATTTCAGAGCACCAGATGTAGGGGGATCATTCTGTCGGGAATGGAAAAAACAGAAGGTATATCATTAGTATGAGGCACCGAGCTGAAAAGCTGTGGAAGAAGCTGAGACGACATAAGTAAAAAAACACAAAAAAACCCAACAAAAATAAAGCTGGGGCAATGCAAATTCCTATGCAAAGCTGAACAGCTGGCCTATAAAAGTACTTTCAGGAACCAGTCATTTTGTGTTACAAGGAGAAATGTGTTGTGAATGAAGAGTTGTGACGAGTTCAGAGTTGCAGGGAGGCTCAAGGTAAATCTTGCTAAAGATCCCATCTAGCAATCGCTTGTATGCAAAGGGCTATATCATGACTTTAAGGCACAGAACAGCTGGAGCCCCTGGACCATCGTGCCTGACTTAATATGCTGTCCTCCACGGCTTCAGTGGATGCAGGAGAGCACTGCTGCTATGCCACCACTGGCAAATGTGTGGCATATGCTCCCCTTTGCAAGGGTACCTACTCTTCTGTCTAGCGTGGGTCACAGCTCTGACCTCTCTCTTTCGGTGACTGTTGAGTATAACTGCATCTTCACAGAGCCTCATTTGGCTTCAGTGGGACCACTCATGAAATAAGTTACCTACAGTGTCCAACTCAATAGGTTGTTTAGTGTCCGCAAAGGTATGAAAATCTGGCCCTAGATCACTTAACTGGGCTGAAAGCTCTTCTGTCTGATTTCAAACCCTGATGGAACAAACCGGATTGAATGTTATTCTAGAAAATAAATAGGAAACTAGATGACAGTATGTACCAGCGGGAGGTGTTTCATAGCGTGCTGAAGCTGCGCTAGGCTGACTTCTTCCAACAGCGTTAACGGATATAACACGGAACTGGTAATTTATATAAGGGGCCAACGATAAAACAACAGTTGTCTTGTTCCCTGGGATTCTAGTGAGTTCCTGCCATTTCCCAGGCTCCCATCGATTTGCTTCAAATTCTACAATGGACTCTGGAAGGGGAAAAACAAAAATGAGAGAGATAATATCTCTGAATTAAAGCCCCTTATAAATACAATGGCAAGCATGGAAGAAAACAAATTTATGACAAAGTTAAGTACCACTATGAGCACTGTTTGTTTATTCTAATTGTAATGACACACTGTAACTCCAAAAAATGCAAGACTATGTTACTAAAATCCTTCATACCATAAATGGGACTGTTGTGACTGCTTCCAGCTTTCCAGGATAATCTAACACTTCTGTTCTGTTTTTCTGAGAGAAGTAGCTCTTCTGGTGTGTCAGGAACATCTAAGAAATAAAGAGGAAACATCAGAAAGAAAGTGAGTTATCTGTATTCAGGGTGGGATGTCAACAGTGCTATGCATTGGTCTAACTGCTCCAACTGAAGTCAATGGTAAAACTCCCTTATTACACAAACACAAAGTAAATCCTCTGATTTTATGGTCTTCATTATAATTGCTATGCTCATTTTCAGGGAGATCTCCATGTACTCTCGTTGTAATATCTAGTACAATAGATTTATTTTTTCTTAATCAATATAAAGTCTATATAACAATTAATGCATCTCAGTGCTGATTTTAACAGAAAGCTGCATTTGCTTCACTTGGATTTTCTGTGGTCTAATGGAAGAGAAGTCAACTCTACAAGATATTAAACCCCTACCATATTAGTGGGAGGAGAACATTCATTATCCCTGGTGGATTCCTAGTCTAGGACTATGTTATGTGAGTGGGAGCAGAAAGTTCATCACCCATCTTTTCAGTTAATTATTTCTCTAGAGACTAGGACAAAATTCAGTTGGGTGCTCAGATGCCATGGTGGTCGGCGTGCTTTAAGAACCTGTCTAGATCTCTCAGCTTGGAGTCATGAAGATGATGAATTTTAAGTCCTCAGCAAGGTCATTCCAGCCCCAGTTACAGCACCATCATATGCACTGTCTGTGCCTGAGCTGATTTTCAGAGCTACATATCAGTCTCTCTATATAAGAGTTTAGAATCTGGCTTGTAAAGTTTTAATTCAGCACATACAGAGATGGATTAGCCAGCAGCAGAGCAGGACAACAGCATGGAAGGACAGACATTTTTGCAGAATGACCTTGTGTTTCTCAATAAGTTTATAAGAGACAGTAAAGACGATATATGGTTTGGGACAACATATATTTGTGGACATTCCTATCCTACGGTGAATGCTTTTAATACAGGAACATTCAGACTGACAGCTGTTTATCTTCGTCAGTTATTGAGACTTGCTTTGTCAATTTTGCCATCCGTTTTACGGAAGTCGTTTAGGAAATGAAATGTATCTGGCCTGATGAAAAAGAGCAGTTCCTCATTGCACCAGTACTGTGGTATGTTTTGTGGCAAATTGCCTGCTTCGCTATGGTGGGTCCTGCACTTTTCTCTTGTGTGGCAGGTCGGGGCACTGCCTGTTGCCCTTGTTTCTGGGCATTGGTGGCTCTGTAGTGCACAGTGAGGGGGGAGAGAAGGGACCTGGGCCTGCCCTCTACTTTGGGCCCCAGCCCAGGGGCCTTATGAATAGCAGCTATGCACTCCTGACACTGCTTGCAGCTGCACGTCTTTCCCCTGGACTATTTCCCCCTCTGATCTCTTGGACCTTTCTCATGGCTCTTCTCTGGTTGACTGCAACGCTCCTCCCACACTACTGCCAGCTCTCCTTACTCTCTCCCCATCAGGCTGGAGCAGGGTTGTTGTTTTTTTTAAACAGGACTCTAGCTGGGCCTTAATTGGCCTCAGGTGCTCCTAATTAACCTGTAGTAACCCCTGCTCAGTCTACAGGGAACAAGGCCCTGACCATTCTGGGGCTTATATATCTCCCTTTTATGACCCTCCTGCCCTATCCATGGCCACACAAAGTCATGGGACTTCCTCATCAACCTCCTCCTATCCCTGGCCAAACTGGCCATCTACAAGTCCAGGGAGAGGTTGGTTGGCGGGGGGAGGGAGGGGAAGGTGCTCTGCAACTATGGGCCTATTTCCATTCCTCTATTTGTTCATGCATCTGGGCAGAGTTCCTCTGGGCAGCATCTGCTGGCTCCCTAGACACCTTCAAGGAACAGTGGAAGCTGTTCTCTGCTTGGTGTCCCCTTCCAGTTTCCTCCATTTGACCCCCATGCTCATTCCTGTTTTTTCATTAGTTGTCCCCTGAAATCAATTGAGTCCTGGGCCCAGTGACACCTCCCCTTAGGCTGGGGAAGGGTCTTTAGCAGTGGGCGGGCACGTCTGAGAATCAAATAGGATGACCCTCCTGCCACTGCCTGGCCCTCCTGCCTCAAAGTTTGTTTCATTAAATAATATTGAAATCCAAAGAAACTCAGCAAACAGATCCAAAAATTCATGTTAAAAATAAAACTATGTTCATTATGAACATTTTCTTCAGACCTCACAGTGGAAATGGTTCCATCTTGTGGAATCACTTTAATCTATGTGATATAGGAATTATACAGATTAATGAGTGGGGCTTTGAGGCCTTGAGCAAGACTTCAAACTCCTTTTGCCTCAGTCAGGTCACCTGTATAACTGGCTAAAACGAGAACTTCACACAGAAAAAACACGACTAACAAACAAGACTGACACTGCATTTTTGTAAAATAAATTAAAGGATTTTTTTAAAAAGTAAGCTTATGCCTTCTTAACTTGCTTCTGATGTACAAAGAATGCTGGAAAGATTCTTACCACACCCCTCCTTTCATCACCAATTGTATTACACTTTTGAAATATCAGAAACACCAAGTCTGGTCTCTCTGAGTTTTGCTGGTGCCCCTCTTAGGGTCTCACAGCATGTATATTGTGAGTTCTTATTTGGAGGGACAGAGAGCTTCTATTTCTTAAAAAAGGTGCTCTCCAGTATTTCCATTATTCATTGATAGGTATTGACAAAACCAAACAGTTTTAAACAGTCCAACTAAAAATTCCTTCCACTCTCAATTGCTTAAATTGTGGTGTCTTGCGCTTTTAGGTCTCTAGTCACCACAGATTGTTCAAGCACAGAGAAGGCTTGAACTTTTAAGTTGAAAAGCACAGATTTTCTTTTAAAATTCTCTCTGGCTTTTTCTATATATCATAAAGAAACAAAAAAAGACCAAGACCATTTTTTCTCCCAAGCAGGTCACATTTTAAAAGGGAATATAACTCTTCATGGAATTTTCAAAAGTGGTGTATAAAGAGTTAACAAACATCTTGAATTATACAGTAGTATAAAAGTTCAGTACTGTAAATACACTGCATGTCACGATGTTAGTTTATTTTTTATTTTAAACCAGCATTTACTATTAAAGCATAAAGTAAATATATAAAACCCTGAAGGTGAGTGATTTAAGTCCTGCTGCAGCCTCTGCCAAGAAAATAAATGGATGAAATTAAAACAAAACAAAAACATGCCCTTAAAATAACATTCTTGTTAATATCCAATTTTATTGGATAAATAGTTAGGATCTGATTCTGCAATAGATTACATCTCAGTGCACCAGTTCACCTACCCATGACTTCAAAACAGCTTCACTGGGGCAGAGCAGCATGCAGTCCATAGCAGTGTCAGGGAAAAAAAGACTGATCCAGTGGTTACCATGTCAGCCTGGAACTTGGGAGAACTAGGTTCAAGTCTCATCTCTGCCACTAACTTCCTGTGTGACCTTAGGCAAATCATATTGTCTCCCTGTGCCTTAGGCCTGGTCTAGACTAAAAAGTTAGGTCAAGCTAGCTATGTCACTCAGTGTATGAAAAACCCACATCATCAACCCAGCTGCCACCTCTCAGGGAGGTGGATTAACTACACTGATGGGAGAACCTCTCCTGTTGGCATAAGTAGTGTCATTGCAGCTGTGCTGCTGTAGCATCGCACGTGTACACAAGCCCTTCGTTCCCTTTCTGTAAAATGGGTGTGTAACTACACCCATTCTGTATGGTGCTCTATCCCCTTCTAGTGATGGCTGGGCCACATATAGAGATAGAGGAGCCTGCTGCCGGCCCAAAGCTGTCAGCAGCAAGGATTGAACCAGCGACCTCAGGATCTTTAAGCATGAGTTTCAAATGTTTGAACTAAAGGACTCTGTTAGCCATAGTAAATAAGACAATAACTCTTAGTAATTGACTAGTACATAGATAATAGTACTTCCTTACCTCACAGGGGGTTTTCTGGGGATAATTACATTAAAAATTGTAAGGCACTCAGATACTATGGTAGTAGGGAATATATGAGTTCCTATAACAAAATAAATCTGGCTCATTATATTTTCAGAAAAGCAACGCCAATCATAACTGAAGGGGTGCCTAGGATTTATTCAAATAGCAAAGTAGACTTATGTATATATCTATGTCAAAACTGGTAGGTTCTCATGGGTGGCCCCTGTAAGACCATATTCTGGAACCAACACAGTCTAAGTGGCTAGGCTGCATGCCGGAGATCTCTGGGGAAGCTGAAGTGAAGGCATCCTCCCACTGAGACTTCAAAGTGACAGCAGAACTCTTTCACCGATGCAACTACAACTTCCAGCCTTCAATTGCTCCTACAGCTGGTGTGATTGCTTCTTGCACAAGAGAAAATGATGAATGGCACTGCCTGGTCTCGAATATCTCAACAAGGACATTATTATATGTTGTTATATCAAATATTGTGCCTTTGAGGCCATATTTTCAGAGATGCTGAGAAAGCATAACCCTAACTGAAGTTAATAGATGTTGCAGGTGCTCTGCATATGTGAAAATCAGGCCACTGATGTTCTATAAATTGAACTGAGGGTGCAGAAAAACTAGTCAGAATCACTACACTGTTTGCATTTTTGGATGTAGCCTGCAAACCAGGGGGAAAAAAATTACTTACCAAGGATAATTAATTGTGTTTCAGCTGTGACACTGTCCAGAGATGTACTAGCCACACAGGTGTAAACACCTTGATCCTCTAATGTCACACTTGATATGAACAATGTATCCATTTCAGTAATTATCCTTTGGGACAAAAAAGAAATTACATAAGCATGAGAGAGAGAATTGGAAGTGAAGCATATTACTGATACACATTTCCCTCCCGAAAGCCTGTTCACGCACGCATTTGACAACACATTTGGAATAATACAGTGGTAGCGTATGTCTGTTATTTAAAATTGTGTCTTAGTTGCAGATATATTTATACACTGTACTTTAGAATCTGATTTGTATTTTGTAATAATTTAGAGCACAGAGTCAGATCCCCAGAGAGTGTAAAGGGCCTGAACTTAGTCCTATTAAATTCAATGGTAAAGCTATAAGGGGAGCAAAATTCAGCCCTGCTTTCACTTAGAACACACCCACGCAGAAGCACACTGCTTTCAATGTGTATTATTTAAACTCAAGTTTTTCACTCTTGCTGTGCATTTGGCACCCAAGTGGGATGAAATGCTGGCTTCACTGATAAAACTCTTATTGGATTCAGTGGATCCAGCATTTCACCCTTGGTTTAAGCACAGGCAGCCAAGTTTGGTACTTCATTGTGCAGTGTACCTGCCTAATGAGACATACTGCATCACAGCATAGCAAGTAAATATAGGCCTACCTGGGAATCTTCATTCAAAAAAATCAAAGCTTCAACATATTTGAAAGAACACAGGTGCATTCACAAAAACGTGCTGCACGAACAGCTGTGATACGCACAGATTTGGTTTAAAGTCATAAAAAAAATCCTATCCCCAGGAAACAAAATTAACCATGCTACACATAACACAGTATTGTTTCAGAGTCAAAACAGGAAGAGATTTTTTTTTTCAAGATTACCTGCTATCTTCTGTGCTGTTGATTTGCAGCTCATCTCCATCTTTCCTCCAGGATAATTTAAAACTCTGTTTCAAGTGTGAGTCATATTCAGACTGACATTTCAATAAAACAGAATGTGATTTCAACACTTGTGGGTTCTCAGGAGCAACAACAAGTTTTGTAGCATCTGGTTAATCACAGAAACATTCTGATTAGCAATATACAGGCGATTGTACTACATTTTCACCAAGAAATTCAAATGCAGAAAATCATAGGAACAATATACTGTAATTTTTCTACATACTAGTCAAATCAAGGCGGAATATTTTTGATTTCGAGCTGTGGTAGCATTTAGTTTACTGTAAAAGCATTTTTCTGTGAGTTTAATTCATATCAAAGAGGATCATACAGCCAATCAGAAGTTTATAGGAAAATATCACAGGTGAACATCCTAGCTAATGGTCTGTTATGGTACATGAAGAAATAAATGAGATAGAAAAACTTGACTATGACTTTTATGCCTAATGCCATTTCAAATAGACTTTGGCAACAACCCAGAGAAAATTACAAGCTAATTAAAGTCAAATGGGGAAAAAATGTCACAATCAAATTTGTTATTTTAAAATCAATCTGAATGAAGAAACAGAAGAATAAGTAACAAAAAGCAATTGACTGCATACAGTGAAAAGTAGCTTCATTAAAATTTCATTGCATGTTTCCATGTTTACAGTCTCATTAATTTCAAAACAAATGTGTCCAGCTGACAAGTAAAAGGAAGGGTTTTTGTTTTCTTTTTTCGCCCCCTAACTACAAACTTGCAAATTCATCTTTGGCTCTGAGGGTCAAACTGGGGTCTTTCCTACTCATGCATCATTAGTAGTTCTGCAGGCTACACTAAAACCTCTGTAACATGTGCAATTCATTGATTTTAGATAATGTTCTCAACTGTACCTGTCCAATCTCACCATCCATTTCAAGACCAAAAAAACCAACAACAACAACAGTGTTAAAATGGAGTTAAAGCTGAGAATATATCAGTAATTTGAAGGTAACACACATTACTAGAATGCTATAATTATCCCAAAAGCCAAGCATTACAAACCCAGAGCACCCACTGAGTCTCTGGGCTGCTGAGAGGAAGTGAAACACGCCCCCCCCACACACACCGCTCAAGCTCATATGGGAATATGGAAAAAATTCCTTCCTAACCTTAAAAAGGCTTCTAGCATGATGCCCACAGCAAGGCCTCAAAATTTGGATCCTGCACTAATCTGAGGGGGTAGCAACAGTATCATTCATGTTGCTACAACTCAGCAGGTGCCCAGTGCAGGTACTCATTCACTAGGGGATCCAGTCCTCTGACAAATCAGAACTGAGAGTGGAATTAGGAGAAGACAGACCCCTAAAGAAGTGGGGAATGGATTGGGAGGTTCCTAATGTCTGGTAGAGCAAGGGCCCAGTTCACATGCCCTCAACTCTCGAAAGAGGGGGAGGTGGTAGGGTCACAGCAATGCTGCTGGGACAAGGTTAATAGTGTGGAAGGGGATTGGCTGAGGGCAGTCCTCCTCCAGGTGTTATGGATTACAGAAGGAAGGAAGTTTGATCTGCACGGACAAGTTATTGCCAGATGTTAGTTAATAAAGTTGTGACCTAGTTAAACCACATTCCTTGTGTCTTGTCGTTCTTTTTGCAAAGTCCAGGACAATGTGAAAATCACCCATTCATGGGGGAAGGATCATGCACAAAGTATGCAAGAGTGAATACCTTATATTGATTCTTGCACATATCTTGCATTGAACCTTGCACAGTTGTTCCTTGCATCATCCACATGTGATGCTTCTTCTTTTGCTGGTCTGGGTCCTTCCGAATCAAGTATTATCCATAAATCATGTGATAATTTTTCAAGCAACTACAAGAAGCTGAATATACTTCTGTTTTGGAATACATTTTCTCTAAGGCCTTTACATGTTTCAAAGATGTGTCTATTCATAAAATGAAGAGTTACCTCTGATACCCAGATTGGCAGTGATTGCACTTTTTCCAACCGAATTTGTCACCCAACAAGTGTACGACCCAGAATCTTCCTTCTTTGTCTCTTTGATCTCCAAGGTTCCATTTTTATATATAGTGTAACGCTCACCTTCGAGTGGCATTGTGCTGTCATCCCTCATCCTAACAGTAGAATAATGATTACCAATTATTTTCAAGAGTCTTGGAGGCAGACTTTCACACGAGAGAAAGTTAGGTCTAGCACTTATTGTAAAGGACTAACAAAAAGCCTTCTTCATTTTGTTCCTAGCTATGCTCCTGAGTGGCTGAATAGCTCTGAGCAAGTCACTTTAGCCACACCATGTCTCAGTTTACCAGTCTATTGGATATTACAATATATTTCTCAGAGGTTTGAGAAACTTTTCTACTGCAGAGTGCTTTGAGATCCTTGGATAAAAGGCTTGTTTAAGTCCACCATACTGACATTATCTTATTAATTATTCGTTATTCAGTTTAACTCAAACAGGATGACTGTGAAAAGTTTCAATCTGTTTGTATAGCCAGATAGCATGCTTAATATAAAGCCAGTCATTTAAAATGAGCAGCAGGCAAACAGTTATCAATGGCTTACCAAATAATGATTTCAGGAGGTGAAGCAAAAACTTGACAGTGCAAGAAAGCATTGTAACTAACAACTGTGGCATAGTCTTCACCGTCTGATGTTAGAACTAATGGAGCAATATCTGCAAAACAGAATGTAAATCATCTATGTTGTGCTTTGGAGTTAGAAGCAAACACATTTTTTCTCAGATATTCTTTCCAGTCCCTTCCCTCACAGCTCCACAATGATTTCCAGTAACTGGGCTGGTGCAAGAGGGAATTGCACAATGGGGACGGGGCGGTTATTCACCTGTAACTGGAGGTTCTTCGAGATGTACGCTCCCTATCTGTATTCTACTAAGAGTTATGTGCATGCACCATGCGCCCAGAGCCAGAGCTTTTCAAAGTAGTAATATCTATTGGTCTGCGCATCCACCCTTGAATTGCCTTGCAGTTTCACTCAGGGTGATAAAGGGTGGGGCAGATCAACCGCATCTTCAGTTCCTTTTCCACTACAGATCTACCAGATCCACAGCAGAGGGGAAGGAGGGTAGGATCAGAATACAGATAGGGACCACACATCTCGAAGAACCTCCAGTTATAGGTAAGTAACTTTTCCTTCTTCTTCAAGTGATGGTCCCTATTGTTATTCCACTCTCAGTGGAACAACAAACAGCACTTAGCTAGGAGGAGGGTGCGAGAAAGATGATGGATCCTTGGAACAGAGGACCACTGCGCTGAATGAGGCATCAATTGCACAACCATGCATTAGAGCATAATGATCAGAGAAGGTGTGCACTGGACTCCACATGGCTGCTTTCTATATGTTCACAAGGGGAATGTCATGGAGCACAGTGGTAGCTGATGCTTGCGCTCTCGTGAAATGGGCCCATATCCCATCTGGTGGGGACTATCCTGATAGATGATAGCAGAGTGTAATGCACCCTGAGACCCACTTTGTGATTCTCTGGGGGGAAATGGCCTGTCCTTTAATTCTCTGCACTATGGGAATGAATAGTCTAGGAGATTTCTGGAAGGACTTCATCCTTTGTAGGTAAAAAAGGCTAGGGCCCTACGAACATCGGGGGACATTCCTCATTTGAGGCATGTGGTTTGGGAGAGAAGGTTGGCAGATGTATGGTTGGTTGAGGTGGACGTGGGAAACCACTTTTGGTAGAAATTTCGGATGCAAGCTCAGTGAAACTTTATCCTTATGAAACGTGATGAAACGGGGGTTTGCCATCATGGCTCCCAGTTTGCCAATCCTCCTTGCAGAGGTGATAGCCACTAGGAAGGCAACCTTCATGGACAGAAGGGAAAGGGCGTAGGAGGCCAGGGGTTCAAAGGGAGAGTTCATTAGAGAGAACTAGGATGAGGTTCTATAAAAGGCCCTTGCAGAATCGGGCAGTCAAAGGGTGGGTGAAAACCAAATGTCCCTCTACTGGAAGGTGGAAAGCGCTAATAGCCGCAGTGTGTACCCAGAGGCCTTCAGATAGAGGAAATAGTCCAAAAGCATTGGGATTCCCACAGCCTCAGAAGCAAGACCTTTGTTTTGGGCCCAGGAGGTGAAACTTGAACATTTAAGCTCAGTAGGATCATCTTGTGGACTCCTTCCTGCTACTGGAGAGGACATCTCTTACTGCCGACAAACATTCTTGTGCTAGCAGAGGTGTCCATCCAAAAACCTGACTGTCAGGTGAAGTGCCTGTGGATCGGGGCGTCTGAGTCTGCTGTTGTGTTGTGTGATCAGTTCCAGAAATGTCAGGAGCAGGAGTGGGGGATGTTTCAACATGTGGAGAAGCAGAGGAAACCGGACCTGGTGAGGCCAGAATGAAACAATCAAGTGTGTCACAAAGACCCTGTCTGCACTTACCTCCAAGATTCGGTGGCAGGCGACAGGAGTTACGCAAGCTACGCAAAAAACTTGTGTAACTCCCATCAACTTCTCTGCTTCTCTTCTGCGCGCTGTCTTCACTGCACTACGCCGACGGGAACCATGTTCCTGTCAACGCAGCGCTACGCCACTTACGAAGGTGGTCTTAGTACATCGATTTCTGGATCGACTGAGCGGGTCTTCACTGACTGCTCAGTCGATCCAGAGAAATCCATCTGATGGCGGCGACTTTACTGCAGTCAGTGTAGCCGTAGCCAAAGACAAGAGAAAATGAGAAGCTCCAACTCAGACCATGCTGTGGTGTGGAGGTACTGAAGATGCAGGCGATCTATCCCGCCCTTTATCACCTTGGGCGAAACCATGAGGCGATGCAAGTGCGCATGCACAGACTGACAGACACTACTATCTGAAAATCTCCAGCTCCAGGAACATGGCACATGCATGTAACCCTCAGTGTAATACAATTGGGACCATCAGTCGAAGAAGAATCATTCCATCTCTGGACCATATAGCCGTCCTCCCACTGCTCTGCACAACTAATCTCAGATGCTTTGACAGCTACTGCCACTAGCTCAGAAGGGTCAATAGCTGGTGTATCTACTTAATGGGAAATTCTCTGCCATGCTCTCTTTTTATACCGTGCTCCTTCTCTGTTGTTAGTCCATGGCTTCCCCCTCAAGCCCTACAGTGTAAACACAACAAGAAAGGCTGTTGTGAAAGACAAAAGGAGGTTAGTTCTATGACATGAAGGGACTGCATGCTACAGAAATCTTGGTCTGAATGAGAAAACTACACTGGTTCTGCTGCCTCCGGCAGACTTCTTCCACTGAGGCAATTCCCAGCATTATGATTGTTTCTTAAAATAACAAATTGATAATAAAAACTGCAGCTCCAGATTAATGGTCTATGTAATAATATAATTGTACAGTTAAGGCACAATCCAGGTTCCCCACTATCGGTCTCAACTCAACAATCAGTTATTGTTTTATTTAATAGAAGTCTTTGAGCTAGGCACAATTCTTAAAATAGAGTCATTGTGTGATTACACCAAACACATAATATCATGCTATGATACAACGCTCTTTGCATCAGATTGCATAATAAATAGCATCTCTTCAAATTTTGGACCAATGCAAAGTGACAATGAACTTGTCAGAATCCCGATGTTAATTGCGAAAGTCATCGAACAACTGCCAGCTTAGGTAAAACCAAACCACTAACAACTGTGGGCCTGATCATGCAAACCTTTATGCCTATGATTTATCCTCAAGAAGTGAGGAGGTAGCAGGATTGGGCGCCTTGGCAGCATTCTTTCCATAAACAATCTAATGGTGTAGGAGTACTTACTTAAAACATTCACATTGGCAGTAGCAAGGATGGTGCCATGCTTGTTAGTTGCCTCACACTGATACACTGCGCTGTCCTGCAGTTGTAGGTTGGTAATGCTGATCTCCCCAGCAGAGACTCTGCCCCTATAGTTTATTTCTGAAAGGAATCAAACCATATCAGTAGGATGAGGAATGATTATTACTTTTATGAGTTCATAGAGCATTTCTGAACTGTTCCCAAGCCAACAGGGCAGGTTGCATATTCAGTATTAAGATACAGTTTCCCAATGCCAGAAAGCTGCTGTAAAGCATTGTGCATGTCAGCATTCTCATGAAGAAAAAGAAGTGTTTTGGATAGTTTGGCTTGCAGTAAAAAAATGTTCATCTACAGACACATTTTACCTATGACAGAAATAACATGGATTATATTTTGTATATGTATGTGCAGATATTCAAAAGCACCTAGGGCATCCGACTACCCAGTTCTCAATAAAAAGAATGGAAATTGTGTGTCCAAATCCCCTAAGCAACTTTGCATTTCAGCCGTACTCTATGTTCTTCACAGCTGTATACAGTATGATGGGCTAGAAAGTGCCCTGAGAACCTTGGAGTGGGAATGGAGGGTCCACGCTGCAGATTGGGACCCCAGGAAGAATTCTGATTTTCTTAGCTAAAATTCATTAGAAGGGGTTCAATATACAGCTGTGCTGGCTGGTTCAGATGTGTCTGTGACACAGAGAGAGAGAGAGAGAGAGAGATGGTCTAGCCCTTCCCCACTCCTATTCAGGCAGGTAGTGCCACAGCAAAAGTAGGAGGGAGCAGAGCCTTTACTCTTCAGCCACGTTCTGATTTATCTTTGTGCAAGATCACAAAGTGAGTCAATGAGTCCTAGTAGGGCACCAATATTATAAGATTATGATGCATGTTCTTAAAGATGAGAAAAATACACTGATTGGCCATAGGTTTTAAATTATGGGGGTCAATCCAGTTATAGCTTCCATATTATTGTTGCTTTAATTATACTCCCTTAGTTATCACTATGAAGTATTTGCATTGGCTAAACCAGACACACCAACTACCATATGATGCATTTGGATCCAGGTACCACTTTTGCACTGGGCGTACAGTATATAATAATCTTGTCCAGCTGTCAGAGAAAACTATTCTGCACTCTGTACTTACTATCAATAGGCATCCCATTAAGTTTCCACTTTATTGTTGGGTCAGGGTTACCAATAACTTCGCACAATAACAAAGCATTTGACCCTATGCTGTAGACACCACTTTCCGGCTTCTTTATCCATCGAGGAGGTTCTGTTAAGAAGGAAAATAACATTTCAGCAGACGTTACAACTAGAAGGAATAATAGTGCATGAAGATGTTGCTATCATTAACGTCTTCCAGCAGATGGCACACTCGGTCAACTATTGCAGAGCAGGTTCTCTCTTAAAAGATAAACATATTGTCTTATTTTATTTTGATTTGACTCTAACAGGGAAATTAAAATACTATGTACCTCATTCTCCATTGTTCAGACAGTGTTTGTCAGAATTAAATGCCAAGGAGAGGCTCTGGGAAGTGGACATGTGTTTGCATGAAAACGCCCAGCTGTAAGTGTAAAGCTAAATGTTTGGGGACTGGAAGGCTGGTGAAAATGGCAAGGTTGCTTGGCTTGATATTTTCAGAAAGACCCTTAAATAAGAACCGTTGATTCTGAAATGAAGCACAGACATTTAAGCAATGCAACCAAAATGAAAAGTGTCTATTCAATCCAAATCCTCCCCTTGGATGTGACCATGTGACTTCCATTGACTTCAATGGTAGCTGGTCTTTCCTCTCCGATGAATCTGCAGTGTTAAGAATATTTTGGAGACTCAAGGAATGCAGGGGCTGCACCCACACTTGTCTCTTTGTATGGGACAGAGAGGTTTCCTGTGTTGTTTGACACTTTGCATATTCCTCACAATAGTCAGACAACTAGGATCATAGAATCATAGAAGATTAGAGTTGGAAGGGACCTCAGGAGGTCATCTAGTCCAACACCTGCTCAAAGCAGGACTAACCTCAGCTAAATCATCCAAAGACAGGGCTTTGTCAAGCCGCATCTTAAAGAACTCTAAAGATGGAGATTCCACCGCCTCCCTAGGTAACCCATTCCAGTGCTTCACCACCCTCCCAGTGAAAAACTTTTTCCTAATATCCAACCAGACCCCCCCCCCCCCCCTGCAACTTGAGACCATTGCTCCTTGTTCTGTCATCTGCCACCATTGAGAACAGCCTAGCTCCATCCTCCCTGGAACCCCCTTTCAGGTAGTTAAAGGCTGCTATCAAATCCACCCTCATTCTTCTCTTTTGCAGACTAAACAAACCTAGTTCCCTCAGTCTCTCCTCATAAGTCATGTGCTCCAGCCCCCTAATCATTTTTGTTGCCCTCTGCTGGACTCTCTCCAACTTGTCCACATCCTTTCTGTAGTGGGGGGCCCAAAACTGGACACAATACTCCAAATGCAACCTCACCAATGCCGAACAGAGGGGAATGATCACTTCCCTCGCTCTGCTGGCAATGCTCCTACTAATGCAGCCCAATATGCTATTAGCCTTCTTGTCAACCAGGGCACACTGCTGACTCATATCCAGCTTCTTATCCACTGTAACCCCCAGGTCCTTTTCTGCAGAACTGCTGCCTAGCTCGTCGGTCCCCAGTCTGTAGCTGTGCATGGGATTCTTCTGTCCTAAGTGTAGGACTCTGCACTTGTCCTCGTAGAACCTCATCAGATTTCTTTTGGCCCAATCCTCCAATTTGTCTAGGTCACTCTGTATACGATCCCTACCATCCGGGGTATCTACCACTCCCCCTAGCTTAGTGTCATCTGCAAACTTGCTGAGATTGCAATCTACCCCACCCTCCAGATCATTAATGAAGATGTTGAACAAAACCAGCCCCAGCACTAACCCCTGGGACACTCCGCTTGTGACCGGCTGCCAGCTAGACATCAAGCCATTGATCACTACCTGTTGAGCCTGATGATCTAGCCAGTTCTCTATCAATTTTATAGTCCATTCATGCAACCCATACTTCTTTAACTTGCTGGTAAAAATACTGTGGGAGACTGTATCAAAAGTTTTGCTAAAGTCAAGATAAATTAAAGATCCCAGGGCCTGATCCAAAGGTCATTGAAGTAAACAGAAGTCTTTCTATTGGATCAGGCCCTATGGTCAAAGATAGAGCAGTCACTACTAAAAAGTCAACAGTGTTAAAAGTTGCCCACATGGTGGTGCCAGACATATTGTGCTATACTGCCATATTTCCTTGTTCTTAGAACAGGAAGTAAACACTAGGTTACTCTGCAGGAGTAATTCTTGCAACCACCGTATGTTATTCATAAACATAGGAGGAGTTTGAACCTCAGTCAAAAAATACAAACTTAGGGGAGAGAAGTGAACATAGACAATTTGAAAGTGTTTACACAAATCCTCATGAAACTGTTTTGATGTGCACCCTTCTGGTCTCAAATCTACTGTTTGAACCTCCCTGCAATGCTGTTTTTATATTTTTCTTTGTTTTTGACCTACTTTGACCCTATGAGAAAGAGGGGCTTGGTCTAAGCACAAGACTATCTTCTGATTTCTAATCCCAGATCTGGCACTGCCTCTGTCTCTGGCCTTGGGCAAGTCCATTTTGCCATATGAAAAAAATGGGATAATGCAGGGTGGCATGAGAGTTAATTAGTAAATGTTTGTAAAAGATTTTGAAGATTAAAAGCACTGTTTACTACTAATATATCTCCAGATATTATCAGTATAGCATATTTAGGCTGTATTGTTGTAGCCAAATCAGTCCCATAATATGAGAGTGAGAGAGTAGGTGAGGTAATATCTTTATTGGACCAACTTCTGTTGGTGGAGGGTACAAATGGTCTCCTATAGTGTGTGTGAATCCCTTACGCTTAACAGTCAATCTCTATTTGTATTTATCTTAGATATTCTGTTTACCTTCCTCTCACTGAAGGAAGAGCTCTGTGAAGCTTAAAAGCTTGTACTTCCACCAACAGAATTTGGTCCAATAAAAGATATTACCTTGTGTGACCTACCTTCTCTATCTCATATTTAGGTCAGGCTGAATTTAATTTTTATTCTTTTATAATTTTGACAGATAATCTCAATGTTAATTTTAAGCATTTTTATTTGTATTTATTTAAATTTTCACAGCCATGCAAAATTATGGGTTTTAAGCATTTTAAACAATTTAAAATTTCATAGTTGCAGGAAATTGTGGAGAAGGGTCAGACGATAATTATTTAATGGCAGTAAAGGTTGAGATTCAAAGAGTTAAATATTTATATCCATTAACACGCTAATGGTTAACATCACATGTCAAAATATATAAAGTAAATATCCCTAAATCAAACTCAAGTAAGTTCCCAAGCAGCATTTTCCTTACTTTGCCTATCTGTAAATTTAGATTATTATCCATGGAAATTTTTTGTTTGTTGATTTGAGTGTGTATGGTGAAATCAATGTTTATTGACATTTACTGATTAAAAAATCTAACCTTTCCAAGCCTAAATATGTTGGAACCAAGAACCATAGCTTGTATTTACAGGAACATATTATAATTGATTCTGGTG
Source organism: Emydura macquarii macquarii (assembly GCF_026122565.2). Lineage (NCBI taxonomy): Eukaryota > Metazoa > Chordata > Testudines > Chelidae > Emydura > Emydura macquarii. Next base: position 11,361,031 of record NW_027130208.1, on the reverse strand, counting down.
TGGACCAGTAGATCATTTCTATAAGAGCTTCCATAAAAAATTAATTTGTTTTGTATTGTAGAGTATTTTCATGGGAGCAGTAATTGTTCAACAGCTAAGGAATGAAAGTGAAAAACAAGAAGTCCATGCTTATCTAAAATTATATTATATTCTTCTATTCTATCCTATCCAGGTTCTTATCCTACTTACATCACTGTAGCATCTGAGCCCCTTCCAGTAGTGCATTCAGAGACATGATTCATATCATTTGTGGTTTGTGTTCCCATTCTCTGCCTCAGAGAAGTATTGAGGGTGTAGTGTAGTGTTTGTTTTGGCAGGGTTTTCCTTTTCTTTCTTAAATATGTAAACACCACTATGTGTTCACATTAGAGAAGGTCAAAGTAGCACACCTTGCACTTGGAGCAGAAGGTGGGGAGGTCTGTGATGGTGCTTGGTTCTTATGGGAGTTTGTTCCACAGTATGGAACCAGCCAAAGCTCTGCCTCTTGCACAGACCAGCTGTAACAAACTGCTAGAATTGCCTCACTGATGTTGTGAATCTACAGGTGTCCATTAGATGATCTCAGTATTAAAATGTAGTCCACACCATAAATACACTAGATAATCCCTTCTCTACTAGGAAGAAGTGCTATGCTGCCTATTAATATATAAAATGCAATGGATACAGCATCAAACTATGAACATGCATCCCTTGTATCTACAAAATTCCACATTTATTGGAAATTGTCTATATGTGTGAGCAAGATGAGTAAAGGAAACCACCTCCATGGGCCATTCACCCCTCTTAACAGGGCTGTGAATTTGGGGGTTCTGATTACAATTGGTGTGTCTTTCTTGGAAAATTATGACCTTATTATTAATTACTATTATTAGTACAATAAAGCCTAGGCACCCCAACCATGATCAAGGTTATGATGCCAGGCCTGTGCTAGTTAAAAGCTTCAAAGGTTATAATCATTTTAAGTTTGGGGGGGATTACATTCTATAAATAATAGTGTTTGAAGTCATGACTTTTTAAAAAATAGATGGAATTCCTATTAGTGACATCAACCTGCATTAGTTATATGCATGGGAGAGAGGTTTAATAGCTCTTATACAAAACATTCTTTACATGGCGATAGTGGTTTTAAGTTTTTTGGGACTTGGTGGTTAATGAACAGAAACAATAATTCGTTACAAAGGTTTTTTCCCTGTAGAGATTTGTGGTCAACATACTGAATGACTTAATTAATGTTATTTCCCTTGTATTTTACTTTTTCAAGCTCCCGCAATTTTTACAGTCAAGAAAACCATGACCAGATTGTTAAAATATTCAGCTACCATAGAGACATTCCGTACCATCTGGAATGATTTCTAAGAGTCAGCAACTTCCATGACAAGAACATTTGAAAACTCCCCATGCCCAGGTGTCCCATTCCTCCCCACTTTCAGGAAGAAAAATAAATAATATTCTACAAAATAAGATAAATGACCGAGCAGGATCAGTTATATAATATGACAAAACGCTGCTCCAACATTAACGGAAAAATGCAGCGTTCATCCTCTGGTGTCCTGCCTACAGAGGAGTGAAGAGAGATGGGGAAGTGAAGATTAAAATCGAGCAGCTGGCAGATGTGGATGGCTTCATAGTGTATGAACACATTTCTCTCAGCAAAGTGGAGTATTTTTACTCACTGCAAGTGAAAAATGTTTTCACTGAGTCTTTCAATTTTGTTTCAGTATCTTTCTTCCATAGCTATTTCGGGTGTCTTATCCAAAACAGCAGCTACATTAGCATGGCAGAAATAGTAACATTATCGAGTGATGGACATCGCTAAATGTTGTACTCTGTTCTGTGTGGGCAATTGTGAGCACTGCTGTGTGCCATGCGCCTGCATGGGCTATCCCCATCTCTGGAGCTTTCACAGGGATGGAGGCAGAAAGAGAAACTGTAGCAGGCTGCTACTCCCCATGCTGATCAGGCTCCACCCCTTCAGCCTTGGCTCCACCCCCTCAGCCTCCCAAAGCACACAGGCAGAAAAAACCTGCAGCAGAAATGGGGATGGTGCACACCACTTTGACCTGTAGCAATGGGAAGCAGAAATCACATTGTGACTTTCACACTCTGGTTCCTACTCTGTTCCTGAAGTTGCACACTGAAGTTGCAAAGTTGCACACTGCATGGTCCTAAGGCCGGATTGCCCTGCTGATTCTGAAGAAGGGGCGTTTATCTGCAAATTCACTCTGTTACTCATCCTCTGTGTAACTACAGGTTCTTTTTTTTTTTTTTTTTAAATCCTAGATGGTTTTCCACTTTTGATTTATAATTGGAATATTTTGCATTGTAACCTAACCCACCCGGTTTGTGGGATGCCTATTGTACGATATTACATTGGCTTGTTTCATCCCTCAGTTTCCTTTACCAGTAAAAGAATAATGGACAGGAAGATGCAGAAACAAACCAGTGCAAGCTCCATTGATTTCAAAGCAGTTACACTGAAGTAACTGAGAGTGCTAATGGGATGTGTTATGTTATGTGACATGATACAAATCACTATAATAAGAATGAACCTCCGCCATGATGCCTACAAAACACTACAAGCTGCCAGTGGCTAGGTATGTGGTGAGCTGAGACTTCTGCTTATTGTATGATAGTTTGCTTCGTTAACTATTTCCTTGTCCTCCACTCATCACCATTTGTCTGTCTCATCCAAATGGTACATCTTGTCATAGCACTGATTGCAAGCAAAACAGGTTGTCAAGGAACTTCAAAGAGGCTACAAGCCTCTAGTTCTTGGTTTGCACCTGACAAGTCTGTTCCTGAGCTTCCTTTTTTTCCCCTGGGTACGCACCGTGCCTTACACAATGGTGCCCTGATTCTTGATGTGTGTACCTAGAGGCTATTATCATATTATTATTGCCTTGCAAAAGCAAAGGAAGGCATTATGCTTTATTATTAATTATGGTTTGTTAAGAGTTGACAGTGGTCTCAGCCTAAAGTAAATCCAGAAAATACACTGAGAGACCTAAATGGTGATGCTCATGTAACACGATTCGCCTGGGCAGGATGGGGGTGGGTGTCACTGGCCCTGTGGATAGAACCCCAAACATCTTGATCTAAAAGCATGAGCATCTAGGCCCTGACTGGAAAGATTCAGGTCACTTAGCCAAACTCTTGGAGCAGATTCATGAAAACCTTCAAGTGGTCCAAACACTAGAGGGCAAAGATCCATCCAGAGTAAGTCCAGGTGACACTAATAAAGCAATTTTTCAACAACGTATTATTTTAGTGAAGGACTGGAGACAGCAATTTGTGATGGCAGGAGCTGGTGTCTGTAGCCTTTGCTGAAGAAATGATACAGTCTGCAGATCTAAAGTCAGATAAGCCCCCAGGCTAACATACACAGATGGTACAGTAATAATGATAACAGTAATGTGTAAAGATGTCAATAATTGCTGAAAGAAAGATTAGTAAGTGTTACAGAATAGAGCGAGTGAGAAAAGGTAAGTAGATAGTGAGTTCCCTAGTTCTTGGGAAGCCTGTTTGCTTTTGCAGTCAGAGTTAGTCACTTATGCTTTCATGTTATGTTAACTTTGTGAGTACTTTATTAATATTATATACTCTGTGAAGGTTTGTCATGCAAGACACTGTCTAGATGTAAGTGTCATGTCACCTTCTGCTACTTCTACCAGGTAATGAAGTTATTTCTTTATGCCTGTGCTTTTGAGGCTGGAGATCCTGGACACTACATCCCACTTGATGACCCAAAGTAAGTTCATTTAGGGATGAGAGTGTCAAAGGAAAATGCTCCAATGAAGATTAATGATGAAATAGGCATGGATGAGGGATTAAAAAGAACAATGATGTCAGTAGGTGCACCAGAGAGGAAGGAGTGGTTCCAGACAAGTGGGCTATGTGAAAGTAGACTTTTGGTTCTGAAGACGATGAAGCCAAGAGATCATAAAGCTAAGCAGAATAAAAGATGTATATTGGAGTGTACCACAGTGGCAGAAATATAGGCAGCAGCACAATACTGCAAGCAAAGCTGAGAAGTTTCAATACAGTGTGGAAGAAGCCAGAGAAAAGACCAGAGTGTCATAGTGGTAGGAAATAAAGAAGATCGTTCAGCCGTGGTATTTTGAGCAACCTGGAGGGGAGTGAGGCAAAGAAATTGCAGTAATCTAAATGAGAAATCACTGATACATTTCAAATGGTGGCAAATATAATTAAAAACAGAGAGATTACTCTCTATGACTATGTTATGTTCCCATTACTGAGGCTCAGATTGTTTCTTCTAATTTCTGTTTTCCATGCAAGATGCTTTGGATTTATCAGACAGACCTTACTCTACAGATTGGGAGTTATGTTTTAATAAAGAGTGAGAGAGCTGATCAAAATTGCTATATTTCCCATATTTAAAAAATAAATAAATTACATCTCTCATAGTTTCATAGATTTTAAGGCCAAAAGGGAACATTAGATTAACTAGCCTGACGTCCTGCATAACACAGGCCACGGAATTTAATCCATTAACCTATACTTGACTAAAGCATATCTTCATATTTTATATTGCTGTTTTGCATATATTACCATTTTTGCTTCCCATGCTAAAAAATGTCATGGTTTGTGAAAAAAAATTTTTTTTTTAACATGAAATGTAATGCTACACAGTGCAAATATAAAATCATAGGGCCAGATCCTTGGCTGGTGTAAATTAGTGTAGCTCCATGGACTTCAATGGAATTATGTTGATTTACACTAGCAGAGATTCTGACACCCGTTGTGTTTATTATTCAGAATCTAAAACCCATTAAAATATACATGGCACCTTCCACGTGAACTTGAAACTCATGTTTTGCTCTCCCCAGCGAATTGCTTGCTGTGCACTCGTAAATTCCTTCATCTTTTGCAGATACTTGTTCTATCTTCAAAACCTTTCCAAAACTTTCTGTCACTGCTCTGTCTCCAACAGTTTTGGTCCAGTTAAGATGGGGAGTTGGGCTAGGAGAAAAAGAAAGAAGAGGATGAGTTTAAAAAAAAAAAAGTAACCTGTAACATTTCACTAACCGAGTGCTAGAGTTTATACTTTTCCATTTGTAAGATCACATTTTCAGAATTCTCCCGATGGCTCTCCTTTGTGTGCATAGCTGCCCATTTTACTCATTAAAACATCTTGTCTGGAGATTTGACATTGTCCATTGCTTGTACCACCTGTTGGTTAAAAGGGACCTGTGCACAATAAATCCTTCTTAGCCAAAGCAGTCCATGAAGCAGGTTTGCATACCTTGTAAACATATTGGCATGAACTGTAGTAGAGGTACTAGCTTGTTTTGTCCTGTTCCATAGGGACTCCTTGCACACAGACAAGGGGGGTAAAGACTTCATTAAAATAACTCTGCTCTGTACTCTGCTTGATTAGACAGGGCTAACCGCACGCCACAGATGGCTGGAAAAGCTACTTTATATTTTTAGAAAGTTAGGGGTGCACTCAGTACCAGAAGCACAGAAGTTCAGGACAGATTGCTGTCTGAACATTCCCAGCTGGGTTTCCTGACCCCAGCACCATTACATGATGCATATATACAGTGTCATATCTGCTTACTCTTGTGTCCATCTGTTAAGATGGCAAAATGCCCAGACACAAGTTACTCAAAACCCCAGGTACTAAGAAATTATGTTCTTTTATGAACAGCATGTATAATAGTGCAAGTGTCATATTTTCTGCAAGAGAGCTCATCCCTGATATTGTGCTGAAACACTGACATATGAAACCCTTTACATTTCATCAACATCAGTTTATATCTTTGTACCGTGTAGAGGAGGTTGCGTGCCATTTTCAAGATCAGGATAAAAACCTTCAGAGGTCACAAAGTGGCAATATATTTATTGTCGTTAATTATTTTTTGATTGACTGATAGTGGTCTTCGAAGTTTGATACTTGGCTCAACCTAGCCAATTGATTTCCTCATTGACATTTGCTCACTTCACAGAACAGCTGGAGAATGAACTAGCAGGGGAGGTAGGCTGGAGGAATATAGTTAGAGTCAGTTGAAAATTTTCCAATTTTTTCCCCAAAGGAAAATACTTTTTCAATCACAACATTTTTTTTTCATTTTGGCCTAATATGTTCACGTTTTGACGTAAAATTTAGAAATGAAAAATTTTGATTTTAAAAAAAATTAATTTTGTTTCAGTGGGGACAATCCTGTGCGCGCGTGTGCACACACACTCACTTTTTGTAATTCACTCTCGCCCCAAGTGTAAAAAATGTTAAGAAAATAAAAGTAATTTTTTCTCCCTTCCAAAAAGAAATGATTTTATTTTAAATTTCATTTCAATTTTTTTTGGTAGAAAAAAATGAAAGGTATCTTTAAAAAATTTGAATGAAATGTAATTTCATTCCTTTTGAACATTTTCATGACGTATACTTTCCTTTCTTCTACCTGCTTTAATTATAGTACTTTGGGAAAGGTCTACAAGGAAATTTGCAGAACAAGTCCTCATACTGTCCTCGCTTCAACCAAGGTGATCAGTTCCTTACGTTCCTGAGCATACCATTTACACATACATTTTTTTTAAATCCATCTAATTGATAAAAAGGAAGTTCACAGGCACAGGTGGCAGTGAACTAGACATGGATGTATTGCAAAAAGGAACAAAACCCATTACAGTTACTTGGAGTGAATCCAACAGAGACGAGTTGTTCGCTTGCTCTCAGAAAATGGCAACCAATTGCAGAGTCATAATCTTGTCTATTCAAAGGGTGAATGATGCCCTTTCAAAACAAGCACGGCCAAACAAGATGCTCTGAACATGTTTGCTCAGGCAGATAAACACCCTGATTTTAAGGTTTATAGCGGGAGATAATTGCACATGCTTTAATATGGATCATTTATCTGCTAACCACAGGGAGCACACAGTGAGCACACAGAGTTCAACAGTACAGGTTGTAAACATGATGATTTAAACATCCATTCAACAGAGAGCTCTAACACATATCACCCTGGAGCAAATGTTTTTTCTCTGTAAGGTTTAATGGTTGGAGAGCTTTTAAACTTTACCTAGTTTTCCCATGGCAAGTCTTTCAGGATAGAAAGTTGCACACATAAGTACAAGGTAAAAAGTTGTGATCAGGACAGAGGGCATAGGTAAACCTGATCCTGTGTTGATGAAAGTACTGCTATATTGCTCCCAAGTTACCCTTGCCCGCTAGCAGGAACCAGGACTTAGAGGAGAACTCACAGATAAGCACCACATCATGAACATCTTGATTGCACTTCCATCCATGTCTGCTTAGACTTTCCCATTCCCCATTCATTTTCTATCCTGAGTGTCTGACAATAAGAAAGATGCTACCCCCCAACTGCTTGTCTGTATCCATTTGTTTCCTCTTGTCTTAGATTATAAATTCTTTGGGACAGGGACGGTCTTTTTGTACAGTGACTAGCACAATGGTGTATTGGTCCAGGACCAAGGCTCTTTGGAACTATGGTATTATCAATACTAATAATAATGGGGTTTGAGATTTCCATTCAACACAGAGGGCTATGCCTAGGGATTAGCTATACCTGCATCCATGCATTGAAATTGGCCCAAACTAAAACCTAAAGACTCCCAAATATGAATTTATACCTGATTCTGGAGATGGCCCCTTATCTTTATCATGGGCCAAACCAAAAACTCTGATTCAAATGCCCCTGTTAGTTTACTTGATGGTTGGGCTTGTTTCTGAACGGGCATGATGGAAAGCATGAATCCTTGTATGATGGTGATCGAGAAATTGTGCTGTAATCTCATTGAAGGTGGAAAAGCTCAGTAATTTATTGATACTTAATTAATACTCTGAACTGGCCAAACTAGAAAAGAAAAACACAGTTTTTCTGGCGTCCAAACTGTGGAAGTTGAATCAGATCCTAATGCACTCAAAAGAATAATAATTTTCAATGGTCACCATACTGGGGCATCAGCAAAACCAGTTATCACAGTACGGGGAAATAACTGAGATATCCCAGTTACTATGATAAATGCTGATTTTAGTTACACTTGTCTATAACCTGTACATTACTCACTCACCAACATGAAACTTTCTCCATTGTACCTCTGTGCTAGTTTTCAATAAGTACAATTTGTTTAAAGAGAAACTGCATAAAGATTTGATGAAAAATTATATAATTAATTGGAGAATTTTTAAAGGTGCTTCCTTTTAATCTAACTTTATTTCAGAAGGTTGTTAAGGGGGTGCAGTACTCACAGCCCTTCAGCAACGCATTCAAGTAGTAGAACACCCCCTTTGATGACAGCAACTGATGAGCTGCTACCAGAAGATTCGGGTGGTATCAGCATTTTGGGTTTTCTTTCCTTGATAAAATTAGCTAAAAGGGAGAAAAGAAAAGGCTCAGTCCTTGTGCAATAAGATGATTACATATGTCCCTGGATCATCCTCTACCCTCTAACCAATGCTAAAAACATTGCCTCGGTCAGAAGATTTTTGGAATATTCATGCATTCATTTTCTTTATATTTATATTGGTGATCTTTACTTATATGCAAAACACAACTATAGTAACAGCAATACAATTAGAACCTTCTCTTCCTCAAAACCAGGGCCCTGAACCTGCAAACCCTTATGCAGATTGTTAACTTGTTTAACGAGGGTTAACTTTCAGGGGTGGGGTGTAGCTAGACTAGAGCCCTACTATAATGGGGGCTTCTTTCTTTGGCTGCTATTTTTGGTGTCTTAAAGAGGCAGCCCTACCCATAAGATATGCAAGGGGAAGCTAGTCCTGAATTATGCTAGTGCAAGAGGCTCCTGGTTGCTGATGATGTTGCAGGTTGGGGGAGGGCATTCTTAAAGGGGCCAGAGCTGCAGTTTCACCAGCATGGCTCCCAAGTGATATAGTGTGAAGGGATGTGTCACAAGGTAGCTGGTCCCAGTGAGCAGAACTGGATCCAGCTCTCTTGGGTCAGAGCAGGTGAGCCCATTCCATTACCAGAGGGCAGAAAATAGGAGGTGGAAGGGAGCGATTGGGACAGGCCAGGCCTGGGGAAGGGACGCCATGGTGGAGTGCAGCTAATTGCTGTGATGAGTCCCAGGAGCAAAGGGTCCAGGGCTCAGGGAAGCAGCGCTGGGCTACTGCTTCAGGAAGGGAGCAGAGCTGACTAGAACTGGAATGCTGCTAGGAGCAGGAGCAGCAGAGACTACTGCGAGAGGTGGCTCTGAAGCCTGAGAGAAAAGGAATGGGTTAAAAGACTGTTCTCTGTTGTTTTACTTGCCTGTGTTAAGAGAATAAACCATCCTAAAGGAGAGTAGGTATGGGAGTGAGTGTTTGGAAGCCGGAGAGAAGCTGGGTGACAGGGTGGCTGGGCCAGATGCCCTGTTCCAGCTCTGCTGCATCTCTTCTTCTCTTCCCTCCACACTAAAACCCAGGCCCCATCTCTCCAGACACCAGCCTAAGAAGAATTTGGCTACCCACCTCACATGCCCTAAGAAGTGTTCCTCATCCTCAAACCACTTCCCTGGCTCCCAGGCAATTTTAAGAATCAGTTCAGAATTTCCAGCCAGGCCTTGAAAAACTCTACCATGGATTTTCTCTAGCCTCTCTCATGAACCTTATTTCTAGTCCCATGCCTGCTACATCTGCTTAGCTAGCACTTGCCTCCTCTCTGCCTCCTTATCTCCACCCCCGTCGTCCCCCAACACTCACTGACCAATGGTGGTGAATGAGTCTTTGCTTTGTCTGTTCTCGCCATCTGGAAAAGTATTCCTAATACCTTTCCTCTTCACTGACTTCCCATCATCATCTAAATCTCAGCTCTTCTTTGCCTGAACCTTAGAATTCTCCTTCCCTCTACAGTTGCAGAACTTACAATAACTCAGAAATGCATTTGGGAATACAGCTTTAAAGCAAGACACTGATCATTACAAAACTTCTTTTTACTGAACCTGGTTTCAGATAACCATTTACTTTAGATTGTCAACAAAAAATCAATTGTTTCTTTGACAATTTTAGCAATTTATATTGTTAAATGGCTATTCAATAATAATTAATAACCCACGTGTCATTCAAATGTTTACTGATTCTTCAAGAAAAGAGATTTACGGATAATTTGGTAACATCATTTCTATCTTATAAGCCAGTTTTATTCATTCTTCTCCCCCTTTTTAGTTACTTTGTGTCTGTCTATACATACCAGTGAGTACATGTGCTGTACACAAATGTTTGCCCACATGTGCCAAGATTTTCAGACATGAATAGCACTACTGGGCGCCCAGCATGAGACACCAAAAAAGGACCTGATTTTCAGAAACTGTTGAGCACTAGTCCTCTGAAAAATCGAGTCCCTCTCAGGTGTTGTAAGTTGAGCACTCCATGAACTGAGGCACTCAAAATCACTAGTTAGTTTTGAAAATCATAGACAATTTTAAAATATATTTCCCCCAAACACGGTTATCAAGAGGTAAGTAAGATATTTAGTAGGACTGAGTGGAAAATAGATGTTCCATCTCATGAAAAAAAATTTTTTTTACCCATATTGGAACAAAAAAACATAATTTTGAAATTTTTCACAAAGTGAAATAGCCCCCCCCAAGTCATTTTGAGTCTCTTGAAACATTTTGTTTCACCAAACTAAAACCCTTTCTTTTTGCTACTGACCCTTTATTGTTCAATTTGAAAAAAATGAAGTAAATTTCAAAAACAAAAACTTAACTCAAAAAATAAAAACAGGACATTTAAACATTTTAACAGCTTTCTCCTTTTTAAAAAAAACAAAACAAAATTTCTTCAAAATTGATCCATTTCATGAATTTCAGTTTTATCAAAATAGCATTTTCCAACAGAAAACATTCATCTAAAATCTTTCAACAAGTTCTAGTATTTGGGCTGAGGATCCAGATATATTCTGTTAGCTATACCCCTTATCAATCCTTATCTACATCTGCTGTTATGGTTACATTAAACATCAGTAGCATTTTCTAACACTGTCTGGTCACCATAGTTCCTTCATGATATTTTTCCCAACCGGCTTGGAGCTCCTCCCCTGGAAATCACTTTCTTGATCAGCAAAACTGCAATTCTGATAAATAGTTTCTATTGGCCAGGACCACTTCTCTTTACTCTTTGTTCACAAAGTAAGAGAGCTGCAGTAGTGTTAAAAATCCTTCAGATCTCAGTCCAGGTAGTAAAGACTGAGTAAATACTGCTAATACACAGCAAACATATTAAAAGATTTTCCTAAGCAATAACAGTATTTCATCTCAATTGATAGACTATTTTACTAAAATTTTAGATTACCCAATACATGGAATATTCTCATTGTGAACTCAAAGGCAAAGAAACAATCAGGTACATTCAACTCACCCTTAGTTACAGCAGTGTTAGGTGAGCTTGAGTCATTAGTATGTTTAACTGAAATAAACAAAAATGAAAACCAAATGCAAACAGAATAGTTGATACAAATTAAAAGGTCAAAAACCAAACAAAAGTTCTTTCTTAAAGGAAATGTAAACATATTTTATATAAAACAATCAAAATAACATAATGCAAATCAACATAGACAATGAATTTCCGTATGTATAAAGAAAATATTAAAAAGATGTAACATTCAGGAAAAGATTCACAAGAAAGTGATTTTATCAGAGTTTATAGTATAAGATTGGTATGTCCCTAGCATTCATTAAAAGCATTCATTCTTTCTTTCTTTAATCTTTTCCCCTTTCTTATTTTACCTGTCTTCTTCTTGCTCTCTGACACAATGCCTCAGTAGGGGCACTCTGGTCCCGACCCAACAAAGCACTTAAGCATGTGTTTCACTTTGAGCACATACACAGTCCCATTGGCTTCTGCAGTCATGTGCATGTAGTTAAGTGGTTTGCTGCATTGATGCCGGGGTGTTCCAAACCCTGCAGGAGGAAGCCCTCTAATCTATCTGTGTGTGACTGGAGACATTTAAACATCTATAGAATACAATATCTAGTTCTGATATTTTACTTCAATTAATATCCTGAACCATAGAATCATAGAAATGTATGGTTGGAAGGGACCTTGAAAGGTCATCTAGTCCAGCCCCCTTTGCTGAGACAGGATCAAGCTTACTTAGACCATCCTGACAGGTTTTTGTCTAACTTATTCTTCAAAACTTCCAGTGACGGGGATTCTACCACCTTCCCTTGGAAGCCTAGTCCAGTACTTAACTATCCTTATAGGTAGAAAAAATTTTTCTACTATCTAACCTAAATCTCCCTTGCTTCAGATTATACCGATGACTACTTGTCCTGCTTTTAGTGGATATAGAGAAAAATTGATTACGGTCCTCTTTATAACAGCCCTGAACATAATTGAAGACTGTTATCCCTTCTCAGTCTTCTTTTCTCAGTACTAAACATGCCCAGGTCTCTTTTATCTTTTCTCATCCGTCTGGTTTTCTAAACCTTTTATGATTTTTGTTGCTGTCCTTCGGACTCTCTCTCATTTGTCCAGATTGTTCTTCAAGAACTGGACACTGTACTCCAGCTGAGACCTCAACATGGATTAGCCAAGCATTATAAATATATGAATTTAGTATTATTCATTCTTTATCTTTTTATTCGAACAAGAAAATATATGACTTGTAAGTTAAATATTGAGGCATTCAAGTGGGAAGAAAATAACCTTGATTTTTTAGGAAATTAAAACTGCAAAAAGTCAGATATTGAAACCAGAAGGGTGACTTAAAGAGCATCGCCAGCCTAAAATAAAATATACACTCAACTGATTTTTTTAACATATTACTGTTGCAACTGACACTTGAAATTACTCCAGCTGAATGAATCAAGAAAAATGGGAAAGATCTTCAACTGGTGCAAACTGTCATAGCTCCACTGAGTTCAATGACACTTTGATTACCACTGGCTGAGAATGTGGCCTACCATATTTTCTCTGTTTTTCTTTTCTTTCTTTCCTTCTTTGTACTTTTGAATTAAATCAATCTCACCGTTTCCTATACATTCTGTCAGTTTCTTTCCTTTGTTGTTTGGTTTGAACTTTGATACAGAATAAAGAATCAGAAAAAATAAATATATAGGAAAATGTGATTATGAAATGTGAACCATGAAATTAGCAGTGGCTCAGGTGCAGGTACTGAAACTACCTTTTTCTCATTTTTGGAAACTGACTAGATTCGAAGTTGCTTGTGTCCTTTTAATCTGCAAAAGACTGGGTAGCTACAAAGCACAACTCAGAAAGGAAATAGCTCCATGTCTCTTAGTTGCCCTTTCTGTCAGGAAATGCAAAGATCCTTTCAGGCCATTACTATGCTCAATTACTCTGTGTTTTTTTACTTCTTACTAGAGACAGCCATGCAAACAAGATTTCCTCTTGCTCTAGAATAGCAGTACATTTCCTACATGGCAGTCACTGAGGAAGGATTGACTGCCTGTTCCCCACAGCTGCAGAAACTTTTTATCAGTTGGATCTAGCCCTTAGAGTAAAACTAATAATGCAGGAATAAGCATAAGGCACAAGAGCAAAGTATCCCATTGTGTAAGAAAGATAGGAAATATGGCAAGAGACCCCCCTGGCTTAACCAGGATATCATAAGTGATCTAAAAGTCAAAAAAGAGTCCTACAAAAAGTGGAAACTAGGTCAAATTACAAAGGATGAATATAAACAAATAACACAAATATGCAGGCACAAAATTAGAAAGGCCAAGGCACAAAATGAGATTAAACTAGCTAGAGACATAAAGGGTAACAAGAAAACATTCTACAAATACATTAGAAGCAAGAGGAAGACCAAAGACAGGGTAGGCTCATTACTCAATGAGGGGGAGGAAACAATAACAGAAAATGCGGAAATGGCAAGGGTGCTAAATGACTTCTTTGTTTCGGTTTTCACCAAGAAGGTTGGTGGCAATTGAACATCTAACATAGTGAATGACAGTGAAAATGAGGCAGGATCAGAAGCTAAGATAGGGAAAGAACAAGTTAAAAATTACTTAGACAAGTTAGATGCCTTCAAGTCACCAGGGCCTGATGAAATGCAACCTAGACTACTCAAGGAACTGACTGAGGAGATATCTGAGCCATTAGCGATTATCTTTGAAAAGTCTTGGAAGACAGGAGAGATTCCAGAAGACTGGAAAAGGGCAAATATAGTGCCCATCTTCAAAAAGGGAAATAAGGACAACCCGGGGAATTACATACCAGTCAGCTTAACTTCTGTACCTGGAAAGATAATGGAGCAAATAATTAAACAATCAATTTGCAAACATCTAGAAGATAATAAGATAATAATTAACAGTAGCATGGATTTGTCAAGAACAAATCATGTCAAACCAACCTAATAGCTTTCTTTGACAGGGTAACAAGCCTTGTGGATAGGAAGGTATAAGTATGTGGATAGGGGATGTGGTATGTGTTGATTACAGTAAGGTTTTTGATACTGTCCAGCATGACTTTATCTTAAACAAACTAGGGAAATGCAGCCTAGATGGAGCTACTATAAGGTGGGTGCAAAACTTGTTGGAAAATCATTCCCAGAGAGTAGTTTCCAATGGTTCACAGTCATACCGGAAGGGCATAACGAGTAGGGTTCTGCAGGGATCAGTTCTGGATCTGATTCTATTCAATATTTTCATCAGTTATTTAGATAATGGTATAATGAGTACATGTATTAAGTTTGTGGAAGATACCAACCTGGGAAGTGTTGCAAGTGCTTTGGAGGATAGAATTATAATTCAGAATGATCTGGACAAACTGGAGAATTGGTCTGAGGTAAATAGGTTGAAATTCAATAAGGACAAATGCAAAGTACTCCACTTAAGAAGGAATAATCAGTTGCACATGTACAAAATGGGAAATGACTGCCTAGGAAGTCATTACTTTGAAATTCGTATTAAGCAAATTGGGAAGCAAATTGCAGAAAGGAATCTGGGGGTCATAGTGGACCACAAGCTAAATATGAATCACCAGTGTAATGCTGTTTCAAAAAAGGCGAACGATTCTGGGATGTATTTGCAGGAGTGTTGTAAGTCAGACACGAGTAGTAATTCTTCCGTTCTACTCTGCGCTGGATTAGGCCTCAATTGAAGTACTGTGTCCAGTTCTGGGTGCCACATTTCAGGAAAGATGTGGACAAATTGGAGAAACTCCAGAGGAGAGCAACAAAAATGATTAAAGGTCTAGAAAACATGACCTATGAGGCAAGACTGAAAGAACTGGGTTTGTTTAGCCTGGAGATGAGAAGACGGGGGGAGGGGGGGGGGGGCCGGGACGGGACGGACGGACGACACATGATAACAGCTTTCAAGTACATAAAAAGTTGTTACAAGGAGGAGAGAGAAAATTGTTCTTCTTAACCTCTGAGGACAGGACAAGAAGCAATGGGCTTAAACTGCAGCAAGGAAGGTTTAGGTTGGACATTAGGAAAAACTTCCTAACTGTCAAGGTGGTTAATAACTGCAATAAATTGCCAAAGGAGGTTGTGGAATCTCTATCATTGGAGATTTTGAAGAGCAGGTTAGACAAACACCTGTCAGGGATGGTCTAGATATTACTGAGTCCTGCCATGAGTGCAGGGGACTGGACTAGATGACCTCTCCAGGTCCCTTCCAGCCCTATGAGTCTATAATATTAACATGTCTTTTCTTCAGAGAGAATCACATTAGACACATGGCACACATTTTCATTCAGAGATAAGTACGGAGTTACAAAAAAATTTAAGAAACTTACTACGTGTAACTATCAGTGTCATTGGCATTTTCTGTACGATTGTTCTCAGCCTTGGAAATGCTGCAAAGCAACAATAGTCGCTTCGACTGTCATTTTCTTCCACATTTGCAAAGTAGAGATCCCCCTTAAGGCTCATGGAGACCCTTTGATCTTGTGGAATGTGTTGTAAATCTAGCAAGAAAAAAACAATTATGATATGGTAATGATACCCAACCATCCCCCAGTATGACTATTTACACTTCCTGTCATATGTTTGCTTTCAGGTGAAGAATATAACTTTGATGGAAAAGAGGCAGGAGGCATGACATAATCATAATCTCTGTATCCTTATACAGCCATGGGAATGGAAGCTTGTGAAATAAGCCCCTAGGTAAAATTTCTACAGACACACCATGAATTCTCTGGAAATCCAGTTTCGTTCATGTACTTTAATTCTGTAATTAGTAGGGGATGATGCAATGAAAAATCTCAGCAAGTTTCAGTGCTACAAAGTCTTATAACACTGCCATGGGTGCCTTGATTTTATGGTTTCCACTGTGCAGAACCCAAACATATCTTCCCTGTAACTAAACCTTATAGTATGGAACTGCTAGACCATGCTAAGGTTGTGTTGTCTCAGTCTCAAACCAGCCAAATGTAGGATCAGAGCAGTTGTCTGTATAGTTTGGAATCCTGTCTTTGACAAGTACTAGGGGTGAAATCTGAGTCCCACCAGTCAATGGGAGTTTGCCACTGACTTCTATGGTGTCTAAATTTCATCTTAGACATTTAAAGAAGAATGTGACTGAATCCTTAAAATAGCCAATTATGCAACAACCTGACGAGAGGAAGTTACTTCTTAAGCTTGCCAATTAATGGTTGGCTTGTGCTCTGAAGCAAGATGGTAAATTATTGGTATATTTTATCTTCTTTACTGTAACTGAATGTTCTGATTATCTATGTGTGTGTCTTGATAGGCATTCTAAGAAAGTCCTGTTACATGTTGTGTTACCGAACGTTACTTACCCATATTCATCCAATAGATATGTAAAGGTGGAATTCCTCTGGGAGGATTGCAGTGCAAAACCACAGAATCACCATGCTCTACTTCCCTAGGCTCAATTATTTCTTTCGGGAATTTTGGTACACCTATGACAAAAACAAACAGTTTCTTTCATTTTCTTATCCTTTGACCCCTTTTGTCCTAACAGCTCATCTACCCCATATCCTTCCTTGTGTTTTCTGTATTAACTATTATTATTTTGTACATATAAACAAAAATTGGGTAGGGTTTTTTTTTTTTTTTTTTTTTTTTTTAAAGAGCAACACGAGAAGTTCCCAGCAATAGAGTTTGTAATTCACAAAGTACAAACAAAGGAATTGGTGTAACAGAAAGCAAAGTAATGGTGATGTTAAGAGAAAGTCTGGCATAAAATCTGCATGTATGTCTCTATATCAACCCATCTTAGTACACACTCCTCTTCTATCCTCCACCAATCAGGGGGCATGTTGGAGGCTAGAGAGGGCAGGACTGTGGTTTGATGGTCCTCGCTGGCATAATGGCTCCCAGAGAACTATAAGGCAATGCAAGTTAGAGCAGCCTTTCGGCTGCTGCTATAACTTGTGCCAGGGGTTGATGTGGCTCTCGGTCAGCCCCAGAATTAGAAGAGGTGGAAAGGTAGCTTAGTGTCATCTTTGCTTCCCTCTCTCAGGTGTGGCAGAGCTGCAGATTGATTCTACATAGTCTATATGTTTATGGTCTGATCTTGATGTCTTTGTGCACATAAGTAGTCCTTTTGACTCACATGACCAAGGGCTAATGGATCTCACCCTTAAATAAAGACCAGCTGATCAAGTAGTTTAGGACCTGATCCAATGACCAACATTCACTGAAGTCAAAGAAAACCCACAGGGACTGTGTATAAAGGACAGGAAAAGCAACCACCCCAGCTGTAAACAGTGTTTCATTAGAAACCAAGTATCTTGTTTGCCAGTCT
Source organism: Emydura macquarii macquarii (assembly GCF_026122565.2). Classification (NCBI taxonomy): domain Eukaryota; kingdom Metazoa; phylum Chordata; order Testudines; family Chelidae; genus Emydura; species Emydura macquarii. The sequence continues at coordinate 11,343,367 of NW_027130208.1, read as the reverse complement.
CATGTGAGCAGCCCCACTGGTAAAGGTACTACATCCAAAAGTAAGGTGAGCAGGATTTGATCCTGGAATGAGCATAGGGACACCACAGCTCAGGACTCAACAAACAAATTCTTTTGTGAAATGGAACCACTCTTGAAACAAACCAAGTTGAGACTGTTTTAGGGCAGGCACTGACTCCTGCTGACATTCAAGGCAAGTTAAAACTGGTGTGAGTTGCAATTCTGTCAGTTCAAGACATAATTAAGCAATAGTGAAAAGAATGAAGTAATCATGGCTATCAAGAGCCAATGGAAAACACAAAAAAGTGCCAGCTTTGCATACAAGTCAGTGGTGTGAACTCCAGTGCAGAGCAAATGCATGTTATAACACTTTTAAATGTCAAAGCTCATCTGTGGCAGATCCTCAACTGATGTAAATCAGTATAACCCCACATCAATGGACGTCAATGGAACTGTGGTGATTGACACCAGCTGAGGATCTGGCCCTTGGTCTAGAAGTAGGTTACAGTTAAGGAACTGAATGATTATTGGGGATTTTGTATACAAATATTAAGTGATAGATTGTGACTGTGGTCTGTGTAGCTGCCTAGGGAAGCAGGATGCAGGACCTACCTGCATCTTAAGCTTGGGTGCAGAGGGGAAAACTGGGGCTGTGTGCCTGATAGTTCTCATGCCACCATCAGTAAGTGGCTGGGGAGATAAGGGGAGAGAAGGGTATGGATTCTGCAAACCAGCAGATCTGCACATTGTGACTCTGAGAAGTGTTTCTGAGTTGCAGTTTCTTCTTAAATCTCCTTCTGGGGTGACACTAGTTAGTCCGAACTGGACCAATTACAACATGATGTTGACTGCTCGAGTAAGAATTGTGTATGGATACCACTGACCACAGGGAAGATATTTCTCTGTGCCGTAAGATAAAATGGAAGGAATGTTCTCACACCTACCATGGATCATGAGAAATTAGACTTACCAGTCTTCTCTGGACAGATATTAACACTTGTTAAAATCTCCATTTTATAAATAGAGAAGGGTCCCTAACAAGCAATAAAATGAAGATCCTATGAATCTCACCCACTTCATGAAGGATGATACAGGGAATACTACAGTACGCTTCCTCGCTCCTCAAGTCCTGGCAGGTACACCCAGTGACAATTCCAGTTCCTGAGCCAACCTGCCAGGCAAGCATACTAGCTTGAAATTTAGATCAGCTTCCAATTGATTCTCTTGCTGAGGCCCAATCTGTCTGACTGGCTGGAAGGTGAAATTTTCCTACACTCTGTGTTAGGAGAGTTATTAAAAACCCCAAAAGCTAATGATATTGTTACAAAGCACCTAGTCAAGTTTGGGACACTTTGGGTTGTTTTTGTTAGAAGAAACTATTGATAGTCAGTTTTTTCTTTGATGCAATCTTGTTTATTTACAAAGTCCTGTTTCCTTGAAGACAGGAAGAAAACAACAAGAGGGAGAGTTTCTTTGCTCACAGTTCCAAGTCTTTTTTCAGCCAGCACTTAACCCAGAAGCTCTCTTCTAGCTTTTTCTCAGTCACACTACCAGTGCTGGTGCAAGCAAACGCACACACCCCTATTCAATCCTGACCTGCCTCTGTGTTATCAGCTTTAGAGAGCATGGCCAGACCACTGCCTACGCTTGCCGTATTGGTGCAGACTCTAGGCATTGGTTTCCATTGTTTCAGTTATCAGTACACCAATGGGTATTGAATGGTCCCCACATTTCCCCTGAACAGAAGGTGCTTAGTACATCCATCATCCCAACCAGCTCTGCAATCTATACAGCCATTAGCACCTCTGAGCATAACATTACCTAAGGAACAAGCCCTGCCATATCACTCATTAGTGCATATACATGTGTCACTTTTCCCCCGTATTCATCATCTTAATTCTTGAATATTATGTAATCAATTGCTACTAATTTGTGGCTGATCACAGAATCTATAATAATTGTGCTAGGCTGGGAAGTGGTACTGAGCTCTATGCAAGATGTACTGCTTGATGGTAGATTTTGAAATTGCATAGAGTTATCCATACAGCACATAGACCATCTGAAATTTGAAAATCAATCAATCAATTTGCCATGACATCTTCCAAAAAGGTCATGTCAATCTTACATGCAACTCCCCACACATGGATATAAAGAGCAGGGCCAGATAATCTTGGATAGCTCCAGGTACCTTATCTCACGTTTTCATTCCACAGGAGAAAAACCAACTTACATAATGGGCCTCAGAATGACCTGTTGAAATGCCAGCAGATGGATCCTATCAAGGCACAGACAATACATTGGCAGGAAAAAAAGAGCCACAAGATGAAAAATTGCTGGATTCTGCTTCTTATGAAGCCATTTCCCAAAGCTCACTGTGATATATAATACCCACAGAACTGTCTTGAGAAAGGTTCCTCGTGACAGGTTTTTAACTCCCGCCAAAGTAATATCTTGAGTTCTCTAATACCACAGTGTCATTAAACTATGGGACACATCAGGATCAAAATTATATTGACCTGTGCCCAAGTTCTCTGCTTATGACTGATGATGTCCCAGACAGTGACAGAATGCTGTTGTCAGTGTCCTCTCTGTCATGAACCTGGGTTTATCCAATCCCTGGACTGATTTACAATTTAACGACCACACGCTACTGAAAAACTCACAATCAGAGTTGAATGTTTTGAAATACCGTCGATTAATAGGACGGGGGAGAGGAAAAATTCAGCAAATGTTTTGTGGATCCCTTCTCCTATTTTCCCATGTTCAGAAAATTCAAACTCTCAGTGAAAAATGAAGAGGAAGGGGGAATTATGTAATATTATGCTAATATTAATTTGTGTTTTTAGTATAGATACTGGGCCAGTATAAAACTGAAGTTACATAGCTTCACTTCACTACACTCCAGACTTTAGTGGGATTAGTCCAGATTTACTCAGGTTTGGGATACACTTAAAGTTATATTAGCATGGTTTTGTCAGTCACAGGTGTGAAAAAACCAAAATACTTAGTGACATAGCAGTGCTGACAAAATCTCCAGCATAGGAGCAGCTATGTTGACAGAAGAGTGCTTCTGTTGACGTAGTTAATATTGTTCAGGGAAGTGGTGTTCCAAGACCAAAACAAAACAAACAAACAAACAAAATCACACCACCCTTCTGTTGATGCAGGCTGTTTCTAAACCCAGGGCTATGCTGGCATAGCTATGCTGACATAGGTCCCATGGTGTAGACATATCCTCAGTGTAACTGATAGCAGAATTTGTCCCACTGTTTAGAGAAGGAAGTAACTAAGGTACCTGATTCTACTCTCTTACATTGGTTTTACATAGCTATAACTCCATTAACATTCTCCAGTATAAGAAGAGAATCAGACAGGCCCATTGTTCGGTTTTTGCATTTGAAGCCAGTGGCGAGTCTGGAAAGTTAGCATTGGGAAGCTTTGCTGGAGAAGCATGCATTGAGGAGATTCTCAGATTCAATACAGCCAATGAATGAGACCTATGCAGGAATATAATATATTCCCTATGTAGAAGGAATAATTCATTGGCTGACTCCACCAGGCTTATACCCACTTTGCACCAGAAGACTGTTGTAAAGCATGTTAGTCAGAGAGAAAGCACACACTGTTGTGGCAGTTCCTATTCAAGACTAGACAAAAGGAACAATGGGCAGGAGATCTCTATTCTCTGGCAATCCCCAATACCAAGAGCATTCATTGGCCATCGATCACCATCAGTAAGTAGAGTGGCGCTAAGGTTGATTTTCTTTATGCCAGGGATCAACCCAGTGGCCAGCAAACCAGAGGGACATATATGTGACTTAAAACTTCCTTCCACCGGTGCTATTCTGAGCTTGGATATAGCCTGAGATTTGTCTCAGTGTATCAATTTCGGTTCTGGCTTGTGAAGCTTGCAGTTAAATCAGTAATTCTCATTATAGTCTCTGAACTGTTTATAAAGGACGATATTGCTTATTTATGGAATGCTTTCTAATTCCCACACTAAACAGAATAATGTAATAGCTGACTGTCAATCTAGGAAGGCATCTTACGATGGGATAGATGCCAGGCCTTGTTTACATGGAAGGTTTCCTCTACTACCCTTTCCCAAGAAGGGGGGCATTTTTATCTCCATAAATGACTTGGGGATGGTCAGAATAATCACAATGAATTAGTTGGTAAACTGGATGACCAATAGAATAGGGCACTGGACTGGGTACTATTCCTGACTCATGCCCGACCTGCTGTGTGACTTTGCTCCATCACTTAGCCGTTTTGTTTTCTTATCTATAAAATGGGGATAATATTGCTCATCCACTTTTGTAAAGTGCTTTAATGCTGTTATTTTAGATCAATTCAAGAATCCTTTGAGTCTCTTTACCACAGAATACAGTATATACATCCACGAGCCTTTTCATATGTTAGATACAGGCTTTGCTTTCCTGGTGGACTGTGCAATCAATAATGTGAGATACTCTCAATGAAATTATTTCTTGGTCAGTTTATTTTCATGCTATATTTTCATCCTCTCATTTTAATGTTTTGAGGAAAGTAACTTTAAATATATTGAAAATGGATCTTGTGTACTTTTCATCAAGGAGGCAGCGTTACCTTGTGATCAATTAAATACTAGGTTTAAATTTCTAATCCTACTGCAGTTTCTCCTTCTGACATTGGGCACATTCAAAAATTAAAGTAACAGATTCCTAAGTTCAATAGTACAGGGGTTGTTGTCTGCATCCTTTCTTTTCATTGGCATTTATTATGTGTTGCACTATATAGTAATTTGCACTGCCTTTTTTTTTTTTTTTTTTTCCATTTAACCGTATACAGAGACTAAACATTCACACATGCTTAGATAAAGATGCATTGAGATTCTGTTTTTTTTAAATCAGCATGCATAAAAAAGATGCGGTGTTGTCCTTATTTAAATGAAATGAAATGTAATGATCATTTCTGCTGCCATTTCCATTGCTTTCTTGAAACGACCAGAGTATAAATTCTTTTGTCCTACTTGTCAGTAGCAACTTTGCTTTCCTTTCAGACCCCCTGCTGAAGCATACTTGTACAATTGCTCGCTTAACATAATTTATGCAAAACAGCATTACCTGGTCTGACTTGTTGATCTTTTTACTTTAATGGGTATAATGACTCATCAAATAGTTCACCTTTAACTTGAATACAGTTGCCAGAGCATTGCCATCCTCCACATTATCATCACGAATGCATACGGTGATCTCACATGTACCAGTACTAGCTGGATTAATGTTTACTCTAGAATTAATTCATTCCAAATTCTTCTGTAGCAGTGATTAACAAACAATTTCAGATTGTGCAATACTGGCTTTATTTAGAGGTTTAATGCACCACCAGCTCTGACTGATTTGAATATGGGTGGTAGGTGCTCAGGACTCTAGAAAATCAGGTCCACTTGTACTAATCAAGGAATCCTAATCTAGTTTATAAATATAGGCCTGCTTAAATGGAAAAGTAATACTAGGAGAATGTCACAAAAATGAAATAAAAATAAACATGCTTTAAGATATAGATGTAAAGCTTGGTTAAATCCCTCCATATTGTATCTGTGCTATTTATTTCTTCTCCCGCTGCATAGGATTTACATTTATAAACACTGAAACTCCTCTATTCCTGTAGTCTCGATATTTCTAAAGTCTCCAGATTAATTTCCAGTTTAGTTTTACACTTCTATGTGTTTGCTATCCCTCCATGTTCAGTGTAAATGTGGTCATGCTCTAACTTCCACCAATAAAAATGACTGAAAGTCAGACACAATTACATGCTGGCTGGAAACTTCTGGAATTTCAACCAAAATTTAGCTAAAATTTCCACAGTATTTTTCAGTGAATTCCCCCCCCCCCCTCCCTTTTTCTGTTAAATAAACACACTCTGTATCTGAAGCAGTTGTGCAGCTGAAGAAAGGTGTTTCGTTTAATTGGATTTAGTTGGCTAAAAAGAAAATCCTCTGGAAACCTAAGATTCCTTGACCAGGCTACAGCTGGCAAGAAACTAATCTACTTGAAGCCTAGAGCACCCAGAATTGCTCCATAACTTGAATCACTATTTGAGAACCACTCTGCTATAGTTTTTGGTCAGTCTGGTTCAATACAATAATGGGAATGGAAATCTACTTCTGGTGTAGATAGATTGCAATGCTTGTCCATCCAGCACATATCAAGCTATCCATATGGCTTGGTAAATAACATTTCCCGCCTCAACTATAGGCTCCAAAAATCCAAAAAACAGGCATCGATTAAGCAGAGTGTTCTGTTTTTGAATATTTAAGTAGCCCTTCCTTTGGAATCAGGATCAACGGATCGCCAGAATATCAGAAGCCTTTGTATTGCTGGGGGTGACATACTTTAGAAGGGACATAAAACTAAGGTCCTGACCACTTTGGGCCCCAGGCATTTTTCCTTGAGTATCGGTATTAACCCCAGTGCCCTGGCCAGATTCCACAGTGAATAATTGTGTTCTGCCTCGAGCTTAAAATGGCAATGTTGCTCTTTTCATCCTGCCCAAAACTGTTGGGTGACATTAAACAACTACTGTGTCCCTTCCAGTAATGACTAGGTCATTTTAACTCACACCATGACATTCGCTTCAACTTTCTGTCTTAAACTGCTGCGGAGTGCTGATGAGTTACACCCCTTCAGTCAGCTGCAACTTCCGTGGTGAGTGAGGTAATTCCTATATAAACACCTGACCTTCGTTGACAGGTATCATGAGGCTTAACTGGCTAATTATTGTATACAGCACACCTCTCAAGAAAAAAAAAAATCCATAGAAGCTGGTCCATAGAAAGGAAACCCTGGGAGATTCTGCTCATGGATTTTATTTCAGAGTATTCCATCAGAAAAAATATCTCCCTGAAAAGGAAGAAATGCCAGAGACGCCACAAAGTCCATTAGGGACTTCACTATTGCTACTGATTTTATGTGGAAGGTGCTCAGGTATTATGGTTATGGGCAGCACTATAAAATCACAGATAGAGATCCAGACAGAGAGAAATATACATTTTGTCCCCACAGAAAGATCATGAGGTTCCGCCCCCTGTGTATCGTGGGTGATCTGCCCCAACACAGAACAATTTACATGGACCCTCTGTGCTGGATCTAGGTCTCCTTCCCAGACTCTTCTAAGCTTCTCTGACAGCATAGCTCCAATGAAGCCAGGTTGTCAGGGTTTCCCCTGTTTATGGCTGCCTCTAGAACACTTCTTAGGAGATGTTCCATGGCACAGAGGGAGGTTGCCAGAAAAAATAGACAAAGCCTTAGGTTGCACAAACTTTCCTTCAGGGTTGGTAGAAGGATGATGCATGTTTCCCATTGCCTGTTACCTCTGCACTTGAATGGTCAGAGATATGCCATGGAGATAGGTGACCACTCCCTTCTGGTGCAAAGGCTGAAGTCAGTGTGTGGAGGACTTCCACCAAATGCAGATCTCAGGGGGGGACCCATTGGCCCTATGTCTGTCAAGTGCTTTGGAATACTTTAATAAGAGGAAGTTATAGAAATGCAACGTACTTTGTCTGGTGGCAATGAATGAGCAAAACTGCAGTTTTAAACAAACAAAAAACTGCTATCAGTTTTAGGAAAAATGCAAAGAAAAGGCATTAAAAGGGTGTTTATTTTCATAGCCTCAGTAGGGAAATAATAGTCAAGGCAAAGCAAATCATTTTCTGCCACTGAACACTCAATTCTCCTGAGGATGCTATTAAAAAGCTTGTAACTAATAGCCCTGCTGGCTTATTCTCTGGAGATAAAGCATGGTGAATGATATTCAGCAAGCATCAGTACACAATAAATGTTCTTCAAATTAATATAGCTGTGAAAATATGTACATAATTTACCCCGTTCTTTTAAATTAAAGTGTTTTGGGGATGTTCTTTAGTATTTGTACTAGAAAATGTAGAAGTTGCTGATGGTTCAGTTGTAATGTCTTGAACTTCCATGCTATTTACTCAGATTTTGGTTATTACTTCCTAGAAAACAGGAGGTGGGAAAGCTGTGGAAGAAACTTTGTGAGTCTGTGAGGGGGACAGAAGTGACTTAATAGCAAGCCCCTGGCATGATTACGAAGTGGCTAGGGATATGCTGGACTACCATCCACACCAGGATTCCCAGATAGTAGGTGGTTTTTTGAAGTGATCTGCCATTCACAAAGTCTGAAATCAATTGTGAGACTTGTGAAAAGTCATCACATTGGGACAGTACATCTAAAGTGAAAACAGTTTGACACAATGTCATTATGTTCCAACAAGGTGGTACCTGGACACAATGTGATGACACTTTAAAATGTCAGAATCCTGCACTGAAAAGTGCCTGTCAAACAGACTCAAGTGTGGCAAACTTAGCTCCACAGGAAGTCTTGGCTAGAAGGATAATAATTTCTAGAACACAAGGAGTTGAGGATATTGTGGCTAAACAGAGAAAAACCTTGAAGGTTCTCAGGACTAAGAGATATGGAGGACACTATGACATTCTGAAAATTAATAACTATAGCTTTCACTTTTGATGCTGATATCACCATGGCACACAAGTATAAATATATACTATATCATGCAGTGGACGACAACAATTTACACTTTTGTTCTACTAAGATAGCATCTTATACTTTCTTCCTCCATTAAAATGTTGACTTGTATATACTGGCTATATATATATATAAAGTATGCATTAAGCACCAATAACATTAATCTCAAATATTGTAACAGTGATACAGCATAAACTGGCCTATACCATAATCCTGTTCACTTTTGTTAGGTATCCCTTAACACCTTGTATTTGCTGAAGTAAGCATTTGGCACAAGCAGATAGGAAACTTGTCAAAATCAAGATACATTTGTTTTATGTCTTAGTACATGCTAGGGAAGTACCTTCACAGATCAAAACCTGGAATGTTATTATCCAAAACAAAGCTAAGGAAGGAACAGAACAACAATTAGGGAATTGGAAGAAACTAATGGGTTGGATTTTAGTGACGTGAAAAGAAATGTGTAGCTTGTAAAATCATATAAATACCAGCTGAAATGTGTAACTTGGAGAACACCCTTTCTGCGTAAAGTGAATGTAACATTGCTGCACAGGACTGTTCTTCGGAGACTGGCATCGTATTGAATCTTTTTCCTGTACAATATTAATAAACCTGACTGACATTTGTTATTTGGTCTCCTGAGTATATTTCATACAGAAATAATGAACCAAAGTGTGGTTGAGCAATTGACCTATGCAATTTACTAACAAAAAGAAAAACAACAACAACATTTCATTTTAGAAACTTACTTGGAACTATTAGTTCTATTTCTTCTGACATGGCAGTTCCTAGTTCATTTGAAGCATAACAATGATATTTCCCCTGGAAATCAGCTATGTTCCCTTTATTTTGGATCACAAATGTTCCTGAATTTTGTGATGTAATTATCCTGTGGTCAGATAGTAGATTGAATGGTTTCTCATCTTTAGTCCAATTAAAACTGAAAGGTAATACAAACATGAAACATAAGGACTTGGAAAATAATGTGCTGTAGTATAAGCATAATGGTAATCAAGGACCCAATGAATGGCAAAAATCTCTTTGACTTTCATGGTGTCGAATTGGGCCTCAAGAGAAATGTAGATAACTTTAGCTATTGGGCACAAATCTCCTATTGGGCTACTTTCAGAAAACTGACTGTGACACAAAATATTAATCCAGTGCTGAAGGCAAGGACAATAAATGAAAGTCATGGTCTGAAAGTAGTGGCCACAATGAAAGGAACTACAGAATTTGGATTAGAACCAAGTCTATGGGAAACTTGGTGCTGTTCATTGGGAGTTGTCTATACAAACAAACAATTTCACTGGTTCCGGCTCGTGTACATTTGTACCCTTGAGAAATTTAGTTGAAACCACTGAGTTTCCCTTAGTTTTGATAAATAAATATGAAACGTTTCAAGTGCCCTTTAGTTTTGACACAAACCTCAATTTGAGTGTGATTTTGAGACAAATCCATAGCTTTAATAACCTAATTTACACATAACTCAGTCCAAGATGGCTTAAAACTGGGCCAGAGACATTCAGAAGTAAAGCTGATCAAAAAATTCCCAATTCAACAGTTTTTCATTGGAAAACGCAGTTTTGTTGAAATCTAAACATTTTGCAGGAATGCACTGATTTTGAAGAAATTGTTGGCTCTCGACTTTCTTGTTTTGTTTTAATAATGTTGAAACATTTCATTTTGAGAAAGTAAAAATATTTAGTTTCCACTTTATAATTTCAGTTAGTTTTCTTTTGATTTTTATATAATATTAAAATATTGTGTATATATATATATTTAATATTCTATAGTATGTTTTCACATTTATTGAAACAAAAAAAGTTGATGGTCCCACATCAAAGTTTTTTGGAATTTTATTTTGTGGGAAACATTGGCTTTTTGCTCCATTCTGAATGAGAAAAAATGTAAACTTTCAGAATGTCTTGGTGAATAGCAATTCTGTTATCTGACCTGCACTATTCAGAAGGTTAGCAAACCTTGGCAAACGTTTTAGTGAACCTAGGCTGACCTTTCGGTTAGTAACAAAACATGAAACAAGGCAAGTTGTTAACATACTGCACAGCTCCAGTCAGAACCATCTTGAAAACGACTGTCCTCATTAATTTTGAAATGACAATTGTCTTTTTTTTTTTTTTTCCCCTTAAACACCAAGTTTTAAACTTGGTTTACTTTGTGGAGTAATGAATATGAAAACTCTACCATTACACACACACACAGCTCCAGCTAACTAATAAATAATTTAATCCATGCTGAACAAACAATCCTCCTGGTGGAATTTCACAGAGAGTGTTCTATTACAAAAAAAAAACAACCCTAAATTTATATTAAAATATTTGATGCAAAATATTATCCCGTGCTTATATTTGAGAAAACTATTGTGATATTAAGCACATACAAATTGAATGTAAATGTGAACTCTTGGTACTTGGTACAAACAAACTTCTAATTACTCCTCTACTTTAAAGAAACTCTTACGTGGGTTGTGGATTTCCTTTAGCTTCACATTTAATGAGTTTGGTATTTTCATGGGGGATAGGCGGCTAAGCAGTGCAAAAAGCAAATAGAAAGCTGATACCCTTTGATTGTCATTACACACCTCATATGTTTTGTAATACAGCTGAGCCAGCCTTGTGTAAGTCTGGGGGTAAATTTAACCCATACTTGAGAAATGAAACATTTCCAAACAAGAAAAGGCACGTTAATCTCTATTCATGGAAGGAGTGGGAGATGAAGCAACAAAATTTGGTGGCCTACTGGGAAACAACAAAGCTTAACCTGTCCTCAAGATTATGAGCAGATTGGTATGCATCAATTCTCCTTTTCCCTGCCAAGTAAGAACAATGTTTAGGCAACGGCAATCACAGGTAGAAAAGGAAAACCAACTTGTGATTACTCTTCTACTTTAAAGAAACTCTTACATGGGTTGTGGATTTCCTTTAGCTTCACATTTAATTGTAAAGTCTTCATCAAACGGGTATGCAACTTGGGTCATAGATTGCTCTGTAATTGTTGGAACTTGTGCAACTGAACAGAGAGAGAGGACATTGGATTAGATAAAGTAGTATTTAAACAATAGTAAGCACAGTTCAGAACAAGGTTGCCAGCCCCAATACATTATCCCTGCAAACACTTCAGATGTACCTTTATAAATATTCTCCTGAACATGAAAACACTCAGCATTCTGAAATCAGTGCTTCAGACGTCTCAACACCAAAAGGGTGGTTGGACAGCAGTTGGCTACAGTACTCCAGGACATGGAGGGAGTGTAATAGGAGGGAGTAATTATACGGCTCTTGTCCTACCCTTCTTGTGCATTGCTGCTCACTTAGAGCTTGATCCAAAGTCCCCTGAAGTCAGTGTTTTTTCCGTTGGTCTCAACGGGCTTTGGATCAGACTCCTGAAGAACAACGTTGGAGTCTTCATGAGCAGAAAAGATTCTGCCCTGCCATTCCTGAGTTTGTTTTCCCCTCTAAGGCATCATAACTTGTTTTCCAGTCTGAAAGCATAATGCATCTAGAGCTTGCAATGTAGATGGTGCTCCTGCTTCCACGTCCCTGTGTGGCTCTGCCTCAGAGTCAGAAGAGACTGTGGTCTCTATTACAACATAAACTAAAGATAGCAAACGTAGAGTCTGAATTTCTAATGCTCATGACTGGACTGAGCTCTGATTTGACTTCTGTGAGTTTGTGAATGATTTTTCTTAAAGCCAGGTGACAAGAAGAAGATACTTTTCCCCCTCACTACTGATGAGTCAAGCTGGAGGCAAATCTGCAAATAAATCAAATATGTGCAAAATACTTGTGCTTTTCAATAAAATACAATATGCATGATTATACACTTCCAAGAGCATGCCATCCATTTCATTAGTGACGTTTCTGAACATTGCAACACACTAGCCTGTAGCCATTAATATTACATATATTTTTATTGCAATTAGAAATGCTGAGCTGTGACTCACCTTGCTTGCTAGAACATTAATCTGTTTCACATTTGCCTGAATTTACTAAATTAGGGAGGGGGTAAAGTTAATAATCTGGGGTGTTTTAAACTATTCACATATCCTCTACATGGTAAATCATCTCCAGCATTTGGTCCATTACGGATGGACCACACTGTTTTCATTCATCCATGGCATGAATGTGCATCATTACAATGCACACAGCAAAACAATGCTGCTTCACTGACTTATATTCCACAATAATTAAAATATTGAGAATCTCGGAGCAACAGAGACACACACACCAGAATGTTCTGCGCTATAATTGGGGATAACAGATCACCACATTTTCCTTCTTGTTGTGTATAACAATTAGCACGTTCTCTGGTTTCACTTTTAAGTTGAACAGGCCAGGAAGCTCAAAGCTCAAACAAAATGAGGTGTCTTGCTGCACCATATGGTATTGAACCCCTTGCTTCTATACTGTGTCTACCCTTACCCACTAGCTTATAAATATTCAGACATAATTCCTTTCTATTAAAATATAAAGTGCTTCATTCAAACAAATTAAGGGACAGATGGTTCCCCAGAGTTGGTATTTACATTTAGGTGGATGCACAGGGAGCCTGTCCCATCCTTGGCTACAAATGCAGTTGAGGGCAAGGACTGCTCCTGGGTATCCACTGGTGCTAGCCACCTATAAAAGAAGGAGGGGTACTGCCTCCCTGCACTGCTATGTAGAGCTAGCCAGCCATGGACTGGAGTATGTGCTGCAACCCCCAGGAAGTACACTCTTCCATTGCAGTTGGGATTGCTGGGAGGCAGGGTGTCACTCAGAGTTCTTGCAGAGGTCTGTGTGGGGCATGCCCTAAAGTGGGCCAGTCCCTTAAAGTTATAGCTGAGCCTAACATATTTAGAAACTAGACCTTCATGTCTGTAGTGTCTGAGGCCCCGATCCCCAAAAGGAATTTAGATGCCTAACTCCCATTGAAGTCAATGGGAGTGAGGCCCTTAAATATCCATGGGATCAGGGCCTGAATGCCTAGAAAAAGGCCAGGTTTGTTCCCTTTTTCTGCATAATTGGTGGGACAATTCTCCTAACAAAAGGGGGGAGAAAGCAGACTGTACAGTAAACAGCTACAACTCACCTGATAACGGTATTTCAACAGCTGCTGCCAAATGTAATACAAAGAAAAGCAGACATATGTTGATCCTTTTTGTGCTTAATAGTGTCTCCATTCCTCTTCTGTAAACAGGGAGTCCAAATAGAATGAAAGAGTGTTTTGTTTCTCTCTCACCTTCAGTTCAAATCAGACGTAAGGATGTGAACTTGTAAATCTAGCAAAGAGGAGAAAGAGTCATATTAGCTCACAATATGAACTCGGCTCTACTGAGGTTAGTAAATTAAAGCAACACTCAAGGGTTCAGAGCTAAAGAGAAAATGTAAGTGTATTAAAGATGTATTAACTTGTACATTTCCCCCTTTGCTTCTGAAAGGTAGTATAATAAAACTATAGCAACAAAAGAAATATAAGCAAATTAATTATACCACAGAAATCAGATTGCTTTTTTGCTTTGAGTTTAAGATCAGGGATGGGTATATTTGTAATCATTCCAGTTCATACATTTTTCTAATTGAGAAGAGTGCTCGCTGGAAAGCAGTGTAACAGATCTAAGGAGAGAGATTCTGTACTCCAGTGACCCTGTTTGTAAATCTCATATGTTCTTTATCTTTCTTTTATGCTTAAAACTGGAGATTTAAACAAATTTGGTTCATTAATAAGGACCAGCATATGAAACCTCTGCTTTTCCTTCCATAATCCCAGTACTACCATATGCAAGTTTTACATCCCCATTATACATTTTAGGATTATATGTTACAAGGCAAAAATATCAGTAGCCTGCCAAAAGGAGAACATTTTCATCCGTGATGAACATTTAACTGCTATTCACAGAGGAGTAAAAAGAGAGAGTTCTAAAAATGCAAGTGTACAGAAAATTCTGGTTGTCAGCAGTACTTGCGGTTTGTCAATTAAATATTAACGAACACAAGGCAGATATGTTTTCTAGCTCTCTATCTGTCTCTCTCTCTCTGATATTTATAGGGTGCCAATCTCCACTATACGCCAGATATCAAATGTCAACATTACCTAGACAGGACAATTTTCAGACAAGAGATGATCAAGAATGAGGTAAAAGCCAGCTCAGGGTTAGCAGTAGTGAGGCCACCAGCAGCCAACTGCCAAATGACAGGAGAGACAGGCAGACTATTTCCCCTGCAGCGGTTTCCTTTATGTGGAAGAAGCTGGCTTAATCTGCTTCCTCCCTTACCCAAAGAGAGAACGTAGTCAAAGAAGCCAACCAGTCAGCCCTAAAGAGCCCAGGAGAGAAAAGGGGAACAGCTGACTCATTTGCAATGCTTGTGGGCAGGTAACACCAGCCATTGGTTCATAACAGGGTGGAAATTGTGGAGAATTCAGCAGTTTTGTAAGGTTCTGACTCAAAGCCAGGTGGAAGGTAGAGATTTTCACTGAGTTCTAGTTAGAGATTTGCCGGGGGAGGGGAATCTGGAAGTGAAAGTCAAGGAGTTTGAACGCTGTTAAAATGAAAGTGGAAACAAGATTTGCAAGAGACCCCTGCAAACTAGAAGTGCTACATTTCGCACCTCAAATAACAATCTTTAAGAACTCTCCAATTTATCAGTAGTATGGGAGAGACAAAGAAGAGGCCAACTGACAAACCTCAATGCCAAAATCCCAGTCTCGCACTTCCTCAGGACAGCTCCACTTTTCAGAGGATGTGAGCGCTGTGCTGGAGAAGTGCCAGAACACAAGTACCAGAATTGCTGTAAAATGCTGCTCTGGCTCCCCCAAAAAAGTGCACTCCAGCAGGACTGAAGCACTGCCACTTTTCAATATTTATACGACAAGGGTTTATATTATATCCACCAACTGGTCTTTCCAGGGAGCTATTCAAATATTCCAAACCTCTGAGAAACTTCAACAAGCCACTGTATTTTAAATCAACCTGCCACAAAAATGTCTATTTCTTCTCTCAAATGTGAAAATTTACCTCAGATTACAGTGGCTTTAGTTCAGCCTGAGAAATATTAAGTCTTGTGTTTGCGTGCCTAAGATCTGATTGCTCATTGTCTATGCAGCTACAAATGGAATCTTTAAATCAGCAGAAAGAAGAGATTTCCATTTTTCTATTAGGACCGATAGCACCAGTCTTTAGGTCTGGAAGGCTCCAAAATATTGAAAGTTGTAGTTTGACATTTTTATGCACAGAAAGGTATTCTAGCTATATTTTAGAGGTATATAAAATGTGTTATTTCTGGTTTTCCTCTCACTTATATTAGTGTAAAACCAGTGTAATTCCACTGACTTCAAATGAGTTAATCTTCACCTACACCTGGATAAGTGTGAGGAAAATCAGGCTTATTATTTTCCATCTCTCTTCTTGGTACAGTTGGACTTGTTGTAGTAAGGGTGCCTGTCTTTACAGGCGAAGAAAAGAGATGCATTAAAAAAAAAATTCTAGAATTTTCTATATAGATTTTCCCCTTGGACCTTGTATGGTGCATATAGAACACGTGCTGGTGTGAAGTATGAAGGTTTTATCAACATTTGTCTGAGCTAACCTATACAGTTAATTCCAGGCTTTCCACTTGTAAGTAATACAGACATCCCAAACTCAGTATGATAAAACCTTTTATATCATACCACATCATTAAATATCTTGCATGTACAAGGTATATAGTCCTTTCTTAGGTGACAGAAACTTGATGGCTGCCCAGCACAATATCGGGTTCCCCTCTATTCCCTGTACTGCTCATTGTTGTCTGACTTGTGCTTACAGGCAATAAACAAAACCTTTATCAGGGCTATTTATAGCTAATGTCTGCCCTGCATAAAACTTCGGTGGTCAGAGGAACTGCAGTTTATGCTGTGACAAGGTACCTCCTTTGCCTCATCAGGCTCAGCATTTCACCCTCTGGCACTGGAGGGCTTGAGGGAGATTGGACTAAATCAGTCCCCCTCCAGAGAGTTTTTATTCCTCACTCAGGTTTATTTTTAATATTTACAAGGTGGGCCCAGGGTAAGCCCAAGAAGTACTCTAAAGCCAAACAAACAGAAATATGTTCATAAGACAAATAGCAAATACCTTTCCCTGCCCCATCTGTGGAGTGTTGCCTTGTTATGCCGGCCTCTGGATGCCAGTACTCCCCCAAACAGTCGGTTAGCTCGTTGGACTCCCCTTTTAGGCAGGAAAGCAGCCTTACATCAAGGAAAAGCCTTTTCTCCCAGCTGCAGCTTGTCTCTGATTTCTCCTCCCTCTCTCTCGCAACAAAAGAGGGATTTTTAAAGGTCACAGGCTGCCCTTAATTGGACTCAGGTGTCACTAGGTTTCAGCTCATGGGGAAAAGGGCCTTGACCATTTTAGAGTTGATAGATCTGCCTTTCTTCATGGAACCACGAGCATGGGTATGTACCTGGAGTGGTTCACCCCTATCCCAGTTACCTGTCCCTTTTGCAGTGCGAGGGAGACCCTGGCGCATGTCTACTTGCAGTGCGCCAAGCAGTCCCTCTTTGTCTCCTCCAGAACCTTCTCCCGAAGTTCTAGCTGCACGTTTCCTTAGATCTCCTGATTTTTACACACCCCATCTGTGGCCCCACAAACTCAGGGGACCGCCGCGTCAACCTCCTCCTGATGATGGTCAAAGTGGCCATCTACATCCAGGAGAGGATGTTGGCTGAGGGGGTGCTCTGCAATTGTGGGGCCTGTTTCCATTCCTCTCTTTGCTCATGCATCCACGCAGAGTTTCCCTGGGCTGTGTCCACTGGCTCCCTAGACACCTTTGAGGAGCTACGGGTACTGCCTCGGGTTCTCTGCTTGTCATCCCTTCAGGTTCCCTAGTTTTGATGCTTTGGCCCCCACATCTGTTCCAGGTTTTTTTCATTTGTTGCCCCCCATATTTATTTCAGTTCCGGTCCTAGTTGCTTCTCCCCTTAGGCTGGGGGAGGGGCCTTCTGCTATATACACGTCCCAGTACCCAATAGGACCACTCTGGTAACTTTCTGGTCTGACTTTGTCACAATGCTAACCAACATCTGACTGGAGAGTTGCTTGCAGAGTGTACATTACTGGTAGCAAAGTCCAACTTTTGCAATAGAGCTCTCGAGATCCAGCACCCATATTGACAAACTCGGTGGCATTTGGGAGAGCATTCAAAAATAAAGGAGCCAGAGTTGCAGAAAGAATAGCTGAGGTAGCATGGTGGGAGGGAGACATGGAAAAGAGGTGTCCCTTTGTCTGAATTGAATCAAACCTAATAGAGTTTCACGTTAAATTCAAGGAAGATGCTATGGTTTAGGTGGCTTCCTTTACCTAACTCATTAGCCCACCCATACTTCTTTTTATAGAGAAACAGAGAGAAAGAGACAAATGTTCAGAGTGGAAACATGATCTTTTATCACATGATGTGGCATGACTTGTCTCTGCAGACTACTGTAATTAGTTTGTTGCTTTAGTTCATCCTCTCTCTCTCTTTCCCTGTTCTGAATACTAATTCAGAAGGCTGCACCGGCATTGGGACCTAGTGAACAGATTGAGATGGATGATGCTACACTTTCTTGAGGCAATCGCCAATTGCATTTGTGTTGAGCCTGTTGTCATTTTTGTTTTGTTTTCTGAGGTAAAACTCAGCTGAGCCCTAAATTAAACAGCAGCATATTTCAGGAGTATTTACCTAGTGATAAGTGTTTGGCAAGATACTCCAGAGAAGTGATAAGTGTAACACAGCAACAGGCAGAGTAACAGTGACTTTATTTTAGTTGTGCTGTGTGTGATTTTTATAGAACTACTATGATCAAACTGCTTCCCATCCTTTGTAAACTCAATTCTGCTTTCAGTTTGGGCACGTCAGCGTCTCAAGACTTATCACACCCTCCTGGGCTGAGACACACAGGAAGTAGTACACTGGGATAGACTGTCGCTCTCTATATGCACCTACACAAGGGAGTAAAGGAGCATAAAGTGTCCCCTCGCAGGGGAGCTACCCACACCATGGGTTGCAGGGAAAGGGAAGTAAAGATGGCACTTCCTCACACCCCTGCACGGGCTGTGGGGAGGGGTCAGAGTGGCTTAGGAACAGGCAAAGCCTTGGCTCCATCCCCTCTCCAGTGTGCTGGCTCATGCACCTAAGCCAACATGCTGGGTGGAGGCCTAGAACAGGTTGCTTTACTTCTTCCCCAGAGCAGGTGGGGGAAGACAAGAAGGCAGGTTGGGACTCTCCAAGTAACAAAAGGCTTCCCAGGCTGCACCTGAGGTGATACAATTACCTTGCCCTTTGCTCAAGGCAGATTACAAAGTGATGACCTAGCCCTGTGTGCGGTTCTCTTTAGGGGTGAAGAGTTTGACTCTGCTCAGTTACCTACTAGCAGCCCCTCTTGCACAGCTCGGGACAGTAAGGTAGGGTCAAGGAGGGAGGTTAGGACATGTCTGCTTAGTGAGGGGACAAACGATTAACCTTACTGAAGCTGACACGTAGGCAGGGCTGCCAAGTATTAGACAATTTGCATGGATGTCACACAGCAGGCAGCCCTGTCATGTCTCAGACCCAGAACTAAGCTGGAAGGCACCTAGACATCATCAGCCCCTCCCATCTACTTTCTAGCACCCACCAACTTAGACACTCCAGCATCCATCCACCTAATTTAACAATCCCTGACAACCTCCAGGTCACAGAACACCTTAGAAACCCTCCAATTTACCCACAAGTTTTATGCAGCAGTGTCTTACCTCCACCAAAACTTGGGGCAGAACATATGGATTATAAACCAAAGATTATGTCGTATGCAAATTATCTGTAAATGTGCAGGTTAGCTCACTATGTAATTTGCATAACATATCCCACATTTAGCTGCACAAAACTTGGCAGCTCTATGCAGGGTTTTGGTCATACTTGTGCCAAAGTACAGCAATCTCATGCTGTCTGCTATGTGCCAAGCAAGGATTTGCAAAATCTAGGAGTTGGTAAAATTAACAGTTCAAATCACTGGTAGCTAGATCAGCCCTAAATCCTTGCCTTGGAAATCAGCTCTTGTCAAAGTGGTATCATGCTAGTCTTTGTCCTTATGATGCGTTTTATTCAGGAGTCTGCAGTGATGGGGCTGATTTGGAGGAAGAGAAACCCATTGTGTTACAACAGCAAAAGGGCTAAATCCACAAGAACTACTTTTCTTCACAAGAAAATAATATGAAGGCTATATGTATGAATTATATATATGCTATGCCTTATCTTCTTTTCTGCATCTCTCTTTATTTTCTCTTTTCTCAGCCTGAGGCTTAAAGCAGATAATTTTTTTGAATTCACTTCAGATAATTATCCATAGTTTCTTACCTGCAATTCATTGCTTATTATGCTGTTCAGTTAATAGTAAATACTGATTGCTTTAAGGGCAGCTCATTTGTTTGTTTAATGAGATGCCCTTTACCTAACAGTGAACAAATCTTTCAACATACCAGTTTTATTAAGGAACCATGCAGTGTCAGATATCTGTATTGCATATGACTCCTTCCAGAAGCATGCAGTAAAAATATTGGGCAATCAAACAGGAGAGAAAATATTAAATTTCCATTTTTCTCCTAAACCTAGTGAGCAATTTTGACGACATGTAATTACTGTATTAAAATAGCTCATAAATACTAAGAATGACAGCCAAAAAACTCAGATTACTCTTCTACAGCTACCAAATAAAATTATAGTGTACAGCTACATACATCATCAGTCCCAGCAATTTTGTTTCCTCTTAAAATATTTAAGGGTCTGAGTAAGGTCTCTGAGTAAGTTCTGTACAGTACAGCAAATATTAAACTACTGGATTCTTAAAGCCTACTAATGGTTAATATCAGAGTTGACCTTTTCGTTAGCTAGGTTCAGATTTAACTTACCAGTAACTTATATGTTAAAAGGTTTTTACATAAGAAGTCATTGGTAATTAGAAAGTACAGCCTTCAGGCCCCAATTATGAGATGGCAGAATAACTCACCAAAAAAAAAAAAAAAAAGCAGCAGCTTTTGGGTTTTAGAAAGGAAGGAAGTTGATTATTTAATTATATAATATGTGGAAAGATAAGGGGACTATATAGCACAGAGGCTTAATGGGATATCTTTAATCTTTAGAAGACACGGCAATAGACAGAAGAGATAAAAATACTGCTTCAGCCAACATTCGTCCACACCACAAAACAGTAGCAGTCTCCGCTTGAAAGAAGTCTAGTGTTGAATTTCAGTTACGGCAAATACAGTGACACAGCTGTGCTGGGAAATCACATACAGCTCCTGCCCACGCTGTGGCTAGCTCTAACTATATAAATGTATATAGCTTCCTTTTCATATCTTTTGGGTATATCTTTGTGACCACCTCAACTTTGGGATCCCCTCTATAGGACACTGACTACCATTTAACCCAAACCCCACGTGTTCAAGGAGAATAGTCCCAGAGCACACCAGATTTGAACAACCTCTGAGAATGAATTAAGAGCAAATGTTCCCTCTCCAAGGCTTGCATCTACAAGCCGATGCCCACCCCCAGCCGTTTAACTCTTGTTCTATTCCTCATTTTAACAAAAGAGCTCCTTTGCCTCCCATTCTCTCCACTATTCCCCTCAGGAAGTGCCTGAGGTATCCCTCTGCCCCACTCCACCCATCAAAATGGACTAATTGCCTCACACTCCCTGCCCTTTGCACTGCCACTTGTTCTGCCTCTCAACTGACCTTTGCCACTCACTATACAATGTTGGTTCCACCCCAATCACCTTTGCCCCTTCTCTGCATGATTCCTGGACTGAGATTAGCTGAGAACCAATAACAGGGACAGCGGCTCATGTTTGGCGAGCAGGCTGGGGGAGGAGTGAGTTTCCTGCAACAGTGACACAGAGAAGATCTCTTGGGTGAAGCCAGTTGTGTGGAAGGGAGGGAGATGAGTCTGGTCTTGAAGACAATCCAAGTGGTTTGAATAATCTCAATAAATCAAGAAGTTTGGATATTTCCGCTGGGCAAGATTTGCTCCTCACTGGTTCACACACCAGCTGCTTGGAACAAGTATATTTAAGCACCATGATGCAGGGGGGGACGCACTAGTATGACCTCTATTCAAAAAGTATTGGTCTCCACAGTAACTGCTCCACAGGCCTACTTCTCTCCTCCCTTGCCAGTCCCTCTAGTGAGTCTGAGTAACTAAAAATAAAATGTTAGACTTTGTGCCCAGTGCCACAATTAGCAGAGGACACCCAAAGGGGCCTTTTGGAACAGAGACACCCACTGAGTATGTGTAGGTAATTAACCTGCCATTTTTCCATGCAGTGAGCAGGTGAGATCTCCTGTGTTCACTGATGAGCTCCCATTAGCTCAGAGACAGACAGAGATTTATGCTTGTGAGGCACTGGCTGCATTGTAATGCGGCAGCTGAGTGGATTTGATTGTATTCTGTAGCTTTAATTTTTTTTTTTTTTTAAATATATTTGGCAAGGGTGGGAGGTAAATTCCATGTGGACTCTTATTTTATTTTGCTTCCACTGTCAATGTCATAGGGAGTATTTCCCCTAAAAGCTTTTTGGCATCCCAATGGCAGGGAATGTTCACTTGACACAGCACCCAATGCCTATTTTGGATATTGCCAGTCTTCTGAAAACAATTCATGGTGTAAATGCTAGTTGAGCTTAAAATATTCCTCTACATTAGAAACACAGACCAAGCAAGAGAGCAACAGAACGTATTTCCATAAGCTCCAAGGATACTCTCGGTCATTCCTAGAATTAAGTGTGCCTTAACTGTACACCTTATTTCCAGTCTGAATTTGTCTGACTTCAACTTCCAGCCATTGGATCATGTTATACCTTTCTCTGCTACACTGAAGAGCCATTATTAAATATGTGTTCCCATGTAGGTACTTATAGAATATCATCAAGTCACCCTTTAACCTTCTCTTTGTTAAAATAACTAGATTTAGCTCCTTAAGTCTATCACCATAATCCTTTCTAATCCTTTGGTCATTCTCATAACTCTTCTCTCCAATTTATGAACATCCTTTTTGAATTGTGGACACCAGAACAGGACACAGCATTCTAGCATCAATTGCACCAGTTCCAAATACATCAGCAAAATAACCTCTCTACTCCTATGCAAGATTACCCTGTTTATGCATCCGATGATAACACTAGTTATTTTGGCCACTGTGTCGCAGAGGGAGCTTATGTTCAGCAGACTAACTATCACAACCTCCAAATCCTTTTCAGACTCACTTCTTCTCAGAATAGAGTGTCTAAGTATGGCCTACTTGCTTGCTTCCTAGATATATACATTTACATTTAGCCCTAATAAAACACATATTGTTTGCTTGAACCCAGCTTACCAAACAAACCAGATTGCTCTGTATCAGTGACCTGTGCTCGTCATTATTTACCACTTCCCCTATTTTTGTGTATTTTGAAGATTTTATCAGTGATGATTTTATGGTTTTTTTCAGGTAATTTATACAAATGTTAAATAGTGTAGGGCCAAGAACCGATCCTGGCAGGACCTTACTAGAAACACACCAGTTCGATGTCGATTCCCTGTTTACAATTACATTTTGAGATCAATCATTTAGCTAACTTTTAATCCATTTAATGTATGCCATGCTAATTTTATATCTTTCTAGTTTTTTAATCAATATATCATGCGGTATTAAGTCAAATGCCTTACAGAAGTCTAGGTATATTACATCAACACTATTACTTTTATCAACCAAACTTGTAATCTCATACAAAAAATAGCAAGTTATTTTCCATAAACCCATGTTGATTGGTATTAAATTATATTACCCTTCTTGAATTATTTATTAATCAAGTCTTATATCACCTGCTCTATTATCTCTCCTGGGACCAATTTCAGACTGGCATGCCTGTAATTACCCAGGTCATCCCGTATCTTACAGAATTGACACAACATCAGCTTTCTTCCAGACTTCTGGCACTTCCCCAGTGTTCCAAATCTTATTGAACATCAATATTAATGATCCAGCAAACTCCTCAGCCAGTTCTTTCAGAACTTATGCCTTTAAAGTATAAATGAGGAGCTAGACAAATATTGGGAAAGCTATGTAAAAGTCCGATAAATATAACTGAAACGAAGATGTGGACAGAGGAGCAGAACATTTGCTTTAATTAAAAGATGGATGTAATTTAATTTACTCATGTAGGTGAAGGTTTTCAGAAATGACTAGGGATTCCGGGTGCCTAGACTGAAATGTCATAAAGGGAGCTAGTTTTCACAGAGTGGATGTCCGGCACTTAATGGAAAATTTTAGTTGTGTCAGATTCAGCACTAAAAGGTTGAGGCACCACTAGTCTCTTTTGAAAATCTTGACCTTAAAGTGCTACTCACCAGACCTGCATGACTTAAAACACTCAACCTCACTACAAATTCCCATTTGAGAGGAATCCCCCTATCAGCTGCCTTTGCCCTCCCTCCACCAATGGCCACTTAAACAGACAGGCTTTGCAACATACCCAGACAGTCAATGACTCTGGGATCTTTGGACCAAGGAGAGACAGCATTCCAGAAGGAAGAGTGTCTCTTAGAAAATCCTTTGACAGCAACCGTCTCTTTTATACAAGAAGCGGCTCAGCCCAAGTCCTCTTGCTGATCTTAACTCAAGTAAAGTGTCATGGAGGGAGAGAAGGTCTCAAATGTATGAAAGTCCCAAGCCATTTGGAGCTTTATAAGTCAACACAAACACTTTACCCTCTACCAGCAGCCAGTAGACACAACCTATGCAAATCCCAGAACACCACTGTCACTTATTTACAGCAAGAAACACTGCTTACAAAGACAGCTGCCACATTCCTCACTAGCTTCGGCTTCCAGATGGATTTAGGTGTAGCCCATCTAGGTCTGATCCAAAGCTCTTTTAAGTCATTGAGGAACTTTCCCATTTAAGAGTGGTTCCTCCCCAAAGAGTTTACAATGTAAATAGACAAAGCGTGAAAGAAAGGAGATATTACTATCCCCGTTTTGCATATGGCAAACAAAGGCACAGACAGATTAAGAGACATGCCTGGAGTCACACAGGAAGTCTGTAGCAGACCTGGGAAATGAAAAAAGATCTCCTAAATCTCTGTCTGCTACTTTATCCCCCAAAGTATCCTATATTTCTGTAAATTCTTGATGACTCAGTGTGGCAAGTGTAGCTCATTAATTCCAACAGGATACTTGAGCCGTGCACAGTGGCCTCTTACCCGAAATAGGGAGATCATGTAGAAAACCTTAGGGCTTGTCAGATTGGAGAAAAAGCTTAGGCTATTCTGTTCTCTCTTATTCTGTATATGTTCTTGTACCATGCTTGTGACTGTAGTAGCTAAGCACTTTCCAGTAGTGCATTAAGTGAGGTGACTAATATCTATCATGCACTGTTTGTTCTCCCTTCCTCTCCCAAGGGAGAGAAGTTTGTTCACTGGAGTCTTTTTCTTTTTTTTCATTATATATGTTGCTATGCGTTTATGTTAGAAAAGGCAAACTCAAAACATGCCCTGCATTTGGAACGGAAGATGGTGAGGTTTGTGATGGCTTAGATTTTATTAATTATTATATCAGTTACCAGTAAAGTCAAACTACATGGAGAGGGTAAATTTGAACTTCTACAGCATGTATAGACGTTGTTGGGGCCTTCTGTGCCATTTTACTCTGTTCACTTTTCAAAGCAGAACTGCACTTTAAATTCAGAGAGCCTGATGTCCAAACCCTGTTTTATTACACTCACAATTCAGAGGCACTGGTTACGCAATTTACACGTAAGTAAGCGCTTTGTATTGACTTCAGTGGGCAAAGACCCCAGAACTTTTGAAGATCTGGCCATCTATTGAGATGCCTAAATATGGATGTAGGAGCCTAACATTAGCCACCCATCTCATTTGCACATCTCGTTCTTAGATATCTGTGCCAATCAACTTTTGTGGCGGTCAAACTGCAGGCACAAAAATGAAGGCCTGGTTAAGACTGGATTGACAATTTGGGCCTATGTCCATAAACCGTTATAATTTTACCATGGCAAATTCA
The DNA here is from genome assembly GCF_026122565.2 of Emydura macquarii macquarii. NCBI lineage: Eukaryota > Metazoa > Chordata > Testudines > Chelidae > Emydura > Emydura macquarii. Next base: position 11,317,777 of record NW_027130208.1, on the reverse strand, counting down.
GTGCCTTTCAATAGAGTGTTCACTAGTTACTTCAGGGAATGTCACATACCACTCCTGACGTTTTTCCAAGCGGTGACTGCCTCTCCTCATCTCAAGTCACTAAGAGAAAAATTATAAATATCTTGCTGATAGTCATAGACTATGTAATGAAGATGTTTGCGTATGTTTGTGACTTGTTGCTGTGCATTTTAATCTCTTCATTGCACATAATCCTAAAAGGCAGTCTCATTAAAGGCTGGCAGTATACTGCAATTTATGCTTTCAATCTGCTTAAAAGCGGCCTACAGTGGTTAATATTTTCCTATGATCATTGTTCTGCCCTTATGATTGCATAGTCTCTGACAGCATCTGTGATTTAACTTGCTTTGCACATCTATGAGTTGAATCACTGCACTGCTAAATTCCAACATACAAGGGCCCTATTTTTTAAGGCCTTTCATACACCGTTGGTGATTGAAAACTAAATAAATGACTCAGAAAACGTGACTTCTAACTATCACTAATGGACTGGTTTCACATTTATAGTAATGGACCATGCATTCTCCTCATTAGCAACTACAGGTGCATGTTCCAAAAGAGCATGAAATCTTTGGTTTTGCCAAAATAACTGGTTACAGTTTACAGGCCTGATCCAAACCCCACTACAGTTCTTTATATCAATTTTACTTGGGTTTGGATTAAGTTTTAAATGACACAGGCTTGGAATTTTTTTCCTGTAGTTTAAACTACCCCTTCAGTGGTAAATCATCCCCTTATTTTTCAGCGTGCTCTCTTCTTCAGTGATGCCAGGCTCACTCCTCTTAAGTCAATGGGATCTTGTGTCCTTAAAAACCGCAGCACTAATCAGCATTCCTGGTAACAGATGACACATGATCACTGATGAAATGGTAAGTTTATAAAGAAAATTGGGTCTCTCATTCTTCTTGACCAATACCATAATGGTATGTGTATTATTTTTAGATCTGGGTCAATACAGCTAAGAATAATTCATAATTACTCGTTCAATTTGATTTTAAATACATCCCCCCACTTTTACGTTTACTTGCCATGAATATTCTTGTGAACAAGTTTGGGCACAGGAACGTTTGACAAAAGCAGTCCATTTTAACCATGTATTGCACATTCACTGAAAGCACATGTCAAATTTTCAATCATTGACATTCATACTGGAAACCTAATTCTAACAGTAACACTCATGCTATCATGGATCAGAAGCATACCGTGCGACTTACTGGGTCCAGTCACAATAGCTTGAATTTGAAACATCAACTAGTAGAAGCTATACACTCAGCTAACAGTACACATCCAATTCATTCACTTAAACATGTCAACATAGAAAATTCCCTGAATAATTTAAAACAATGAACAAACACGTGGAAATCATGATCTGTATTTGGACTATTCACACACAGAAATAATGGTTAAATATAATAAAGTGTTCATAGTGAATATTTCACTTAGCATTAGTTATGACACAGTAGACCAGATAGTAAATGACTTAAATAGGTAGATATCCAAGCTATTAAGATTATACTGAAATATAGTAATAATTTGCAGCCAAATTCTCCCTGTGGCTGATATTAGAAACACCGATTCAGAAAGATACTTAAGCGTGTGCATAAATTTAAGTAACTAAGTAGTGCCTTTTAAATCAATTGAGTCATTGAGTAAATACCCTTGTATCTGTTTCAGCTTCTGAAAGATATGTATGCAGCTGATTTGTAGTCAGCTAATTAACACTTATGTTATGGTACCTTAAGCCAGTTCAAATAAAGAACACTGTTCAGTAACTGTAAATATAGAGGCACAATACATATTTTGTCTGTACTTATCCAAGTTGTTATAAAAAAATTACTCCATGCCAAATATATGCATGATTACAAACATAATTTTCAGGTGTAAATTAATTATACCATACACAGCATGTATGTTGTATCACACTGTTGTAAAAAAAAAACCTGAGAGACGTTCATTTTTGGTGTAACTCTATTGAAATCAGTGGAACTCACCAGAGAAGAATTTGACCCATTACATTTAAAGTTACGAGCACTGAGTTTTTAATTCTGTTTGAAAAACACCATAGAAAAGGAGTATTATGAACCTGGCTTTTTCACAAGCCTACAAATAATGGACAGTCAAATTGTGCCTTCAGTGATATCAAGGTAGCCTTAATTAGAGCTTTGTGGGTATAACTGAGAGCACATTAGGCCTTTAAAAACATATATGTTGCCATTACTTTTTGACTTACATTACGACATCAAAGAAGTGAGCTGACAATATTTCTGGCTGAAACTAGTTTTATGTTAATTGAAATTTTCAACAGCGATTAGCATTTTATCTCATAGGTCAACCGTGAAGTATAATACAAAGTAAAGTATCAACAGGGCCTGATGGACGGAGTGTCAACAGCACACAAAGACAATAAAAGCAGTTTGCAGTTTGGTTTTTAACTGAAATGGTTAACAACGGATTTTCCCAAATGAAACTGATGCAAACTGTCATGATCTGAAAATGAATTTCTGTCAATGGCATTTTCTCTTATTGTTTCCTCCTTACCTCCCCAGTCTCTCTGCTTTAAAACACAGTACATTTAGTTGCATTAAATTATGACAATTCAACCTTTCTAAATTTTAAAATAAATGTATTATATTGAAGTATCACCCTGCTTTATTCGGAGTTGTGCATGAGTAAGAGGATCAGGATTTAAGCTGCCACAAACAGTTTGTTTTAGTCATTAAGACCCATACCCTACAAGATGTTCACCAGGCAGAGCCATTAAATGTTCCAGTGTCTTCACAATGTAGTGAAAAGGGTCTGCCTGCGCATAGCTCCTTGCAGGACTGGAATCATTTGTAATTGTTCATTCAGTATAAAGACTGGTTTAAAATAGCACACATTCTCCTCCCATATTCGTATAAGTTACCCATTGTAAGTTCATCACAAGACGAATGTTGTACTTTATCAGGTAGTAAATGAGAAAAATAAAATAGCAAAGCCCAATACGTAAGCTCTCCATTTAAAAACATAGCAACTCTCAGTATGGGAGCAATTCTGATGCTGTGAAAATCATTTGACTCCAGTGGTAACCATTGTACATCAATGAGGTTTCCATTCTGTGTAGTGATTTTCACAGCATGGGGCTTGTGTTCACTCGAGAGTTCCCTGCACTTGCAACTAGATGACACTGACTGTAGGAGAAAAAGGTATTTAATTACAAATGAATTTCCTCTATAAACAGTAGAATATAGCTATTGTTCCCATGTGATCCATTGGATATTAGTTGTTTCTGATTTAATTCAAGAAGGCAGACTCATTTGGAAGGTGCATCACTCTGGTGATGGCAGATTTTTGTTTGTTGCCTTTTATCTCGGAGTCTCAAGTCTGAGTTTATTGTCTTGTAATAAGAAAGTAGCTTTCACAATATTTCTCCCACACAGACACAATCAAATATATTTATAAGCAAGCTAGTCCCCAAGCGTTTTGAGAGGAAAATGCTGGCTGTTTCTAATTCTGAAATCTTAAAACAAAGCAGATCTTAACATCAAAAACTGGCACAAATCTCCACTTTTACTGATTCTATTCTTGTATCTAAAGATAGTGCTGTGAAATCCACCAAGACACCATGTGGATCTAATTTAAATTGCACTCACTCACTCATGACAATGGAAGATTTCTTGACAGCAGAGTCTTGTGTATTCACTGCTTTTCTCTGATATTTTCCCCCCTCCCTACGTAATGAAAAATTAGCTTTTCCAGTTTCATGGAGGTTCTTAGAGTGCTTGCATTTCCTGATAAGTCAAACCCATTAAGCTTCCAACATTTCTTACACTACAAGAGACATAAGGGATTACTCAGAGAAATCAAGTGAAAATTAATCACTTAACCACAGAAATAATATGAAAATTATTTTAAGGGTGTAAGTTAAATTTTAGACATCACACTGAGCCAAATACCGCCCTCCTTATTCATTTCGTATTTAGGCTAATCCTAATGAATTTAGCCTGAATGAGGAGCAACGCCAAGCCAGCATCCCCTCCTTCTCCCCCATCAACCATCCCTTCCCCCCACCTCCGCATAGCATGTCAGATCCCAATTCAGAGATTCCAGTTCACTTTTCTGGGTAGATCTCCCATTCATCTCAGTGGATCTGCAATATACTAAAATAGAAGGAATTTTACCTTGGGTAAAAACATGCAGAATTTGGGTGAGTTTGCCCAGTCAATTTGAACTCCTTAGGTAAGAAACCTTTAATACATACATGTAATATTGTACTGAATGAAAGATGGATTCTCAGCTTTAGCATTTCCTTGCTTGTGGTCGTAAGTTCGATTCCTAACAGCTTTTTTCTCTAAATCAAAGAGCAACTTTAAAACTTTAAAATAAAGGATAAGAAAGGGGGGAAAAAACATACATAATGGGAGTGACACTTCATTATATTGCACTTATCTTCATTTGGAGCCATTATGATCTCAGAGGAGGTATATGAGCAAGCATTATGGTCCAACTTTTCAGCTGACATCTCACCAGAGCAGAGTGTATATTATCTTAAAGAAAGAGTCTGAGATATTCTATTAAGTAACATAATATTACAATTTATCAGGTCGTCATCTTGTTTCAATAGCTGGTGCTAATGGAAATAATTTGTATTGAAACTTTCAGGGGAATTGAATATCTGATAAGATGATAATTAGTTCTGAACATGAGCAGCAGTAACTCTTTGTTTAGGTTTATTTTATTTTATTTGTTTAATGCTGTAATGAGGACGGTGTCTTCCAAAACTTACTCTAAGTCCCAGTGATTTACCCACTACCACCAACACTGCTCTGCATTAATGCCTTTACCCTCAGAGTACTGTATCAGATATCAATCAATTCAGCTGAAGAAATCTGGTTGACTTCCATGCAATATGGAAACAGTATCTTTCAGAGAAAGGAAAATGACTTTGTAATTCTACTTCTCTAAATAAATAATTTGATTGGATCGCTATTCATTCACTCCCTCCACTAAGGGTTGGAAAGTGAAACATTTTCAGTGACTGATTTACTTTCAGGTGCTGCTAACCTGTATAGGTGGGTGTATATATAAATATAAATGCACACAGTATTTTCAGATATTTATTACATTTACTACTAGAGTCTGACTCAGACTAAATGCAGACTACCTAGTTATTGAATCCAGAAGCTCTCTGAAATACACAGGGTTACTCACACGCTTACCCGCTCCATGGATCGGATCAGTTGGGAGGGGAAGAGAATGGGACGGGACTTGGCAGAGCCACAACTCTACTCTCCTACTGGCTGGCATGGAGGATTGGTGCTGCTATGGGCCGGCAGTAAACTCTTGTCTCCCAGGCCCAAGGAGAAAGCAGGGATGAAATTGAGTCAGGCTTAGTCTACACCTAAAATTTAGGTTGATGCAGGTACATCACTCAGGGGTGTGAAACATTCATACCCAAGAGATGTAGTTAAGCCAACCTAGGCCCCGGCAGAGACACTGCTAGGTCAATGGAAAAATTCATCTGTCAATCTACCTAGCTATTGCCTCTCAAGAGGGTAGATTTACTATAGCAATGGAAAAAACCCCTCCATCGCTGTGGTAAGTTTCTCCACTATGCAGAAACTAAGCTGTGTCACTATACTGCTTTTAGTGTAGGTATACCCTCAGAAGGGTATATACTCCACACCCCCTTCCTCAGGACTTTTCCAAAACTTTAAATCTAGTCCTTAGGTTGTACCCTATGCTAATGTTACATGGATGTTACCAGGAGCTTACATGTGCATGATGGTGTCCTTAATATGCAGTGTGCACTGAAATGGAAGGAGGGAGAGTGAATGGAGAAACTCTGGAGCACTGTCAGTGTCAGGAATCGGGGCCCGCAGCAGATCCAGTCTCTGAGCACCCTAATGAGCTCAGTTGGCCTGCAGCAGACTGCTTGATTGGCTACCCTGCCTGATTGGCGGGGAGACTCAGCAGACCAGCTCTTCAGCCCAGCAGCACCAGTAGTGTGGCATCTGTGTAAAGCATTTGCCCATAGCTGCAATAGCTCTTGTGCCTGCTTATTTCCAGGCCTGCTCCTGCCTTGCTTCACTCCATATAGTCCAGGTTTGAGCTTTGGCTCCGGTTCCTGACATCTAACTCTGAAATCTGGCCTCTGACTCCGGCTTGGAGCCGTGGCTCTGATTCCTGACTTCATCTCTGACCCTTGGTTCTGGCCTCTGACTCCACCTCTGACACTAGGCTCCAATTCCTATCTGTCTGACTCCCGTTATAGCCACCAGGCATCGCTCCTGCCCCATGACTGCCCAAGGCCCAGGCTCTGACAGTCAGACATTCAGAGAACCTAATGCCAGGGAAGAAAACAAAAACATGATAAAAAAACCAACTTGAGACAAATAGACCTTGGATTTCTCTCTAATCTTGAGAAGTGTTGAGTGCCAACAATTCTTGTTGTCCTCAAAAGTGCTGGAGGGGGGAAGGGGGGGCTCAGCTCCTCAAAGGATCAGACTGCATGATTGCAAACTTCCAATCCAAGACATATCCTGCAAGGTGATTAGCACGTGCTGTAAAACATGAAGCGCTCTCTCTGTTCCATTTGGTTTCCAAGAGAGTTAAGGGGAGTGGCTTTGAATACTCAGAAATACTCCGAGCATCAGATACACTGAGTGAGTTATAAGAAGACATAAAGGAGTGTTGCTGTGCACATTAAAGCAACAAGAGCTTGTACTTAACAAATGGATGTTTTTTTGTACATAAGTATTACACAACAGAGAACACAGCCTGCCGTTCACCACAGCACGCAGCTCTCTCCCTACAGCCCAGGGACCCACTTTCCAATATGGAACAAAGGCAGTTGGCAGGAAAAAAAAAAAAAAGAGTCACTGACTGCTTGAGACATTGTCACATGGGCATGAGGGCCAGGCTGTAATGGAGGTTTTTCTGTCCTTTGAGCTTTTCTATCTATACTCCTTTTTTTCCCCTCCTTTTATTTAACTGAAGTTATTTAAAGGATAAATCTCTGTTTAAGCAGCTGCTGCCATGACTCCTCAGTCCAGGCAGCATTTTTAATTAAATATTTGCTGCTGTGCGGGGTGCTCTCTCTCTCTCTCTCTCTCTTCCTCCTCTCCTCTCCTCCCCCCGCCCCCCCACCCCCAATCCCCATCTTCCTCACAAACAGTATTTGTTCTTGTGAAGATAACAGGTCCGTTAAGTACCCTCTGGTTTTGCATTAAAGGGCTCTCTTAAGATATACAATGTGCCAGCTGCAACCAGAGAAACCTATCAACACAAAGGAGAAGAAACAAAATTTGTCTGAATTTAATAATGATAAATGCCACTTATATAATTGAACTTTACTAATTATTATCACAAATCATTTCTTCAGCACTGTAAATGTTCACAGCCCTTCACAAACTTAGTAAGATGTGTTCCTTCTCCCCAGTAACTTACAAAATAAAATAGGCCAGACAAAGAATTCAAGACAATATGTGGAGAAACAACAGTTCAGGTACAGGATGGTATGGAGATGAGGACATGTGAGAGGAACAAGAGAGGAAGAATTCCTAGGAGAAGTGGATTTCAAGCGTGGCTCGACTCCTGACAAGTGACTAAGCAGAAATACCTCACTCTTACTCAACAGATTGGTGCACTGTGTGTACTCAAAATCGTATCTGTTTAACTTATAGACAAATATAGGCTTGCACTTTCTTGTGTTCCTGGTAGGCCTACAGACCTAACACAACGACAGATGACTGAGCTTTAGATTCTATTCTACCTCATGCATCAACAGAACTGTTTACAATGTTCCATGCAGTTATACCTCTGAAGGAATCTGGATTTACCAGGTGTCAACGGGGTCCTCGTTTGGCCTTCAGAGTCTTCATTCCTGCTGATAGCATGGGAGAAAGAAGGAAGGACCCTATCTTATCTCGTAGAGCCCAGACTGCCTGCAGGATGGACAGTTAGGATGTTTTCTTGTGTTTTAGTTTTTGTTCTTTTTGCTGGTAAAATGACTGGATATGGAAACTAAGAGATCACTAACAACCTACAATGCCATTTAACGGAGGAATCAGAAAGTGGGAAAAGAGGATGAAGTATGGGAGGTATTCCCGAGCAATGGAGCAGCATTAATGAGTGCATGATTCAGAGTGGGAAAATGAGGTGAAGGAAGAGAAGACTGGGAGGAAAAGAGGCAGCCAGGAGAAATGACAGCAAAGACCACGGAGGTGGCTTCTACTCTGGAGGCCTTTGAAGCAGCTTTAATTAGATGTGGAAAGATAGGGAGCTAGTAAACAGATCCCAGGAGATGGCTGAAATGGTCAAAATGGCAGGAGAGGCAGATAAGTTTAGCAGCATGGGGTTGTACAGACTGAGTAGGGGAGAGGAGAAGCAGTGAGGCCAGAACAGCAGGTAAGCCACTTGGAGGGAAAGGGGCAATGAGAGTCATTCGGAGTTGAACTAAAAGGAAACGAAAAAGGAGGGAAAACACAGCTGCAGAAGTCTTCCAGGAGCCAAAGAGAAGGAAGGCTCATTGAAGCAGAGCACTGCAGCAGACTGTTTCATTCAGCTGAGCTTTTTGCTCAGGTTTAAGCTCTCCAAATTGAGGGATCTAGTATATAATTATTTTAGCAAGAAAGGCTGACTTGTAGCAAGCAGGATATGTGAAAAATACAAAGGTGTACAAAATTCACACACAAAGAACAGATTCTGCTCTCAAGTACTCTAGGTTTATATCAGCCCATCTCCTTTGATTTCCAAGTAGGTACTCCTAATTGCCACCACTGTGAGAGTAGAGTCTGATCCAGTGCTGCCATGGGAAAATTGTATTGTTGCATCAAAACCAGCTACCATCTCCCCCCAAGTAAGTGTCATCAGGTATCAAACCATTCTTCAGAATGAACACAGAATAAGCGAGTAATGAAAATAATATACTGTTCCATTTATTAGCATTAATCCACTTAACATTCATTTAGACAAATATTAAGACTAATATTTTTAATAAATATATGTATTTAATTAATAATTTTAGACTAATATTGTTGTTAGACAAACACTATTAAATATTAAGACAAATACTTATTAGACTTAACAGACTTGCCATAGAAATAACAATAAAATTGTAGATCACCTTTCATTGTAAAGGAGGTTAGCACATGTTAAAAACGTATCTTTAAGCTATACACAGGGAATCACATCATCAAGGAATGAAATCTAAACATGACAACTGATTAGCAGCACAGAGCAATACTTCACAAGATAGGACAAGGAGAGAAGAATAATTTAGCCAACTGATATCGACCTGTGCTGGAATTTGGCCAGAGCTTTCGTATTAACTACCATATTTACAAAAAGTGTCATGTGTTCCTTAATTACAACTAGTTAGGACCTTGGTTTTAAGTTTCATCAGAAAGATAGTTTTTTCTTTGCCCCAAACTTCTCACTGGAGCACTGGTTCAGAACGGACTCACAGGGAAGAATGCCACCTAGTGAATCACAAAATCACTTGATGAAACTCCTAGGTTATCTTCATAGGTCTGCCACCCAGGTACCAACTCCAAGGTCACTTAGCACCTAAAGCTGACACAATCACAGCATGAAGTGGGATGGCCGCAAGCCTGCATACTATTCATTGGAACAGGTTTTCCAGTTCATGTTTTACTGATCCTAAGGCACAAAAATGCTTAAAATATGTGTCAATCATGTGCTCTTACTGCCATCCTCCCCGCAGCTTACTCAACCTTGTTGGGAAAATTGCTATTCAGACTGGTGACACACTGACTGTAACATCATCAATGTTTGGAGAAGGAGAAGTAAATTGTATGTATGAAACAACTACTACAAAACAAAGAATCAGCAGGAGATTGAATAAACACTTATGTACAAAACCTTAGAAAATGTCAAGAAAAGCCCCATTAACATAGCTTCCCATTTCTCATTGATTAAAAATGCTTATTTTTGCAGGAAGAGAACATTAATGTTTCATTGCTCGGCAGTTTTCTTCTGTAAGCATTGTGCATTACTTCATTGCATTAGGCTCAAATATCTATGCATTATCACAATGCATATGGCACTAACATTATGTGGTAAAGTCAAGTAAAATTTTATAGTAATTACACAGTCAGAAGATTTCATAATATTCTAGAATTAGCATGTAGCTCACTAAATTATATATCACTTAATCTGCAATTACTACATCTCAGGGAAACAATCCAGTTTAAATTACAACAATGATCACATAGCACATCACTGTATATTGCAAACCTGTAGAGTAATTGTTCTGCCTTGAAATTACTTACCATGTAATCTACTAATTGTTCTTTGTGAAAGATACAAGGAGCAGGAATGCATTTTCATGAGGTTTTGGGTTTTTTTTTTTTTTTTTTTTTTAAAAGGGGCAGTTTTCAAAATGCTGATTTCAGAACCTGCTAATTTAAGGGAACTCGTTAATGAATGCAAGAAAACACTGTTCAAATTAATTTTAAAAAGAGGCAGTTTACTCACGTCATGCAATTTGCATTAGAAATCACTTCCAGTTTTTCTTCAGTACAGAACAGGTTTTTAAATGGACTAGCTCAATTCAAGGATCATTGAGTCCTAGCTTGAAATAGGTGGCTTGAAACCTTTAAAGGTTAAATGTATAGGCTAAGCAAGGAGATACTGCTTTCCTGCTGAGAAGTACTACATGGCCAGCCAGCAGGAGTCAGATTCTTTTTTTTTCCTGGAGACATATGTTACTAAAGCTATTGGTCTGGCACAAAGCTCATTAAGCTCCCTGACAATCATTGTGACAAAGCATAAGCCAAAAGCTACTGTATGTTCATCTGCTGTCAAAATATTAAGGAAACAGAATGGGTTTGGAAGGTTTTATATGCAGCAAATGTTGGTTTTAGAAGTATTACTCTAAAGAATAGCTTCATGAATCCAGAGCAATCAGGAGGATCTCATTAACGATCTATTTGGTTAGATCTATAGGCACGGCAAAGTGCTGTTAAAGCAGCTTCTGCATTTCAGCCTCAGAGGGGGCTGCCCCTCAGTATTGGGTAAAGTTATTTCCTACAAACTGCATGTCGTTTATCAAGTCAGTTGAGAAAGCATTTTGGGATCTCTGACACTGGCCTTCAATGATGTGCAGTAAGGAAAAATTAAAATGAGACAGAAAGCAATGTATTCCAGATTTAACATAGTGATATTGGGGCAGATTGTCTCCTGCACTAGAATGCCAGTTGTCACAGAGGACTGGTCGGAGCCTCAGGAAGCTGTTTCTCAGAGCCAGGTTGGCCTTGATGTGACCCAGGGCAGCTGCTGGGCTGCTGTACATTGCATTACTTCTTTAATGTCCATTAAAGAGCTCTGCCATGCCCCTCTCCCGACCCCACCTGAAACAGAAGCCCAATGCTGGCACAAGTTTGCCAGATCTTGGAGTAGCTGATAACAAATACGTGCTGTGTCTGTGTTTTTCCAGCAGTAAGTGCAAGTGAAAGTCAACACCAAAAATAGGAGCTGCATTTCCCCTTTGCTGTTTTCCTTCCCCTTTTGTGTGTACTTGTCTTGTTTTTTCTCCAAGGAAACGGGATTGGTCTGTAACAGCAGCAATAATGACTGTGCTACGCATCTCAACTAACTTCTTCACTTTTCCCCAGAAGGACAAATATTACCATCTTTGATACCATCTTAATGGATTGTCAGACAAGGGAAGGGTTGCTTTTTAAAAAACTCTCGTCAGTTAAAGGGAAAGGGAACAAGGCCTCTTGTTTAAATGAAAGCCTTCCTTGATCCTTTTACATTTCAAATGCTTTAACTGTTTTTCTTTTTTCTGTATCTTTAAACAAGCTTAAAAAGATGCTTTACTGGTGTATTTGCCATAGTACCAAGAAGGCTGAGGTCTCTGTATATCAAACTCTGAACCTCATTTAGCACTGTTTAAAGCTGGACAGTGAGAGGATCAAATTAACACCTCTGACTCTTTGGGCCCATATATTTCTGAATTATTTTCCGAATTAATACAACCCTCCTCAACCACTAGACCATCCTTTCCCTCCTTTCCAGTAATCACATCTTATTAACATCTCTGTTTATCTTTGGATTCTATACCAGCATCCATTACCATAGCATCGAAGTGCGTGCACGCACACACACACGCACACACTTTCGCCAAGCCCTTTTTGACTTGTGCACTGGCTGGCTTCATAAAGAAGATTCTACTCTTTTTATTAGGAATTATTCTGAAGTCATATAAACAGTGCTTAATTTGTAATGAAAGAGGTGCTGGAGTTCAATCAATGTTTTTACATTCATAACTGATGCAGCAAGTCCAGAGGTGCCGGGATTATGAATTGCCACGCCTAGAGGTGCCGGGGCTCAGCCTTGGCAAGCCCTGGCACAAATCAAGCACTGCATACAAACTCTCCAGAAAATATGCATTCTTTAGGAATAAGCCTCCATATTTTAGCCCTGCCCAATTATGAAGACTGTCTTAGTCCTCACTGATATAAAACTCTGACTAGATTTAGTGGGAGAGTAGCCAAGAAAAGTCTTGGTGTTTTACAATCAGTGGTAAAATACAAATTAATCTTTGGGAAAAAATGGTGGCTACAACATACGCTTAGCCAGCTAATACAGGATGGACAATCACAAGGCATATTTAATTCAGAATGTGCAACAAATCTAATGCCAAGTTATAGAATGAATACAATTTTATTTTTATTTCTTAATCTTGTGCTGCTTACTAAAGTGAAAGGACTAACAGTGCCGCCTTTAGGCATACACACAAAGTCATTGCACAGGCATGCTAGCACAGCTCTAGGGTATTAGAGACAGCCAATCAACTCAAAGGGGGTGTGTGTGTGTGAGTGAGAGAAATAAACAGCTTCATTTTCATTTGTGAATAAAATTAAGGCTTGATCTCAGCTTTCAAGATAAAATGGGTAGGGCACTAATGCATTTTGCCACCTAGCCCTTGCCCTCATGTAACAGGCAACTGCTATAATGGAGATAAACTAAACTATAACTGAAAAGATAAAATCAATATACAAAAGTTCAAAGAAATTGAAGAATCTAGAGTAGACACATCTAAGCTCACACATGTCATGGCCTGTTCAAGGGAGAAGACTGCTCATAAAAATGGAAGCATTTTTTTTTCTCCCACCACAGGACAAAAATATAATGTGAAATAAAGGGCTAATTTCTATGTGTTTGCCTCCCACCTGCTTACAGTTCTTTATCTCATTAGCAGCTCCTGCTAGAGCACCAACATAGTATGGGATTTCTTAAACTGTTCTACCCTGATTAGATAATATTTCACTGATTTCTTCTTATCTAAATGGTGAATATGAACTTCCTTTTAGCAGTTTGGGTACAGTGAGGAGAAACTCTGACATGTCAGGGAAAAGCATAGCCTGCTTTTAAAAAAAAACAAAGATATACGATTCAATGTGCGGCTGTCCTCAGAACAACCTTGTACGGTTTTCAAAACGTTGAAACCTTCTTTGATGAAATTCCAAGTTCCTGACATTCCAGTCCAAGAGGATGGCAATTTTGACAAGAAAAAACAAAACAACCTCCCTTCCTCCTCTCCCCCCTTGCAAGGTATCTTCACCAAAGACTCAACAACAAATCCATTGGGAGTTTGCAGGACTGGATGAAGATAGCCATTGACTAGTAAAGCTCTTACTATTATATTATTGACCTGTGTTTGAAATAGGTGATTCTTGGATGTTTTTGTTCATTTATTATAATTTGTCTCATCATTGAATAAACTGCCTATCCAATCCTCTTGCCCCCATGACCTATATTAAATATATAGAAATAAACACAGCTACATTCATCTAAAAAAAGAAAATAGCTCCCCCACTAATCCCTGCCATCAGCTGATCCCTTGAGAACTACAGAAATCTTGTCTCTGTGGGGTGCTGTTTAAATGATTAATTGTTTTCCTGTGCACCAGTGAGGTGCTGCAAGTGCTCCATTTGCTCAAAGGGGATTGGGAAATTCCCCCACACTTCTGTTTCCTTCTTAGAAGGAAGCTTGATTTGGACTAGTTAGACTTTTATGTGAGAGGGGGGGAAAAGGCAAGCATGGTTTCATGCCTTTGGTTACTTGTGACTGCCTCTCTAACTACATCTAGGGAGCAGTGGCATAAACATTTTGAATTACTTGTTTTCAATATTTTAATTATAAAGAGACTTTTGCATTCTAATGTTGTGGCCTGCACACAGACACAAAACAAAACAAAAACAAAGGAACACAACCTTTGGTGTTGTGCCACTAGCCTCCAGTCAAGTGCCTTAAAAGCAGAAGAGAATGTTGACTTCAAAGAAAAACGTTCTTTGTTGCTTTTCTTTTTCACTGTAATAAATCCATCTTTTGTTTTCACCACTATCTCAACATGATCTGTAACGAGGGCTGTTGCCTGGTTTTGAGATTCTTCAAAACGCAGAGCATAAACTTTAGTAAACGACAGAAGTGATCATGAGATTGTATTAATCCAGCTGCCATTTAAACCTAATTCTTCATATTATACATCTAATTCTTCATATCTTATTCTGCATTATTCCACTGTTTCCGGAATGTAAGCCCATTACAAATCAAAGATATGAGAAATTGCTTATCTTTATCTGCTGTTTATGTATGCACAGGCATGTAATTTTTGAATAAATTAGCTTGTCTGATAGCCAGTTATGTTGATGCTTCAATGCATCCATGTAGAGTAAGGCTATATCTACATTACATGCTGGGGTGTGGTTGCCTTGTTCCTGTACACATACTCATGCTAGTTCTCATTGAGCTAGCGCAAGTATAAATAGAGGTGTACTACAGTAACAAGGGTAATGGCAGCAGAGGCATGGCTGAACCATGCCAAATGCAAACCTACCTGAAACCAGTGGCTATGTAGTTGACAAGGTCAGCCATGTATCTGCCGGTACTACCAGCTAGCTTGAGAATGTGTACACAAGCAGGAGAATCACACCCCTAGATCATAGTGTAGACATAGCCTTACTGTGCTTTATCAAGCTACATGTTTCTACGTTCCCCGTCATTCATGTTCCTTGTAGGACTCTTATTCAAGAAAACCCTGACAGAAGAGTCACTTTCCTCTAACACTGAGCAAGGAACTTTATTTGAATAAGGAAAACTGTATTTCCTCCAAAGCCATCTCTCTATTTCACTGCATTTTCTTCCTCGTTTCTAGCCTCCCAATGTCCTGGTATCCTGCTTCAGACTAAAAGAAACTCTACTTACACCTTCAGATCAAAAAGGTTTTAATTCTAGCTGATGGAATGTTAGATGTGGGCATTTAGAGTTACAGATTTTGTGTGTGTTTTGCAAATGATATAAGATAACTGACTGCAAAGTGAACTGCAACAAACAACGTCCCAATCACGTATTCCCATGACCAAGCTACGATAGAAAACACAGATAATATAAAGAATTAAACATTTGATGCCAGCAATCAGTGGCATTTGAATACAAGCAAAACACTGCAGTCTCTTTGGATCTTCTCACAAGTTCAAATTTTCTTCCTGGACTGTTTTCAGGAATGTTAGTAGAATAAAAGACTCAGTGTTATGTCTAAAATGTTGCAATTCTTCCTTAGAGCTGAAATAAGGTAGCACTGGGCATGAGGACTGGAGGGGGGAAAAGTCTTTCTGAAGGCTTGGGGCATACAAGTTGTGTTTTCAAAACTAAAGTATCTTCACTGGTATGAAGATGGATTTAAAGGAAAAGGATTGAAATATCTGTTAAACTGATGCATGTGTAGCAGTCTGGCTCATATAAAAAAGGGGGTGCCCTCTGTATTTATTTATTATATTACTACGGAGACAATTATCTAGGACAATACTAATATCTATCTTGGTGACTTACCATCAGGGATGAGTTAATAGGAAATTTACCAAAAGAGCTCAGATATTATTGTTATTAAGTCAGCCAGATATTACTTCAGGGATATTCCCCATCTAAGAACTTAGGGATGCCAAGGCTGCATAAATAGGGGAAATCTCAAGTAGGAGCAGAGAGGTTATTTTTACCTCTGTATTTGGCATCAGTGCAACTGATTCTGGAATAGTGCCTCCAGTTCCAGTGACTACAATTCAAGAAGAATGTTTATAAATTGGGTAGAGCCATGGGAATGATTAGAGGATTAGAAAACATATGATAGCTTCAAAGAGATCAATCTATTTAATTTAACAAAGGGAAGGTTATGGGGTGACTTGTTTATAGTATGTAAGTACTTTCATGGGGAACAAATATTTAATAATAGGCTCTTCAGTCAATCAGAAAAAGGTATAACATGATCCAAGAGCTGGAAGTTGAAACTAGACAAATTCAGATTGGAAATAAGGTGTACATTTCTAACAGTGGGAGTAATTAAGCATTGAACCAGCTTCCAAGGGTCATGGCGGATACTCCATCCCTGAAAATTTTTAAATCAAGATTGGATGTTTTTCTAAAAGACATGCCCTAGGAATTATTTTGAGGAAGTTCCATGGATTTTGTTGTAGAGGAGGTAAGAATAGATGATCACAATGGTCCCGTCTAGCTTTGAAATCTATGAATCAGTCCTCGTTGGGCATCTGAGCCCAAAAATATTGCAGTCAGTTTAGCTGGATCAAAGCCATTATTTCCTGAGGCTGCCTTTGAAGAATTGTAGGACAACCATGCTGAGGACACCCAAGCACAAACAAGTGGACTTAAAAAGGTTTGAAAATTAGAAAGAAAATCTACTTGGCTGCGGGGTGGTGTATAGGGAGATTTTGACAGACCGGACTTGTTGCTAACAGCAGCCAAACTAGTAGATCTTTTTGCAAGCCCGTGCAGCTTAGCATGAGTAAGCCAGGAGGAAACAGGACCTGGGTAACCATGGGAAAGGAGCCTCTTGCTTAACTTTTGCATGACCCTGAGCCCCCTTCCTGATGAAGTCTCCATTCAATGTGCTGGGGTCTGTGTTTTAGGAGAAAAATAAGCAGCTTATCTATATTTGCCTTCTGGGATGTGTTTGTCGGGGCCTCAAGGCATGCAAACTCTGCAGGAAGATATATGGCTAATTAGTGAGCTGAAGAAACCTCTTACTTCGCTTTTTATTGGCGTGTTATTTTCTACTAACAAGGATAAATAAGGGGGGAAGGGTTTGGACTAGTGGGATCACTTCATGGACAGAGTATGAGGTCCCCAACAGCATCTGAAAAACGGGCTGATCAGATGGCCACCGCTGTACCACTCGACAGCCACACCTAACTTCGGTAATTATTGAGAGTTGGGAGTGTTTTACTAATCTGTAGCAGACATGTATAGCTTTAAGTGAGAGCACTCTTGTGTTGTACTCTTTGTGCCAGCCATTTATCAGTCGGATGGCCGTGTCTCCATTGATTTATTTCCTGACACCACCTTGTCCAGGGTAAAGTTACCAAGAGCTTTGGATTGAAAGAAACCCGAGTCATAAGGATACCCTAAACATGGAGGAGGAGAGTGGGCCAACCATCCATTCCTGAATATCACAGAAAAGGGTAACCTGATACACTGGTAGTCTTCTATATCTCCCCCAGACATCTTCATAAGGTACCTCCCCTGAAGGTAGCTCCCAGCTAAACGTATGCGGGGAGACTAGATTTTAACAGGGAGGAAGGATCTAATGAAGAAATTAGGATTCTTAACCTTTGGATGAGGAGAGAGGCACCAATTCAGATACTTATGTGATTTCTTTATGTTTTCCCATAGCAGGAGCCACTGCTTAGTAACATTTCTACTTTGGTTCTTCCCTGCAATTTCTTGAAATTTCACTCTTCCTGATCCAGCTCTCACCAACACTGTAAAGAAGCAATAACTATTTTACCTCTGATATACTACACAGAGTATAAGGTAATTCACTTGCTCTTCAACAGAATACCCAAATCTGTATCGATTACAAGGATGCAAGTAGGATTCAAAGTGAGAAACCATGAAAGAGAAAGATGTAGAGGATGGATTTCTTTAAGTGATACAATAGACAAGTTCTTTCAAAACAATACAATGAAGTGAATAAGTCAAACCATCTTATAGTCTATATTTATGCACAAAAGTTAATTATCAAACCTCAGTCTTACAGTAGTTTGCAACAGTTAATGCAATTTACAATAATGAGCTATGAAATACACAAAGCTCTGAAAAGAAGATGCTTGATTAGATAAAAGACAGAGGAATTTAGTATTTGAAAGACGTCATCTTCATAAATTAAACATGGGCCCTGTTCTCTTCAAAGTATTTAGTGTACACACACACAAAGAGAGAAAGAGAGGGAGAGAAAAAAGGAGCTTTGTGTACTCACTTTTTTCTTATTTAACCCATTAAATACCACAACAGCCTGGCTAGATATGACTTAACATGGCACCATGGTAGCAAAAATAAGAGTCTGAATGAGAGTAAATATTCAAAAGTCATAAGTTAAATTTTAATAGTGTTTGAAATTGTGTTGGAAGAGTTTGTTATTACTTTGGATAAGAACCTCAACAACATATTTCATTCATTATCAATGTAAAAGTTTTCAAAGTCAGTCTGACACACAGTTCAGCTTTCTGAAGCATAGCTGTAAGGTCTGAGGCCTTATTTGTTATCTAAGCAACAGCAGCCATATTAGGAAAGAGAGCAGCCATAAGCCAAGAAGCATGTGGTCACATCTTCACATCCCCATCTAAATTACATCAAACAATGTAACATCAGGCTGTTAAGAAGGTGCTACTGCCCTAATAGTACCTACCACCATCAGATAAAGAAACAGATCTCAAGATGTTTAAAGATAACTTTGTTTAATAGCATTCTGTCTGGCAAGGAATTACTTATCAACAGTAGTGGCTGTAAAATCTACACTTCTGTATTTTTTTGTCTTATGGTTCCCACTTCTTTACTGTTTATCTGAATGATTTCTCTCTGGTTCCTTTATTGTTCCTATCAGTTGCAAAACTAATTGTGCAGTATTTAAACCAACTAAGGTTATGGGATATGATTGGCTAAAGAACTATTTTTTAAGGACAAGGATTGGTGTTTTATAGAACTTTAGTTTAAAATGATAAACTGAGGTCCCAAAGGAAGTTCTTTGGATCCTAACTCCAGGACACAGCCCAAGATCAGAGCTGCCAGACCTCAAATCCCTGCCATCTGCAGAAGCTTGAGTCCCCACATGATCTAATCCTGACTGGCCACCAGGAGAAGTTTGTCTTCATTATTGGGAGGGGTGAGCATTGTATGCTTAGCGGATGTATTCTGTTTTGGTAATTGTTAATAGAGAATAAGGATATTACTGTGTAAGGCTCCTTCACTGTTAAAATACTCTGCAAGTCCACAGATGATTATGCCCAGAGACCTACAAATTGGGAAAGGGTGGGTACTTAAATTAACCAGGTTACGCCCAGAGCCCTACGGACTGGAAATAGGTGACCCGGACCCCCAGAGTGTGAATTGGATTGAAAGTAGGTGCCTTTTCCCCGGAGCCCTATGGATTGGGAAAGGGTGAAGGTGCCTTAGCCAGGTTATGACATGAGACCTACGGGTTGGGGTAAAGGTGGGGTCCCGAGTGTCTTAGGGTAACATAGTAAAGTTTAATGCTCTGTGCATTACCTTTCTGTTACAAAAGGGTTACAAAACAAAGTGACACTGTGCCCTCCAATCTCAGAAATAGGTATTTTCCTGTGATTATATTTCATTGTCAATATTTAAACCCTTTAAAACTTTATAGACAATGCAAAGAGTACTCTTCACAGTTTGATTCTTTTACAAAAAGAAATGTTTGGTGATAACTGAGATGAGTTTCAAAAATTCCAAACAAAAATGCTAGACTCAGACTTAATTATGGAGCTGCTATCGTGCCTCCATTGTATGTATGTAATCACATGCTTAATCTTATCAATGTCAGAATAAATTTAATATTGACTTTCCATCTCTGAGAACCTTTAACTTAATACTTGATTATATTTTTTCCATCAAATGATATAACTTATTTCAACCAGTACTATTATTACAGCTTAGCACCACACATAATGCTTACTACCATGAGTAGTTCCACTGAAGCCAATATATGTGGTCAACAGCACTACACGTGGCAGTAAACGCTATGCTGAATAGTATTTGCTGCTTCTGCTCTATGCTAAAAAATGCAGACATCTGTGGATCATCAATTTACTTGGAAAGAAAATATCCTTCATTCTACAAAAAGGAAAAGTCTAAGGATATATCAATAGTGACAACTTAATTAATTTTACCACTTGATATACTAGTATGCAGAGAAACAAGTCAGACCTTTGGAATAAAGCAATCAACTTCCTAGTGAAGTGTCTGCAGTACCACAGCTAAGCCATTGTACAAAACCTAATGGTTAGTTTGCTCTACAGTAGTGAAATATTTCACTGCAGGAAGCAATATGTGTAGTCTCCCTACACATAAAAAAGAGATAAAAAAAACTAATAAAAAATTCTCTTTTACTTAGACATGAGGAAAGGGAAGTTCAGATACACTTAAAAAGAAAGTGGCCAAAAAAAAAAAAATGCTCTAAGACCAATGCTTATAACATTGTAGTTCCAGGCCAATGAGTTGCATTTACATTGACAATTTGAAAAGTAACATGCCCCTTGTTTATTCAGAGCTGGATCCTCAGATCCACTGCACCTAGCAGTGCAAAATGGATGGAAAGGTGACCTAAAGGGACATCAGGAGACTCCCCTAGCATAAGGGAATTACACAGGTGGTGTAAAGCTAGAATAGCAGGCTCAACCCACACCCTTCATACAAGTGTGTATGGAGGCCAGAGATAGGCAGGGAGGAGACATGTTAGGGCGGAGCTAGAGTGCATGATGCTCCAGCCAATCCTTGGCCGGCCTTAGGGTTGGGGGGGATGCAGAGGTGACATAGTCCTAACTTTACTTATCCCTCTCCTCAGCTTGCTGCAGCTGAAGGTCCAAGTTCCAAAGTTTATAACTTGCATGACAAGCAGGCTTGAATGCAAGCAGAATCCTTATGATGTCTCAAAAATGAAATGAAAATATAGCATGCAAATCAAAAGTCTTCTGGCATTAATGTTTAATTATTTATTACGTAGTATCAATGGATAATTTTTTCACCAACCTTTTGTCTTTGGATCAAATCATGAAGTCAAGTGAAGACTTCAGTTTTTATTCAGCCCTAGCTCTAGCAAAACTTCCCCTGAACTAATGCTGGAGAAAGGGTAAATGAAACTGAACAAGAACTTTAAGATTTTGCCTTTTATTTGACTATCCATGGGAAATAACCCTCAGTTTATGCACCTGATCGTCCTCTCATGAACACAGGGTTTACTTCAGCGTAATGTGACTGATTGCAATGGAGTTACTGCTGATTTGCACCAGCGTAACTAAGAACATATATAACACAAGATGAGACAGCACAGGAAATAAACAATCATGCTATTTTACTCTCAAATAGCCAAGAACTGCTTATGACGACGTTCTGAGAAAGGCTATTACAGAACTGAGTAAGACTGATGTATGTATTTATATGGTTTTTGCTTATATCTTGTGGAAACATGCCACAAAACTGTAGGTGGCATTTGACTGTACTTTGTAGAGTAAATCACTTTGTACTGACATTTACCGTGTCATATCTGACACAATGTGGCAGTCTGTGTTCCCTATGCACTCAGCTAGAAGCACACATGGATACTTTAAATTAAACAACATTAACAATCTGGAAAGAAGGATTTAAGATAAAAAGTTAAATAAAATATAGTTATTAAGGAATGCAGGAATGAGATAACTGTTCATAGATAATCAAAGGGTGTGAACACCAGGACTGGAAAGTCATTATGCCACCGCACTATCTTCCCCATCCAATGCCACTACCACTCCTACCCCATCTGTATATACGTTTAACCCACTGGTTAATACACAACACAGCCCTCTCACGTAGTACACACTGACAAATTGGTTACGTATGCACATACAAACTACAATATGTTCTGCTATGCCAGGTTGTCTGTTCACATTCAGTTGTCACCAGAATTGCTGCTGGCCATCACATAAGTCATTTAAATTTAGGCTGGACATAGTTCTCAAGGATATACTGTAGGGAGCAGCCCTGCTAGAGGCGGCCTGGGCAACTACATGACAGTCTTCTCCATGTAGAACTCTAATTGTGTGCAGTAAATATATGATCATACACAAGCATATGTATGTCTACATACGACTTTGATGAGAAATTAGAGGACTGAATGAACCAAAGTGACGCCCATCGTACCTTAAACTTTTGAACCAAAGTTGGAGAAATGTGGAGCATAGAGGGGGGGTTTTCAAGTTACTGCATATTAATACCTAACTGATATTAATAGGAATTTTTAATATGAGCTAGGAAGTTAAATATTCATTATTTCCAATCCATTTCATGTTTTATTACACCGTCTATAATGAAACAGGAAATTTGCCTAATAATTCCTAATCACTAAGCAGTGTGCAAGGAAAAAGGTTGTAAATTGGACCTAAACAAATGTTCTTCTTGGACTGAGCAACTGTGTGTATAAGCACCCAGCGATGGTCATTTTTCAAGTGCAATTATTCAATTATACATGTATAATCATCATAATTGCATATACAAATAAATGGGTGCACAATTTCCTGTGCTTTCTGAGTGAAATTTGCTCATGTGCTGAAAACTAGTACAGAGAAGGATGATCTTGGGTAAAATTTTCAAAAGTACTTAAGTGACTCAGGAGTCTTATGTTCCCTTGGCCTTCAATAGTATTTAGTTTCCTAAGTCACTTGGGTGCTTTTTAAGATTTTACCAGTGTGGCTAAGGTATAGTCTGGGATTTAGGAAGGCTGAATTCAATTCTCTGCTCTGACACAAAATTCCTATGTGATCTTGGGAAGTTCTTTATCTCCTAGTGCCTCAGTTTCCAATCTTCTGCTTGTATGTTGTACCCCTTTCTCCCATCCTTTGCCTGTTTTATATGTTCCAATTGGTTGCTCTTCAGGATATATCCTGTCTCTTATTATGGGTATGACTACACTGAAATGGGGAGGTTTAATTCCAGGCTTGGGTAAATGTACACATGCTAGCTCTGATCAAAGCAGCACACTAAAAATAGCAGTGTGGCCATTGCAGCGCAGGTGGTGGCTCGAGCTAGCCAAGTGAGTAAAATCACATACAATCACATTCAAGATATTAGGGATGTACTCCGACATCACAGCCTGAACTGCTGTGACCATGCTACTGACCGAGCCGATGTCTATTCAAGATGTCTATATACATCTATTCAAACTCTGAATTACAAATCTTAGCTGCAGCACAGACATACCCTCTGTGTATATAGAGTGTCCAGTATAATGAAGTCATGATTTCAAATGGGATACTTAGGTACTGTTGTAAATAAACAACAAATAATAATAATAATAATAATAATGGCAAGTTCCATTTCAGCATTATTTGATGGCTTCTATGGAACTGAAGTGGTGTATAGACATCATGAATTTCATCATGTGAACCTACCATTTCTGAAAAACCTGGTCCTTTAATATTCAAATAAAAGGATAAAATTTCAACCATTTGTTAAAATTTTGGCATATGTACATCATGGGATCATCCTTGTAACAGGCAGTTAACACTACAAGGAGATTTAAGGAGAGGCTGGTTGATGTCTATGTTCCTTTTGTGACCTGTAAAAGAATGGGTCTGTAGAAGAAAGTACTGATTTCGAAGCAATAAGTAGAAGAATTAAGAATATACAGTAATGTGAATTTTCCTGGAAAAGAGAGCAATATAGCTTACCATTTATTTCCAGCATGTGAAGTGGTACCTCAGATCATTCCCACTTCCCCAGAAGCCAGCATCCATCCACGTGGGACAGTGGATTGTATACTCTTGGTAAAGAAGCAACTGTGGAATGATGATGGCGCAGCATTCTGTGGGCACGAAACATGGAGTAACTTCTGAAACTGCCTAGCTTGCAGCAGCCCTTAATTTGGACTGGGCCCGTATTACAGCAAGCACGGCTGGGAGTGCTTATCAAAAAACATTTTAGAACTAGATGTACGTGACCATCTGCTCAGGCTATTAATAGTTATTGTTGCTAAGGGAGGACTATGAATCCACAGGTTGCAGGACACTGCTTAGCAGAAAGTCTTGGGGGTTCTTATTTCTGAAGGAGCCACTCTGCTGAGGAGAGTGGAGGAAAGTGCAGAAAACCAGTGGGAATGGCAGACGCTCCACTCTCCCTGACCTCACGTATTCTTCCTCAGAGCCACGTGGTGATACTCACACTGACCTGGACCTTATTCTTTGTTAATTCCCATTGAAGTCAATAGGCTGATTCATGGAGAAAGGTACTACCAAAGGTGAGTAAGGATATCACTCTGTGGTGCACAGTGAATAGCTTTATGGGAACCTGAGTAACGCAGCAACTCCTCACTGCCTTTCCACCCCCCTGCCACCACTCTGCTTGATTATCAGAGCTGAAAGATTTTTGTTGTTCTTCTATTCTTGAGCCTTTTCTTTGCCCTCCCACCCCTGCCCAGATCCCAGCAACAAAAATAACGTGTCATGGACCTGATCCAAAGAGCCATTCAAAAAAAAAAAAAAAAAAAAAGAGGCTGTGCAGATAAGCAAACCTGGTATTATGCAAATGAATTTCAGTTCAGCAAGAATTTTAGTAATTGTCGTTGAGATAATCAAGGTTTTATGGTACTGTACTTCTCTTCAGTTATCGTTCTTGATCATTTATTATGTGGCATAACCTGGGAGTGCAGATCTATTTTGCATATACCATTAATGCAAGAGCATTTAGCAATAAGACCCTCTAGAGAGAGCATTACCAGAGATTATGGACTAATTTGGCCAAAGATGTCCCTTGCGAGTCTCATTGCTTCAACAGAGAAGACAGGCATGATGAGTAAAAGACATAGTGATAACAGAATTCAAGAAGGCTGGCTAAATAGTTAAAGCTTTCTACATTTGGATTTTATACCTACTAAACTGGTCTCTAATCCCTAGTAATTTATTTTATTTGTGTTAACAGACTATTGAGTCAATGTCTGTTTTTTGGCTATTGCATAAAATGTTCTTAATGTTTCTTTTAAAATTGGTTGCATCACATATCTTAATGCTTAAATCTTTATTTTGCTCTTAGAAAAGCTTCTTAATTAACATTTTTATGCTAATTAAACCTAGGTCTGCAGTCCTTACACCAGTAAAACTACCAGACGTTACACAGGATTGAGGCCTTCATCTCTTTTTGAGATAGATAGATAGATAGATAGATATTGCATTTATCTATCTAATAGGAATGAATATTTTTGTTTCAGTGATTTGAAAATTCATTGTCAAGCTGACAAAAGCAGCATGTTTTTGAGAAAATTCAGCACTGTCTCTGAAAAGTAGATCTGTAATTCATACCTCGTAAAAAGAACGCAAAGAAAGTAAACTTCTAGTTTACGAAATCACTAACAGAGACAAAAAGGAATTTATTAACATATAATAAAGTCCTTGGTAGAATAATGTTACAAATCCAGCTAGACCCACATCCATTTAAAACAATAAATAAAATAAATAAATTATATATTATTTGTTTGGTTTTAAATGGATGTGGGTCTAGCTGGATTTTTAATTGGATGTCTAGCTATAAGTTTACTTTCTTTGCCATTTTACCCCATGAAGTATGAATTACAGATCTACTTTTCAGAGACAAAGTGCTGAATTTTTCTAAAATATGCTGCTTTTGTCAGTTTGATAGTAAATTTTCAAACCATTGAAATATAAGTATTCATACATACTCAGTGCAACATGATTTAATTGTATACCAAAAGTTTTTGGGATGGTACTGATAACTCCTACCTTACATCAGATTTGTCTGATGTTCTACGCGTGAAAGACATCCAGTATTCATCTTGACACTGGGTTATTGGGCCTTGGGTTAGTCACTGAAATAAAATTTTCAAAATGATTTAATCTGATTTTGAATGTTTCCACTTGGGCAACCAAAAAGCTGAGGTATGCAAAATCAGATGATACTGTTGAAAAATTTAGCATACATGGCTGTGTCTCATTGACACAGGCCTTCACAGCTCAGAGGGTGAGCAAATATATCTTCCAACTACCTTTGTGCTCTCCCCAATCCTTCAGGCTACCAGTTTGGCTCATGGTAAAACTTAGAGCAGCCTCAGGGCTCTTCTACATTTTGCCTACCTGCAGCTGTCACCAAAGAATTGTTCTGACATCAGGAATCAGCAGCAGGTGATGCACCCTGTGGCCTACTTCCAGCCAGCTGGGCCAGGATAGAGTGGCTGGTCCTAGATCACTCAAGCAATGGTGGATTCTATGTTTACAGAGGACATTCAGCAATACAGCAATTTTCAGAACAATAACTTCCTAGTAACTTCATAATATTAACCAGAATTCATAAATTGTACAGACAGATCCCCAAAATCACCACACTTTCACACAAGCAACGGGAGATTAGATCCTTACCTAGTATAAATTGTCATGGTGCCATTATAACTACTAGAACTATACCACTTTACATCAGCTGAGGATCTGGCACTTTGTGAGAGCATGGTCCTAGTCACTGCAAAACACAGTCTTGTCTGGGTTGCTTAGCTGGCTCAATGTCAATGTTCCACTGAGGAGTTTAGGAGCCCATTTCCCTCGGTAATCAAGACTAAACATCCCAGCTTCTCTTTGGGGGCAGTAAGGCAGCCAGTTACTGTACTTCCTGAATATGTAAAGAACTGTGAGGAACCTATGTGATTGTAACTCTTCTGTCTGATTCCATGTTTAATTGACTGTGTGTGTAGGTTTCTGGTGAGGATCTGAGAACCCTGTTGTGCCAAGCACTGTCCGCATCCCTTATAAAATATACCAAGTGTGAATACCCACACCTGCAAGCTTAAAATTTACTTTCTGCAAGCAGTCATGCAAAGAAAATCCAATCACCTCACCATTCATGGAAAGTGAAGCAAAGTAATTTATTAAATCAACTGACTCGTCACAGAATTTTTTGTGGCATTTCCTTAGCTGTGTGGCCTGATCCTATTTTCATGGAAGTAAATGGAAAGGCTCCCATTGATCCAGTAGTGCAGGATCATGCCATTAGCATGCACACACATATATGCCTGGGTATAGGATTTTAAAGAAGCATCTCACAATTTGCATCTTGTTGTCTCCACAGAGAAATGTCAGCATATCATTAAACATATAGAAAAACTAGAAAACTGACTGAACTACTTTTCCACCGAGAAATATACACAATTCAGTATTTTCTAGAAGTGCTATTAAAATAAGAAGCAATTAGGGTATCTAGGTTTATACGTGTCATCGAATGTCACAAGAATTCAAGTCAGATTTTTCTGGCAAAGGAAGCAAAAAATAAAAAAATAAATATTTAGTGTCAAAGTGGTCTCTGCATTATTCATCATTATATGTGCACTGACAGATCCAAAATAATTAGTATTACTCACATTAATTAAGTTATGCAATTCCCCTGCCTAAAAGGGAAACACAAAGAAAACTGATCACAGGCTCGTCTGTCGATCTGTATCTGTAATCTCATATTTATATTGGTCTGAATGTTGCAGGAGAAAAATGAATGTCATCCTGGCGCCTCGTTGTGCTAGAATGTTGCATTATGCCTTACATCTAGTAAGTTTGACTTCACATAGCGATACTGCATATCAAAATGGTAATAATGCAGAGAAAGAGGTGATTATTCTCCTAGATAGGATGCGAGGCTTCCTGCTGAAATTGTCACAGAAATTTGCAATCCCAAACTACCAGGAATAAGTACTCCCCAGAACAGGACTAGAGAAATGCTACATGGACTACGCGGGAAGATCAAAGATCATTTATAATGTCTAGTGATTAAAATTGCTGCTGGCAGATTAAAAGAAACATGAAAATTTTGGTTGATTTATTCAAATCTTAGCCAAACCTCAGAACCTGCAGAAACCACTTCATTTCTTCCTTCCCCAACAGAGTTCTCTCAATCCCTGCACCTGCTGGGGATCCAAATGTGACCCCAGTGTACACAGAACCCATCTCTCAACCAAAATCCATTGCCACAAGCATGCCTCTTCTTTCTAATATCAAACTGTATACCAACTCACATTTTACACACCACACCATTTAATATACGCACTCAGGAGGGGTATGAACACCAGTCACAGAACTCTGACATCCCAGCTTCTTGAGACACAAGGAAATCCCCAGAGTACCCAAGATTTCCCACCTGGCATCAGGGGCTGGCCGTTGTGTCTTGGGTCTCCAATCTTACAAAGCCAAAAGCAGAAAGAGAATAAGGAGTTGGTCTGAGATGGTACTGAACTTTAACTTTGAGAGAAAGATTCATGGCAGGGTGAGAGGCGGGAAGAAATCAGGAAATAAATAATGATTGCGGGGGCGGTCCATAGGATTGGATAGGGAGGTCCAGAAAGTATTGGAGAAGACATGATCCAAAGATCTGGCTTCTCTTCAGAGGAGTAGAGGTCTGGTCAGACACTTCTTTTGCCCAAACTAACCAAATAATGCAGAGTATTTTGTGCATAAATGTTCTTAGGTTTTCCTCTCTCTATTCAGTTTTTCTAGTTAAAAGTGAAATTATAATTGCTGATTTTGCTTTCAGTTATCATAAAACATGAAAATCTACTGACATCTAACTTTTAGAAAAGACCATTTTTATCTTGAGACTAAGGCCCTGACACACCACTGAATGGGTTTTCCACAAAGAAGAATTTATTTGAGGCAATTTGCTCTGCTTGTAATTTGCAAGGGAAAAATTACTCAGTTAATACTATGGTATAAATACATCTGAAAAATGTAAAGGGATCTTCTGTATAAATATCAGAATTCCAGGCTGTGAAACAGGGAAGTTGAAAATATATATTTTCAGAGATACATGTAATTTAATAACTGAAAATATAAAGAATTCTACAATTGCTGTGGAGATTCCTCCTTTCTCTCCTTAAGTCAGGGCCAAATAAGAGTCTTGAACAAAATACTCCACTGTTTTTCTATTCAAACATATCTATTAGCAGATATCAAAAACCATACTGTCTATTTCCCATCCTGTATTACACTCCACCTAAAAAGCTTGATAGCTTGAAGATAAAGCCATA
The DNA here is from genome assembly GCF_026122565.2 of Emydura macquarii macquarii. NCBI lineage: Eukaryota > Metazoa > Chordata > Testudines > Chelidae > Emydura > Emydura macquarii. The sequence goes on along the minus strand of NW_027130208.1, from coordinate 11,288,688 downwards.
TCCACTTAGACTTGCATCTTATAATCAGATTTAATAACTTAAGAATGATGGGTTCTGGTTGATATTTTGATGGGTCACCCACAAGCAAAACCGAGGATGCCGATAGAAGTGTTGATGTTGATTTAGTAGGTGTCACTCCACCAGCTGATTTACCATGGATCCTATTGGGACAGACTGACAATAACTTACAGTATCCTAAATGAACTGTACTGAACATCTTCGCAGCCCAATTGCATTCAAAATGCAATTGTGTAATACATTGTCTGTATGTATCTTCTGTAGGAGACCAACTAATGCAATCTCTGGAAGGTAGTAGGAACTTTAAAGGACTTTTTGGAACAATACCTGTGAAGTGGTATTCACAGGGAATGCAAATGACCCACTTCAACTCCCTTTTCAGGCTACCACCTGGGGAGGAAAAGCCATTGTCTGCTAATCCCAGGACCAGGTGAACTCCAGATCAAAGACCCATGAACTACATAAAAGGTTATAAGTTCCAGAGGGGTAGCCTTGTTAGTCTGTATACAGCAAAAACAACGAGAGTCTTGTAGCACTTTAATGACTAACAAATTTAATTTCTGCAGGCATAAACTTTCATGGGCTGTAACCCACTTCGTCAGATGTAAGGAATAGAAATCAGATAGGAGGTATATATATACACATCCAAGGGTAAGGAACAACAATGGGGAAAGTATGTATAAGCAAAGTCCATTCAGTTAGAGTAGTTGCGGCCTATTCACAACCATTGATTAGGAGGTGAGAATGTGTGAACAGTGACAATTACTTCTTGTAATGAGATAACCATTCCAAGTCCCCATTTAGACCCAGTTTGATTGTGTCAAGTTTGAATATGAGTTCCAGCTGTGCAGTTTCTCTTTTAAGTCTGTTTTTGAAGTTTTTTTTTAAAGAAGTATGGCAACTTTCAAGTCAGCTAAAGAGTGTCCTGGGAGATTGAAGTGCTCTCCGACTGGTTTATGGATGTTACAATTTTTTATGTCTGATTTGTGTCCATTTATTCTTTTGTGTTGTTACAGATCGGTTTGGCCAATGTACATGGCAGAGGGGCATTGCTGGCACATGATGGCATATATTACATTAGTAGATGTGCAGGTGAATGAGCTCCTGATGGTGTGGCTGATGTGGTTAGGACCTGTGATGGTGTCACTAGAGTCGGTGTGGGCAGAGCTGGCAACGGGATTTGTTGCAGGGATAGGTTCCTGGGTTAGTGTTCTTGTTGTATGGTATACGCTTGCTGTGAGTATTTGCTTCAGGTTGGGGGGCTGTCTGTAAGCAAGGATAGGTCTGCCTCCCACAGCTTGAGCGAGTGAGGGATAATCTGCTAGGATAGGTTGTAGATCCTTAATGATGTGTTGGAGAGATTTTAGCTGGGGACTGTAGGTGGTGGCCAGTGGGGTTCTGTTGTTTCCTTTGTTGGGTCTGTCCTGTAGTAGGTGACTTCTGGGTACCCGTCTGGCTCTGTCAATTTGTTTCTTCACCTCTCCAGGTGGGTATTGTAGTTTTAAGAATGTTTTATGGAGATCCTGAAGGTGTTTGTCTCCGTCTGAGGGATCGGAGCAAATCTGGTTGTATCTTAAGGCTTGGCTGTAGACAATGGATTGTGTAATGTGTCCAGGGTGAAAGCTGGAGGCATGAAGATATGTAAATTGTGGTCAGTTGGTTTACAGTATAGGGTAGTATTAATGTGACCTTCCTTTATTTGTATTGTAGTGTCCAGGAAGTGGATTCTTGTGTGGACTGGTCCAGGCTGAGGTTGATGGTGGGGTGGAAATTATTGAAATCCCAGGGGAATTCGTCAAGGGACTCTTTCCCGTGGGTCCAGATTGTGAAAATGTCATCAATGTAGCGTAGGTAAAAGAGAGGTGCTTGGGGACGAGTTTTGAGGAAGCGGTGTTCTAGGTCAGCCATAAAAATGTTGGCATATTGTGGGGCCATGCGGGTGCCCATAGCTGTTATGTTATGCGTGTGCTTGTTATTCACAAGGTATCCCCTCTGAGTGGGGGTTTGAAGGACTGCTCCTGTCATGTTAGCGTTAGAGTTAACTCTGGTAAGCTTATTAGTATGTGTGTAGGGTTGTGGTTTTTTTTTTAATCATTTTAATATGTTTTCTCTATAATGTTTTTACTTTAAGAATAAAGTAGGGTTGCATAGGAATTGCTGTGAGGTACCTTATTCCTCTCACAATTACACCTGTTATCTCTGAAGAGAAAGCAAGCAGGTATCCTTGTCAACCTGTCTAAGCTGGGAACACCACCTTGAAGGCAGAGAATTGTGCAGCCTGGAACTATCCCATCAGAAGGGAGACACACACAGATCCCCACCCAGAAAGGCAATAGCTGGGGAGCTGGAAGCATGAGAATGAGTGCCCTTGCTGAGCCACGGAGGGGAGCAGAGATGCAGTTACCCTGAACTTATATCTCAACTTGGTGTTACAATGTGCTTCTGGAAGCGTCTCAGGTGGGGTGAGATGTAAAACACCAACAGCTTAATTACCACTAATTGTTAGAAAACACATGGCATTATCAGAAGTGGAGTATAACACCAGTTTGAAGTTTCTTTATACCTACGCCTCTCCTTTGACAATTCAAGTGCAGCAGATAACGTATCTTCCTCATCTTGTTCAACGCTGCTGTGTGCATTTGAGCAACTAATAGGTTTCACCAATCCTTGGGCTGCATTTCAATGGGGAGTGAAGTGATTTCTGCACACAGTTGTAAAGTGCTTTGGGATGCACGTGGATGAAGGGTGCTACATATGTAGGACATTATTCCTAGCATCCAATGGGTTTTACAGGTTTTGATAAGAGGTCATCAAATGTTTTTTATCTTTAACTTTTAGTAGTACCATTATGGAAAAGCCTTAAATAATAATTTTATTAAATTATATCCTAAAGAAAGAATATCATGCTCTTAAATCCTAGAGGTTTTGAGAGCAATTTCTACAGATCCCCACTGATTTCATCTCTAAGTTCTATCTGACTTTTCCCACAAGCCCCTCCTCTACACCAAATTGATTGGGGTGGTTTTGTTTGTTTGTTATTTACATGTTAATTAGCAGTGGTCAGCTTCCTTTGAGAACTGAACTCAAAAGCTGTTGACTGTGGTGCCACTAAAACTCAGAGTGCTGGAACCAGTTAACTAAGAATCATGCTGGAATCATATCTTGCCCTGATCATGACTAAATAGTGTAATTCACCCCTCCCCCTCCACAGACTTTTTTTGGTATGTTTTTTTTTTTTTTTTTTTTTTTTTTTTTAAAGAGCAGGCATAAAATGCAGGGGGGAGGGGGAGAAGGGAGGGGGTTTGGGTTTTGTTTTGTTTTTTAAGATTTTACATGTATCTAGTAGGCTACCAATGAAAACAACCCCTTTAGCAAATATATCTATTATTATTATTTATTCATACGTACATGGCTTGATCCAAAGTCCACTCAAGTCAGTGGAAAGACTCTAATTGATTTATCTGTGGTTTGCCTGAGAGCTCAGTAAAGAATCTCAAGAGACCATACCTAAAGCTGTTTGGTGTTATTACAAAATCTGGAAGTTCTTATAACTGGGTTAATCTTGTTTTTGCTGTAGTGTAAAGGAAAAAATAATAGATTAAATATATCAAGCAAAAATACATCACTGCACATCATCAAACTGAAAATTCAATAACCGCTCCTTCAATGTGGCCCAGAAGCCAAAAAAGCAGTGAGAAGCAGCCACAAAAATATTGCCTCAATCTGCTACTATCTCCACATATTGAAATGAAATACGGAAGCTGGCTCCACTCACAAGGAAGCAATGAAGTAAAAAGCACTGTCAGTCAAAACTGGCGTGAATGTGTCACACTTGCCAGCTCTTAGCACATTAGGTGCATAATCCTGCAAATACTTGGTCATGTGTGTTGTTCATGGGAGGAACTAAGCTAAAGTTTCCAAAACTGACTAGTAAGTTTGGTTTCCTGAATTTTAGGGTTCCCCATCTAGAAACATTTTAAAGTGATCTGCTTTTCACAGTGTGGGTGGCTCACCACTGTCTGAAAATCAGCCCCCATTAAGGCATCTCACGTTGAGCACCCAAATTTTGAGCCATTCAATATCACTAGCCACTCCGGGAAAAACTTGGTTCTGGTCTTTTTTGTCGGCTTCCTCCTGTAAGATCAAAGCTTTGACTAATTCCATCCCTATAATGCAAAAATTAAAGGAACAAACAAAGAAACAGCCTCAGGAAATGTGATACTATATATATTTGCACAACTAAAGGGTATTGATTAGCTTCATAGGTATAAACTTAGGCTTTGTTTTAGCCCAACAGCATGTTTCACTTTCCCTCTGCTCTATCTGCCTGTTCAGCTACGGAGACCAGACAAGGTATATGCATTTTCACGAATCCTACTAAGTATCAGTATGTCACATACACACAAGAGAGCAAGCCATCAAAGAAGACATAGCAGGAGGTGCACACACCCCATTGTGATCACGCAGAAATCCAAAATTTCCATCTTGATACAAGAACACTGATCCTCTAATAGGGGTGGTGCAAAATATGCAACTATGGGTGTCACGGGGACTGGATAGAATAGAAAAGATCAAAGAAAGAAGGAGGGCCACACATTGATTCCCAAGCCATGCCCCACAGTGTAGGATGTGTGTTGGGTTGGTGCAAAAGGAGGTGTGGTTTGAGCAAGCTGCACTCTAGTGATCTCCACTAGCAAAACAGCCATTTGGGGTTAATTACAAACTGCGACACTATCCTCAGTTGGTATGTTTTGTAAGAGAGATGTTTCTTAATGCCAAACTTTGAAAATTCAAAAGAATCTTTCATAGGGTTGGAGACTGTGCACCTGTCGGGTCATCCAGTCCAACTTCATTTGTCAAGTAGAAAACATGCACTTTTCCATATAGAGTAAATATCAAATCCTGACCTGAACACTGCTGAGTTTGTCCAAAGCACCTCATTATGCAAACTGTTCCAAAGGCCAGCTGCCCTTACTCTAAAAGAGTATCCTCAGTTACACCAGAGCAACAGAACAATTAACATTTCATAATGAAATCCCAGACCAGGCAGCACAGCTGGTTTCTGTCTTTGCTATTAAAATAAATCTCTATAAAGAATCAGGCCTGTCCTGAACCCCTCTTTCCACAAATTTTCCTCTCCCTGCACTAGTCACAGCACCCCATTACCTGTTCTTGGTACAGTCTTCTGGGAGAGTTTCTGTTAGTAGCTGCACTGCAATCTGGAACTACTGGTCCACTAGTACAGTTTACTGAAACCCAGCTCAATCAAAACTGGCAGAGCATGACACTTCTAAATACTGAACTGCATGAGGCCCATCCCCCGCTGAATCTGAATCAGATTATACTCAACACTCTGTGCGCACCATTCTCTTTTTTGGAGATGGAAACAGAGAGAGGGCTTAGGTGGGTGCAACTGCCGCAGACTTGAATTCAGAAATGAATGTGGTCCAGAGAAGTCAGGTAACTTGTGCAAAGTCAAACAGCAAATCATTGAAAGAGGCAATGTTAGAACTCAACTCTCCTGAGTCTCTGTCTCTAGCTGTAATGACTAGATGATGTCATAAAGTGTGTGAAGACCACTGATTGAGCCATTGCTGCCACACTCACAGTGTCTTAAATTTCAGGATGGAATTTAGCCGGAGTATAGATTGAGGAAGTCAGAAAATATTGATCTGTAAACATTTATCAAGCCATACCCATAGCATCTGGTTACTAGCTTTTAATGGACTAGGATATGATGTATGTCCAGGGAAATATTTTATATTGTTATTGGTCCTTGAAGAATTGGGTGCCATGAACCTGTGTTTTCCAGGTCAGAGTTTGATTCACATTAAAAATTGCATGATATAATCTTATATCCAAGAGGTTCAGACTATGGGGTGGGGAGATGCATAAGTTACCCAAGACCAATCTTTGTTTCTTGCTATCCCATATACAATCTTTAAAGGTCATCTCTAAGATGTCTCAAACAACTGAATTCAGGACATTAATTGGTCCTCTTATAACCTAAGCTCTGTACTCCTTGTGTCATTACTAGCATGAAGTGAAAATATCTTTCACCCTTCCACACACAAAAAATAACCCCTACATAAATTCAATTTCTTTAACCTTTCCTCTTTAACCATATTCTCCAGTTTTTATTACTTTGGCTGAGCAGTGAATCTTTTTAATATATTTTATAGAATATGGGAACAATATTTATGTGCTTCCTCAGGGCACCATCTTGCTTCCACTGAAGGCAATCAGACTTTGGCCATTGACTTCAATGGGAGTGAACACAGGTTTATTCATTCAAATTCCCTACTCTAAAAAGACAGCTTAGTTGTTTTCAAAGTGTCACAATGACTATGAACACAAAATGGACCAGACTGAAGAGACATTTAAGCTCAAATTCAGTCTAGTGCTGAACAATCCCATCCTAGCCTCCACCCCCCCCCCCCGTCTCAGTTTTAATACTTTTTGCATAAAATAAAGTTTCAGGTCTACAAATTGTCAGTAAACTGCAGGGAGTCCACTGGCTACAGTTCTACATTGGAACAACAAAAAATATGCCAAAAGCATTAGCATTATAGAGGAAGATGAATGACTATGCTTGTCTTCAAGCCCATTTGCTAAAGAAAGCATTTAATAATGACTGGCAACTAAAGCTGGTTTCACTTGTTAATAAGTGGTATACTGTGCAACAAATGAGAAAAGTTTTGGAAGCACTTTCTTAATATTACCATCTTTGTGCCTCTCGATTCCTCTGTAGTAATAAGAACTGTACTACAAGCTTTATTAAAGTAGTTTGTTAGAAAATTCATTTTAAAGAGTAATGAAAGGACCAATCCCACTTCTGGTGACGTCAATGGCAAAACTCAATACAAGTAGAAGTGAGCTTGAAAGCTCTATTTCCAGGTCCCTTTGAACCAAAACCTTTTTAACAGCCCACCTACCCATTGTACCTTCAAATCGTTACTTCTATGGTCTACCAAAAGGCAGCAAATTCCTAATAAATAAAACCACGGAAAGAAACTATTTTCAGTTATGATGGTAATTTATAATAGAGCACAGTTGGGAAGATTGACAAGACATCAAACACAATACTTTATTAAAAACAGAGAGCCAGATTATGTTCTCCATTTCCACAGTGAATATCCAGAGTAACTCCTCTGAAGCCAGTTGATTAATACCAATGAAACTGATTTGATTTAGCTTTTTTTCATATTAGAAGTAAAGCTTTATAATTTAGTAAATTAAATTCGAATCTACTCTCTTTCTTGACCGAGGGTCTGATTGCAGCACATGGACACATACCTAAACTAGCTTTAATCTAGCTAACTCAGGTACTGGAGCTGTGACGCTACAGCAGTGCAAACTTCATCATGGATTCACTCTCCTCCCCGCCCCCCCTGTAATTAATTAACCAGAGTTCCAAGCGGGTTTGTACAGCCTGGACTGAAACATGTGCTGCCGAAACTTCACTGCTCTGACATCCAAGCCAGCTAGATTAAAGTTAGCTCAGGGATGTCTACATAAACTGCAATGGGGGTACTGGAGACATCCCTCGTGTAGTGCTACTTGGGGCTGCATTTTGATTCAGCTTAGAAACTGAAGCTAGTGCAGAAGGTGGCAGTTTGCCTGGTAAGTGGTGTGTCTTGCCATGAGTACATGATTCTCCAGAATCTTCATGGGCTTCTCTTCAGTTTCCCAGTGGAGTTTAAGGGGATGGTTTTGATCCATTAAACCCTATGGATCTTATTCAACTTTCACTGATATCAACAGAAATAACTTCAATGGGAGTTAGAGCAGGCCCCAAGCATGTGTCTACGTGCAGCTGGGAGCGAGTCTCCCAGCCCAAGTAGACAGACTCACACTAGAGTGGCTCGGGCTAGCACACTAAATGTAGCTGCACGGATGGTTGTGAAAGGCTGGGGGCTTCTTGTGGGACGTGGATTTTTATTTCAGGGGATTCCTTTGTGGGGAGTGCTCTGATAGGGACATTTTAGTTTTGCTTAAAAGGGCTGCTGTGGTATGGAGAAAGTTGGGCTGCTTGTATGTGTTAGTTGGACTGCATTATTAATTATGTTGAGGGCTCCTACAGCCTGCAATTGCTCTACTTTATGTCTAAATCAGAACCAAGAGATATTATTGATAATGTTTTACATAAATATGAATTACAGAAATGTAAAGAAAAATCAACACACTGTAAAGAACAATCCCACAAGGGCAGACCTATTGCCTAGATGATCAGCTAGGTGTTTCCCATCTCTAACTTGCATGATTTTATGGTGCCACCTTTAAAAATTTAAGAGGAAGCGAAAGACTATGCACTTTTTATACTATCGTCAGAAAGCATTCTTCAAAGGGTATACCTCCCCAACTAGTTCATCCAGAGCCAGCTTCCAGCAACAAAGACTGACTCAAATTTTAGACGTAATCATTAACCAGAAATCACTTAGTGGTAAAGTAATGCTTGCCTACTATGAGAAGTTTCATAGGCATCATGCTCGTAGGCTCCTATTTGTTCGTTAATATTCAAACAACAGATTATGAGCAGAAACAGTATGCCTTTGTTTTCCAGTACTGCACATTTGGGATACAATGTTGCATGCCTTATTAGTGGGTGTGTTTCTGACCACTAGCAGTGAGCCAAGATTTCTCTTATGACGACAGAGAGAATAGTTTAGTAGTGATTTCCAGACACTGGAGACTGTCATGACTGGTTACCAGAAATTATTCATTTCACAGCAGCCTCTTCTGAGTTCTTAGCCTATACATACATCTCCTTTGTACCATCTTTATATTCTCACATCTCAGGGCTTTCCAACAGTCCCATCTCTAAATTTAGCAAGGTAAAAACCCTGATCACATGCAAGAATACCTGGAGTATCTGTCAGGTACTTTTAAATGTTATGCAGCAGTTTACAGAAACCCACCCTTTAAAAAAAGCCCACCTATTCTAGCTGGAGGAATCATAATAGTATCCAAACCCTTCAATTTAATGAGGTACCATCACTTAGGGCTCACTCTTAATACAGGTATATAAGGAAATAATTCACTTCTAATGTATTTATATGGAAATTGGGCTTTCCCTTTCAATATACTAGATAAATCATACTAACTAACTTCTGCCATTAAATGGTTACAAAGCTTTATTTTCACTATGCTCTGTGTGGCAGGACCAAACCACGACGACTCTGGAGGGGAAGGTGGTGTGTTCAAACCACTTTTATTAGGGGCTCACTCTTTCAAGCTATCATTCCCCAAGAGATCTCAACCTAAAAATAACTGGTACCCCATAAAACTAACCCCAGCAGAAGAGTGTATAGAAACACATTCTTTTGTCATAGGATAAGACTGAAGAAATAAGCAGAGGAAGATATCTCTCAGAGTTCATTTTCTCTATCCACTCAGTAATCCTATTTTATCATTCAAGGAGGACTGTCACCTTTTCATGCAGTAAAATCACCAAATTAATGAACAAACCTCAAATGCAAACAAGCCATGATTCTTTCACATAAAGAATATGAGAATGTAAAGAATGAGAATCTAGGCTGGCAGGAAGCAATTTTTTAAAAGAGATATATGAGAATTATGACAATTTTCAAAAAAATGCCTGTCTTAAAAGTGAGACAAGGTGGGTGAGAAAATATCTTTTATTGGACCAACTTTTTGGTGAAATAAAGCAGGTTTCAAGCTTCAGGTCAGACTTGAAAAAAGAGTTTTGTGTAGCTCGAAAGCTTGTCTCTCATGCCAATGGAAGTTGGTCCAATAAAAGATATTACTTCACCCACAATGTTTCTCTCAAATCTTGGGACGACCACAGCTACAACACTGCAAACAACAATGGAAGATAACGTAGGAACATAAATCCCATTTTCAAAAGATCCTTAGGCATTAAGAGGCTAGATTCACAAAGGTGTCTCAGACACAGTGTTGCGACCCTTAACTTTTAGGCACCTTGCCATCTAGGGGAATCCACAATCCTGAATTAGGCTCCCAGGCTCCCTGTACGATGCATGGAAAGAATTACGTACCTAAGAATGGGATTCACAGAAGCCAGCACACTGATCATGGAGCTGCCTACACTACAGTAGGAAATGCACCTAAGATCCACCCTGAAAGGGAATAATGCATCTAACAGAAGGCGTCTCCCTCCATTTAGGACTCATAGCAATGAGCCCTTTCCAGGAGTTAGGTGTCAAAGCCAGGTCAGTCTTTTCTCACAAAAAATTGAGGCCCATCCCTTATACCCAATAGTCCAGTGGTTAGAGCACTCACCTAGAAGACAGGAGACCCAAGTTCAATTTCCTCCAAGTCCCTGAGGTGGAGTAGAAGCTTGAAGCCAGGTTTCTCACCTCCCAGGAGTGCTCTGAGCTATAGGGTATTCGGGGGAAATGTTCCTCAAGCTTTTCTGTTCAAGCCCCTACTCCAATGAGTATTTAAGTATTTCATACACAGTGGAACAGCTTCAACAGGAGAGCTTGAGAAAGACTCCCCCCAGACTTTCATTTAGACTTAGGAGCCCAAATGCCTGAGGGCTAGATTTACAAAGGTATTTAGGCATCTAAAGAGACAAGTATGTGCCTAGTGGAATTTACAAGCGTGCCTAAGCAGGTTAGGTACCTAACTCCTATTCAGTGCAGATGAGCAGTGAGAAGTTGGGGCGGGTGGAAGAGTATAAGGAGTCTGCCCCATCCCCAACCTTCACGTTCGCATAAATGACCAGGCACAGCTGTAGTTCCTATTCTCAGGAGAACACAGGGGCTCCTATGTCCTTCCTCACCTGGGCATTCTGACGTCCCATAAAGGACAAAGAGGGGCATGTAAAAGTCAAGGTCATAGCTCTACTTCCCTATGCACGTGAGGTGGTGGAATAAACTGCGATCCATGACAGAGTGCAGCAATGAAAGAGCAGTCTCCATCCATCTGGGACCCACTTTACTCCAGGCATTCTGGATCTCTGAGGCGCTTCACCTGGGTCACTAGCCCAATGTGAAAAGCAGAATTCTTATAAAGGTCAGAGGATAAGGGAACAGGAAAACAATTGCCTTATCCCACACTTTCCTGCTGTCTCTTGAACCTACATATTTCACTTTTCTTCTCCGTGTGGGGAAGCAGAGAGGTAAATCCGAAATGCCTCAATCTGCATTATTTGTGCACCCAGAAATATCTGTGTAACCAATGGGAGCTTTGAGTGTGCAAGGGATACTGGGACAGATTCTAAGGGACAAATCCTCCTTGCACAGAACTCCTATCGTCTTCAGTGGGGCAGCTTTGTCTGACTGGCCCCTAGATGCCAAGTGTAGGGCCATTTCTGTACAAATGATAATATTTAACTGTACAGATGAACATGCTATGTTTGCTTTCCAAAGACGTTGCATGTTGATGAGTTCCAGAGGAGAAGCCATGTTACTCTCGCTGTTTTGCCAAAAACAGACTCCTGTGGCATCTTAAAGACTAACAAATTTATTTGGGCAAACACTTTCGTGGGCAGAAACCCACTTCATCGAATAAATTTATTAGTCTTTAAGGTGCCACAGGAGTCTGTTTTTGGCAAAACAGCGAGAGGTGCCACAGGATTCTCTGTTTTTCCAAAGACAGTGAGTCTCAGAACACATGCTGCATGTGAATAGACATTTTCTTTTAGGGCATTTTATTAGAATTATTGGGACTTATTTGGGTCTTTTTGACATACAAGCTTACACCACTTTAAAGTGTTTTTTTTTTTAGTGAAACCAGTACAAGTTTGCGTGTTGACAATTATTTTGGTTTATGAATGGGATGTTTTAATTTAGCTTCATCCAATTAAAAGATGAACTGATACAGGAGTGTATACACATGGTTTTGTGTGTATACACAGGATGTGAATTTTTGCATCTAGGTTTTTTTTTTTTATTCATATACCGTAGTCACAATTACCACAAGTCAGTAAAACCATTGTCTGTGTCTATCTACAGATTATTATTATTTCTGTAAAAACTAACTATTGGGGCAGGGAAAAAATCTATGTGGAAACAATGAACCATAAAATGACTGAGAAAAATAAAAGTCTACTTATACAGACTTTAAGCCACATAATTTTTGGATAAAATCCCCATTTAATTTGCTATACATGGAGTCAGGAGCACTTTTATAAAGCTCAAGTGATTCAAAAGGAAAAACTGAGGACTGATACTAACAAGAGCTGACATACTGTTACAATCCAGGATAACTACAGTGCACAGGGGCTGAAATTATAGACAGTTTCTGTATCAACACAGTCAGATTGATGCAGCGTTTTGTTTGTTCATTTCTGGAAAATGTCAGTTCAGCTAATTCAATCAAAAATGGATCAGGCAGTCAGAATGGGTTTTCAAAACTATCAGAAAACAAAACAATTTTCCATACATTAAAGATTAAAAAGCTACTGATGCCCAATGGAAAATATTGAAAATAATAAATTTAATTTACAAAGCGTTTCTCCTCATATATCAAATTTCTTATCTACATCTCTTTCCTAATTGTTTGTTATTAACATAATTCACAGAAAATTATAGTATCCCATTTTTCAGACTGCAGTTGACTCATTTCTCAAACCACCATTTTAACAATTCACCACTTGACCATAATTTTGGGAAAAAAACAGGCAAATCTTGAGATAAATTAGAGCATACCTTTAAACAATCTTCTGAAGATGTCTTCAGTCAGACTTTAACTTGAGTAAGAGTTGCATAAATTGGCCTCAGGATTTAGCTAAAATAATTGTCAATGGTAAATTCATTAGTTAATTCCCTTAATGCCATAAGATGCAAATCATCCAGATCAGCCAATTTGTATATGTAAATGTTCACATTTTCCAAGCATTCCCTTTCTTGCTTTTTAGTAATAGTTACTTTTAATGGCTCTTCATTACTTCCTAATTGTACAAACCTCTTTCCTTTATTTTTCTACTTAAGGACAGATTTACAAACTCAACACAAATATTTACAATCCAATGCAATACTTAAGCAATGGATAAGAGGTGTTTATTTTTTATTTCTCTCTCTCTCACACACACACACACACACACACACACACACACACACACACACACACACACACACGCAATGGGAAGTATCAGGCAAACTTTATAGGTGGTGCTATCAGCCCCATCTATTTCATATGCGCGCGTGCGCATGCAGACACACATGGCCCTTCCCAATATAAGACCCTGTTTTCAGTTGCTTATACTTTGCAAAAGTAACAGTTTCAATTGAAATTTTCCATGCTGCCTGTCTACCTGCAGCTGATTAATTATTGTTATTATTAGAAAATTTCAGCCAAAAATGGTCAATCATTGTAAAGAACAAAACTAGGGAAAAAATGTTGTTTTGCCCATGTTGAAAATTTGTACAACTTTTTCTTTGAAATGCACACCCGTGTTTTGGAACAGAGACTGGAAAACTAGTCAGGGGTGTGACCTTTGTGTCAGGGATGTGCCTTGTGCTGTCCCCATGAAAATCCAACCAAATTCAGTCAAGTTATAAGCATTTGAAAAATAGCCATTCACACTTGCTCAGCAGAGACTTGCTGGAGCTTTACAGCTAAAAGCTTTGAAGATTCCATCCTCTAGGCATGTTCTAACTTCTCACAGCTCCTAATACTGACTACAGTGAATGCACCATCCCCATACAGCAACTGAGTATCTCCGTCCCCTCACAGCTCCTACTGCTGACCCGACTACATGCCCCATCTCAACAGAGCTACTGAGCGTGTGCCAGCCCAGGACTATGGGGACCCAAATAACTTTTCCTATTAATTTAACAAGGTGTGCAGGGGCCTGGCACCAGAACCGAGAGCATGAAGCCTGTGTCTCCTGACACTCAATGTCCCCCTTGCTGGTGGTCAGGCAGCAGTGGGAGGAGATTTGTCCCCTCTGCATTTGACTCCGATGAGGTTGAACTAGAACGGTTGGGAGAGAAGAGGGGAATAGATTGGATTGAGGAGTCTGGTGAGATTGTGGGGAGCAGGGGAGAGAAACTGTGAATGGGAGTTGGAGGAAGGACACTGAGGTTGGCTGGCAAGCGGGGTGGGTCTGGTTGGGCAAGGAAACTAGGTCTGGGAGTTGGTGCAGGGAGGAAGGCTGGGCAAGGACACTGGGAAGTGGAGACTGGGACAAGGAGCCCAGGTGGGGAAGAGATAGGATGGGGCCAGAGCCAGTTGGAGAGGATGGGACAGACGGGGTTGAACTTGGGAAAAACAGCCAGAAGAATTTGTACCCCCTCCAAAACTGGAATGTCAAGCTAAGATTACATGATCACATGCTGCTTTTCTCCCCACAGGGCCCCTAACTCATTCAGTGCATAGGAACAGCCTGATCTGGGGGTGAATTCGGGTTCTGTACTGAAGGCACGCATTGCCAGTAGGTCCTCTGCCTCGTTGTTGCAGAAGCTGGAAGATTTTGTAGTGAATAAGGCAGGGACTGCAGGAAGAAAGGACATTCTCATGGATAAGACAATTGAATGCTGCCCTGGAAAATTGGATTCTATCCCTGCTTTTGCCACAGAGCTCCTGTGTGACGTTTTGATTGAAAAGCAGTTTTTGTACAAAAACATTCATCAAAAATGTTTGGTCAGCACTAATATATAAGTAGATGGACACAGCTATACAGAAAAATAAACTACGTCTCCTCCCTTTCTGTCAATTTACTGGTTAAAATTTTCTATTTTATTCAACATAAATTCAGGCAGAAAAAACATGTATGATACCAACTGAGAAAAACCACAGTTGTTCTAGGAAGGAAGTGCAAATACAGCAATAAGAGTGAATTCCTGCCTCTTCTCTGCTCCATGGAACAGAGCCCTCTGGAGTTCCACAGAATAGCCTAATTCCATTGCCACAGAGCACAATGGCAATCTTGGGGGTGGGAGGGCTTCCCTATTCAGTGCTGCTGCGAAGTGGTTACACAGCCCTTGAATGCTGCCTTTTGCCTTTGCCACCAAAGGCAATTAAGAAGGCCTAGTAAATGCACAGAGCCACCCCAACACCCCGGAGCTAGGGGAAAGTCACCGCATTTGACTGATAGTCATAGAATCATAGAAGATTAGGGTTGGAAGGGACCTCAGGAGGTCATCTAGTCCAACCCCCTGCTCAAAGCATAACCAACCCCAACTAAATCATCCCAGCCAGGGCTTTGTCAAGCCGCCCCTAAAAAGTCTCTAAGGAGATTCCACCCTCCTCATGAAAAATGTTTTTCTAACATCCAACCTAGACCTCCCCCACTGAAACTTGAGACCATTGTTACTAGTTCTGCCATCTACTACCACTGAAAACAGCCTAGTTCCATCCTCCCTGGAACCCCCTTTCAGGTAGTTAAAGGCTGCTGTCAATTCCCCCTTCACGCTTCTCTTCTGCAGGCTAAACAAGTCTAGTTTCCTCAGCCTCTCCTCATAAGTCATGTGCTCCATAATCATTTTTGCTGCCTTCTGCTGAACTCTTTCCAATTTGTCCACATCCTTCCTGTAATGGGAGGCCCAAAACTGGACACAATACTCCAAATAAGGCCTCACCAGTGCCGAATAGAGGGGAATAATCACTTCCCGCGATCTGCTGGCAATGCTCCTACTAATGCAGCCGAATAAGCCATTAGCCTTCTTGGCAAGAAGGGCACACTGTTGACTCATATCCAGCTTCTTGTCCATCCCCATGTCCTTTTCTGCAGAATTGCTGCCTAGCCAGTCAGTTCCCAGTATGCAGCAGTGTATGGGATTCTTCCGTCTTAAATGCAAGATTCTGCACTTGTTCTTGTTGATTTCTCATCAGATTTCTTTTGGACCAATCCTCTTATTTGTCTAGGTCACTCTGTATCCTATCCCTGCCCTCCAGCACATCTACCACTCCCCCCAGCTTACTGTCATCTGCAACCTTGCTGAGGGTGCAATCCACCCAACCCTCCAGATCATTAATGAAGATGTTGAACAAAACTAGCCCCAGGACCAAATCCTGGGGCACTCTGCTTGTTACCAGCTGCCAACTAGACATCAAGCCATTGATCACTAATAGTTGAGCCCGATGATCTAGCCAGCTTTCTAGCCACCTTATAGTCCATTCATCCAATCCATACTTCTTTAACTTGCTGATAAGAATACTGTGGGAGATCATATGAAAAGTCAACTTCCCCTAGACACTTCTGAGTTAAATGTCAATGCTGGCCAACAGGAGATTTCAGCTGGATTAAGGAATTTCTCAAGCCCCCAGTAAAATGAAGGGACGTCACAGTGACCCTCTGCCCACTTTCCATCCAACCCCCCACACACAATCACTGGTGTCACCTTGTTCCTCACCCCTACTTTCTCTCTTCACTCTCCATCTGAGGCACCTCAAAAGGGTTTCTTCCAGCCCCACATGACTTCCACAAGGGAGAAGGCAAGGAAGGACCTACAGACAGTTGGTAATTGGCACAGGGAGCATGTTTGCATTAGTTAGCATCCCCATACATCAGCCCCATGGATTGTGACCATGAAGCTATTGTTGAGATGCTCTGTGTCTTTCTCTGCTGGCTCTGGCTTGCTTATCATTAGGGTAGATCAGACCAATGCAGAGTCTACAAAAAGTTATGGTGCTAATAGAAGACAACATAAAAGAGCAGCAGCATCTGATCTTTTTAAACCATGAAGGACCAAATTCTGCACTTACTGAACCCCGTATGCGTTCCAGTTCCATTGTACATCAGCACAGAGCAGAGCACAAACTCTAATTTGTGACTGAATATACACAACAGAGACTGACAGTCACAAGAGGAGAAATATAGGTGTGTTTTTCATGTACAGCAAGGGCCCTTATAAGAGTTTCTCAGAGGACAAGGGGAGGGTTGTATATCTGCGTATTTTTTCAGAAGTGGAAACATTCCTTCATAAACTCATTTCTTTAAAGACCCAAGGCCTCATAATGAGCTGTTTTGATCAAGTTAATTAGCAGCTTCCATCCTCACCACTTTGATTAAAACAAGTTTCATTATAAGGTTGATAGGAGGCGGTAAGCTAATGCATTTGACTAGCTTTGAGCTCATTAAAAGTTGGGCTGAAATATGCCTGAAGTCAGAAAGAGCAGGAAACAAAATCTTGGTGGCCTCATCAGCAATGTCTCTAGTGCAAAACATAGCATAAAAAAAATAAGCACAAAACAAAACACAACTGGCTATCTCTGCTCAACATAGTGCCAGGTTTGTAATGTGGTAGGTGTTTTGCAGCTCAGATCAGAGATTTATTATTACTGCCCTTCGCTTGAGTTTGCTCAGCACCTGTTTACAAAATGTATTTCCTAAGTCAATATTGCCAGTCTCATTTTCCTGAGATTCACATTCAAACATTAAAAAAAACATAAGAAAACAACAAGTTTCGTCTCTATTTTCATCCCCTTGTATGTAATACACATAAGCAAGAGTAATATGTATTTTTCAAAGGCTACTTTGATGTGTGTGTGTATACATATACATTTCATTTATACTCCTCTCTTTTGTTTGGTGCAAAGGTACTGAACTTTGATGTTCATACACTTCTACCATTGGGTCATTTGTGGGAGGATGTATTAGACTTTGATCAGGGGCTTTGATTTATTATAGTCACTGTTTGATCAGCTACTTGCCCCACGAGTATTTTATCTACTCGGTAGCCTTTCCTATTTCATTAAAACTTTGTTATATATACACCATTTTGTTTGCTTTTTTGCTAGGGGTTTGAGTGCTTAAAGACTCATTCAACTCAATAACTTTTTTTCTAAAAATTGATTTTCTTAAAAAAAAAAAAATTGGCATAGTTATAAACTGCAGTTCTTTGGAATTTTCCATTAGCATGGCCTGCTCTGGATTTCCTTAGGGCAAAAAGCCATACCAGTGGTGGGATATATAATTTGCTTTCTTCATCGAATTTTCCCCTGGTGATTTGTATTGCTGTGTTGCATATTCTTACTGATTTTTTCTTGGTTAACTCCAATATATTCAACATTCCCATATGGGTATTTAGAGACATGCTTATTTCAGTATCAAAATAGGATTCCAGGTTTCAATTTATTGAAAACAACATAGAAGCTTTAAGAGTATTTGTTTCATATATTTTTGTTATTTCACTAACATCTTTCTATGTATTTGATTTACAGTATATTAGCAATCTACTCTGTGTCTCTTTATGTATCTACCTGGTATAGCTCTCTATAGGACTGTAGCAGATGTGTGGGGAAAAAACACAAAAATGCTATTCTTTCATAGGTTCCAAGGCCAGAATGGACCATTGTGATCATCCTGTATAACTTAGGCCACAGAACTTTCTCACAGTAATTCCTAGAGCATATATTTTAAACAAAACATCCAATCCTGATTTAAAAAATTGTCCACCATGAAGAATCCACAAAGACCCATGATAAGTTGTTTCCACTGTTAATTACTCAGACTGTTAAAAATTTGCACCCATTATGTACCCTAATTATGAAATATGTCACAATGATTATTATTAATAAAAATAATCATATAAATGCCATTTGAAAATTGATTTTATATGCCATATTAAAAACTTGATGGCTCAGGAGATTGGTAATGGGATAAAGAGTCTCTCTCCTCAAGGTCATCAGTTCAAACTCAGCTCAGGTTCGTAGTGATTGAGAGCTGCTTGGTGGAGGATGTTTGAAATCTTCATCCAGTTCCTAGTGGACAGCTGGTTGCCTCAGCTCAAAAATTCATTACCGCAATTGGTGCTGGCTGATGCCTTTGTTCAAATTCTCAGCATAGAGGCCAAAAGCTGAATGGAGGTCTGAAATGTCCTCAGTAGTCTGTTCAGGCTAGACTTTCTGGAGCAATGTGAAGGAAACTTGCACGGACATTATCTGTTCCGTAACAGTTGGGTAGTTCAAAAGAGCACTTCACTCATTCAATTCATTCAACAATTTACCTTTGCAGCAGTTGTGTATCAAATAAAAGAATGCGCCAAATTCAGGCTGTATGTTGGGGAAGTGGGTCGATCCAGGTTATGAAAGGATGTAACAGCTATTTGCTTGCACTCTGTCATGTTTGCTAGAAATAAACCAGGCCACATATTATGTTACTTTACAATCCAACTATAGCCTTGTCCTAGAGTGTGAAGCCTCTAGAATGCTGATCAGTGTAATGCCCCTTGTCCCAGTACAATGCTCTTGAAATGTTATGTTCAAACTTACACAATTTGCCATTGGCTATAGTCCTTGGCTGAGGCAATTCATTGATAGGCAAATCTTTTATGTTTTCCTCTTGTTGGTCTCATTTGTCATTAAAGGGCATTTTGCTCTAAAAAGCAGCCCAATGGGCCACATTTTCAAAGTTCCTCCAAAAACATACCCTCAACATTTCTTTTGCTTTCAGATTTTGCACATGCAAAGCTTAATACTTGCACACGCCGGGTGGGTAGTTGTGCATACATCTACTGTGAAAGCACAAACACTTGTTTGCAAGTACGTATGTGAAAGGTCAACAAGTATAAGTGGGAATGAGTACATAAAGTGAATGGTAAAAAGACACATTTCCCCTGTATTCTGTATATGAAATCCAAGGTTCTTGCATATTTAACCTAAAAACAATGATTTCCCTAATGATTTCTAATGTAGACAAACATCTCCACTCACACGACTCCTGACAATAGGTAAAATTTTCAGAAGCACCTAAGTCACTTAAGAACCTAAGGGTAAAATTTTCAAAGGTGCCTAAAGTCCCAGAGCCTCTCTAAAGCCTAGATCACTTTTGAAAATGCAACTTACCTGCTTTTGAAAATTTTGCCCCAACAGCTCTGATTGCTAAGGGTGAAATTCACCTTGTTCATATGACCTACACAAGGCCTTATGTACCACTTCAGCCACACATTTCAGGCCAGTCTGTACAATGAGGACACAGCCCTGGACAGTTGTAATTCATACTTGTGCTACTCCAAAGGTAGTTTGGGAGGTGTTTTGTCTCCCTGAGGAGTGCATTCACCATGCCATCTTTTAGGACAGTAAATTGTATGATCGCCATTGTGCAGCTGTTGGAGGGAGGGTATGGCCATGATCTTGTGCAGATATGAATTTCACCCAAAGGGGATAATGCTTCTGTCTTGGACATCCTTGTGTTCAAATCCAAGTTTGTGAAGATATCCCTGTACGTTGGAACAGTTAAATTTTATCAGATTCCTTCATACCCACAGGTGCATCCCCATTGTGTTCATGTAGCTGAGGATAGACCATGGCAGTGGATTGAAAAATCTATTTTTCTCCAGCATGTAGTCAGATAGCTCAATACCTGGGACTATAATGAAGACTGATTTGTTTGATCAGAGAGCCGCCTCTTAGGCTGCAAACACTAAACAGCCCTAGTCATTTCACTACTGTCCTTGAGGCATCATCATTAAATACCTATTTGGATTTTAGCAGATTTTCAAGTGTGGAAGAATCCTGAATGCATCACTTAAGGTCTTTAGCCCATGTGATACATATTACCGTGCAGATCCGGCTAAAGGATTTTCTCTCTTAATGCCTTATTTCATTTGCTATTATAGTTATTATGACCCTTACGCAGGGTATTGAAGCTCAATTTGTCCTATATCAGTTGGAGGAGCAAGGGTGAATACATGAGCCATATTTCCCAAGACCAGAGCTACTCACTTTCTTAGACCAGTTGTTTGCTTTCTTTAGCATGTAGAAAAGGACATATCAATATTTCATATCCACGAATACAGTTACCTGAATTATACCCTGAATTAGAAAGAACATAAATGAATATTAAAAGCTGACAACTACAAATGTTTATTAACCATTACCTTTTGAAAGAGATTAGCGTCATGAACTCTGAATAAAAGGAAAACTAAACCAAGTTAATGAGTTAGACCCAGGTGTATAACTGGGTACATGGACAATAAAGTTAGGTATTGCAAATGTTACCTAACATTACAGCTTTTGTAACATCAAAAACTACAGTTAAGGTTACACTCTGAATTCTTTCCTCATGTCACCTGCTCCAACTTTGTAAGTATTTTTCTCTTGATCATTTGAAGCATTCTAGATTGGATTTCTGTCTCATGGTGAACATTCTGTCAACATTTTAGAAAAATCCATTCACACATTTGAGTTACATCAGGAGGAATAAATATATTTTACCATCATAAAGACTGAATAACTTTTTCATTCTCTTCATTCATGTATAACTAAATTATGGACAACCTTAACATACTGACTTCTCCAGGTGGCTAGTCATGAATGAGAGCTAGTTTGCAAGCTAATTTACACCCCAAAAAAAACAAAGAAAATGAACCTTTTTTTTTTTTTTTTTAAATACTGATCTCAATCAAAATACAGAATTGGAACATACCTAACCTTCGTGGAAGTCCAGATTCAGAGAGCGTCTCAAATGACCTCCACAGCTTGGTCCTATATCTACTATGATTATTTGGGACTTTTAACCTAAAGGGATATCTTTAACTTATCATATTACTTGACATTTATTTGTTGGAGAGAACATCAAAGGTTTGCCAATGGGCTGAATCAAATGATGAACATTTGTTTCTTTTTAAAATGACAAAGCAATGTCTGACAAAGTGCATATTACCAATATATGTGGTATTTTGCTGTTCACTAAAATAGGGAAAGTGAGCTTCAAAGCAGATAATATAGATAAGAATAGAGTTCTTAGTCCTCATTCTCTCTGTGTTATTGTTTGCATTAGCGAAGGCTGGGGAGTTGAATAAAGAAAATCTCATAAATGGCATTTCAAAGAAAGTTAAGGGGTAAATCATCAGCACGATATGAGAGGATTTTGCCACATGGATCCCATTAAGGTGAACAGGAGCTGCACGGTTAAGTATCCACATATTGAAAATTTAAGCCTAACTTTTTCTTTTTATGTTATTTAATTAGTCATAATATAAACCCTAACACAAAAATATACAATTAAATTCAAGGCTAAGGAAGAAAAACACCTTTTGGCAGCATAAATGCTTTCCTAAGTGGCATATCTAGCTATATTAAGGATTCCTAGGTGCTTAAATCCTATGATAATGGGGGTATCCTAGAAAAGCCTAGGACAGATAAACAATTCCGTCTCCTCAGGACCCTCTTTCATTAAACGACAGTTGTTGGCAATGCCATCACTAAGGGCATGCTTTTGACTCTTTCCCCTTTCAGCATGCCTCAGGAGTCCTTTGTAAAATCCTAGAGCCACCACTTCAGATCCAGTCTTCTCAAATGTTTGGAATAATGTACATGTCACTCATTTGTCTACATAACAACCATAAGCAGAGCACAAGGAGAGAACTGCAGACTTTCATTGAAGTAACCAAAATAGAAGAGTTACACCAAATCACTATAGGGTTCAGTCGATCAATCAGACTGCAAAATTTGGTTTTCAGGGAAAACCCCTATCCCTTGACAAACTAGATGCCATAATAGGCTAGACGTCCTGACTTCGTTACAGTCTTACAAAGGTAGCTGTGACTTGTTTGATTAATAAACTTTTAAACTAGATTTTGGAAGCACAAAACTTTTTATTCTCAAATGATACAGCTTTCAGGCTGTAAGTGTTTTCCAATCATTTAAAAATTATATGCTATGTATGCAAGAAAAAAATGTATATATATCTCACACACACACAAGTACAGAAAATGTCAAAGGCAAGTTGTTTTAATGAACTTAGAACCATGTGTTTGGTATGCTCCAGAAATAAATATTAACTAAATATGTGCAAGACACAAATCTTTATTTAAAAGAAAGATTTTCTAACCAGTGAATTCAGCTCCTTCATCGACTCCTGCTGCAATCTGCAGTTTTAAATCTGGATCATTCTCCCCACTTTACTGCATCTAGGGACAAACACACAGTTGTAATTTGAATAATAAAAAGGACTTCAACAAGCAACCCCACAACTAAGAATATGTCTTTGTCTATATGTAGACATAGCTTTTGTAGCGATAGAACTTCTTTGTTCTTGTCCCATTTCATCAGATCACAGAGTTTGTTTCTGAGATCATCCTCTTTTCCCCTCCATTTAACTAGAAAGGAAGGCCGATTTTCCATGTTACAATAAGAGTGGTAACATGGTCCAGTGGAGAGAGAGTCAGGAGACCTGGATTCTACTCTTGGCTCTGACTCTGACCTGCTCTGTGACCTTTGGGCAAGTACTTTTTTGTGCATCTGTTTCCCTTTATCGCTGTTCATCTGCCTTTTCTACTTAAATTGCAAGCTCTTTGGAACAGAGTTGTCACAATGGAGCCTCAGCTTTCATGCAAACCTAGAGATACTTTTGCAATACAGATAACAAGTCATCATACTAAACAGCAATAATACATTCCAAAGCTTTGGATGAAAAAAGTCATTTTTCTTTTTCTTTCACACCATCACAACAGGTAGCCTGAACAATATTATGAAACACTGAGTATGATCCCAAGAAGCTTAGCAGGTAGAGATGGAAAAGACCTGTTAAATCATCTAGTCCACTGTAGTCTCACTGAATTCCCTTAGTAGGTCCCTGAGAGGTGACTGAACCCAGTAATGAAACTACATGCATTTTGGCAAAAAATGGTTTCTGCTATTCATCCAACACCCACTGTAGTCATACAAACTGTGAAGAAATCCAGACTGTGAGGCATCTATTCTCTATTTGTTACAGTTATTCCAAATAGGAAACCTCTCTCAATCTTTCTGATATTGCTAGAAAGGTGTATTTTTAGGGAAGATTCATGTCAGTCACCCCAAGGTAGAATTCCCTTTTTCATGCTTCTATCTTTCAATCTACATAACTGTTTAAGATATCTAGACTTCAAACAGGGTAAAAAATAATGGTTTGGGAGACCTATGATCTTCTGACTATGACAAGGTATCAAAATTATATTGTTCCTGTCTGTTCTACTTTAGTTCAGTAATCTGGAGCAGGCTTTGAAAGGTGTTCCATTTAAAATAACAGATAAAAGATGCTATGGAAAAAGTATATGATCAAGAAAAAAATTAGGGAATATTTCTTACTATTTTCTTCAGTCATGTTCTCTCCATTTCAAAATACATCTTCAGTGATCAACCTTTTCATGTGTGTGTGTGTGTGTGTGTGTGTGTCTCTCTCTCTCTCTCTCTCACACACACACACACACACACACACACACACACACACACACACACACACACACACACACACACACACACACACACACACCCCATATTTCTTTGCTGTTTTGCCTATCCCTTAGCATTTATACTACTGGGTTCTTTGTGAAAGGATATTTCACACCTTAGGTCATGTTAACCACTGCTTTTCACCCTCGGGCTGCTCTAATTTGTGCTGGATCCTGGAATAGGGGAGAGTAAAGTGGCTTAAAACCACCTCTCCCAGATCCCGTATTTTAATCAGGGAGAATAATATACATTTCAGACCTTATTTCTATATACCATAAGGAGCAAAAGGAGGACATAATTCCATGGTTTTTTTTCCTGTGCAGGTCACCTTTACAAGTGATTTACTATCAAGAATCTTTGCATGAGTGACAAGATATTCAATGAAATAGCTTTAGGGAAAAAAAGTGATAAAGGGAAATTCAGCTAACCTATTTTCTTCCTTGGCACTATTCGATAATCTCTTTATCTGGTCTTATTCAGTAGAGCTACAGCAGACTGTTATTTCCCCACAGACAAATTCCACCCCTCAACCTCCAGCACACTTCAAACTGATGGCTACATTTTTAAATGGCGCTTAACTCCTTTGATATGAATGGCCAAATTCTAGGTACATACATACACACCTCATTGAGGTGTGTGTGTGAGAGAGTGTGAGAGAGAGAATGTATGTCTGTCTGTCTGTCCGTCTATCTGGCCTCACTTAGGGCATTTTAGATTCCTGACTGAGTACACAATTTTGATATTTCCAGATGCATTGTGGATTTTAGTTCAAAGCCCTGAAAATCAATCCGTTGCCTTGTTATTTAAGAGCTTGATCCAACTCCCCTTATAGTCAATAGAAGTTTAAAAAAAAAATAATCATCATACACAGAACACATACATCAGTCTTTGCTTCAAATGAAGAATGAAATCCTGCTCAGACACAATGTACTGAGTTGTACAGAAGCCCTATACGTGAAGACTTAGTACCTGGAAAGCTGGGCTCAGTCTGCAGCACACTACTGCACATTAATAGTTCTGCAGTTTGCCATGATGTACTGCTGTTAGAAACAGGAGTATGTCAAAGCATGCTACAGAACTTTCAGTGTGCAATAGGAGGGTCCATATGGCAACTTAGGGCACAGCATGCAAGTACACTGCAGATTAACACCCCAGCTTGCTGGTTTCAGCTGCTTGCTTGAATCTGTTAAGGGTTGTGGGTTTTTTTGTTTTGTTTTGTTTTTTTTTAACCTTACTTGTAACTCACATAGGAAAGTAACTGAAATGCCAGATAGGAGCCCATCATTAAAAAACAAAACAAACATAAAACATAGTCATCTTTACAAATCCTCTGCTTCCTTCATATTTAAATAAGGAGCACCTGGACCTACCAATCAACCTTTAACTCAGAGCCACCCGTGACAAGAGCATAGAGAGGCAGGCAGAAGAGGGGCAGAGCACAATATGAAGGAACTCTGCAGGAGTATTCACTTTAGCTGAAGGCAGGCCTTAACTGAATGTGCTGGAAATAAGAAGGTTAACAGGTAATAGGACTGAAGTAAATTATTTTATTAAAGAGATAATGCAGGCAGCCAAGGTAGGTTTAGGAAAATGACTACCCGCTTCATGACAAACTTATACCAGCCGAGATTCCACCAGAGGCACAGGTAGGAGAGCCCATCATTTCCCTTTTATAAAAAACTCACACCTAGAACCCTGCTTTCCACCTTGAACCATCTGCTCCTGCTTATTGAAAACAATAAACTATATCATTTCACAGCAGGTGAGGATGCGGTCCCCTCTATGCCAAATGACATACAATTAAAATGTAAAAAACCCAAGTGATGACAAAAGACGTGCCAGACGGAGCCAATCTAAGCATCGTGCTCTTAACATAGTCTTCACTCCTTATCAGTTCCCTGGAGATTATAGTGGCCTCATCTCCATTGTAGCCACCAGTGCAGGGGTAGAACCTCAGGGCCTGCATCCCCGCTGCTTTGCACTCTGTGTAGTCCGATGTAATTCAGTAGCATTCTACCATGCCCCATAGGTTTAAATGGCCACCCAAGATGCAGGGCTATGAAGGGTTAGGCCCTAACTCAGTTATGTTGTATAAGTTCCAGATGTGGAGGGAGTAAGGGGGTGTAATGAGCTTCCTTACTTCCTTGCTTGGGCCACTTGCATTGCTCACCTGCTCCCAGGGTGGAGAGTAGTCTGTAAAGAGACTATATTTACCATCCCATTAGATGGCTGGGTAGGGACAGGGAGTGGGTGGACCCTTGCCTCCATGCCCCCAATATGCTGTTTAATCCAGCAGAGACATCACAGAGAAGGTCATAAGCGATACAAAGCCATTCACACCTGTACAAAGCGGGTTTAAAAATATGAGAATGGCAACAATAGGCACGCTCTTTGCTTAGGCATAAGTGACTATTCAAGATAAAAGGCAGTGGAGAATCAGAGTATAGGAGTCTAAATTTACTCTGGATATTAGTATAGTTATTATGCTTAATCACCTTCAATGATGTTCCTAAAAGGGGATCATCATCATCATTAATATAAAATTAAGTTCAATGTATGACAGTATACGAGTTTATAATACAGTAGAAAATATATCCATTATTTTATTGTATTAGATCAGCAAGTATTATGCTAAATGGCTTTTGCTTAATGTTCTGATTCTTTTTAATTTGTGTAAGGTACCCACATGCAGAGGCCAGAGCCACCATGGCAAATCAGTCAAGTGCTTCTCTATTGTTACAATACACTGAGTTTACTTTCACAGCCTCGGGAAATGAATGCGACTTTGGGCCTGATCCTGCATTCCTCCGTACCTCCAAAAAACTCAACACATATAGCAATGGGAGATTTAGAGGCACAAGATATGTGAAATTGGTAGTCAATTCCATAAGGGTATATTTATTACCACCATGTAGTGCCTACGGGCCATCTGAGATTGGATCCCATTATGTTAGCCTTTTTACACACACAGAATATGAGATAGTCCCTTAGAAGAGCTTAGGTTCTAAATATGTTTAACGTTAAAAAGGGACATAATTATCCATTGATGTAAACCAGCATAGCTCCATTGATTTCAATAGAGCTGCTCCAATTTACACCAACTAAGAATTTGGCCCAAAGATTTTACAAGGGTGTCCATTTTAAGGTATCCTCAGGTATCATTAGCCGTCAAGGGACCATTCCTACTCCACATGCTCTACCACTCGCCCACTTCAACCTCTCTGTGAATCTAGTAGCACTTGACGGAATATGGGACTGTGTATTATACTGTTCATTGGGAAGATGAGATGAGTTCCTGGAAACATTGCAAGGAATGTACTGTCTACAAGAGTACACCTGTCTGCAGCACAAACTGAATCATGCTTCCCCGTGTCTCTTTTGTCATCTGAATGTAGAAATGTTATTCTGTGATCTACTTCTGAGACTATTCAGTGTGGAATGATGCTTTCCACAGAAAGGCGCCATTGTTATTCCTGGGGGCGAGGGTTACAGAGCAGGCACAGACAGGCTGCTGTTTTCTCCTGCTAAGGGAAATGCATAAATATCTAAATAAAATCTGCTTGAGTTTAAAAGTCAAGTGCCTATTTTACTGAGGGCTAAAGGAGGTGATTTGTGAGACTTGGTGTGATGAGCTTATGATTTCTTAAATGGAGAAAGGACAGTTATTATTATAAGTGTCCATTGTGTGTATCAGTAGCCATGTGGCTGATTCAGAGCTTAAATGAATTTGCAGCTGCAAAATCCAACTGATTGCATTTAGGGTGGTATTAGAAAGAGCAGTATTACTGGAACAATCTATTCCTTGACAGAATAGAATGTCTGCGGAACTGTGCTGAAAACTTGTCTTGCTGTTTGAACCCTAGTTGCTAAAGAGAGAAAAAAAGCTTAAGTTTTAACTGTAGCTGTTGTTCAAAGTTTGCTGTGACTAGAATATATATTTTAAGTGGTGAAATACACCTCTCTTTTAGATCTGCAGGGATTAAATAAAAACAGGAAATAAACACTCTCTAGTCTAAGGGGTGTGTTTGTGTGTGAGAGAGACAGACACTAACTGGATTCACGCTGCTACTTTTGCTCCCTGCTTTGCAATTGCACCTTTTTATTAAATTATTATTATTGCTAGAATTGCTTCATATCTTCCAATTTTCCAAAGGGCTACAGGGATTAGGTTGATTTCCAAGTGGGAGACTGTGCATTTGAGGGTTTTATTCATTTCAGCTGCTTACTCATTGAGTGTGATTCTCTGTTCCAGCCAAGTTATGCCTGATGCAGAAATTAGAAAAGGAGGGGGACAAAGGTGGCTTTAAGCCATCTTTGTGTTTCCCCTATTTTTGAGTGAGCTGGGGGGGGGGGTCCTCTGGTCTATCTTAGAGCAGCCCAATCTCTAACTTAAATCTAGCCACCTGTGCTCACAAGGGGCAATTCCAGTTGGAATGCAACACTGCTCTGGCCACACTCCCTTTCCCTAAGCCACATGACAGATGACAATAGATCTGTGTTACTGGCTCTCTACCACCTTGACTCTTCAGTGTTTCAGTGTACCACAGAGGGGCACAGAGATACATTACATTATGCCAAAGGGAAGCAGAACATTTAAATGTTGTTTGAATTTGGTCTGCTGTGGAATGTTGTATTCCCATATTCTTACTCACATCTGTGAGCTCCTCCCACAAAATGCTAACATTCCAAGGCCTCTGCCATCATTGTTATGGGTTACATTGTTCCTGACAGGCCCAACGTTACTTTGGGGGTGGTCCAGAATGGCATTGTCCCTGAAAGAGCACCAGGAGCAGATAAGCTCTGGAAATGCCTGACCACACATTTGGAGCAATAATGCCCCTATGTGCCATCTCTATTCCGCTGGCTATGGAGGAAACTAGGAGGAGACATGGCCCTGCCTCCTTCCCGGCCTTTTGGGGCAATGGGTGCTCCCAGGACTGAATAGAGGGAGAAGTTCTACCCTCCCTCCCTCCCTCTCAGCTTTGCACACAGGAGGCCACGTACAACGTTGCCTTATATTATTGAAGAAAATGGTGAATAGGCTTTGGCACTGAAGCGTTAACAAAGGATCAAGGTATGAAATGGGGAGTGGTTGCCAATGGTAAAATCAGTCTGCTGCTTCGGCTGCAGTAAACCACTCCTGTAAGCAACTCACTCACACGGCCTGGTACATCTGGGTCCTCACACCCAATCTTCTGAGACCAGAGTACGTCCTATAGGGGAGACCGTAGAATCTTTTGCCACTGCTCTATGTATTACAGGAGGATGAAGAACCAAATCCTGCAGTTCTTACTTGGGTTTGATTCTAGTAAGAGTTATAATGGAATGAGCCTGAAATCTGCATATTAATATAGAAAATTTTTTGTGTGAGGGTTTGTCATAGTAGGAAACAATTTATGAACCAACTTGGTAAACAGTGCAGCGTCACCTGAATAAACCATAGTCCCTTCAAAAGTCAATGTCCTTGAAATAAAGCATTTTAGTGGTGTTTTGGATTCAATGTAAGAGAAATGAACTGGAGAGCATTTTGTGATTAGGTCTACAGTCTAATTCAAAAGCCGTAAAATGATTAAGTGGAGAGAAAAAAAGGAAAAGAGGCTCAAACCCTTAAAAGAAAAACATGAAGCCAAGGTTTTAGAAATAATCATCATCCATGTATATTATGAATGCAAGACATGATATAACTGCAGTGGTGACAGCTGCTAACCCAATAGCAAAGGTTTTCACATTTTTAATGGTGATTATTTAATCTTTAAAGAGTCGGGTAGAGCTAACTTTATAACAATGAAAAATGAACACATCCATTTTAGTTGACGTGCAAAGTAAAAATAGTGATGGATTATAATTCATAATTGCAAGTCCACTGCTAAAATGCATTTATACATTTGTCATGCCACTTTTGTACAAAGTGAAGAGTATTGAAAAAATATACTTCATAGTAAAAAAAGCTATTTCTTTTTAATGGTCTTTCTTTCAATGCAGGGTTTGGCCATTCATGTCAAGATGAGCAGAATCTGGTCCAAATATCAGTAGATTTGCTTTCAGTTGAATTCAATTTTTGTCTTCTTTCATTTTCCATTAAACTGTAACAGTACAAATATGATAAGAAGCTCTCTCAAAGTCACAGACTTAACTTAGATACAGTAGTCTTATGAAATTGTGACCACATTGTGCTCATATTGCTGTATGCAAGTGTTGTGATGTTTCTGTAAAACGTTTTCAGAAAAAAGGGTTCAAAATAAAAGCAATTTGAAACAGTTGCTTGCTAATCAATTAGCATTGACTGGAGTCGGAAAATGAAGTCTGTGGTTCAAAGTCATATAGCAAGTGCATATGAATCCAGGGCATATTTAAGAGTAGAATTGGCTATTTCATTTGTTGTTGAAGGCTCCTTGGTAAATAAAGAACCATTTTGTAGGATTCTATCCAAGCCCCATTTATTTTTAATTTATTCCCGGGGCGAAATATTCTCTTCTACATCACTCCAGAAGAGCTAGTTGGGAATATTCTGTTGTAATGGTTTTTCAACAGAAATTGTAGATTCTGAAAAATTTGAAATTTTCTGTGGGAAAATTTCTATTCTGTTGAAATGTTTCCATTTTCATCCAAACAAAATATTGTGTTTTAGATCAGTCCAGCATCAATCTCTCTGCTTGAGCAGCCGCAGTACCCCACATCCCCAATCTCCTGTATGCGCCAGACTCCCAGACTGGACTACATATCCGATGATGCACTGAGGTCTGCCCTCTGGTTCAACCAGTGTGGTTCATTCCAGGACTCCCATGAGAGCCTCATGGGAGATGTAGTCTGACCAGGGAGCTCTGACAACAGAGGAGAATGATGGCATGGGACACCTGAACTATATCTCCCATGAGGCGTCCCTAATAGCTCAGATGGATACAGTTTAATGTTAAACCAAGCCTAAACAAAACATTTCAACTTGTTTCAACAAGTGGAAGCGAAATGTTTGAATTAAGGAATGTTGGAAACTTTCATTTCCATCAAAAATGTTGAAATGTTTCATTTCAATATTTTCCAATTTATGTTTTTTGGAACTTTCTGTTCCATGAAAAATTTTGAAATTTCTTTTTTGTCTCAATTCAGGATGAAAACAAATAAAGAAATAGCAGAACTTTTTATGGGACAGAAATTCCTATTTTCAACAAACTACCCTCCCCTGATTGTACAAATCACCAACTTACTCTTACCTAAATTGAACTGAAAGTTGATAAATATTGAAAACTCTGATATGTAACAAATAGTGAGAATAATTTAAAATGTAGTAACTTCTAACAACCATGGCAAAAAAACCCAAAGCAGCTAAGTATCTAAAATCTTCCTCTTACTTCTGTCCAGAGCATTATTAAAACTGAAGAGAATCTTGAAATGTTCAACTTTGCTGTATAAGCAGAAATAGCAATACATAGTTTAATTTACCAATTTCCATATCTCTGGTTTATAGTACCAATAAAATAAGACAATGCAGAATGACACTGGCCGATAATCAGAAAAAAGGGATTATTACCTCTATATGCTACATAACCCATTCTACCATGCAGAAACATGATACTAAAAGCTGTTCTGTCACATACCAGAAGGAAATCAGGTGCAATTAATACACATGCATATGGTCACTTAGGCTTCTTACTTGCTAGATACATGTGGAGTATTGTTTTCATGTCAATTAGGTTTGGGCAAATAAATTCATGCCCTATATGTAACAATATTTAATGATTATGGTAAATGATCATCAGTTAAACCTAATTCTATGACACATGTACATATATTGACTTTAAATTTCAGCGAACACCAAGATTTATTGTCTCTTGAGGAAAATTCTGAATGGTCAGAATCACCTCTGTCAATATTTACCTCCTGGGTCAATAAATCCTGATAGTCAATAAAAGTCAGTAAGCACAATTGACAGCATGAGGATTGCCTGGGTATACCTTAGGGTAAGATTTGGCACACTTAGTATCTGCTTATTAGTTAGAATGATTTTGCATTTAGAGTCCCTGTGGTATACGGCACACTTCCATTTGCTTTTAATATCATACCAACCTTAAGTAATTTCTACTGTTATTGCTTTGCTACTGCCTTTCCTTGGACTCTTTGGAACATAAAGCATATGGAAATTGAATGGTATGTATTTTCTTTTATATATCAAAAGGAGATTCCCTCTGGACTGGTAATATAGAGTCACATGATGCTGTACGCTATGACTTTATGTTAGGTGCGGTTATTATTCACCACAATCCTCTAAAAACAGTTATGGATAAATATTCTGGGCCTGATCCTTAGCTGGCATAAAACAGCATAACTCCATTGGACTTCAGTGGAACTATACCAATTTACTGAGGCACTGGATCTCTAACTTTTCCTATTTCTTTAAAAACAACTAAGCAGAACTGTATGAGTTCGAGGCTGTCCTTTTCTATGTCTACAACATAAAAGTAATTCATATGATAACTACTTCAAGCTTATTATATAGAATTATTAAAGGACCTTCCCTTCTTCCATTTACAGTACTGTATTTATCAAACTATCATCTTACTAGATCTGGTAGAATAATATAATAAAAAGATTCCTCATATTTATGACTCAAGTTGTACAACTAACTTACTTTCACTGTGTCAGCATCCCTTTCACGTTCACTGTGTGTGGCGTTTCTAGTGAAGGAATAACTTTTGCTAGTTCAAGGACTTCCGTAAAGTTAATTTTAAGACTGAATTTTGAATATTTTACTAAAAGTTCATTCCAAATGGTATCACTGCCTACTGAAAATTTTCAATGCTGAGCTGCAAATTTACACTGGAATATGCAATTGTCAATTAATGCTGTTGTTGGTCAGTTACACAAATAATATCAGGCCAAAGAAACCTTAACATGTAAGTTATGTAGTTAGTGTGAATTGAGAATATTTCCAAAACACTGCTGGCAAGTGATTTATAGATCAAGAATTACCCTATGAGGACAATTACAAATCAGAAGAATAAATTTTTTTTTTCATTTGTTCATGGATAATCTGCAAACAGAAAGAGGTGAAATGCATTGAATAAATTGTTTGTTATGAATCATTTGCCCAGCTCTAAGCCTGATGTGGCAATCAGATCCTTTCTTATTTATAACAAGATATGCCCATGGAGTTTTACTATCACACAATGTGATATTTGGTAAAGAGGAACCTTTCAGCTTTGTAGCTTTTGAACAGTTGGGGGATAGAATAGAATGAAAGTGATGAGAAAGGGGTCATTTAAAAATCCTTGAAGCAGCAGGCCAGTGTGTGGCATTATATTTTCCTTTACAACTGCAAACATAATATTTACTCTTCATATTTCAGCACAGGGGTGCATACATATTTTATATATAGGCCCCAATCCAGCAAAGCATTTAAGCAAATTCTTAACTTTAAATATGGAATTTCTCTTATGCTTAAAATTCAACACACTGTTAAATATTTTGTTGGACTAGGGCTTTATAGACCAAAAAC
Source organism: Emydura macquarii macquarii (assembly GCF_026122565.2). Taxonomy (NCBI): domain Eukaryota; kingdom Metazoa; phylum Chordata; order Testudines; family Chelidae; genus Emydura; species Emydura macquarii. The sequence continues at coordinate 11,255,090 of NW_027130208.1, read as the reverse complement.
AAAAAACAAAAAACTCCAAACCCTATCTTCTTCTACTGGTACAATCATTCTACAGGATCACAAACTGGTAAAACGTCTTCCCAGAATACAGAATCTGGTCAAAATCTCCCAACCCAACTGAGGAAAGACTAATGATTCAGATTAGCACTAGTTCTTTGGAAAGCAATGTGATTTCCAATCACCTGTCTTGATCACAGGGCATTCAGTTGTAAGGAACAATTTGGAAGTTATTATTTTGAGTTTGTAGAATGTAGAATGCTCCAAAGGCAATTAAAACCCCATACATTTTTAAGAGTCACTCAACTGCCGGTAAAGAATACCACAACCAGTGGAAATGCCAGTTAAGGCCAATTAAAACCCAATCAACCTGCCATGACACTGACATGCCTCTTTGAACTTTGACTCTGCAAAATGGAAATTTTTCTTCTTTTCAGAAACCTGATTTGGTAAGTGCAGTGGATCTGCCCATTGTAACATAATACAGATTTAACTATCAAAATGGAAGATGCCCAAATTGGTTCTCATAACTGGATTCCACTGTATCAAAGAGTCATTGATGCAGGAAAAAGATCTCCACTCTTTAGTCAGATACCCGTCTTCACCTCACTGCAAAAGCAGAAAGTGAAAGAGAAAGAATGGCACACATGCATATTTAACAAACTTCAAAAGCAAGGGGTTCATTAGAATAACATGATAAAAAGGAAGTTGTTCTTGAATGAATGGCTACAGTTTAATAAAACATTACTTCAATGAATTTATTTTTTAATTATATTGCACACACATTTGGACTGACATAGGGAAATATAGCAAATTATGATAAAATCAATTACTCAAACAGATATGTATAGATACTGAATAATGTATTCATTATTATTCACTCATTACAATTCCCTCACATCACAAAGAAATTATGGAGGGTGTGTGACAGCTTTAAAAATATAGTTACTCTAGGAAAAGCCAAAATAGCTGAAAGAAAAAAATGTGGTGTCCTGAGCTATTTAAAAAAACAGATGTACTGTCAATAACACAGATCTTAATTCTTTTGTTGTTCTTTTTAACTAAATAAACAGATCGACTGAGTTATTATCCAAATAATCTTTTTCCCTCTGAAACAACCCCATTTCATGTGCAGGTTTCATTTCAGCTCAGTTTTACTGAGCTATAAAAATGCCTACAAGTCAAAAAAGATACAACCAACAAATATCTCCCTAAACCATGAAATGCGCCATTTTTTTTAAATGATTCCAATAGAGACATCAACAGAATGGGAGAAGTGGTAATATCATCAATAGAAGGGTTGAGAAAAACATCCAGATGAACGTTCAGTGTGTTAACTGCTCCCTATAGCCTTTTGGCCGTTTACAAGGCCAAATTTCAGACCAATTAGGTGGACAAAATATGTATGCTTCATTTTTGTGTACAATCCATGGGATTACACACACAACAAATCTGCGCACCTCGTCAGCGCCGTTGCACACGGGTTTTGTTCCACACATTACCAAAAATGTATGAAAAAATCATGTCCAAATCCTCAGCTAGTATAGATCAGCATTGCTCCATTACAGTCCATGGAGCTCGCCAATTTACTCCAACTGAAGATCTGACCCTAAGTCTTTACTCTGCCCAGTTTTCCTGCTAATATAGTCCATTTCCAACCTCCATAAAATAAGAAAACGTTTTCTGTCTTCATGGAGCAGTCGCTAAAATGGCACTCACTGTAAATTGTAAAGGAAAGAGACTGGAGTTTTCACTGTCTGTATGACTCAGTTACAGTTTTTTTTTGTTTTTTTTTTTGGACATCTTTCCCTACACTTATGCTTTTCGCTACTGTGTTCTATGCTGGCAGTGCTCGGAGACCCTGGTATCAGTAGCAGATCTGGGAGGGAGCAGTCTTTTTCAACTCAGACATCCAGTAGAATCAATAAACTCTTTGAGAAAATCTCTCCGGGGCTGACCTTCAGGGTGGCCTCTTTAGGCCCCGAACTATGGTAACAGCAGCAGTTCTCCCAGGCAACCTCCTAGTGAAAGATTCAAAAGAAGATTGTTGCCTATTGGGGGCACCAGGATCTTCTAAGAGGGCGACTTAAGAATGGAATTAATCAGCCTGCGAAGCTTTTAAACTCAACTTATCATTCTTCCAGAGCTCTACATATATTCTTCGTGACCCTGTGTTCCTCCATCTCCTTTGATCATATTATATTGAAGTAATCTCTTGTTTAATGCATACGTAAGACCACTTCATGGTAACATAAAAACAAAAGAGAACATAAAGAACATGAAAGAATAGAGAATCAGTAGCCTGGCCTATCACAACGCATAAAAAGATCTAGCAAAAAGCCATGGTATTACAGAGCTGTATTTATGCTATTACAGAACAGAACAAACAAAGCTAAATGTGGTTTTAGGACCAAACATGATCTGACACTATTAACTAAAACTATTGTTGTTCATTTTTCTATTTTCTATGTTAATTATTGCACATTTGGGGACACGTCCTTTGACCACTGAGGCAATTACTTATTCAAGCGTACTCATCTATTTCCCTCACTCCAATTAGTGGAACACATCAGGCTGAGAATCCAGCCCTCAATGTTTTGATTCGAACTGATCAACTCTATACTCAGTGCCCAGTTTGAAAGAAGTGATTCATGGATCTTAGTGTATGGAAGCTGCATACTACATGACACCTTATCCTTTTGACTTTCACATTATATTTCTGGCAGAATTAAAACCATTTTGTAACAGGTTCCAAATGTCCATTTGACAACAAACCAGAAGAGGATGCAAAGTTAATTTTAATACCGCTCATATTTGTCTGTGGAACACTAATCCCAGTTCAACAAAACAGAAACTTGCCTTGTGTGGTTTTGGTTTTGTTATGATTCCCAAAGTTAATCCAGTTTAATCCTTAACTTAAAACCATATGGTAGATGTTAGAAGCCATATGGACTCTTATTTTGATATCTATTGTCCAGAATTCATCTCAAACTTGGTTTTCATACTTTGTTTCTACCTACACTCATATTAATCCATTAAGACCATTTTGCCTACTCACAAGGTGACATATCACTTGTACTCAGTTCTATTATGCATCAAACTACAAGCAGTTGCATATCACACTGTTAATTATTCTTTACATTTTATTTTAGACAATTAAATGTTAATCTGTATAAAATCGTGGGGTGAAATCCTCACCCCATTGACTTACATGGGGTCAGGATTTCACCCCTAGAGTTTAGATATGGAAAAAACCTATTATATTATTATGCATATTGTGGTAGCACCTAAAAAAGATACCAGCTGAGATGAGAACTCCAATGTGCTAAGCAACATACACTTATTATTATTGTATTACCATAGCAGCTAGGAGCTCTACACCCCACTGTGCTATATTAACAGATGACTCGGCAAGGAAGGGGCTTACAGACTAAATTGATTTGACAGAATGTGTGAGACAAGGAATAGAAACACAGAGAAGTGAAGTTACTTGCTTGATTAGACTACAGGGCAGTGGTATCAGATCTTTTGACTCCCACTCCTGCTCCCTAGCCACTAGACCATACAGACACCTGAATTACAATAGGGCCTAAAATGTGCTAAGCACTTTCTACAGAGAAAGGCATGATCCTTACCCCGGAAAATGTTTAAGTAAAAAAGATAGATGAAAGATAGAAGGACTTGTAACATATAAGCAAGATGATCAGGATTGTGATGGATACATCTTGTTAATTCTATACTTGGATTTGATTAATTATTATTATTTTAATATAAAACATGCCTAACTGCCCGATCACTTGGCCATTATTAGCACCTGACCCAACCCTCATCTAAAAACTTCAACCGCTTTAGCTATCTATTTTCAAATCCTAGGTCATTTAATCCTATTCTAGTAGTAGGTAAATTATCCTCACCTTGCCCATGACTCCTGTCCTCCTTTAACAAAGCAAGCTCTGCCTCTCACTCTACACCTCCTCGATGAGAATCTACCTTCCTCTTTTGCACAAGTCCTCATACTGCCCACCCCTACCACATCATATGGAGACAGGAGACATTTTTAAAATAGTCACTGCTGACGTCAGAGGAATTCTATAACAGTGAATACTTCCCTCCATCTCCCACCACACTGATCTGATAAGTACTTGGGCAACCTAGGATCTTTCCTCCAACACACTCCACAGTGATGTTCAATCTCTGCCTATTATTTAGCCCCCGCTTCAGAGCATCCAGCCCATCTCCAGTCCAGCTCTCTCCCAATGCTTGTGATCAGATGCCCTATTCATTATCATGTTAAAGATATCCTGAAGTCTCCCTTTAAGAAAGATTGACTTTCAGGGCACTGTGATTCACTCTTAAGCTATGTCTACCACTGGCAGCAGTATGTATGGGCCATGTAGCTACATGTTGCAGTGAGAAGCATGCAACCTCCTCACTGTAGTGTGTAGCTATGTGCATCAGTGAAAGGCTCTGGTGGGGGGGAAACAGCAAGGCAGGGCTCTGGCAGCAGGTCCACTGCCTTCCCCTACCTAGGCAGGCCACTCATTTGAATAATCCTGTTTCTGTAACGTTCATCCCCCATCTGGTATGGAGACAAAACAAGATGTGTATCACACAGAGGACACCATAATGGAGACTGCACCACCCCACCCCCACCATCATGATCTCTCACACACTGTGCATGAGAGGTTACGCCAACAGGAGCAGGATGGCACTGTACAGTCTTCAAAATAGCACCCCCTCCCACATGGTGTGACCTCACATGCATCATGCATGCAAGGGGCAGGTCATGCCTGCAGGACAGGGTCACGCTATTCCCGGAAGCACCAGGATGTCTGGTATTCCAGGAATGTGACAATGGTCACGCTGCCCGAGTCTTTTCTTGAAGGTTCAGGTGTGAGTTTACATTGTACTAGGGAGGCATGCATTGGATGCACTCCATATGCCTCCATAATGAATATAAAGTGCAGACATACCTTAGACTCCACACATCCTTCTTAATTCAGCCTGGACAGCAACTCAGGCCTGGTCTACACTGACAAGCAAATTCGGCAGCAGTTGACGGGAGTTACGCAAGCTACATAGAGTAGCTTGCGTAACTTACGTTGACTTCCTAAATTCCCTTCTCTGCGCCGTCTCCGCTAGGCTCCAATGATGGGAAATGCGTACCCATCAATGCAGCGCTACGCTTTTTGGGGAGGTGGTTTTATTAAATCAATTTCCGAATTGATTGAGCGGGTCTTCACTTCCACTCAATCGATCCGGATAAATCGATTGGACAGTGGCAAATTTGCTGCAGTCAGGGAAGACATACTTTCACACTGCTGACTCCAATGGAGTTACACCAGTTTACAGCAGCTGAAGATGCGGCCTGTAAAGTCTACAAACAAAGCTGTGTTTTCAGAGGTGAATCACTATACACTATACGCAGCTGTTTGTGCCTTATGATGGTCATTAGTAGTGGAACCCTTCCTGGGTATAGTTAGATGCCAATGGTGAAGTGGAATTAAAGTCTATAACAACATGCAAAATTAGAATTCCATGATTCTACTTCATGAGCCCACACTTGCAATCTTTCTTCATCCAAATTCCCACCATATCCAATAATCTAGCTAGATTCCTCTGCACTTCTATGCAATGCCTGACTGCAGCATGGGGTTCTATTGCTCTTTTGGGGATTTCTGTTTTTCTGGAGATTCTCATCTTCTACAACATTACAGAAAACAAATACAGGAAACTGAACTTTCACAACAAGGGAAATCAATTGTGTTGATTCCTGGATCAACATTAGGCTCCATAGCACCAAAGCCACATAAGCCCATGAAAGTCTGAATTTGTTTTTCTGCAAAGGGTCTTTTGCAAATGATGTTTTTCATGCATTTATGCAAGAATCCTCTAAATTAGCCAATTTCTTCTGATACATAGGAAGAAAAAAATAAATAGTATGAATAAATCATGCCTCACATGCAATACATGTTCTGACAAAATTATATTAATGAGAATTGAGAGCTAAGACTACCTTAAAAACAGGAAGCAGAATTCACAAGAGCAACACATAAGGCTAATGCAAAAATCAATGTTCACTGCACTGGTTGCTGGCAAAATTAGACAATTAATTCTGTGTAAACTAACCTATCAAAAAACCACACTGTGGGGATTCTGATAGCTGTTATTGCAGTACACTATATTAAGGAGAGAGCACTTTAATGAGATCCCTGGAGAGTCTATACAGACTTGGTTCTTCTTCTTGAAAAGAACATTTTACCCCATTTAACTGCCACAATGTTATATCTCATACACACATGAACAAAAAGCTATTAAAACAATTATCAGCACCAATCAGTATGGTGCTTCTCAGATCAAAAAGACAGTATGCCATTTTCAGTATATATATGATCCATCAGAAATACCATGTGCATACTAAAAAGAACAGCATTTACCAGTCAGAGCAGCATTTGACAGTGCAGCAGCACAAAGAGCATAATGCACCAGGACAAAAATCAGTTGCCCACATCATAATCTGTCATTTATATTTTCAAAGGTTCTAATTTCTTGCATACATCGATACGTGAATAGATACAGCATGCCATGCGCAAGAAATGCCCTGGCTCAAAATTTAATTTTCAAAACAGGTGTTAAAATGAATCTTTTGCAGGCTTACCTTCAAAATGGCTGTATTTCAAGTTGACTATGTGCTGTAAAATAATGGAGCAGAATATACTGATTGTACTGTAGTGATAATATCAGAAATAGTAGAACAAAATCCCACATTTTCATTTGCTTCTGTTTGAAACGTCTCTAAAAAAATGCAAACACTAAACCTCTGAAATTAAAGCAAGCAGTACTCTGAAGGTTTGAAAGGCTAGTCAGTTTAAGCCTTATGCTCTTTATTTTCATATTATCTTTCTAATAAAATTTTATTAAGCGATGTCTTGGATTTTTGGGGGTTACAAATAAAATAAAATGATTCTGTCCCTTTACAATAGTGATGAAATGGTATAAAAAAAGACCTATACACCTATTAGGGATATCTGTTTATATGACCGAGTACTCCATTTTCCTCCGGTCATACATATCGGTGGAAGGTTTGCTATGCACTCTTCTCTTTATTCATTAAATTGGATCAGCTAGTGATATCCTTACTGATGTTAAATAGTACTTACTTCATGAGCAGTCCTTGTAGAGCTAATGGAACAACTCATAGATTAAGTGGCTACTTAATGTGAATAATAATATCAGAATCTGGGCTATGATGGTTATTACCGTCATGCTAATTAGACAAACCTGTAAGAGATATCTTACTAACAGAGGAAAAGTGCTTCTGAAAAAGGCTGGCATTCCATAGCAGGGCAACCAGAAGTGACAACAGGAGAATTGTAGACACCCTGGGTCAAATTCAGACCTGTTGTAAGCACCCAGCCCTGCTGGCCTCATGTTAGAATGCAGTACATACCTAGGACGCGTGTTTCAGTTGAAGTCAGTTTTCAATATAACAACAGACTCAAATGTGTTTTAATTGATTCTAATTGATTTCATGATCCTTGGAAATAGACAGAGAATTCAAATATAATCTCCAAATCTTAAGAGTTACACAGGCAAACATCTGTTTATCTGTTAACCACATCTTCTTATCATTAGATAATTTGGACATCCTATTCTTAAGAGGTTCTCTATATTTCTGATGATAGGACTATCCCCTGTCCTATAAATATTCTTAACATTCTCACCCAATGGACCAAGTGTTATTCCAGGAGACTAATTGGTTCACAACCCCTGCTAAGTATCAGTCATATCATTCCTGAATGCCATAGGCTAGCATCGTCATTAGCCGAGTGACAATCTCCTAGAGCACTTTTATTCTTTAATCTCCATACTCCCCTAGGACAGCAGGCCTATGAAGGGTTAAAGCTCCCTCTTTAATGCCTTTCTTATCCTGCACCTCTGTTTAGAAAAGAAGGGGAAAGATAGTGACACAAAGGAAATAGAACACCATGTCTCCCTAAGGGTGAATAGCCAGAGTCAGATAATAGGAAATTGTAAATAATGGATAAAAAATAGAGGTTCTGATCCTCACTTCAGTTCCAGTGACTTCAAAGAGTCAGAATGTGATCTCACATTAGTGTAAGTCGATATTACACCACTCAAGTCAAAGCTACTGCAGTGTAAATGAAATCAGTATTTGGCCAAGATTGTTCTTATTAATATTTATTATTTGTACCACTGTAGCATTAAAAGGCCTTGATCGAGATTAGGAATTTACGGCAATGGGTATTATACAAACACATAGCAAGACACAGCACCTGTTTGAAGAACTGAATATAAAATGCCTTGATTCAGCAAAGTATCTAAGCACGTGCCTAACTTTAAGCACATGAATAGTCCCACTGAATCTAACAACACGCTCTCTTTTCCATTTGGAAGTCAATCGGACTACACACATGCTTAAGTATCTCTCTAAAAAAGGCCCTAAAATAGGACACACAGAAAAATGGTGGAAAGGGAAACCCTACAAAAGCAAAGTGATCACAGTGGTGATTGGCAAACATCAGGTGGTTCCACGGTTTTTATTTATTTTTGTTTGTTGGGGGATGTGTCCTAGAACATAATTTGAGGAGAAAGGCAGGAAGGGGATACATTTAAAGAAGCAAAGGATTGGGAATAAAATGAACAGGATAAGGGATACTGAAAGGGGAGACAAAGAAGAAAAACAAGGAAAAGGATGGAAGGAAGGCTGGTAAGAAGCATGAAGGACAGGGAAGGTCATAATAGGAGTGTGGGCCTATGTGACAGAGGGTGGGAGTGAATCAAAAATACATCCTGGAGTCTAACCTCAAAAAGCAAGAGTACAATGCCCTCACCAGAGTGCAAAAGAATAGGAAAGGTGCTAGTGCTAAGCCTACTAGACTTTCTAGCTTTGGGGACTTGCTCTATCCCTGTGAGTTCTTGCTTTTCCTTTTTGTCAGCTGTCAAGAGCCTCTCTGCCACTTCAAGTACAGAATACCGACTTGGGAACTGCTGAGGCTACAGTTATAGCCAAACCACCATCCATTTACCCTGTGCGTGCTCAAGCGTCACTATTGGCATGTAGGACTACTTCAGTATTGTCAAATCCAAATATTCAAAAATCCAGTCTGGCCTCAATAATCTTTAGGTCAAGTAATAGGGTTGGGTTCTTTTTATTTGGCTTCTTTGCCTTGAGGGTTCATGTTTTCAGACTGTGCTCTTCCTTATGAGGGCTAGAATCTGACTTTTTTAAAAAAACAAAAGCTGATTTTATCACATAATCACTCATTTCTTAGGGCTTTACGAAAAACATTTGGTATTACAAGACATAATAAAGTTGCAAGAGTGGGAAAAAGTAAAACTCAAACCAGTGGGAGACAGCTTCTCATGAAAACATAACCAACCTTACTGTTGCCTTGTCTCCCTCCTTATTTCTCTGTTTTGTTGCCTCTTAAAATTCTAGACTGTGAGCTCTCAGTAGCAGAAGCCATTCATGTTTTACAGTTTTGTATAGTCCCTACTATAATGGCGTCCTTATCTCTGATTGTGGATTTCAGGTGCCATAGCAATAGAACTAATAAACAATGTCTATTATGATATATAACGGAGGTTTTAAAGCTATTCTCTAAAGCATAATAATATCCAAGATAGATGCACAAAATATAACTAGAGGTAGTCAAAATTATTCAAACAAGATGTGTTCTCACTGAAAAATGTTCTTTTATCAAAAAAAAAAAAAAAAAATTCATGAAAAACTGAAGTTTTTAAGCATTTTCCGTTTTATGTAAGATTTTTCACATAATTTTTGTTTTTCCACTGAAAACAGTTTTTGAAACTTTCCATATACTGAAACCCATTTTTACCTAATGTAACACTTCAATAACCATTTATATAAGATATAAAAATGTGGATTAAAAGATTTCACAGAAATAAAATAGGTCTATTTTGAATCCTGTGAAACAACTCCAACTTCTGAAAATGTTTTTTTTTTTTTAAACAAGTTCTAATTTTAATAGGTGGACTTGTCACAGGTGAAAGCTGATAGCTAACAAAGCTGGCACTGGTGTTCTTAAATTTGCCTAAGATAAGGAAAAACCTAACTGGACAAGAATTCTTATGCACACTGCATCTCTCAAACCAGAAAGGTAAAATCGTCTTGATATTGACAATACCCTCATTATGTCACATGGAAAGTTTTCCAGAGAGAACCTCTGATGGAACTTACATTACTAGGCAAGATTCTTTGCCCTGATTAAAAATATTCCTGTGTTTTAAATGGTGTTATAAATCTCTAATGTGAAAAAAGATATAGGGAAAAAAAATTCTATCACTAGTCACAATCCTGATCTACAGAAACCTGTACATTGTTGATAAGCTACTATGAATCCAGGTTTTGACACACTTTGCTCTTTTATTTTGATCAGGTCAGTCTAGGTCACCTGTTTCTGGGTGATTCTTTGTCAACTTTCAGGTTTCTTCTTTCAGCTGTTTCTAGACAGGAGGAGAATTCTCATATTCTTTTGGAAAGATTCCACTTCTTATGAAATACCTGAAACGTTAGGGTGAAGAAGTCCAACACTGGCCACTGATATCAGATAATAATAATAAAGACAGGGCAGAGGGAGCAGGCTCTTCTGTGTCTTTGAATCTGTGAACAGGTAGCCTTTGAGCCTGCTCCAAATAAAGGCTATACATCCTATGAAATGTCAAGCCTACTTCCTTCCTGTGTTTGGCTTAATTGTTAAGAAACAATATTAATAGAACATAAACCTCAGTCTAATCTTCCTCCACAAACCTCTTTCCACAAACCTAACAGGACTTCCCTTCCTCACACTAGTTCCCTCTGACCAAAGAATCACACCAGCCTCTCACATCATTAACAAGCCATGTCTGCCACAACAAGTGAGCAGAATTTACCAAGTAGCTTACAACTGGGTTCCCACTCTAGCTAACACGGTGGGTCAACAGAAGCACTGTGCAGCCCTCAGACTCTGACATCATCTTACTGGGTCTCTCACTCGCTCTTTAATTTCTTCACCCTGAGCCCCATACAGTTTTGAAGCTCTTCTGATTCTTCCCCACTATATTTCTTGGAATTTCTAGTTCTGTGCACTCCATTTGTTCCCAAATACCTCTAAGGATCTAATTTGAGTAAATCAAAAATTTCCACTATATTCACCATTTCAACAAGAAATTTTAATGAAAGTAGCCAAATCAGTGAGTGGTTTAAATAAAATTATCAACAGTGGGATGGAGAGGGGGCAGTGCACTGATAAACACTGACTCTCTTGTGGTCTAAATAATATTGGCTTTCAGATCAGAGGGGAAATTGTGTTCAAAAGGCAGTAGCGGAGCAATAAACTACTAGTTCTAATGCTCACAATCACACAGCAGCAGCAATACCCTGCCACTACAGAAAATGATCAGAAGCAAAAGACTTTTCTCCTTGAGTCACGCTGAGAAATCTCTGCAATTTGTGGCTATGGTTTCTAGCCCTTCACATTTACTTTCTAATTTGAAATCATATCCTCCCTGTCAGAACATGCCTGGGGGCAAGCCGCTTCTGAAAAAAGGCAGCTTGAATCTCAGTGTGTCTAGTCTGAGTCATAACATCTGCCACAATGAGCCTCCACTGCCAAATGCAGGAGCTCTCTCTTTGCACAGTTCCTCTTATGGAGATGAAAAATCCAAAAGGAAGCAATCCAAGAGACTGAGCAGAACTGAACCACTTCGTTATACTGATGGTCAGAAGGGATTTATCAGCCAACAATGCCAAAATCGGTGTGGTAGTCTTCCAGCACTTCATAGTGTTTCTGTACAAGATAGAAGGACTAGCAATTTATTTATTTATTTAAAGTATAAAAACCACACACACCCGGATTAGATCTAAAAATCTGATATGCTCCCATATCAGGTTTCTTCATTTTTTTGGTTTGTTTTCCTTTCAGTCATGTGGGATTCTGCCAGTACTCTGATTACTTTCCAGGAAGATAAGGTAATATTTGAGGCAAAAGCCAAGCCATTGCACATTGCCCAAAAATTTGGAAAAATATATAAACGGTGGACTAAATTCACAAAAGGACTTAGGTGCCTAAATCCCAGAATCAGGCCCAGTGGGATTCACAAAACTCCTGCCCAGACGCACCCAATCCTATTGGCGCCTCAGCTTGCTCCGTGCCTAAATATCTGCTGCAAAGTTTCCCTGAGCTCTTGTGTTTCTTCCTCGGAGCAGGCCTCCAGATGTCTACGCCTCATAGCAAAGCACAAACAAAGGGACAAGCCTCTGCCTAACTCGCCCACGATGCCTGATCCAGTATGTATGCTCAGATCTCACCTACTAGATCAAACCCCCAGAGGTGAGCTTATATAGCAGCAGGAGAAGGCAGCTTTCCTTCATAACTTTTTAGGCCACTAGTTAAGCTATTCACCAGGGCTCTGGGAGCCCCCCATGTGTTCAAATCCCTCCTCCACCTGAGTGGGCAAAGGGATTTCAACAGGGCTCTGCCACCTCTCGTAACCACTGAGCTACAGGATATTCTGATTGGGGCAGGGGGAGTGGAGGGGTGGGGAGGAGTGCTTTCTCCACCCCTTCTGCGAAGTTATTGTTGTGTGGCTAAATATGAAAGCATCATCAGGGGATGGGGGGGAAGAGAGATAGCAAAAGAGAGAGAGAGAATGACACTGTAGTCTGCTAGTTCGCACACTCAGCTGGCAATTGGGAGACCCAGAATCCAGTCCCCATGCTCCACTAAAAAAAAAAAAAAAAGATTATTTAGCTGCAGTGGAACAACTTGAACTAAGAGACAGAAGGCACTTCATCTCAGAATATCCTATAGCCCGGTGATTAGGGCACTCACCTGAGAGGTCACAGATCCCTGTTCAAATCCCTTCTCCCACTCAGATGGAGTGAAGCCTTGAACCAGGCATCTCCCTCAACCCCGATGAATACCCTAAACATTGCTCATGAGGGAGGTTCCTAACTGCTTCCCACACACACACAGTGCATTTTGCAAAAATTGCATTGGTGCTTACAGCCAAGAGAGGGTTTTTCAGCCCAAGCAATGGGGCTCCCAGTACTCACTTGGAGAGCGCGGCAGGGCCTAGCACACACCCCTCAGTTTACATCTCCCATTTGCTACCTTAGTCCGGGAGCCGCCTTGTGCGCTGGGGCTTTTGTGAATCCCATTCTGAGGCACCCATCTCACCTATTTCACAATGAGCTTAGGCAACTAACTCAGGCTTTGTGGCACTCAGTGTCACCACACCAAAGTTTCTCATGCATTGCTTCTGTTTTCCAGCTACTTTTCTTCTTCTGGGAACTAGCGTACTTCCAACCAAAAGAGCCACACACATGTAATTGTTAGGCTACTTAACAAATAGTAATCTAATATAGAAACTGCTGTATTTTATGACATCAGTGGTCCATCTAATCCAGAATCCAGTCTTTAATGTTGGCCATTACTATCTGCTCCAGAGGAAAGTGTAAGAAACCTTGAAGAAGGCAGTTACGAAATAATCTGCTAGGGGGAAATTTCTTCCCAACCCCCCATTAGTTAGAGGTTGATTTATATTCTAAAATATGAGGATTTTAGAGGACGGTAGTAGATTCAATTGTACGTAGGGTGAGATGAACCTACAAGACTCAATGGCTCAAAGCCACTATTTCTAGGATTGAAATTTCTTAAATTTTACCTTCAGAAATATCAGTCAGACCTTTTATTATACTTTCAATGTATTACTGGCAATTATGTGAACGACTGCATTTTATTTCTAAAAGATTAGTTCGCCCAACAGCATGGGGTTCCCCAGAAGGCCAGCAATACAGAAGAAGCACTGATTTTTTTAGACAGCAAAACCTATACTTTTATGTAAAGTATCCGTTCAATGTGCACTGCGGGGCCAGAAAGCAAATAAGCTAATAGGCTGCATGAAGAAAGAGTTAGAGAAGAATAAAAAGGGTTATTATGGTATTATATGTACTGATGATAGGCCCTCGCTTGGAATCCTGAGTTCAGCTGTGCTCACCTTACCTCCATAATGATAGAGCAGACATAGAAAAGGACTAGAGAACACAGCAAAACATGACAGTAGCAAAGATTTCTGTAAGAGGCAAACAAAAAGGATTAGGACCATTAGTTTAGAAAGAAAAGCCTTAAAGAGGTCACACGATTGATGTTGATATCACTGATATAAAACAATGAATGATATAGACAAGGTCACATGGGAATTCTGTTTACACAGTTAAATTAAAAGATAGCAAATGTTAAAGCAGGAAAAGAAATTCACAATAATTAACCCACGGCATTCACTGCCACAAAACATTACTGAGACAAAGAGCATAACAGTTCAGAAAGAATTAGACCTTTATATGGATAATCAATACACCCTCTCTAGCTAGGATAAAAATGTAAAAGAGTTCTACTCACATTTCAAAAACCAATGCTAAGGATGTACACCAACAGCGAAGTGGTTGAAGTTAAGGAGAAAATTCCTCCATAGGCATGTTATTGCATGACTGTCCAATATGAGGAATTTACACTGTTTTTGAGTCCTGGTATTGGTTATGATCAGAATTAGGACAGTGGGTCAGATGCTCCATTAGTCAAATCGATTATGGAAATTCCTACCTCTCTATGTTCCCAAAGAACTTTACAATGTAATGAGTTTAAATCTTGGTAGTGCAACTTTGCCCTAAGCAACAGCTTCCAAGCAGGCTTAGATGCTGTAACCTGTAAGAGGGCTGGGTCTGAGAGAAGGGATATTGGCCAAATCATTCTATACACTTAAAAAAAAAATAATAATACTAATTGCTATGTTTAAGGTTTATGAGAAACGAAAGGTTCTAGCTGTTTTTCTCTGCATAGCTGCTGTAAGAATAAGTAAGCATTTGCAATGATGTTCTCCTCAAATGAAGATAAAAGTACATGTGAAAAAATGTCTAGATATCCATGTCCACAATCTGGGTAGAAGAACTTCTACAGAACCAGCACTGACTAAGTCCTTTAAGAAATCTGTATCACTTTCTGGGCAACTGCCTATGCGGGGAAAGTACAACGATTGAACCAGTAACTGGACCTGTACCGGGTGTCTTCACCTTAGCATTTTCTTTTCTTACAGTCTGGTTTCCAAACACGGAAACAGCTCTTTAGCAATTTAAACATAATGATCCCCCATCTGAGACTATCATTATCTGAAGCACAGTTATGCTTCTGCCAAAAACAAGTCAAGGTTTTACTGTTTGTGTGAAATTATTTCATAATTGGACCCAGATAAACCTATGCCACAGACGAAATATAGATGAAACAGCATGGATTTCCTTTCTGGGTTCCTCAGCAAATCATTCTTAGTGACTTCAAGAAGTCACATTATGAAAAAAAAATCAGGAAGAGGTTGTAATATTTCATGGTACATAGCATTTCTGTCAGTAGAATGAAGGGCACACCAGAATCAGCAGTGACAGAGCACAGCAGAAAAAGCAACATGTGTCACATTTCAGGCAGTGTGTGTCATGCCCTTCAGTTCACAGTATGATACAACCCTCCCCTTACAGTATGTTCTAGGCAATGTGTGTCATGCCCTTGAGTTCATAATATGATGCAACCCTCCCTTTACATCATGTGCAAGCAATTTTAATTCTGCTGCCTTCTCTCACACATAGTAGAATACAGAAGTTAAACAAATATGTTTTTAAAAACTTACATGGGATGCATTTCAGAAGTTTGTCAAACTAGGATACTATCCATCATCATCAACAAAGTCCAGAATTGCCCTGATGCTTTTGCTTAGCATGAAACAGATGATCCAGGCTCCTCCAGCACTCTTGCCTTTTCCCAGTGCCAGAACTAGCTTTACCAAAGGGACTATTTTCCATATAGTACTGACAGGAGGTGCCGCCATTCCAGCTGCCATACACTTACTTATTCTTTCTTTGTTTCTACCTCTCTTTTTCCTTTCCTCTACACATCTTCCGTTTCTTCCTGCCCTTTCCCTTTCCATTATTCTAACCCTTTGATATTACTTCTTTCACTGATCACCTCTAACTCATCCCAGCTCCACCACTTACATTCTCTTACCCCAGCTGTTGTCACTCTCCTCAGAGTTCTTCTAGCAGTAAATACTAACTGCAGAAACTCTCGAACATGATAGCTAGAAACGCTAGCAAATGCAAAGAGGGCAACCACCGGAGGTTGTATGGGAAAGCTGATACTAGTAGAGAGTCTAGTGTTAGGAGTGGGATTTTCATAAGCACTCAACTTTGGCCTAAGGACTCTTATTGGTCTCAATGTTGAAACTCCTAATGACTTGAACGGGAGTTGAATTAGGCCAATGTTCAGCACTTTTAAAAATATCAGCCTTGAACTGCTCTGAGCGTGACACACGAATAGCTCTCATGAAATCTGACACAAGTAGCAACTCTCAGTGATCCTGAAATGGCAGTGCATCATCCTCTCCCAAAAGAATAAAATATTGAGATGGAGGATTAGAACCGTGCCACCAGTGTGCAGCCCTGAACCCTGAAATGAACTTGGCTTATGCTACTTATTTACACAGGACTCACAGTTGACTTATTGACACTATCTGACTCAGACGGGAAAAGAAAACAAACAGTTGCACATGAATGCATGAGTTTTAATGCACTGAATTTTAGTTTGTGTATCTAAAATCTTCCCGGAACTATCCTCTTTCTCAGGATAACTTTAAGTTTGGAGTTTTCGGTTGAAAGATGCATAAAACCACAGATGGCCAAACACCTTGCATTAAAGGAGTTTCATGTGCATTGTTTATTCCAATAATGAATGCTGTAAATGACAGAACAAAAAAATTAGTCCTTTCTATGGTAGTACAAGGCTAAAATATTTGGTCACACCGTGCCCTGTTACAAGAATGCTTAGCATACATTTTGGAGGAAGGCAGGATCCTAGTAGACATTTTTTTATTTAGGCTGTCACTTGCCTTCTGAAAACATAGATCTTTCAATATTTTCTGATACAGAAGGTCAGTCCTGAGAAGAGTGCTGAACACGATGTTCGTTTGCCCTCCTCCCCGTCAAATACATCCACAGATATTTATGATACACAGAGAATTAAATTTTTATCTTGATGTGTAGTTGGAATTACACAAGGTTTTCGCTACATAGTAATGAAGCAGCAATCTGAAATACTGACAATGAAAACCTGCTCTACTAATAAAATAATTAGATACAAGGCTTACATGCTCTCACTGAAGTAAATCAAAGAGATCCCCTTGATTTAAGTGGCTGCAGGACTGGACTTCACATGTTGCTTTTTGCGAGTACTAGTATATACAGGATTTATACTTCTTTATTAAAACTTTGATTTTGATTTCCAGCAGTTCACTGGGATGTAACAGGAGATGAAGCTCAGCATTCCAATTACAGTGTCTCCCAGTAGGTGCGCTCTGTTTGGGGTAGGTATCATCATAAAAGCACCTACCAGCAGGGCATGTAGAATCTCTAGTAGCAGGCTATCCAGATACAGACAGCAGGGATGTTGGGATCCAATAGTATAATCAGGGGATAATAGACTTTTACCTAAATCCGGGATTTTGAGTGAAAACTGACTCAATCAGTGGATGGAAATGTGTGCTTGCCACAAATGTAGTAAAGCCTCCATTTGAGGAGCTTCTGTTGATTTCATTGAGAGTCTTGTGAATACTGGTATGGGACCTGGCTTTGTAAAACTCAGGAGAGCGTGATTTAATCAGTACCGTTTTTATGGGTCACACAACAGCAGTGTGGTTACTCATCTGACTCAGTAAAAAAACTGCACATTATTCCCTTCTAGGTTTTTTTTTTTTATTTTCAGTCAAAATAGGATGCAAGTTTAAACCCCAATAAAATAGACATTACAAGTATTTTAAAAAAAAAAACAAGACAGTTGATAATAAGAATCCAAATGCAGCATGAACAAAATGCTTTCAGATGTGATGAGACTAATGTAGTGCCCATGATATAACTGGGCAGATCCCTGAAGGGTGTAGATAAGTGTGGCTCAAATCAATCAACTTAAATGGTGCTATAGTGATTTATACCAGCTGAGGATCTGGACCATGATGTTTATTTTTCCAAACTGCTCAGGTTGTAAGTTATATTTTGTTACTGCTCTTGGGGCGAAGTCCTCATCTCAGTGATCATGGGAGGTTGACTATTGACTCAATGAGGCCAGGATTTCACCCTTAAGGTAGCTGTACGCTGGAATAAAGGACCCACGGCACCGCCACGGCTGGCCCTGGTCAGCAGACTTAGGTTCGCAATGCTCAGGCTGTAGCGCTAAAAATTGCTGTGTTGACGTTTGAGCTCAGGCTGGAGCTCAAGCTATGGGCCCCGCCCCATCACGGCTTCCCAGAGCTCAGGCTGTCCCACCCAGCAATTTTACAGCTCCGCAGCTGTGCGTGTTTCAGTGTGGATCTTTAGTTGCAATGTGTAATAAGTCATATAGATAAGCCACTGTTACATTATGCCTACCATACCTATACTACTTCAGCAACTCCATGTCCCCTAAATGTCTGATAAAATAAACTTATTCTGCATTACTACGGAACTTGGAACAAGCATCCAGTTAATTTTTTCCCCATCTGTCCATAATTAGTTTTAGTTGCAATTTAAATGAATGACTTTTAAAGGATTATTTCCCCCACCTCTAAATTCCGTAGATGCGAAAGCAGTGATGCTCCTGATGGACACTTCAGCTAGACTGACTCAGGAGAAGTGATCTGGGCACAGGGAGTAGAGTATTTTCAGTATCAGAACTTCATTTTACCAGAAAAGATCAGATGAAGCATAGTTTGGACCATTTTCAAGTCCAAATGAAGGACCAACTCACTACTGGAAAGATATGAAGGAATGAAGCAGAAAGCTAAAAGAAAAGAACTAGACCCTAATTCAGCAAGGTACACATACAGGCATAACTTTCAGTACATGAGTAGTCCTGATCAAATCAAAAAGATTACTCACGTGCTCAAATACCTTGCTGAAGCAGGGTCCTAGAGGAGAGAAAATACAGACTTATCCAAACATGCAACGGGAACAAGGAAGTTGTGAGAACATTGAGCATTCTGTTTAACTGTCATGCCACATTTAGATAGGACAGTGGTAAATGTCTTAGACCAGAGCGGTCAATAATAAATCCTTGAAGAATTTTACAGGTGCTAATTCTTATCAGCAGCAAGCTACCTGAAAGATTGAGAAGGTAAAAGTATCTGTTCGATTAGCATCTGTAACTTAGCCATCGATTTACTCAATACATTTAGCTTTAAAAAACCCACATTTTTGTTCAGCCCTCTGAGTGCCAAATCCTGCTCTCCTCACTCAGGCGAACAGGCCAATTCTTCATTAAAGAGAACCTTATTTCCAACACCTTTGGGTAGCTAGATATGGTAATTGCAAGAGCAACCCAAGGTGAAGTGTTGTTTCAAAGATGCAGCAGACCTGTAACAATGCAATGTGCTCGAGACAAACTACATGATGCATTTTAAAAAGTGCACTTTCCAGCTGTGGGAATACACCCCAGGAGACTAGCTCTTTTTCTCTCTTAAAGTGCCGTGGAAGCACAACATGCAGCATTTGAGGCCACTTCTTATGTATTAACTAGCTGAGAAGTCTGACAGAGAAAGTCTTATATCAAACTGCAAGAGGGATGGGAGAGATACAGTTGGGGAGTCAGGGGGAGGAAGAAGCAGAGTGAAAGGGAGGTTGGCCCAATCCTGCAACTCACTGAAGTAGTCTTACAAGAATAACCTCACTGACTTTGACTGGAATTCTAGCCTGAGTAGAGATTGTAGGATTTGACTTGTGGAACATGTATGCTGAGCCAACTAGCTTTTAATGATTGTTGCTAATTATAGACACTTTGGGGTGCGAATTTAGAAAGCACCAGTCCAATAGAAAGCTATTGAAAGTCAATGGAACTGGTGTTCCTAAGTCATTTACGAGCTTTTGAAAAAAAAATCTCATCTGTCTTGCATTTTACCCCAAAAGCCCAAATCTTCAAGAATTTGGTCTTGCATTTCCATGCTATGTGCACATCTACTTCTTATCCAAGAGGCCAGTGAGGCTTAGCAGCAGCCTAGCACTGAAATGCAGACCTTGAACATGGAATCATTATGTCCCCCAAAAGCCAAAAATTTTGCCACCTCTAACCAAGATTAATGGTTACAAGTGAACTTATTCCATAAATATGTGACCCTTATGTAGCCTCCTGCTCCCAGAGGCAGGAGCAAGAGCCAGCAGCTACAGAAGGGACTATCCGAGCAGTCAATAAAAGGCCGATCAAAAGGGAGCCTCAGCTGCAGAGATGTGAAAGCCCATGGATCAGAGGAATTTCTTCCTCCTTTACTATTCAGAATTCCCCAGCAAAGAGACATTGGAGGAGAAGGAGGAGGAGTAGGCGGCAGGTTGTCTGAAAAGGCCATAACAAAGCTATAGCTCTCATTTTCCACTTTTCTTTCTCACAAACCTAGACAGAAAGAGCTATTGGGGAATTCCTCCACACTGGCCTGACTTCTGCACGGAATGCAGCTATTTGGAGGTACCTGCCAGAAGCCCCGAGGGCTGGTTTTTCACCAGGTGGTAAGAAGAGCCCACAGACTGAATGCCAGGGAACATTCTGAAAGTTTGAGACTCCTAATGCAAAGGTATCTGGGGCTTTTTTCAGCCACCAGTGCCCCCTCACAGTTGAGCAGATTGTTCCCCCTATGTTCAGCCAATTGCTGTCTAGGCCCTTGTCTGGTTCTCCCTATAACACCAGCCCTCCGGCAGGATAATTAATAGTTTCTCCCTTCCTGGGGCAGTAAAAAGTCTGGTGGGTCAGGAGGCTGGTAACCCTAGCAAAGGGCCAACAGTCTCCACCCTGAGACTAGCTCTGTCTAGAGTTCAGCCCCCTTTGTTCTTCAGGCTTCACTAACCCCTCTGCTGGATTGGTAGGGGAAGCCAGGTCCACCGCCAACTCGGTCCCAGTCCAGAGACCCTGTGTGAAGCTGTTAGAACAGGTTTTTCCCAAGCCCTTATTGCTTTCCACCATACCTCTCTTGTCAGCTGTTTCCCAGACACATATTCCATAATTCTCTTTTTCTAGAGTCCAGCTACCTAGAGAGCTTCCTGCCAGTCCACTGCTGAAGTAGCCTGCTTTCTGTGGTTCCTCAGCCTCTCTGGCCATCACCACTCCCTTCTGACCTGTAGCCTCCTCAGCTGTGGTAGGGCCACCAATCAGCTCCAGCTGAGGGGGCAGTTCATCTCCCTTTTAACTCTTAAGCAGATGGGACACATGGCGTCTGTACACCTCAGGACAGACAACAACATGGCTCTCATATAAGAGCAATATTATTCACATGCCCTGCCCTGGTAGAATTCACTCTCTGGAGGTGGTCCAGAGTTGCACTGGGCAAATAATGAAAGCTAAGCTTTATCCAATAGTGTATTCAAAAAAAGACATTTTTCAAATACATGATTTAGCCATGATTAGCAAATTATTCAGCTAATTCAATATGCTGGGAGAATGAGAAAATTCTGCATCTCATCATTTAGCCTAAAAGTATCATGAACACAAAGAAATTCACATGAACAACAACAATGGAGTCAACGTACTATTCACAGGCCTAAAACGGCTTCTAAACTAAAGCCTGATTCTGTCTCCATCTGCGCAAAACCCTAGTGACTTCCATGAAGCTTTGTGAGGGTCTGCTGGATGGAACAGCTTGCAGGATTGGGGCCTACATGAGTGACACTGATCAACATTAGAACAACTAACACTGTATAATGATATAAACATAAGACTAATGCTCATCTGGCAGAGACCATTTATAATTTATGGCTCCCCCCCCACACACACCAGTTTCAAACTCAATCCACTGTGCATAGCGAGTGGGGTGGAGAAAGGGAAACAAACATTTGGAAGCCACACCTACAGGGCAAAATAATCCTCAACAAATATTAACACACCATAAAAGTCAGTTGTATTTCTAACTACATTGAATATTTGGTACAGTTACCTGGAGGAAGCAAAGAAAATAAACAGGCATAACCTGGATTCGGCACCATTTTTTACCACGTGAATTCGCCTAACATACACAGGCAATGACTGCCACTGCATACATAAATAAGACATGTCGATGTAAGTGCATGCACAAACCAGCTGCAAAAAAAGAGCAAGACAAAAATTCTGTTTCTTGGCGCCTCAGCTTCATAGGGGGGGAAGAAAAAAAAAAATCAAACCTTAAATGATGCTCAAATGTCAAGACAGCACTAACGTTAACTGCTTGTAATGGGCTTTTTCTAGAATATAAGTAGTACTTTTCCTAAATAAGTGGCAGGAATGAGGGCTGCAGCAGAACTGTTTCCCGGGTCACCTAAGGAGTGCAACAGGCCGCCATATTGGATGCACTGCTTGTAGGGTTGCCCCATGTCCAGTTTTCAGCTGGAACATCAGGTTGAAAACCGGGAACCTGGCAGTGTCTGGTCAGCTAAAAGTCTGGTAATATCTGGTAACCGGCCTCCGCCACGGGGGGGGGGGGGGGGGGGGGGGGCCTGGGAAGAGCAGCAGCTGCTGCTGGAGCCAGGAGGAACAGCTCTGCTTAGCAGTTGCTGCTCTTCTCACCCCTCAGCCTGATGGAGCCCACTATGCCCAGATTTCCCCACCCCAACCCCTCACTCCAGGGACTGATCCTTGCTGTGCTCTGCTGTGCTTCAATTGGGCAAGCAGGCAGGCTCTGCATCAGCTCCTCCCAATCCGGCTCTGCAGGTAGCAGGTGAGTCCTGGGGGAATGAGAAAAAGGGGGGAGGTAAAGAGTGAGCGATGGGGAGGCGGGGACAGGGAGGGCCTCAAGGGAAGGGCAGGGCAGGGCAGAGGTGTTCGGTTTTCAGCAATTAGAAAGTTGGCAACTCTAAAGAGCTAATCTACTGACTCTTCCAACCACCGTGGAAGCTCTTAAGCTGCCATTCAGCAGCTACTCAAAGCATTTGCCTATGGCTACCATAGCTCCTCTGCCTATTTGTTGCCAGCCCTGCTCCTGTGTTGCCTCACTCCAGGTAACCTGGTTCTGACCATGGGCTAAGTCTCTAGGCTCTGGCACCGGCTCTGATGCTGAGCTCCGATTCCTGTCTACCAATGCTCCAACCATCCCCGTCATTAACAATAAGGGCTAAATACCTTAAGTTGCATCGTACCTTCCTTTACTACTTTAGCTACTGGGGCTATTCTTAATTTCTCAGGGGACTGTGTAAAAATGCTTTGCTCTTCGGTGGTCACAAAATGACATATTAGACATTCTACGCTACCCTCTTTGGCAGACCAAATTCCATTACCCCACCTACTCCATTTGGCTGCATCAGGTTCTTGACAAGGACATTAAATGCTTTCTGACCAAGCACAGTTATACCACATGAGGGATAAGGCTTGTTCCAGGGATGGGGAAATAAACAGAAGTTCCCTACATTAACAAGGAAAGCTCTACAGATGCAACTATCATGTCAAAGAAGGTCTTTTGTTTTCCCTTAACAATAAAGATATGGAGTCTTAATGGGCTAAAGTATCCATATCCATCCACATAAGACTGTTATGAACTGGGGTCTTGTGATTTTTCACTGTTTTGGGGCTTTGGGTTGTTACAACAGCTTTTTTAAAAGTTATTTTTAACCACTATTTTATTTTGCAGAGTTCAGATCTGTCAGTCTACCTCTGAAACTCCCACTGACCTTAACGGGAGAGCTAACAGCAGAATGATGCCATGATCCAGTCCAAAGTTTCTTGCTATGTGTACATCTCCGTGGTTTGGAAACATGACCATATGTGCACAATTTGTAATAATCTCCAGCAAGAATAGCTTTATTAATTCTTCTTTATGCATGCTGGGATCAGATTCTAGTTCATCATGGAAGTGGACGCAAAACAAGTGGATATTAATGTTATTTATACTGTGGAAGTGTCCATAAGCCCGTCATGGACAAGGACCACATTGTGCTAGGTGCTGTACAAACATAGAACAAAAAGACAATCCCACCCCGCAAAAGCTTCCAATCTAACAAAAGCAACATTATTGTAGCCACCATCATCCCTGACTCTAACCACATGGAATATTTTTACTAGGAGCAAGAATGATGAGCAGAAGTGCTCGAAATCCACCGTGATGAGAGCTACAGAAGTACATAGATAAATGCTGGGGATGTGCAATTCACATTGATATCACATACTCACACAGATGTGAGAACTACCGTCCTAAACCCCTAAGCTCCACCCTGGAAAATCTCTTCATGATTCCAGCCAGGGACCACATGTGGACAGATCACTCCAGAGGTTTTGATTGGAGCCCAAATCTGAACAGAAAGCTTCTGCCCAGCATTCTACCGCAAACCACATGATTTTGGCATTGTTGATAAACTGAATAGTCGATTGCTTGGGTTCATTATGAAATATATTCAAGAGACCAAATAATATCAGTCAGAATTATTACGATAAGCCAATAATAATATTATAGTACAGAGAAAAGGTTCAAATCAATACCAGTCTCCAGGATGCTGTTGCATATGCAATGTTGTTACATTTGCCTTACACAGAAGGTGTGCTTTCAAAGTTACACCCCTAAGCTATCTTTTTATATCCAGTCTGTTTACAAGGAAAAGGGTGTCACTGGGTGTGACACCTGAAACTAGACTTAACCAATTAGCTTTCCACCTGGTTTTTTGGTACCATCACAGGTGCTGGAACTAAGGGTGTTGCCGCCCTCCCTGCCATGAAGTGGTTTCCATCATACACAGGGTTTACCAATTGGTGCAATGGCTATCAGTATTGAACTATGCAAATTGTTCCAGCACCCCTGGGTACCATGGTGTACCCCTTATCTCTTCATTATGAACCCATGCATTCCTAGTACCAAGGTACATGAGGGCACCTCCTAGGTTTGTACCAGGCTAGAACATTCATATATCTTGTCCTTTTCCTTTGGGATATTCCAATACTGGCCTGTGAGAATAACTCCTTATCTCTTCCTGTCCTGATCCTGACTGATTTTACTATTTACTCCTAAGCTTACTGCAGCTAATGCAAAGTATTATGGGATGCTTTACATATGTGAACAGAATTATGGGGAGAGTATAATACATTCAAATAACAAATTCTCAACACTGTTATTAATACTACGCCTAGCATCCATGCATTGGCTGACAGGGTGTGCATAAGCACATAAGACAGCCAGAATCGGGTCATATATCAGTGCATTTAAGGGGACAGAAATATTTTTGTGGCAACCTTTTCACCCTGAATTTCCTGACTTCTCTTCAATCAAAATCTAAACTTTAGTTTTACATTGAATCCCACCTTTTGTTTTGAATTCACAAAAATCAGTTCTGATCTATTTTAAAATGGTACACAAAGCAATTTTCTGCATTCCATGTGAAGGAATTATCCATCTGGAATATAAGGCCACATCTCACCATTATTCCAGATGCAGGAAATCCAGTTAGAATTATGGGAATTTTGTATACCACAAAAAACAAACACAATAGCGGGATATGGTCTTAAAAGACTCTCTTCACAAATATTGGCCCAGATCCTGAATGTTACTGAGAAGAACTATATTATAGCGTCATTGTTAGATGTTGATAGGAAAGTTAACTGCATAATGCATTTTAAAAGAATAAGTTATATCTTTGTCACCTGCTGTAATATAGACTGTCTACGTTTATCTTTCTTCCACTTTGCTGAGTCCTAAATGTATTGTTTCCTTTGGACAAAGCAATACACAAAATGCATCTGAGGAAACCAATTTCTGCTACTGGGAACTACCCTGCAAAGGTCTCCAGTCATATGATCTACAGGATGTGCCAGACTGCTGTGATATAATTCATATAATCATCAAACTGCATGTTCCATATTATGTTCCATTTACTCATAATGAAGTATGATGTAACTCAACATGACCTAGCAGGACCTCACATTTCAAGACGGCACGACAAAAACATTCAGTGGATGAGTTTCTTTGTTGGGATTACGCTTCCCACTGATGGTTTCCTTCCAACAGATGTCTGACTGAGAAAGGACAAATATTTAATTGCAACTTATTACAAAACACCAAGAATATCAAATTGTTTCCAACTAACAATTGTAGTAAATCTTTTTTTATCCCTTTCCCCTTTTTCTTATACTTTCTGCTGTCCAGCTACCATACCAGAGCAATGCACATCGGCTCTAGTAACATATAATCTGAATTAGTTATGGTGTGGCTTTTGTACTGGCAAAAGATGTTCTTTAACAAAACAGAATTTTCTAGTTTACTGGACAAATACCAGAAGAAAATTGTGGAATCATGTTGGGTTGCTAAGCAACCAATAGTTCTGGTGTCACTTGTTTGTGATCAATTCAAGTCATTCATCAGGCTCTGAAGCACCATGCTAAGGAATTCCAACAAATTTGTTCCTTGGGAAAGCCACAGAGACTTCCTGCGACACAACAACACTTTCATTCTTAAAAGATAAACTTAGATGTTCTTTTGATGAAATGTGATATGTTAATTCATTATTCTTAACATACTACTAATGGGCAAAGCTTTAATTAACTAACTACATTGTAACACATGCAAGATAAAATGGAGTAATTAGCACTGCTAAAATAGTCACTATCCTCTCCCACTGGGAAAATGAGAAAGCAAGCTTCCTTATCATGCAAACAATTGTCCACAAAATCACTATATGTAATTTACAGCTAGCTTTTGTTGATTTTTTTCCCAGTGAGATGTGATAAATTACATTTTTAATGGCAAACAAAATGGCTGCAGTCCAAACCACACTAGGTAGACATAAAATGCTGTGAATAATATAATCTTTCATTTAAAGGAATGCTTATCTCTAGGCTTTCTGAAATAAAGGGATGGATTATTATGCCTTCACTCATTAAGTTTAATTATAAATGTGGCACACAGTAAATGCCCATAGTAATTACATTCTCTATAGACAAAGTCAGAGAGTTAAGGCTAAAACTGTAATCAAAATGCACATATTGAAGATACAGCATCCTTATTGTCTTGTTTCAGTCTCTGGTTCAGAATTCAATTCCTCATATTTTGAGTGTTTAAACTGTTGTGCTGTATTATCACTTTCAAAAGGTTAATGTAAAAGCTGTTCATATATTTATGATAAAACTTCTACAAGACCAATTTGCTTACAATGTTTTGGTCATGGACATTTCCCAGAATTTTCATGCAAACCCTGCAGTTATTTTCTCTATTGCATCTCTTGCATAAATTATTTTGTCTCATGCCTTGCTCGTCATCATAGGATCTGGTCTTGTAATCAACTTACTCAAGCAAAACTCCCATTGACAACAAAAGGATCCTGTTTTGAGTAAGTAGTGCAGAAGGTTGGTTCACAAGCATTTTCCATTCCATTAAAAACAATTTGCTTTCCTAAGAGCAATCATCCAGTAATTTTGAAGAAACTACAAAAAGGTCATGTTAGGAGATCAATAATATATCACAGTAACAAAATTTTGTCAAGTAAATACAATCTTCATGCAAAGGATCATGGGTTATAATGTGACACTGATCATATGAACAGCTCCAATAAAGCTATGACATCAATGTTTCCAAATCTGGTCACCATCTTTTTAAAGAAAAATACAGACTATTCATTTTAGGGAAGATTTTTTTAATGTATAAGACACTATTTTTCTCTTTGGCTAATATTAGGGGTGAATTCATAACATTTCTTCAGAAGGGCTCTGTGGTGTTTATGAGGTTCTTCCAAATACTATTTCATTAGCACTTACTTTCTACAAGGTAATTTAACTTCATCAGATAAAATAGCACTCCAGAGTTAAACAAAATAAAACTTGTCAAATCACTTGTGAAATTTCCAAACAGTAGGTATGAGACTAAACTACTTCTAGTTAGTAGTACTGAGAATGTATAAAAAGCCATGTATGCATCGGTTAATGATGTATAAAAATGTACGGCATTTTCAGACATGATTTTGCAACTTACCTGTCTAAAACATGTCATGTCAAAAACTTGGACCAAATAATATTAATTATGAGCTATGTGTGAAAAGGCAACTTCTGTTTCCTGGTGCAAAGGCTTGTGTGAGTTGTGTGTCAATTTATTCTACTCCATTGCATAGAAACCTACTGAAATTATGCAATCAGAAAATGGAAGTGGAAGCATTTATTGAACAAAACTTCGTGGCTATTAAAGCTATAATAATCAGATGCATCTTTTGATCAATGATAGTCTCATTGTTCAATTCACTTAATAAACTACCATACATCATGAATGCCTATAGGTTCTTGCACATCTCCCTACTTTTGGTGAATTCAGCTACATTTTACTGCAACGATGAATTACACAACTCTAGAGAAAGATGTTTAATATTTGTAAGAAAAAGAGATGACTATTGAAAAAATGAAACCTGCCTCCAAAAGGATAAGAAAATATATCCCTATAGCAAACTGAAATGAAAGGTTTTGCACATTTGAAGTTTCACAAAGCAATGTGAAATTCAAAAGAAACAATCCTCAAACTAACAATCATCTCAAGCTTTGTGTGTTTGCAAACATGGATATACACACAAAACACCTCTTCTCTTCTTCACCTACTATTCTTCTCAAAGTTTCCCCTTGTGTTTTGCAGATCACTGCACTCAACTGCACTGCAGTGCAAACTTTAGCTGGGCAACAGTTTATTGCTTTCCATGGTATCTACAGCATGTACGTTTAAAAAACCCATCAAACTGCCTGACCAGTAGGGACAGACCATTTCAAAACACCTGTGCCCCAGAAAATGCGTAAAGAGAAGGAGCTAGCTAGCTTCTTGCCCCCCAAAAGATGAGAAGTGATGATCTCCATCCTAGAGCCACACTCCGAACTAAAGCAAAGAGCAAACAGATTCCAGAGCCCAGCCCAGCCCTTCTAACCCAGCTCAGCTGCACTGATCTGAAGTCCCTCATTACTTTGCAAAGGCGACGCCGACCCTTAAAGCGTTTGCAGTTTGCATCCAGCTACCGGCCACATCTATTTCAAAGCGGAGAAAAGCGAGGACACTGTTCCGGGTTTAACTCCAGCCCCGCCGCTCTGCAGCTGGGAGCGCCTGCTTTGACACACACACACACACACACACACACACACACACACACACACGTTTCATGCAATCAGCTGCTTTTCGAGCTCTTTAAACCCCCAGCCTCAGCGTGTCTGCCTCAGCTTCCCCCTGTCGTCTTGCCTTCCCCGTGTATCGGATCTGATGTTTCCCCTGGACAGATCAGCTTGTTCGCAAGGGGGAAAAAAACAAACAACAAAAGACCAACTGGTCTTAACCTCCTAAAAAAGAAAAAGACCAACCACCCCCCCCCCACACACACACACACCCCCACCCCTCTTTCCACCATCTACCCCCACCCAACCACACCCCTACCCACCAGTACCTCAGAGCCTGGGCTTGCTGGTCTCACTTCAGGGAGGGGGTTGGCTTGGGGGTTTTTTTTGGGGCTCTCTGGGGAGATCCCGGAGTTTCCTCGCAGGGGCCAGGCGCAGAGTCCGGCTGGCGCCGCGCTCCCTGGGCAGCAGCTCCCCGGCCGCCGCGTCCCGGCGCTCCCAATCGATCACCTCGCCTTCCCCCGCCGAAAAGGGGAAAGGCACTGAGAGGAAGGAGGCTCCCTCCGTGACTGGCATCAATATCTCCTTCGGCGGCGCTTCCCGGGAACCATGGCAACGAGCCCCGAAACCTCCCCAGTCGCTCCCCGCTTCACGCGCACACACACACACACACACACACCGGCGGCGGCTCTGGGGATGGCCGGGCAGATCGCACCCCCCCCCCAAATCCAGCCAGGCGGGGGAAGGTGGCAGCCTGCAATTTCCCCAGCCCACGCCCCCTCCTGCAGCCGCGGGAGGCTGCGGGCTTCTCCCCCCACCCCGGAGGGAGCTGGGGCAGCAGCAAACCCGGCTTTGCAAACCCTGCCGTCCACCTGACCCGGCGGCAAGGTGGGGCCGGAGAGGCGGGGGATGCAGCGTGCAACCCCCCCCCCCCGCCGGGTCCCTAGGGCCGGTGGGGAGCTCCCCACCTGCTGGAGCCCGCCCTCCGGATCAGCGGGAGGGCAGCCCCTGGAGGCGGGGAAGGAGCCGCGGGCTGCGTGGGGCGCTCACCCTACCTGGGGGTGGGGGGGTCCCTTCCAGCGTAGCGGCGGGCGGGATGCGGAGCGAGGCGGGGCGGGGCGGGGTTCCCCCGGCTCTAGCGCTGGGGAAGCGGGGGGGCGGCTCTTCCTTGGCGGCGGCTCCCCGGGCGGGCGGCGGCTAGCTGCCTCCGCCTCCCCCCCGCTGGCGGAGGGCGAGGAGCGCAGGGTGCCGTCCCGGCATGTCCAGGCGCTCCACTGCCGCCTCCCGGGAGCGCCCGGCGCGCCCCACCTCCCGCCCGGGCAGGGCGCAGGGCTGGGGCGGAGGGACCCCCCCCCTCCCCTCTGAGAATCAGGGGCTGAAAGCGACCCACGCCCAGTTCAGGGCCCAAGCCGCACAGACGCTCCTGAGACTGGGGGTGGCCGGGGAAATCCCCTGCGGGAGCGCTCTGGGAGGAGACGGGGGCGAAGTGGCACCTTGTTGGCTGGAAGCGGCTCCTTCCCTCTGCAGCCAGCGGGCCAACGGAGGGCAGGGCGGAAAGCTGCCGTTTGCACAACTGGGAGAAAAGGGACACCGATCCAGACAAGGAAAATAAGGGCTGAACTGGGGGGTACTGGCACGACTCTTCAACTGATGGACTGAAATCCCACGGGACACAGTGGGGCGCCCACGCCCCAAGTTAATTCAATCACTGGGACTGAACAAACCACCACGCTCCTTTCTGGTAGTTCAATCTCCACCGTCCATCAGAGAGAGAACTTCACAGCCCCCCACGTCCGAGGCAGGTGCTGTAAGCCATTATTAACGCAGCAAATTAGTTAAATTGGATTGTTCTGATTCATTAATTAATCCCACATCATTTGAGACGCCTTCCAGCCTCATTTTCCTACGCTGCCCCCTCATCTCTTTCTTTTGCCCACGTAGCCAAATTAACTCCTTTTGAATTAATGAGCATTTGGAATCTCTGGAGCACACTGAACGACTGGAAAGGTTGGCTTTTACCTCGGTGTGTTTTCCTTTAATAACCTGATTATTCCACAGAGGAACACAGAATTTTCTCCTGTGTTAGGTAGGCAGGTGACACACTATCACCAATCTGTCAACCATGTGAATCTTAAAGACTTTACTCAAGAAACGGGAGAAGGGATTTCGTGAGTGCTTCAACTTCTCTTGGAGTTTCCTGCTTCACTACCCAGCTTTGTCTGACCTGATGCGATGAACAAAAATGATCATAAATGCACATTAACCCTGGGGTGCTAGCACTCAGGGGGATTATTGCTACTGGGGTTAAAGATTTTTAAAAGAGTAACAATTAGAAATTGTTGACATGCCAGGGGAACATCATTGTTCACCTCAGGCAAAATAGTTTAGGTGAGATTATTTTTAGATAGGAAGTGAATAAAATGGCACGTAGGTTTAGGCAAAGATGTTATAAAGCAAGTGAGGTCGTAGGAGAGAAATTCTGCAATTTAATAAGAAAGATGGTGCTATAATTTAATATATGTGTTCTGCATAAGGAAATTGAACACAAAAATCTATACTGAGTCAGTGCTATGGTTTGCCTTTCAATCATGTAAAAATCAACCAATATACAGTCAGAATTTTCTCAGTAACTGTAACTCAGCAAACCTGTGCTATAAGGTTGTCAGAATTTACAACCATATGCAGAGGGGGGAACAGACCACGGTGCAAAGGGACTAAGTTTCGGTTGCTTGTAAAAATCACAGTATTGAGTTCCTGGATTTCCCTGCAGTTACGGCCTTTCCCAAAGCCCAGTAAAGGAAACAGGAGTCATTCCATTCACTTAAGTGGACACTGGATCAAGACTTCACAGTGAAAATGTTGCATTCATATGGCATTGTCCTCCAAAGCCTCATGCAGTGGTTCTCCATACCTTTGTGCACAAGAAACCTCTGCAAAGTAATGTGAATGGATCAATGGACATGTTAGCAAAGCATTTTACTCTCAGTGTTAAGGCTCTGACCAATGAATGGGCTCTGAATCCACATGGGCCAGTATCAGTGTAGGAGTCAAATAGCAGCCCATACCCTTTACCCAACCCTCTCCTCATGTAGAAAGCAGGAGCAGGCAGATTCTCTGAGTCCTCAGAGCTTCAATTTCATGTCTGGTTAATTCAGCCTCAGATTTTCTGTGTTCACTCCCAGTTACACTGAGAAGACTGACTCCTTTGCTTACTTTTCTGGGGTCAGATTATGTTTCACTTACCAGTAAAAAAAAAAAAAAAAAAAAACAGATGGGGGCGGGAAATCAAGAATACTTCAGCTAACTAAATAATTGGCTTACAATTATAATGCTAAATACATCGTTATTAAAAATAAGATAAGAAACCAGCGAAAACTTTTCTATTTAGAGGCCACAGTTTCTCTTGGATGTGGTTTAAATAGACACATTCCATCATGCTTCAGACTTCAGTGGATAATGAAATTGAACAAATGCTACATGCACTCAAATTATTCTTAATATGTGAGGAAAAGAAAGATACATGAGGAACACAAAGACAGTTCAACAATGTGGGGTACCTCTAAAGAGCTAGCTTCCCTCTCCCTGACTTGCTTGCCTGAAAATAAAAGATGTGCTTCAAAATATTATCCATTTAGCTAGACAGACACTGATAGGCACACTGGCCAAATCTGTCAAACCTAATGTAGACTCTTAAATTCATACTACACACCTAAATAAAAATGGCTAGATTTTCAGAGGTGCTGAATTTTTGGTTATTGGTTAAATTTTAAAAATGCACATCAAATAATGTATTATCTTCCCAAATCAAATGCCAGAATAAAAGGTTGGATGATTTAGCTCAAGGTTTCACCAAAGATACCTGGAGCTCTAGAGGGTCGAGTTATATCTAACTTTATTATAAAATGTAACTTATTACATGAAAGTAATATCCATCATTCAAAAAGGCCATTTCAAAGTCGTATGGGAGGGCCAGAGGTTTGAACCTGAATCATCAAGTGTCCAGTGTGAGTGATGGGTACTTGGGACAAAAGAAGAGCTGGATAATGTCTTCTTTGGAGGAAGAATCGTTCTGCTCATAATCCTCAATACACACACAACTACCATATACGGTTGTTAAGAAAGATTCTGTATCTCTGAGTGCAAACCACCTCAGAAACATTTCAGTGTATGAGTAGGTAGGAATGCCAACAGTGAAATGCACTTTGGTACGGGTAATATAGCCATAATTTGAAGTAATTCCTAAAAGTATTACTCCCAAAAGCAACATTTCTGAGAATCACATTGTGGTGATTGAGAAGTTTATTGGCTAGCTTAAATAACATCATGGCTACAAACGTTTTATGAGAATGACTTTTTTGTGGAAATTGGATTTCAGACCAGCATTTCAGAGTATCCGCATGAATTAGAGAATTGAGTGTAACCAATGAAAATGCAGTTCAGTTGTAGCCATTATACCATTTCAAATTATTAAAAATATTATAGAAGCTCCCAAAATCTTCTAGGAAGTCTCTAAACACATAGGAAGACCTATCTTCAGACCCTAAGAGCTTTTAATCTTAAAAGAGAAAGCACAGATGGAGAAACAAGGAAAGTGGTACCACACAGGGCAAAGAGAACAAGGTAATGATTGGTACGCATCTTATTAGTCCTTTTAAAAAATAAATATGCATACTACTGTAAAGCATTCATCTTTATCTTTGAAAGGCAGAAAGTTATAAGGGTCTTGATTAAGATATTGAAAGTTACAGTAGGGCATAATGAAAACTGCTTACTTCCTGCTTCATAATAAGAACAAGGGCAAAGTCAATGAGACTAAAGGACAGCAAATTTGAAACAAATAAAATGACATACCATTGTACACATTTACAATCAACCCTTGGAATTCAGTCTTCGGAGGTCATTGAGTCAAACACTGCAGCTTTTTAAAACTATAGGTTTTTTTTTAAAGGCTGGATAATTTTATGACAGCTAATAACATTTGTAGCCATGCAAGCTAAGATAATAACAAAGGTAATCAAATCTCATGCTTCAGGGCATAAATTGATTACTTGTGGGGGTCATGAAGGGTTGTTTTTTTAACCACCGAGTATAGGATTGCACAACTGACTAGGTGCGTAACAAGAGGGCTTTGCTACTGTAGATGTACATGTACCAATGCTCTGATCTATCTGACAAATCCAATGCTCTTTTGGGGAAGCTAACAAACATAAGTTCTAGTCCTATTTATTGACTTTGACTAAAAAATTAGATTTGTACTTATAGGGACACCATCAGCTTGAAATCTAGTCAATTTTCAAATGAATTAAAAGTAGTTTCAGGTGACACTACATCTACCAGAGTCTAGTTGCCAATTTTCTGTGATTTTACAGTCACATTCTCCTACTTTTAAAAATGTTTCATCTCTTATGAAAAACCCACACAAATAATAGAAAAAAAGCTAACTAACTGATTGTACAGGGGAAGCCTTGAAATTGGCTAAATGAAGTTGCATAAAGTATTGTCCAATGCATAAAGACATTTACGAAAAAGAAACAATTATTTGTTGTTGTCATCTCTTTCAGTTACAATGATCCTTGGTGTCACTTGTAACAAGAGCAGGTAGAAAGAAGTGTGACTTTTAAGCTGATTGTTCTCCTTTAATTAGAAGACGTATGTCTCAGGTAAAATTCATTTTCTCAGAAAACTTGGTGAAATGATACTAGGATTGTCTATAAGGATCTTCTCTGCATTAATACAATAGTCTCCAGTAGTAATTTACATTATGTTACATTACTTGTTTTTGAGGGAAGTTAAGTGAGACCTTTAACATTCCCGGAGGGTGTTGTACTGAGTAAGAGTGACATTCCCAACAAAACACTTCAATACGAGATTTTACAGTACAGTAACTCCACAGCATGGGTTCCAAGTACATGCATGTGTTAAAAGGGTAGACTTGCTGCCTCAGTGTAGTTAGTCTCTCTGCCCTAGACGCCTTCCTCTTTTGGTGCATTGCCCAGTTATCTAGTTGGCGTTTGCCAGCTTTTAGCATGGAACTACAGAACATGGGTCTGAAATGGAAATACAGGTTCCTAGGGCCTGTGCGCCAGAACAGAGTGTGTCCATTCATATGTCTGAGAATGGGCCAGGTTCACTTTATAAAGAAAAGCCAGTATGAAGTAACATCAGTTGAACACACACACACACACACACACACTAATTTGAAAAAGGTTTTGTTCTCTGTTGCTATTTTATAACTTCAATGAAGTCAGGCAGATTTTTTTCTGAAATTAAAAAAAAAAAAAAAAATTACCCGAATTCTGTATGCTTATTTGGTTCCATTCTAAGACCAATTTGGACAGTCAAACTACAGACCCCCCGAAAGCTTTCATACCTTTAACAAAACAGCAGTGTGAATAGTGCCAATAGAATACAAAACTTGTAACCTGATGGCCAAGTAATACAGTACTCATACTGAAATCACAACACTAAACCAATATTTTTCTAATGTGATGCATGTGCACAAATATAGTGTAAGATACAGCATTTTAACATAATATTGGCATATTATATTGTTTGATAGGAAGATTCTAGTACAGACGGCCAATTAAGTACAGCACTTTTTCAGAGTGATCAGGCCAATTAGATCAGTCTGAGAACACTCCTTTCAGATCCAAATTCTACTATCATTACATGGCTAAGAACAGATCATTAACATTATAGTTCACTCACTCCTTGCTGCTTAGAATGCAAAATACTCAAAATTAGAATCTGAAAGCAAAGCATAATTAATAAAGCTACAGGACTTAACATATAACACAAAATGCAATTTAAAATGTAAAATGATGATGATAATACTAATTTGATAGAAACAGCCAAGGTGAATTAGTCTACTATCCTATTCTGGAGCCTCAAACCAACATTGTGCATACCATTGTAGAGTTTCATAATAATTATTCATAATAATAGTGGAGAATCATAAATATCTGTTGGTAAATACTATTGAATAATATTTGGTACCTGTAAGATTCCTGTTAAGAAAAGTTGCTTATTTCAAGGGGATAACTGTGAATGTTGTATCTCAAACCCTTTATCAGGTGATGCAAGAATTGATAAAGCTCTACATTTAACATTGATTATTAATATCATATGGCGTTCAGGAGGCCTGATCCAATCTACCATGAAGTAAATGGAAACATTCCACTTATTGTAATAGGAACTGGATCTGGCCCTAGATGAATCCACTCTCTTTTTAAAAATACAAACAAAACAGAACTAAAATGTAGGGAACTGTACTTGAAAGTTAAAATAAAATTCCTGTATGATAAAGATAAGAAGCGGAGTTTTGAAAAAGATGGTGTTCCGTTATGAAACTACAGAATGATCTTACATTAAAATAGTATCTGTCATCAAAATGGATTCCTAAGAGCTTTATAAACTGACGGTGTGCATTGGAACAAAAATATAACACTGCTTCAACCACCACAGAAGTGCAACCACCTCTGACGCAAAAACATTAACAGGACCACATTATTCTATGTAAGGTGTTTTTCACTTTCTCTCTTTTTTCTTTTATCTAACTGACATCACTGGGGAATTGTCCAAAGGCAGAAAATAATCCCCATCTGGGAATCGGGCTAGGACACCCGGGTTCTTAGTCTTGTGAAAAAGTGCCACAGGATATGTCATAACGACATGAAGTCAGAACCTTGTTTAAAAGTCTTATTCAAAGGCAGCATCATGATGGGCCATTAGTACAACTAGTATACCCTCAACACCACTTCCCTCAGTACCTTAAGGATCTTCTCTTACAACTAATGATCCAAATGCTGCCTTGTGGGGGAAAACAGACAACTTCAGGTGGCATGGCTGCAGTCTACACTCAGTGCTCCCATCTGCAACAAGAGAGCAGAAATACATACACACGGATTATTACCTGGCCTTTCCAGTGATTAAGAGTTTTCAAACCACTATAGTTAAAACAGCCATCGATTTCTTACCTTTTTTTTACTATTTCATTAAATAGCACTTCCAAACATTGAGTAGGTTTGACCCTCATGAATAAACTTGATATTAATACGCAGTCTCAGGAAGATCAGATGTATCAGCTGGACAGGTCTAAACCATTTCAGGAGACTGACAAAGCTGTACCAGAGGTCTGTGCAGGAAAAACTCCATGTGAAAGTGCCTTTAGAGCGGTTTTTGCTAAAATATTCCAAGCACAGCTGGTACTAATCCTGAAAAAAGTGATCAAGGACATTTATCAGAAAGGAATCCTGTCTCATGACATGAGTATGGCATTGATCTTACTTATAAGAAAGATAAAAAAAGGGCAGAGCTGTGGAGATTTACAGTGCATCTTCCTCCTGAACCTGAAAGGTTAGACACCAGACAAAATGAAAGGGACACAACTTATGGAGGTTACTCCTATATTTATATGTGGTGTCCAGGTGGGGGTTGTAAAACAAAGGCTTGCAGAGAGCAACACGTGAAAAATATTCAATGGACCAGGTACAACAGTTAGGCATTTTGGCTGAGATACTCAAAGGGGCTTAAGGGGATTAGGCTTCCAACTCTGATTAAATTTCAATAGGGTTTGGGTGCCTTTCTCCTTTAGGCTCTTTGAAAATCCCAGCCTCCAGCTATAGCTTTGTTTTTTGATGCAGAAGATGCCTTTGACAGGATCAAACAACATTATTCAATTTAAGTGTTAAGAAAATTTGGATTCGGTCCAGTTTTCTTACCATGGGTAGAAAATTTCCCCACTTGCATCAGTATTAATGATTGGTATTATGACATCACCCTTGTGAAGAAGACAGCAGCCAAAAATTAAAAGCATCTCCATCAGGTAAACAGAATTTAAGGTCAATCTTCTAAGGAGGTGGTGTTTTCCTTCTACAAAATGATCCAGGCTCTTTAATTACATTTTTACTGGATTCAAATGATCCCTTTTCCTCTATATTTGGGATTCTTAATCAGTTGGAATAATTCAATTTAATGGATACATCCAAAAAGCCCAACCTATACAGGGCAATACCCATGTCTACCCTTCTATATACACAAAGGATTTATATATTTGGTAGAAAATGGTGGGCACAGAGTTCCACTCAGAATTACTTGCATCTAGATCACATCATAATAAAAAACCAATATACAAAGATGATTTCAGCTATCATTGTCAATGCTGAGTAGTGTCACAATTATAAAAAGGAACATATAATCTTGAATTATTGCTAGTGGAGGCCCCCGATCAGCTTTACAGACAACTGATCAAGATAATTATTGTTTTGTTTTTCTACAGGAAATGAAACAACTTCACTGATCTCATAAGATGTGATGAAAAAAATAAAATAAATACAAAAAAACAAAACAAAACCCACCATAGCCATCTGGACAAATGTGATCACCTAACCATTTAGTTTTCCACACCTACCCTCTCACAAAGTGGCTTGTTATTTTTTAAAACTAGCTATATCCCAGTTTGGATAAGAATAGATAGGATGTTGACTGAACCATTTGGAACTCTTGCATTCACTTGACTTTTCTTCCTGACCTCCATATCTTATGGTAATTTCCAGCATGTCAAGAACATTGCCAATTTCTATCTAGACAACTTGTTTCTAGATACAACCTGGAACAACCCACACTTTCCAATTAAATTTCAGATCACTTTCCAAGCCTACTGGGTAGATAAAGTTGTAGGGGGAAAAAAAAAAGACCTAATAATCTTCAGGAAACTGGCAGACTTCAAATATCTACATACTAAGTATGAAATGTCTGTCACACAGTCCAAAGTATCAACAGCCATGCAATGTTATTAACACAAGTAGGGAAGCAACAGTGCACAGTAACTTGCTCTCCAATAAAGGATTACTTTAAAAAAATATTGGCAGTTCTCATATAGCAAAGAACACATATAAATGGCTTAGCTCTTTTCAGTCTCCTCTGAACATTAGACTCCAGAGAAAGAGAAGAACTATGAATAACTGGGAAAACTTAGCAAAAAGTCAAGTATATTTCCAATTCCTTACCCAGGAGATTTTACCAAAATACAATTCTAAATTAATATTTTTGGAGCCCAGAGAAATTCCTTAAAGCTAAATTAACAAAACTTAGCTGGAGAGGCTGAAAGCAGATGCCAAATGATGTGCCCCTGCCAGAAATTACATCTGTTAGTCGCAGTACAGGTTCTGAATCTGCCACTCAGCAGTTTTTAGTGGGGTCCCACAGAAATTGGCTCCTGGCCCCATGTTATTTAACATTTTTATCAATAATCTGGTGAAAACATAAAATCATTACTGCAGATGACAGAAAGATTGGAAGAGTGGTACATAGTTAAGAAGGCAGGTCATTAATCCGGAGTGATCTGGATTGCGTGGTAAACTGGATGCAAACAAACAATATGCATGTCCGTACAGCCAAATGGAAAGCCATACACCTTGGAAAAAAGAATAGAGGCAATACTAACAGAATGGGGGAGTCTATCCTAGGAAGCAGTAATTCTGCAAAAGACTTGGGGTCTTTATGGGTAATCAGCTGAACATGAGCTCTATGTATGAAGTTGTGGACAAAGGGGCTAGTTCAGTCCTTGGATGTATAAAGAGGGGAATATCGAGTCTGATTAGAGAGGTCATATTACCTCTGTATTTGGCACAGCTGAACTGTTGCTGGAATACAGTGTCTGGTTCTGGTGTCCACAGTTCAAGAAGGATATTTTTAAAAATTGCAGAGGGTTCATTGAAGAGACACAAAAACAAGGAACACAAAGGATTGGAACTCATGGCTTCTATTGAAAACCCAAGGAGCATAACATAGAGAAGGGTAAGGCAGTGGTTCCCAAACTTTTTACTAAAAGTGACCCACTAACTGCATTATGTCTATTTTGGGGATCCGCCATTACATCTATAGTGTGTGTGTGAACATTTATATAACTGCTATTTTTAAAATTCTGTAACTATGTGACGGCAATATTAATTTTGTAGTAACTCCAGCCCCCGCTCCTCTCTCTCTAGCTCCCTACTCTCCTCTCCCACCCTCCCCAAACCCAGCTACCAAGACTCTTGCTTGGCTTCCTCTAGCCTCCTTGCTCTTGCTCTCCCAGCCCTGCCCCCTCCTGTAGCCTCAGTGGGCCCCTCTCTCCGCCCCGTTGGGCCATGATTGCTACCAGGCTGCTGTTTGCTCACTAGTTCCATCTACTTCCTCTGTGCTGCTGCCTGGATCCTACTCTGCACCCCACTGCCTGCTGCACTGGACCAGCAGAAGTGAGAGTGCAGGGGGAATGCTTCCAGGGCATGCACAGGGCAGGGGGTGACATGGAGAGAATCACCTAGATGCTTCCCATGGCCCACTGGTGGGTCAGGACCTACCATTTGGGAAACAGTGGGGCAAGGTGATATTTGATCACAGTCTGAAAGTACCTATTTGAGACTAGAATTTCGATAATAAAAGTGCTCTTCAGTCTAGCAGACAAAGATATAACAAGACCCAATGGCTAGAATTTGAAGTTAGATATATTTAGGCTAGAAATAAGGTGCACATTTTTAACAGTGAGGGTAATTAGCCACTGGAACAATTTACCAAGGCGGATTTTCCATCACTGGCAATTTTCAAATCAAGATTGGATGTTTTTCTAGCTGAAACAGGAATTAATTCAGAAAAGTCCTATGGCTCATGTTACACAGGAAGTCAGATTGGATGAATGCAATGGTTCCTTCTGCCTTTATAATCTATGAACAAAGCAGATTCCTGTAGCACTGATAGTGGATTTTGTGCAATGACCAGTATTAAAAAGATGTAGGTCTGAAGCATCTCCTGTGTATGCAGACTAGTTGGATGAGATGTTTTCCTTTGGTGCTGGGTTTGACAGTGATATCTGAGAGAAATTGAGAGAAATAACTGTAAAATCCAACAGCATTTGGGCTTTCATGGATGAGCTATATTCCATAGTGCTTTAAAGCTATGGGGCAGATCCTCAGCCGGTCTAACTGATCATAGCGCCAATGAATTCTCTTCAAAGTCAATGTAGCTCTAATAATTTACACCATGTGAGGGTTTGCCCTATAGACTTTTCCAATGGCTTTTCTAATTTCATTGAAATTGCTCTCTCAATCCTACTGTGAACTGCTTTTTTGCTGTGCTTATATGTATTACCCTGACAGTGCTTTTGTAAAATATATTACTGTAGTGAATGGCACAATGGACTGTATACTTTTAAAATGTCTTGCTTCATTTATGAGTTAAATGTATTTTATAAGAAAAATGAATAGCGATGTAATGACAAGAAAGAAATAGTACATCTACATTCGGGTACAAGTTCCTCTGCACGGTATTCATTATGATTGCTGACAAAACCAACCTCTTAAAAGGTCTGTGAACACAGCCTAGCATATGTTCCACACTTGATGAATTGCACACATCCATTGTATGACCAATAAAGAAAGGAATCCCCATGCCAACATTCAAACTCTGGACAGGAATGCAAGGAAGCCATAACTCTGCACTAGTGACAGTGAGTACCAACATAAAATAGGGATCTT
This sequence comes from Emydura macquarii macquarii, assembly GCF_026122565.2. NCBI lineage: Eukaryota > Metazoa > Chordata > Testudines > Chelidae > Emydura > Emydura macquarii. The sequence goes on along the minus strand of NW_027130208.1, from coordinate 11,213,491 downwards.
TCCTAAAAGGAATTGTCTATAGATGGGTTATACTCTCTCTCATGTACAAAGCTGTGTGGTCATCCTTACTATTTCTTATTCCTTTTACCTTTCTTGGAATAAACATCCTGTGCAAGTCTTATGTGATTCTCTTGCCACAATGTGCTTAAATATGTCAAAGAGCTTTGGTTTTAACATGTGGTGGTTAGAATATTTTCAGAGCACAGATAAAATACAGAATCATTAAGTATTTTGGTTTCCCCCATATGATCACAACCTCCTGCAGGGTTTGGTGGTTATATTATCCTCCCATTTTGCAGAAAGCATCACAGTTTCTCTCCTCACTGCAGTCAGTAGATATAATCTTGTATATTTGTAGAAGATGGATGACTTTGTTTTCAACCCTGATTCCCAAGAGATTGGATTCAAGTGAAAATACAGAGACGGGGATGTTAAATGCAGCAATTGCAGTAAGACTGAAGCCATAGAGAAATAGGTACTAGTCATTAAAAAAGAACCCTCTGCAAGATAACCTGTTTATCCAAGGGAGAAAGGGGGAAGGATGGAGAGACAGAGGGATAGATTACTGTATATAAAATTGCAGCTTGTTTGAGTATGTTAAGGTTTGGGTATCTACAAGTGCAGTGGTACTTCCATTACTAAGCTTAACTAGACACAGGTCTCAAACCCAAACGTCTGAAGACAGGGAGTCAGAATACAAAGGTTATCAACTGCAAATAAATCTGCAAATGTGCATCAGTGTCGCTGGGGCTCTGAACAGATGCAGGGATGGGCCTCGACCCTGGAACTGCTGCATCCTGATGGACCCAGTGCCTGCACAAAGCTGCACTAAACTCAGTGGAAGATCAATGCCTTGGCTAACATCTGGCACTGTGTTTCAGTCTTTTAATGCTACTCATGCCACTCATGCCACTAATGTACTCATTAAGGGACTAGATTTACAAAAGTTGCTGTGCCAACCTCATCAACTTGCTCTAAACCGGGAACTGTCCACAAACATCTCTGGCATCCATCCAGTCATTAATGATTAATTATTTTATTTGTTACTAATTGACAGTTTATTTGGTACTGTTGAAGACACAGAAGAAGATATGGTCCTACCCTGGGAAGCTTTCAGTCTAAAGAGAACGAGAATAGATTGCAGTTCTCAGAAAGATTTTATTCCAGCACTGTGATAATCTTGTATTTTATTTCTGCACAGGATTCCCAGCGTGCATAGACCTACTCGAGCCAGCTGTCATCTGGCTACCATCATCCAAATAGTAGTGCAGCCATGGTAGCATGGACAGTGACAAGCAGCGGCAGGGGCTAGCCATCGTAGGTATGTACCCATAGGGCAGGTGTGTACGCAGGGCAGCTAGCCTGTGACACTGTTGCCGCCGCCTGTGCTACCATGGCTACATAACTAGTTTTAGAACGCTAGCACCGATGATCGCTAGCATGAGTATGGCTAGGAATCAGGCCCCTAGCTCATAGTGTAGACATTCCCTTACAGAGACAGTTCCTTCCTTGAAAGCTGACAGTCTAAATAAGCAAGATGGACAAAACATAGGAGGGGGGGGGGGAAGGGGCATGGGGTGAAGTGATTTGCCCAAAAGCATACAGTAGGTCAGTGGCAGAAGTCCTAAGTCCCAATTCACTGGTCCATAAGGTCCCCATGCCATTGAACATAATAGAAGTAAGAGATCAGTTCATGGAATATAGCTCTACTTTCTCTCCTCATACCATGCAGGTAGTTAGGCTCACATATTGATTAAAATGATGGTCTCTTTTTGCTGCACATAGAGCCTCCTTGATGCCCAGGAGAGTGTTTGTGTTTATGTCAATGGGCTCTAAGAAAGCAATTGAGAACAGTTAGACCAAGCAACCCAAAGAATCAAATGAGTTTGTTTATATTTCATTTTACTTTAGTTTGGGTGGAATAGATCATTGTAAATATGTATCTAATAATACAATCAGTGTGTGTGTGTTTGTGTCTGTATGGAAGTGTTGGTTGCATGTTTTATTTGATTTACATACCAATCAAGAGGATACATAACTGAACAATCATATTCAAATTAGATTTATAGATTAGTATTATTGTTGTTTATTAAAATCGTTTTGTTTTAAGCCCTCTGAGTCAGATAAAAGTTTTGTTCCATACTTATATTCTAGATAGAATGTGTACATATATATAAATAGCAGAGATACCAATGTACCTTACACATTTGAGTAGTTGATAATGAATATGAAAGATGTCAATGTTTCTGATTTTTAATGAGAAATGGGTGAGAAAATTGCTAGTGTCAGAACTGGTTCTGACATCCTGAAGTTCAAAAGTTTTCACTGGAAACTTCTAAACAAGAAATGGAGTTATGAGTGTTCTCATTGGTTCATACAGGTTAGCATGGAATTCTCTTCTTTACTGGGATGAGAAGTGGACTAATAATCACATGGGAAAATACCATCTGATTAGACCTAGGTGTTCTCTCAGCAGTGAACATCATTTGAACTTAAAATTCACCAGTAACCTGGAGCCTCAAAATGTTTGTGGGTTTCAAGATAGAGCAATGAGTTTGTAAAAAGCATCAATGGACACTTTCTGGAAACACAGACGTTCTAACAATGAACCACTATGGGTTTCTGAATGTTCAAACCAAGGCTGATTTTGAATATTTTTGTAAGTCAAGTTGAACATGTCAGAAAGATCTTATGAGCATCTGTAAATATGAACAAAGAACTATCCATTACACTGTCTAATAATAGAAATGGAATGAACATAACTATCAGGTGCTATCTCCTTAAAATATCTTCGCAGCATATGTTATTTCAGTACAACAGCCATGAATATTACAATATTGATACAGATTAAATAATACTATATTTTCCCTGTTATATTGATTTACAGAAAGTATTCAGATCTGAGGATGTGCTGTTAATCAAGGTATCCCAATTGTAGGTCAACCTGCCTTCCCCAAGAAAAGGTCCCCAGGAAAGTATTACCTCTAGTGTGCAGGAGAAGACAAAGTTACCAGGAAGAAACGTGAAAGGCCATAAATTTCCAGTAACTGTCTGGACTGACAAAGCTCCTCCTCAGCTGAGATGTATGCAAGCCATTGTGATGAGTTCTGCAATGCAATAGAGAAATTCATGAAGTGCATTCAGAGTGCATGATATTGAAAGGCAAGTGAGAGCAAAATATGGTTTGAATTGTGATGAAGTGGATAAGGAATGATTATGGGTATTTATTCTGATGAGTTTAGTAGCTTGGATTGTGACGCAGATAGTGAATAAGATTAATTGTTTTACTAGTGCCGACTTTATCTCATGTAGGAGTGACGATGAATAAGGGTCCTTAATTAGCAAAGCCCTTTTCACCTGAACTGCATAAAATACTCTCCTCCAGGAATTGCAGATCCCTAAAAGGGCAAAGTGAAGCTGGAAAAAAAAAAGAGACTGTGCCTGATTCTGTGTCACAGGTACTGGTGTCAATCAGGAATAACTCCACTGAAATTAGACCTGTATAAAACTGGGACAAGTGTGATCAGAATCAGGCCTATGTTTTCTTAATGAGCACATCCCTTTTGTTTTAAGAGGGAAAAGAATATCCATTGAAATATGTCCAAGAACAGACTGAATTTTTCAAGTGCCAGTTTAAATGGATTTCATTTTACACACAAAACTGTTATTATTATTATCAGTTATATTGCAGTGATGACCATAGACCTCAGTGTCCATTAGGGCTCCATTATTCTATGCACTGTACAGGAGTTTAGGAAAACACAGTGCTTGTCCCGAAGTTTATAATCTAGAGTTTTTCTCTCATGCTAACAGAAATTGGTCCAATAAAAGATATTACCTCACCCACCTTGTCTCTCTAATATTCTGGGACCGCCATGGCTATAATTACACTGCATATACTCTAAAAAAAGACAAATATCATACAAAGAGTGGGGGGGAGAGAGAAAGAGAGACAACATACAAAGGGTTCAAGGTGGTGAAGGCCCATGAGTAGCTCCAGGTCTTTTTAAAATATATTTGATTTTTACATATTGTTTGAATGTAGCTTTAGTGGGTGTTTCTTTTCTGTCTCTTTTGTGGGGATGCATTCAGGGTACAAGAAAGAAAGGGATCACTGAAGTAACATAGTGGAGTGGTTAAGGAGGAGGGAGACTGGGGAAAGAGGTAGAGTAGAAGGAAGAAAAGAGGGAGGTGAGAATGAGAAGCACAATGAGTAATGGGGAGGGTGAGACTGGGCGTCGGGAGGGTAGCTGGAGTAGCCACCTTCAAGTGACCACAGCATGATAAATCAGTTTTGTGGCCCTGAAGTCCACTATCACTCCATAGGTACAGCACAGCAGAGGCAGGACAAGCTGTCCAGCACCATCCTGCTAATGATCCTCGCACAACTTTAGTAAAGTGAGAATGCCTGTAATTCATCCTCCAGACCAATTAAATCCTCAGCCTCTCTGCAGAGATTGCTAATCGGTGTGCCAATTAGTGTCAGCTCTGGGGGTGGTTTTGTTATGTGAACACTTCTCCATGACGAATTGGTCTGAGACGGGGACTTCAACTCACGCAGGGCTCTGGAGAACTATGGTTGGTAAAAATTGTTTAAGGCTAGCTCCTCAGGTGTGTCTGAACTCCGGGGACAACACACACACATACACAGGTGGTTTTCTGCCACATTTCTACCACATGCTCCCAATCCTCAGGGTACACGCTGGAGCAGTCTTGGGGCTTCTAATGCTTCCTCCTGGCCCCAGGAAACCATGAGCATTCCTACAACCAGGGGAACCAGGAAGCAGTGATGTAGTTCTTGCTATGCCAGCTTTATGACACCTGGAAATACACTTCTATATACCCATTCCCTCCTGCTTGGCCACGTTGAAGTCGGTGGGACTACTCATGCAAGTAGCTGCTCAGGAGTAAGGGGTTCACAGTCTGGCCTATGAGCTGTTCCCAGTTTGGGGGATCTACCAAATAGATCAGCCCTATGTTCATTAGACATGTAATTCAGGCATCAGTGACTGTCTTAGTGATTGAGAAGCAAGCCCAGGCATCTCCAAAAGGCTGGTAATTTAGTGGGTTCCTGGGAATACAAAGATAGAAAAAGCTTTTGAATCATAAAAATGATACTCACAGCCCTGACACCCCCTTCTATCCCTAACCTAACCTAGCCCTCCTACACCCTAAAAAGAGGAAATTAATAAATTCTTAAGAATTAAAACCCTGCCCCAAGCAGGTTTGACCCCCCAAAAGGGAGAAACGCCAGGGATTCCATGAAGATCAGTAGGGATTTCACTGTTGCTATTTAATGTATGTGACAGTCACATGCCTGGATCCAAAAAGGGACGGAGGTATTGCAATGCTCAGCATCATAAGGCCTAACTATTAGGGGTCTAGAAAATCACAGGAACACCACCCATCCACAAAGCCTGAGTTAGGTGCCTCCGTTCCCTATACAATGAATGGGGGGAGAGAGACACCTTAGATTGTGATCCACAAAAGGCAGCATACTAGGTTGGGAACTTCCTAAGCTAGCCAATGGGAGATGTATGCTAAGTCCGCATCTCTCAATAAGTGTCTAAGTCTGGGCTGGAGGGAGGTGCCTACCTCTGAGAGCAATCCACGACTGGGAACTCCCCTGCTAGGGTCAAGCAGCTTAGGCACCTACGTCGTTTCTGGTGAGAAGAAGTTTGGTGCCCGCCTCTCTCACATACAGGACCCCATTCGTTAGGCATGCTCAGAGGTCACCTGCTAGAGTCGGTTGCATTCTAAATCTGGCAGGAGGACAGGATGGTGACAATGCCATCCACCTTATAACTTTTAGTCCACTGATTAAAACACTTGCCAGGGATGTGGGAGAGCCAGGTTCAATTCCCCCCTCTGCTAGAGGGGGAGAAAGGATTTGAACAAGGGCCTTACACATCTCAGGAGAGGGCGCTAACCACTGAGTTATCAGATAGTCTAGCCTGCCCTATAAGTCATTGGACCAGAGAGCATGAGACTGACTCTATAGTGCAGTGGTTAGGGCACTGAGGTAGGAGATCCAGGGTCTAATCCCTGCTTTCCAATCACTCTTTAGGTATGTATCCAAAGCTTCAACAGGAAAGAGATTAAGGAAGCCTCACATCTGACTATCCCATTGGCCCATGGTTAGGGCACGCTTCTGAAAGGAAGAAGATCTCTGCTCAAATCCTTTCTCCCCCTTGGTCTGAAGGTGGACTTGAACTTGGGTCTCCCCTATCTCAACTGAGCATGCTAACCGCTGAGCTAAAAGTTACAAGCCGCTGGTGGCAGCAGCACCTGATCTTGCCAGATATAGAATGGGATCCAATCCAGTAGGTGACCTGTGAACATGCCATGTGAGATAGGTGGGCGAACACCTAGCTGGGGGCTTAGGTGGCAGATATGCATCTGGCCATCTAGAATGAGGCAGCCAATGGAGATGCCAAGAGGCAGAAGCTTAGGCACCAAGGGAATTTTTACCCTGAAAACTTAGCATATGTCGACTCTGCAATAAAAGCCAATTGACATGGGCTCATGCTGTGGGGCTAAAAATAGCAGTGTAGACGTTTTAGGCAGGGGCTGGAGCCCATGCTCTGAAACTCCATGACAGGGGAGGTTCTCATAGTCCAGGTTCCAGCATAAACATTAATGTCTACACTGCTATGTTTAGCCTCGCTGTGTGAGCCTGTCAGTTGACCTTGGCTCTCAGACACGCTGCCACAGGTCTTTTATTGCAGTGTAGACATACCTATAGATGCTGCATGAGTTTAGGTGCCTACAGGGTTTGGGGGGGATGCAGAGGTTTGTGGATTGCAGTGGAGCCTAAGTACAGGACTCGGGCATCTAAGCACTTTTGTAAATTGAGGTCTAAGATGCTGTGGTGATGGGCAGCAATATAAAACCCTAAGACAAAGAGACTGTACCTTATAGTAATAATAGGGTTTGAATTTCAGTGCAGGATCAGTGGAATCCAATATTTTCAAATCTGCCACTGCCTTTTTTGTCCCTAGTCTGAGAAGGAAAACCTGACCATATTTTTCAGCAGTGCAATCTCGTGTTTGCTCCTGAAAAGCAGCGCTACCCTAACCTAATCGGAACTGAACTGGAGGACCAGTTATGTTCAAAGCTAATTTCACAAGGCAGCCTGCACCTGGGAGAAAAGATGACTATGCAAGAGCAAGATTGTTCTAATTGCAAAAATCAGTTTTCAGCAGCCGGTGTCTTGCAGTAAGAGGATGAATAAAAATAGACTGAGCTGAGGCAAATGAGTACTGAGGGAAAGAGCAAAAGCCAGGAAGAGAAAACACAGTTGTCGGAGGGTGAGGACAGCAGAGATAAGGTTAGGGTTTTTTTTTACATGTACACTGTTCTATTTTTTACATGTCTATTTGTTTAAGGGATTGCATGAACTATGAGGACATTTCTATGGCTTAGCTGGAACCAATGTGGAAAATAGGTGTTTCCTTTGCTATGCATCAAGGAGATGACATCCAATCAGAAAAAGAGTTTGGGCTCCAGTTCCACCTCCTCCCGCAGATTTCCCAGTAAACACCTCTTACTGGGCACCACTTTTCCTGGCTCTTTTATTTCAGCCTCAATGTTTCTACAGGCTCAGGAAGACAAGAGATTCAGTCTGGTGTAGCAGCAGCCTAAGGAGCTAAGACAGCATTAGCTGCCCAAACTTCTTCTCTATTAAGAGCCCCCAGTGTTTACAATGCATACCTCCCAACATTTCAAATGGCTAAAGCAGGGCTCACCACCAGTCAGGTTTGGTTTGTCCACTTCTCTGTCTTCATCTACAAAGGGGCCAACAGGCCGAACCTTTTGCACCCAGTGGCTTTGAATGTAGACGTTCCCCTTCAACCAGGGCAGAGAGTTGTGGGTGTCAAAGCGGGACAACCCTGAGAAACCCCATATTTTTGTGAGGTCTGACAATGCCCCAGTTCTCTGGAGCACTGGGGACATCGACCAGTGGGAGAAATAAGGGGCACTCTAATAGAGGGAACTCATTACCAGAGCAACCCTTCGAGCCACAATTCTTCCAGTCTACTACTTGCTATTGTTAATCAGTCTGGTTCTGCAGCAGTCTGCATTTTCCGTGGCCCGGCCCTCTGCCTAGGTCACCCTTTCAGGTCAGTCCCCTTCCAGGGTAACAGAAGTCCAACTGAAAATCCAAATAAACATCTAAACAGTTTTCTTCCCCATCCTGGGCTACCCTGAAGTTCCCCGTTCTTTGCTCCTACTCCAGTATCTGCAGAGTCAGTCTTTGTTCCTTAAGCTGACCACTACCTCTCAACATTTCTCCCTGGAGGTTTTTTTCTTCCTAGCAGGTTTCCTTCTGCCTCCTCTCCAGGAAGCTCATACTTCTTACAAACCTTCCCTCTGTGTCTCCCACAGAACCCTACAGGTCCTTTCCCTGCAGCAGCCTTCTTCTCTCTACAGCTTCCTCTTCCTAACTGTGTTATCCAAGCCTGTTTATGAGGCCCAGGTGTTCACCATACTAACACTGGACCTCATTCGTCCCACCTCCTCAGGCTGAGAGGCAGCTAACCCTATCTGTATCACGATTAATTGAACAGTCCTGGATGGCCCAAAGTCTCCTAGCTTATAGAGGGGCATGTTCCCTGTTAGAGCCACAAAATGTGTAAACATATAATTGATCCTGCCTGGGTCAACAACAGGATTTGAACCCTAGCCAGCCACCACTAGTGGTATGAGCAATTAATACCTGATCTACATGACGAATTCCTAGAGCGAGAAGCAGTTTTCAATACGTGTGGAATAGCCAATAGAGGTAGACAAAGACTCACTTTCTCCTAATATGAGTTACAAGTGTACCACTTAGGAGCTGCTTTTAACCAGTCAGAGAGAAGGGAAGGTGATATAGGGCTCCCTTCTCCAGTGAAAAGATTGTTTGCCCCATAAACCAGGGCTTGGACTTGAAAATTAAGCAGCAGTCCAGTTTACTTAAAGATTTTTTTATGTATTTTGTGTGGGCCTGTTATTGATCAATGTTAAACCAAAATAGCCAAAGAAACCAGTGTTAAGTTTCAGTAAACTTCTCATGTTTATAGTAGGCTTGTGTTGTGTGTGTGTGCACAACAGAATATTGATAAAATAAAGCTAGCCACAAAGGCACAACATTGCTTGAATTACATTCTAGATCCTGGTTCTAACCTGTTCCTCATATTGACTTTCACACTTCTGGTGCTGTTGACAACAGTAAAGGTAACTAACATTTAACTGAGAAATAATTGTATTGAAATATTCATGACTGCCCTTGATTCTATCAGAGTGTTACATTTGAGGGATTTAGCTGGGGTAAAACTGGAAGTTGGTGCTAATAGACTGGAGGGTATTACATGAAAATATTGGGAGTATAACATGTTATTATGGGGGTAGAGATGTTCTTTCTTATAATCACACATTTACATAGTAGAATAGTCTTTGAATAAGGATTATTATAATGCCTGAATGCCTAATTGAAACAAGGTACTGTAGTTAACATAGTAACAGCTTAATTTTGAATCTTTTTATCACACTCAAATGTGAATCCAAATTTAAACATAGGGAAGAAAATGCCACAGATAATGTATGTAGAAAATAACAATGGTATTGTCTCACATAAGGAGCTTATGTAAATGTAGCATAGTAAAACTCCATTTACTGTAAAGCTTTCAAATAGCCAAATAAATGATGGGAAAAGCTTTCTTTTAATTTGCGTTTGCATTGTGGGATTTCACCTCGCCACTGTTCAAGAGACAGCATTATTCAGCAAAATAAGAGCTTTGTTAGCACCTTTCCTAAGCACAAAGTCTGCAAATCTGTATCTATTTTTTAAAAAAGATTTTCATTATTCATCCACTGACTATTCACTAACTGTAACCCCCAAAGCAAACTCTTTAAAGACAACATAGAGATGGGGCATATTTTAGATTACCGGGGGGGGAGAGATCAGTGTTCTATTGGTTAGAGAGACAGTGGGGTCCAATGGATAGAGCACAGGCCTAAGGAGTCAGTACACTTGTGTTTTATTCCTAACTTTGCGTCTGACCTGCTGTGTGACTTCAGGCAAGTTATTTCATCTCTCTTCACCTCTATTTCTGTTCTCAACATTTGTCTGTCTTTTCCAGTTAGCAAATAAGCTCTTTGGGCAGGGACTGTTTCATACTATGGGTCTAAACAGTGGCTATCACGATGACACCCTGATTTCAGTTGTTATGCTAATTCAAATAATAATTATATGTGGACAGGTTTCATATGGATGGATGACTGAATGGCAAAAAAAAAAAAAGAACATTTCTTTGCTCCGGATAATCATCTTAATTCTGCCGTCAGTGAGATATCCCTCAATTATAGGTGAATCCGTATGTGCAGAAATCAATCCTAATTCTTCACCGCCTGGAAGCAGGCTTTACTGAGCAGCTATTTCAGGAGCTCTGGAAAGGAATGGGAAGGGTTTCCAGAGCTACATTGGTCAAATGGGTGGTAACTGGGATGTTACTTCTTGTAGCACTTTTCCTCTTTGTCAGTAAAGTGGCTGGCACAGACCGAGCGAAGAACTCAAAGATTTTGTTTGAAATGTGACAAATGGGTTGTTTCCAGCGGTAAAACACTGGCAGAATTTGTGACAAATCAGTCCATAGAACCAGGTAGTTCTTTGTTTCACAATGAAAACAAGTTCTAGGGGATGAATTTAATAACTTGAAGGAAAAATATAGATTCATAGATTATAAGACCGGAAGGGACCATTATGTTCATCTAGTTGGACCACACAATAACACAGAGGGCCAGATTCTCAACCCCTGCTAAGCCTCCTTTACACGGTTGCAGATGCATAAAGCAGTCACAAGGCAGAGGCTGGGAATTCATCCACCACCCTCTCGTCAGGGTACAGAGCATTCCAGCCGTGGAGGGAGGAAGCTGAGGCATCACAGTGGTTGGAGGAGATAGGGACAGGGATCAATGTTATTGTGTGATCCCAGCTAGATAAGTGGTTTCTTCACATACGGAGGAGAATATCACAGATGGGCGGGAGGGAGTGGGTGAGAAGAAGGGAAATATGCAAGTTGTTGTCTAAAAAGCAAAGCAAAACAACTGCTTTGAAGCTGCTTAGAGGTTTGGAAAGTTAAAAGTCAGAGGTTGATTATGGGCATAGCATGTATAAGATGGTCAAAGGTTCACGATAAATACAATTTAACACACAGTTCTTCAGTTGAGCACATGATTCTACTTTTTAATCACATGGCTGTGTAGTTAATCACAGCTGGGATTTCCAGAGGGGCCTAAGGAAGTTATTAATGATTATTATTAATTATCTGTATTATCGTGGTGACTAGAGGTCCCAATCATGGGTCAGGGCCTCATTACGCTATGTTCCCAACTGCCATTGGCTATCAGTGGGAGCTGTGCAGCTAACTTGCTAGGCTCCTTTGAAAATCTCATCCTACATGGATATCACTACAATACACTCCTCTATGCCAACATTCATTGGGGACAATATGTGCTCCTGTCATAGAAGGAGCTTTCTTTCAGAGATGGATGATGTTTTTATCTACATAGCAGTACAGTCTCCTTCAAACAAATCACTGCACTGGCCCCTAACTTAAAAAAGTATCAGTCTAAAAGTCTAAGATGAGAAACCTTGGTTTTAGTAACCATGCGCTTTTTAATCCCACTATATTTCTGCAACAGTTATGTGAGGAACCAAGTCCGAGTCTCAAACCCCTTTTGCACAAAAGCTCCCTTTGACTTTAGTGGGCATTTTGGATGCACAACAAATGCACAATCAGAGTAAGAATGTACAGTATTTTGATGAGCAGAGATTCCCTAAGTATTTAATTTGTCATAGTTCTTCATGCGCCCACAATCTTGACAATTAATATTCAAGTGGACTTTTGAAAAGCTATTACTCCTACATTTGATTCCTCTTATTAGAGGTGAAATACCTTAATAACAGAACATAATTCTCCCCTCACTTACACCATTTGTTGACCTCGGTGGAGTTATTCCTGCTTTACTTCAGTATGAATGAGGGGGGACTCAGACCCATTTTCTTTAATTATTCTTTTTCTATCCATTCTGTTGTTCTGGCCAAGATTTTCAGAAGTGAATAGTAATTTGGGGTGCGGGTAACTTGGGGTGGTTCTCAACTGGAAGCACGATTCAGGGGCCTGATTTTCAGAAGTTGATTGTTCAAAATCAGGCAATTTCAAAGTACCTCAAGCTTGACACCCAAAAATTAAGGTCCCCCCAAATAACTAGTCACTTTTTAATATCTTGGCCTCCGTTGCCTTTGGATACAAAACCATTTGTCATCATTTCCTTTCATCAGGTATGTTTTTTAAACCATTTACCTATAAAACCATTTTGTGATTTTATATATAAAACTGCTAAGCTACTTTTGGAATAATTCCAGCTTTTTCATTTTCATTCATTCTGATGCACATATTTAAACAGTTTCCACTACTTCAGCTTTCTTGGCCAAGCAGAAATATTCATCATACTTGTTAAAGTTTATATTACCTAGTAGCAAAGCAATTTATCATAACTATACATGAATGACTTGCCTGATTATTAAAATACTGTTATATTGAAAACTGTTCAGTGTATACCACATTCCATCTAATTTATTCTTGTTGTTATTTGACCTGAAGCACAGTAAAACTACAGAATAATACATATGATTTGGAAATTGGGGCAGGAAATTGAGGTAGTCAGGGTGGGCAGTTGGCATCTGGGGAGAATTTGCTGGCATTACCTCTTGCTGAGAAATTTGCATGTAGCCTGTTCTCCTTTGCAGGTCTTGACCAGGGTTGGGTTTTGCCACTGATTTCAGATGGACATGAAAGGTAGATTTTAATTGAGAATTAATCCATATTAAACTTGGATTAGTGATGCCATATCCCTTTAACTAGGGGCAAGCAAACTGAGGATGGCAGCTGCTGTGATGTTCCCACTGGGGAATCCATCTTCAGTAAATACACTTGATGAACACAGATTTTCCCTTGGCTGCTCACACTCATATTCATCTCTTAGGATTACATAAATTGGTTGTATCCTGGCCTTAGGTATAAGTGCAAAACTATGATGGTCTTAGAGAGGCAACATGCATAATACCACAAATGCTGAATCTACTGCAGGATGTCCCTCCTCTGTACTTTATCGAAGTTGACATGTACATCTTATGGATGATCGTATGTGATGTCACCTCTATAACCTATCTTCCCATTCCTGTGTTTGTATATTGTCTAATTCGAGTGTAAAATCATTGGGAATCTTTCATTACTAGTTGTCTGTAAAATACCTGCTATATTGTTGGTGTTATGTAAATAAATAGTGAACTCCAGTAGGGAAATAAATAAGAAATGGAAAAGGAAAACACAGAATTCATGGCACTTGGAACTGCCAGCTTGATAAGTGGCAGCATCTGAAACACTCTGGAAGAACATGAGGGATATGGAAATAGATGCTTAAGAAAAGTAGCATCTACAAAACTAGGGCTGCTAGGTGCTATGATAATACAATAGTAACAAAATACTCTATACGTTAATTGTATTTAAAGAAGATACAGGCACCCAGGAGGACAGTGAACAAACAAAGAATGACTTCAGCTAAGTCTGAAATACTCACCTGGAGTCAATGGAGCTACACCAGTTGAGCATCTGTCTCACAATACCGGCCTCAAGAAATGGAAGCTCTTCTATTTTAAAGGATTCCGTTCTGACTGTTAACAATACAACTTTTGTTGCCAATTCACAACACCAGGTGGAAACGTCCCATACTGACTTGGGCACAGCTGAAGGGAAGCGTACAAAAGCAGAGCAGATCTCTCTTAGGGTATGTCTAAACTGGAGCTGGGGGTGTAATTTCCAACTCAAGTGCACATCCCTGTCCTAGCTGTGATCAAGCCAGCGTGCCAAAAAAGAAAAAGAGCGGTGTGGCCATGGAGGCACAAGTGGCAGGATGGGTGAGCATCCCCAAACACAATCCCGTCCAACACTCCAGGCATGCACTTGGGGTGGCTAGTCCATGCTGCCGCTCGCACGGCCACAGCTACACTTCCGTCTGTTAGCACGCTAGCTCCATCAGAGCTAGTGCGGGTATGTCTGCTTGGGCTTACACCTTCTACTTGAAGTTAAACCTTCCAGCTCCAGTGTAGATATACCTGTAGCCATAGTCAGCCTATGGACACCAGTATATTGATATGACAGGTACTCACAATCTGAAAATGTCGTTTCTGAATCTGATCCTAAACCAGAACTACATTGCAGAATGAGAACTAGGGGAAATGATAAAGTTCCATTGAGACCCGGCAGCCAAGACTGTGAAAATGGACCTCTGTCCAAACAAAAGCATTTGATATTTATTTCACAGTATATACTTTTGTAGTATGGGAAACTTCCTTATTACACGTCTGTGTATGTGATTTGTAGCTAGAGCTGAAGCAATTGAACCAGAGCTGAACATATATGGTTTGTAATTAGAGCTGAACCAATTCTTTGTTATGAAACTGGAAGCCTCACAATAGTAAACTGATTGTCGCTAACTTGAAATCTAGCCCAGGTACAGGTGGTCAGACATTATGGTGGTGAAGATTCTATATAACAGTGCCCAGAGTGTTTTACAAAGGAGGTAAGCATCATCTACATTTTACAGATGGGGCAACTGAGACATGGGGCATGAACTGACATGCCTAAGGTCACCCAGCAAGCCAGTGGCAAAGCTGGGAATAGAACCCAACTTTCTTGAGGTCCAATCCAGTGCTCTATCCAGAAGGCTATGCTGCCTCTCTACCATGTAAATGCCTAGATAAATCAATAAAAGGCATAGGATGGTTTATGGATAATTATTAAGGCTAATGAATGTAGGATTCCCATACTTGATCAGAGAAGTAGATCATCTAGTCCAGCATTCTGACTCTGAAATTGGCCAATACCAGATGCTTCAGAGGAAGGTGCACATAACCTTGCAGTAGGCAATTATGAAATAACCTGCCCATAGAGAAAGTGTCTTTCCAACCTCCATTAATTAGAGGTTGGTTTATGCCCTGAGCCATGAAGGTTTAAAAACCTTGACCTAGTCTCATGAGAACCTGGGGGATTTGTGAGGATACTAAATAGTGGTGACAGGGTTTTGGGGGTTGGGTGGAGTGTAACTCACAGAGTGTAAACCAAAGCGAATTGAACTAAAAAATAAAATGCACAGAAACATATCCCCATAAAGAGAGCTGCCTAGGTTTTCACATCTCTAGTGTAAATGGCATCTAATATTTTGACTGGAATGAGGAAAATTATTCAGTGCAGTGTATGGAAATACACATATGATTTTTGATGTGCCTTTTAGCTTCCATTTAACTGGAGCTTAATGCCGGCTATGGGGAAAAAACGAGTCTTTCATTATATAGAAAAATTTCCCTGGGACTTAAAGTTTGGATTTAAGAGTAAAATTTATTAGATCTGGTTATTCTCCTGGATATAGCTGGATTTTATAGGAAAATGCAATGAGATTTTAACCATTCATAAGGGATGATGCAAATTTACACTCTGCTATTTTAAATTAAAATTTAAGAATTATTTCACACATCTTTATAAATGCTGGTCATATGACTTTCTTCTAGATAAGAAGCTTACATACCAGTTTTTTAGCTGGTAGTAATTTATTATGGTTGAGTTATAAACTTTTGAAAGTAAGAATTCATAATGAAAATGCTGACAGAACACAATCTGTAAAAGCTTCTGTGGGTTCTTCTATAAAACTAATTTTTATGTGAATTCTCTTCTGCTCCTTGTGGAAATCTTGTAAGATTAAAACATAGCAAAACTGAAATGCTTTTTAACAATAGAAAACCACAGAGCCCATTATGGCTGCCCCTTTCCTTCACTTGCAATTACATCTTTCTCTCTTGTTTGCTTTCTTGTTATCAATAACTCACTTAACCATTGCTTGAACTAGTGTGAAATAAGCTTTTGGCCAAAACATTTATTTTTTAATCTGAATCAAAACTAAGCTTTAGATGATGTGTCCATTTCTTCCCACTCCCCTCCCCCACCCTTTTGCAAATGGAACTGAGGTCATGCTATACACCATTCTGTGTGGGAAGCGAAGCATCTGTCTAGTCAGGTTATAGGTTTTACTTCTTCTTAAGGAGCTGAAATCTTCTGTCTTGTTACCTATGTTATCTTAAATTGCAGAAGATGGTATTTTGGTTACACACAGCAAACCACCTCCCGAAGCAAATATGTTCTTCTGAAGCTATAGTGACCACTGGCAAATAAAGTATATTTCTTTAGGTAATGTCAAAATGATGTCTTATAGTAACAATGCCGGCTGCTTTGATTTATACTGCCCTCCTCTAGCAATACAATCCAGCATTCTGTTTGCCCTTTTCACTACAGTTGCACATTAAGCTGAATGCTTTAGAGATTTTCCACAACTACCAGATCTCTTTCCTAATCAGTATTCAGCAGCATCTTTCCTTTTAGCAGATGCGCTATTTTCCCCCCTTTGTTCCAAGATTCATTGTTCTACATTTATCTGCATTAACTGCAGTTGCCATTTATTAGTCCAGATGCAGAAATGATGCAAAAGATTGTGTGTGTGTGTGTGTGTGTGTGTGGTTTTGATTGCACTGAATCAACAGACTGTTTACATGAGGACCAGGATGCAGGATTTATGAACAGGTCTTTGGAACAAGAGATTGTTCTCAGTCTGCATATCAAAAAAAAAAAAAAAAAAGGCAGAATTCTGGACCAGCAGAAGTGAGCCTACTTCAAGGATAGTCCTAAACACTCCCTTTTCTCTGCTTCACAGAAGATAAAATTATACAGAGCTGTTCACCAGCTGAGATTTTGTCCCATTATTTCTTTGCTGCAGAATGTCTCTTTTTTCTAGTGTTTCAATTTAAATAATAATTTGTAACCCTGGATCATAGTTATTTTTCTGAAATGGGAAAAAAGTGAAGTACGGAAAACATATGCTCTGAATATACAAAAATCATTAGGAAATGGAGAGTATGATGTCTCTTCAAAAATACTGACAATACAAATAGGTGGCAACAATAAAGTAACTTAAGCTGGAATCCTGTGCACATTTGGAGATAGGAAAATAGGATTGGACATACCTCACCAGTTCATTGGTCTATGAAATCCTATATCCTTCTTTCAACAATGGCCAATAGATAATGAGTTAGAGGAAAACAACCCCTGCCCTCATAATGCACATAAGGTAATGTGAAATACTGTTAGAAAATGGGAGTGGGACAAGACAGTGACTTAAAATTTTAGGGCAGCAAAAGAGAAGAGTCTTAGATTTATCAAAGAGGAGAGTACCACTGGCTAAAAATGTAATCACAGTGGAACTGAATAGTGCAGGTGATTATTAGTGGTATAGAACTTTTCTCTGCCAGGTCACCAGTTCAAATCACGCCCTATTCAATGGTGGGTGAAATTTATTACCATAGAGTAATTGTTCAGTGGCCTTTGTGAAATGAGTTGATGGTCTCAGGCTAGCTTCTAGTGGGCAGGGACATCATAATTAAACACTAACTGGTCTTGTTGTCTGAGCAGGAGCATAGAGGACAGAGATTGAATGACCCTCTTGACACATTGGGTGGCCCAGCCAGAAGAGACTGAGAGGCATTGGCAGGCGAGGTTACAGGCATGTAGCAGAACTACACTATGGTAATAGCAGTTAGAGTCCTTACTCAGGGAGCGAGGCCTCATTGTATTACGCATTATACAGTAAAGCTAAAAGACATTTCCTGCCCTGGAATGCTCACAATCTAGGATTTTAACAAGGTACAACAGGGAGACGAACAGGCACAGGGGACGGGGTTGGAGCTCAGCTCGCAGTAAAGATTGAGCATCTCTACAAGGCTGGGGTGTTTATGAAACTTTATATGTTCACTTAAATAAAATAAAATATGTACTAAGTATGAAGCAGGGGTGTTGCTTATGTATTATCACCATGATGTATCACACAGGCTCGGGTCAGTGGAGACTGGGAGACTTCCATGGCAGCTGGAAGGATGGTTCTCAAAAATGGGTCGATCACTCAGGCAGGGAGTGTGGCATCTGGAGGCAGCAGGATTAGGGGAACTTCTACCCAAACCTGCAGCAGCTCAGCCATTGTTGAAGAGCTAATAATGGCCCTTTCAGGGTCCATTTCAATAATAAACCTTTCTTACTCTCCAGGAAAGAAGTAGGAAAAGTAGGAAAGGGGAAGATGGTGCCTTAATTCAGACCCATCAGGCAAAAGCCTGGCCATAGAAATAAAGTCTGTGGCATGCCCTGAATGCTAACATATGTGGGCCCTGATGGGCTGTGAGAAGGGGGTTGTTGCACACTAAGGTTTCCTGCACTCACTGTAGAAAACTCTGCTGTTAGACACACCTGTGTAAATCAGTATGGTTACATTGACCTGGTGGAGTTACTCCAGACTTATACTGGCGAGAGCAAAAATTGAACCAAAAGTCCTGACCAAATATAAAAAATACACAACCAGAGAGTGTCAGCAACATGGCTCACCTGTGCGTACCTGTTGCTAGGTCATTAGGGAGAAAATGTACTCCAATATAGCCTGGCCTCAGATCACATAGGGTTTTGCAGATTAAAGTTAGCATGTGGAATAGAAACTAGAAACTAGTTGTGGAATAGAAACTAATAGAAACCAGAAGCTAATGGACAAAACAGTGCAATGTGTGGAAAACAGATATACTGTATTGATACAGAGCCACTCTATCACATAAATGGACTGCCATATACTGTACTAGCTAAAGCTTCTGAGTGGTCTTCAAGCCTTGTCCCAATGAGAGCGCTTTGCAATAATCCATTCGAGAGGCAGCAAAGGCATGAATAACAGTGGCAAGGTCTTCAGCAGTGAGATAGGGTGAGCTGAAACCAATAAACATTGTATGCTAATTTCAGTGATATACTAGAGCTGAGGTGCATTTCAGATAACTAATTCATGGACATGGACCAAAGTTAGCAATTTCAGATAAGGATTTGCAAAGAACAAAGTTGCAGAGCTCGTTGTGTAACTTACATTAGTGCAGCCATTAAAACACACAAAGTGCAGATATTATGGACATACAGATGCACTCAGATTTAGGCATGCAAAGAGAAAATTAAGAGGAAATGAAAAATAGAATAGTTTTCTAACACTTTATCCATCACAGATGTTAAAATTCTGTCCCTTGCTCGCTTCTATGTATCTGCTTTCAGCACTGAGTATTTTTCTGTAACACTTCTCTCCTAGGACCGATAAAACCACTGCAAATGCCATACTGTGCAGTGCTGAATGAACTACAACAGAAGCAGTGCCTGCTTCACTAGTCTGAAGTACCTCTGTAGTATTCCAGCAGCGTGAGGTTGTGACTGCTAAGCAGGGGTGGTAGAAGTAAGGAGCTGAGTTGGAAGGAACTGAAAGGAACTAAAACAAAACCAAACAACCTGATCAGAGAACAAAAAGAGGTAGAGGGAAGTGAAAAGGAATAGGAGGCTGTTCCAATGCCCAGATAGGTGAATTAGGATAATTCCACTGACTTTAATGGGCTTTGGAAGAGTAATTCACAACCTTTTGTGGGTTGGTGACCCATTATTTAAAGCCAAAAATGTTTGCAAGCCACTTGAATTTACTATAAAAGTAAGAGTAAAAAAATGGCGTGTGTGTGTGTCCTTGAAGGACATGGGTGTATGGAGCCTGGCGGAACAAACTAGCAGGAGCAAGTTGCCTGCACAGACGTGAAAGAGGCAGAGCTAGTACTACTGCATTTGACCTCACAGACATGGAAGGGTTTGGCAGCTGCACTGGTATTCTGGGAAATGTACTATCTTTGCTTTAGATTGCAATAACATTTTCTATGCCTTATCCCTTTTATGACACTCCCATCCCCCTATACTGCAACACACTGATTGCTCTTCTCTTTCCTGCCTCTCAGTCTTTGGGAAATGCACTAGAGATAATCATCTCCTTGATCATCATATAACCCAAGTAGAAGAACATACAGCTTTTCTATATACATTTGGACTCAGGAGCTGCTGATCACTTTAGCAATCACTATATATTACTGATAGTGTTATTATTTACATAATACCATAGAAGTGTATGTCATGAGGTGTCAAGAGATGTGCATGTACAGAAACATAAGACATGTGACATGCATGCCTGAACAACACTCCTGGGCAAAATCAGTCTCTCTCTGATCTCACTGGCATCCCTTCAAATGGTGCAGCTGGCACTCCTCTCCACATCTGGACCCCTGCTTTCCACCCCTCCAAACTTCCTCTATGTTGATTTGCACATATAGGTGCACACGGAGAAAGGAGCCCTTGCATTCCTTCAAGCAATTATCCCTGGCCCTTGCAAGTATCTTGCAAGGGGCTGGGGAAATACAGCAAAAGGATCCTGGTGCCTCCCCTCCCCATGCTCCCTCCCAAGAGTCAGGAACAATCTGGCCTCTTCTGTCTATCCATATCTTTCACTCTCTCAGGGTAACATAAATACTTGCATATATTCAAGAGTTGAAGTTGCAAGGAGACACTGCAAAAAAAAAAAAGAAAAAAAAAGAACACATTGCAATGCAGTTAACATTAATCTGCTGTGGGTTGCTGCAAGGAACGTGGTCCGAAACATTTACATTATGCTATTTATTTTCATGAGTTTGGGATAAACCACAGTACTCATCTATTACCAAGCAAAGTGAAGTCATGGGTGGGTCATGTTAGGTCATCCCAAGCAAATCAATATAAATCACTATTCCCCCCTGTCTTCAGCCCTTTTAAAAATGCATTTACAGTCTGAAGTAGAAGCAGAGAATATTCAGATTAGGATGCTGTGAAATTTATTGGACTCCAACCATGCACACGTATTGCCTGGTGTTATGGAAAGATCATTTTTGCAGTTTTGAAGTCACAAGGCTTCCCCCTCCCCCATATTGTAAGGCAATAAAATGACAGTAACATGAGACAGAACTCTATTATATTGTATCTCACTCATAGGAAGAACAATACATTTTATTTTGAGGCTTTGGCTTCTGACTCGTGTGATTAAGTATGGAGAGGCACCCATTTCTGTACACGCATGTGCACACGCAAGATGAAACAGCCTGGGGTTAAATTGCACATGAGATGGTTGTTTTCAAGATGAACAAGAAATGAAGGGGTTTCCCTAGCAATGGTAATAACACAAACCCTGTAAGGATGTCGCCTTTCCCCGCTCTGCTTTCATTTTTTTCCTACTCTTTGTGACAGTTCACACACTGAGTGACATGAAGAACCACACAACTGGAGTCTAGGGAAAGGATTTTAAATGACCTGAACCAGAGCTAAATTATTTCACTTTGTTTACAGATTTAGCAGACGCCATTCCGTTGCTAATGCTGGATATGGATGCTTATTAAACAGGAAGGGATTCAGCAGAAATTAAATTTGTTAGTCTTTAAAGTGCTACAGGACTCTCATTTTTGCTTTATACAGACTAACACGGCAACCCCTCTGGAGTATTTTTCTTTGTTTCTTTCCAAATGTCCTCTTGCTAACACTGACAAAATGATTGTTCATCATAAGAAAAGAATGAGGTAAAACTAAAAGCTATTCTAAGTGCTGAATTCAGGGGGGGACCAAGGATAGAATAGATTTACAAGACCTGAAACTGGCAAACAATGGTGTCTGGAAAAAAAATATTAGTGGCTGATACCATTTTTACAGTTTGGGTGCAATATTACACAAAGTGGCATTAATTGATATATTAAATGATTCATCTTGTCATGTTATGGCTTCATTTGACATGATAAATTTCTTTACAGCATGGTAGTCTGCTTTTAAAAAAAATCAGATTGCAATAAATTATCGCAGTATCTGTTTGCTCTTTAAAAAAAAAAAAAAAAAAAAACCACACGGCTGCAAGACCATTTTGCAGAAAAGCTGATTTGTTTCCTAATCATTGTGAGCTGGTTGTCATCATGAGCCATAGGAGGCTGACATATCTCTGGATGATAGAAAGTTTTCTCAGCAAGGTAAACTCAATACTTGACCACTCTCCCTGAAAATCTTATTGATATGTGTTAACATTAAAATGAATCTCCATCCGTCTCCAAACGTGATGATAAAGTCGAGCACTGTAGATATCAGAGCAGAATTTTAAAGGCACAAAGTCAATGGGAGTTGGCTGCTTAACTCCCATCTCTGCCTTGGAAAATCTCCTCCACAATATTTATTGTATCTCCACTAAATCTACCTAAAGATACAGGGCTTATTCTAGAATCACATTCCGGTCCATTTTGCCATTCCCCTAAGACATGGAAGCTGAAAATTGTTTGGATCACTCCCGCTGAGCATTTCTCTTGCATGGGTGAGAGTTCCACTAGTATAAAGATGGCTGCTGTACTTCTCCCACCACTGGAAGCTTTGACAACAGGAAGTAGGCATAGCTAGCAAGCACTGCATTCCAACAATCCCTGGTGCACAGAATGACCCTGGGGATCAAAGCCTGGCAGGCACAGTTTACAGCAACCTTGGAGATGCTCTAAACAATGGACGTTGGGAAAACTCTAAACTACTCCAGGGCCAAACCAGCTGTCCCAACACTGATAGCTACAAACTGTTCACCATTTTGTTTGCCAATACTAGATTTAGTGGAGGGTGAAGGCCAGAATCTCTTGCATATGGACAATTGCAATGGGAGAAAAAGAAGATTCATAAGTGACACTGATATCTGTATTAATATTTTTTGTTATAAATTGTTTAGCTACAATTGATCAAATGTAAATTAACAAAAGGCCAAAGTATTCCTACTAGATTCAGTATCTAAAGGTTTAAAGACAGTTATATTTCAGAATGCTTTTACAAATTACAAAGAATTTAATGGATGTTATGGATTTTTTACCTCCTTAGAGAATTTCTGCAAAATTCAATTATTTTTTGGAGGCTACTCGAGTTTATATCTCACTGTGATGATGAATTACCTATTGTACTAGTAGACTTAAAAACAATATGAAAAATCAATTGTTTGACAAAAGGAAAGACAGAGAAGAGCTAAGATTGGCACATACCATCTTTGCATTGTGTTTAAAAATGAAGCAATTTAAATCACCACATTTTGTAGCAGCATCTGATAAAATTTAAACTGTTAAGTATTCTATGCAGGCTGATTTTGCCACCAATGTAATTAGGCACCAAGAAATTGTAATTAATATAATGAACTCTGTCTTTTAAACAGTTAGATTTTAAAGCTAAGAATAACTATTATCGCAAGAATTAAATGGTTTTGTTTAAAACATATGTATTCTGTGCCAGCCGTGAGCAATTTGTATGCAAACCTTTTCATAGGCAGTTATCTCTGCCTAGATGTGAATGTGGTATTTAGGATTACAAACTGTCTAAAGTAAGGATAATATTATGGCATGAATAATGCTGGTAGCAATAACAATAAATATTATTGACATGGCATTTTAAGTAAGGCCTGTTAGAACAAAGCTCTTTACGACTCAAATCTGTTTAGAAAAGGGTGAAACATACTGTATTAAGGGGGATCTCAGCCAGTGTCCTACAAAGCCAGAGGATGCAGTTTGAAGACAACTGCTTTATAGCCATACATTTACAAACATATTACTTCAGACATTTTTGCCTTGAATAGCATATATATCAACAAGAAAAAGTATCACTAGCCTGAAGCTACCAATAAAGATGGTTGTACTGCCAAATGGTTAAATTCCATTTACAATAATTTTCATGTTATTCTCATGCTAAACAAATCAAAAAAGTGCTGCTCTGGTATTTAGTTTGTAATGATAAAATCTGTCTCCTGAGCAGTGATGTGATCTGACACACAGAATACTAGACTTGATCTCATCCTTACGTGATCAGATGTTACATTTGACTGTGTGCCAATTACGGTTAGCCATAGGTAGATCCACACAGAGTCCATACAAAGATCTCTACAACAATATTGAAAAATATTCCAAATTATTGGAGGGCAAATCCTCTATGCCCCATTGCTTTGTGCCTTGTGCAGTTATGGATATCTGTTCTTCAGATATCGTCAGAAAGAGGTGAACCAATAATGCAACCAGCACACGCTCCATTCCATACTCAAACTAGAATCCAGATTGACAAGTTTTCAGGACATCTGAGGCAGTTAGATATCTAAAAGCTGTCTTGCCACAAGCTGTTCGATAATCTTAACTGAAAACAGAAGATGAGATGCAGGGTAATAGTTGATTATTAGTGTCAAGGGATGTTTTTTGAGCAGTACCCACACAGATGTTTCTTTAAGAGATGCAGGCAATCTGCTTTCCTTCATAAAAATGTTGACAGTTCACCGCAATGGGCCCAGGATTTTCCAACTGGCCTCCACCAGCTAGCAAGGACATTGATTCTGAACACAACTTGTCACACAAAGCACTTCCAACAACTCTAGTACCTCAGAGAGTGCCCCTGAATGAAACCCAAGCAGTGAAAACAGCGTTTGTCCCTTCAAGATTTTGCCTTACTCCTATTGTATCGAATAACTCCGACTGTTAGTGCAGTGCTCACCACCATGGGGCCCTAATCCTGACTGAGGCCTGAGGGTGCCACTGAAAAATAAATATTACATAATAGTGAATAATGGATCTCCTCCTATAAGTAAGGCACACAAGACCTACATTTACAATATGACACGCTTTTGCCTACGTTTTGGGGTGCTTAACTTACTTTGAGTGCTCAACATAGTTTAGGCTTAAGAATTTTTGGCCAAAAATATGTATTTGTTTTAAAAGTATAACCTGATGGTTCCAACTTCTTTTCTTTTTTTTTCTTATTCCTTTTTAAACTTCCCTATTTGTTGAGATACACTTGCGCTCAGTGAGTTCCTAGTCGGAAAGTAACTCCATGGAATTCATGTCAATAAAGCAAACAATGATATTGTGCTTCAAAAGTAACCAGGGGTCCAGTCTGGAAGCCCTTCCTCATGTGAGCAGTCTGACTGAATAAGGACTGCAGGATCAGGCCCCTAATTACTTAGTATGAACCTCTGAAGGGCATTATAATGCTACTAGCCTCTGTCTCAGAGCTCCACTAGAGTCCATTATGAACGTTCCACTTTATAAAAGACTTTGCTATAACTCATGAAACACTATAGCTCCCAAGAACAGCTATACAGAAATCTCTATGTTTTCACAGTTTGCTGCATCCCTACAAAGGTGATTTAAAAGCCACTGCTGAGAGCTTACAATTCAGATTCAACTTTGTTGTAAAGCTTTTCCAGATGTAAGTTTCCACAGTATTTTTCACACTGGTAAGCTACAAAGGGGGCAAGCAAAGAGCTGCTTCCAAACCCAATGAAGTCAATACAAGTTTTGCTCTTGACTTCACTTGACGCAGAATCTGGTCCATTCTGTACGTTGTAGAGAAATGCTATTCAATACAAATCCATGCCACACTCATGAAGCAGAGGAAAGTCTTGTCTACACTAGAAAGGGTTTGCCAGTGTAGTTATGCAGCTGGCCAATATAGCTTATATCATTACATCATTTCCCCAGATGAAAAAAAAAGCTATACTGGCAAAAATAACTGGGTCCTCACTAGGGCTTTTGCCAGTATAAAAATGTCCTAAAATGTCCCTCTCTCCATTTGATATTACTGTACATGCAAATGTGTCTAGTGTATGCCAAGCCTAAGCAGGAATGAACAGCTTCTTAACTAGTGTGACCAGAAGGTCATTTCAATGAATGACTCCAGTATTATTTGACTTATTTGCAATATTAATTGGTTCCATAACCAGGCCTAGGACCAATTTTTGAATGTAGCTTAAAGAAAAGGAAGGAAGTGTAAAATATCCAGAGAAAGCTACTTACCAGCAGAGAAAAAATTTAGCACAGTTTGGCTAGAGGTTTGCTTCATTTCAGCTTATATAGTGGAAATCCTTCAATACGTGTATTTAAATTTATGCACTGAAAGTAGACCCACTGACTACATACTGACTCAGTATACAAAGCACATGCATAAGACTTTGGGGGATCGGGAGCTTAACAGGGCCGCTCCCAAACAACAAATGAGTTTGGGTGGTAGCAGCGCTTATGTTAGAATAAACACTCAAAGGATCCATCTGCAAAATGGGGAAATCCATTGCTAAGTCTGCCTCAATCTCTGTCTGATTATCAGTATCAAATGCGGCAGAGTCCATCTTAAGGGATAAGCGAAAAGAAGAGCAGAAGTGCAGGGAATTTCTATATTATATGGCAGATTTGCATAGTGAAGCAGGAATAGTGATTAACAGGGCTGTGAAAGAGAAGAGCTAGAAATTGTTGAGCATTCTCAGTAAAAAATATATATCTTGTGACTAAGAAACTGTGGATGAGTTTCCCTCAGCAGCCAAAGACAAAGTGAATTGCTGATCATACCAAAGGATACCAGAGGAAGCAGACAAAATCAGCCTGTGTAATAATATCTAAGGTTCTAACTCCAGCTGTATGTTCACAGTCCTCGTTCTAGTGTAGTTAGAAAGGGTCTGAAAAAAGTAATAGATCCTTTCTAGCAAGACGTAGGTTCTTAGAACTGCTGCAAAGATCCCTTGGGTTTGCGATGGGGAGCTTAGCAGAAGTTCAGGGTGTTACAAGTAGAATGGGGTGATATTTTTGGCTTTATCTTTTTTCCCAACAAAAAATGCAGATTCAGGTCCACCAAAACATTTTATGTTCATGCTAAATTCCTGAAATGTCTTAGGTTAAAAAAAAAGGGGGGGGGAGGGGGAATGTTTTGTCTCCACATTTTCTACATTTTGATTTTTTTTTTATTCAGGATGACTTTTTCTTTCAAATTTTACTTCAATTAAAAAGAAAAAGGTCAAACTCAAAAATGAAGTGAAACATTTTGCTTACCCCAAAATGAATTTTATTTTCCCTCTGCAGTTCAGCCAGTGAACTGAAAGAGCAGTTATTCACACAATTCTAGTTTCTAGCAATTTTCCCTGTGTGAATGGCCTCTTTCAGCAATCCCACTGCTTAAAAGGATTCACACTGCTAATATAACTGCAGTCAGAGGAACAGAAAACACCCATTGCTCCATTACCAGTAGGATTGTGGGTAACGTTGATAAATTGTTTAAGTGTAAACGACGTAGGAGTAGCTTTCCTAAAGCTGGTAAAATAGGCAAATATGCCCTTAGGCGGCATGTGAATCTTTCCTTTGGGGAGTCAACATAGCGCCGGAAGCTCCCTAGAAGTGGAGAGGCCACTGGCACCAACCCCCTGCGAAGTCCCACCCCTGTGAGGCCTCTTCCCCCAAGGTCCCACCCTCACTCCCACTTCCTCCCAAGGCCCCCTTGCTCCTTTGCCTGGCCCCAGCCTTACGCTGTGCTGCAGGGCTCATCACTGCCCCCCAGTCCCCTTACTGCCCCTCCCAGGGCTTATTCCTCCCTCATCATGCCTCCCAGGGATCAGTCCCGTTCTTTCCTTCCGCTCGCACCCGGTGAGGCCCCAGAGGGGGAAAGGGAAAGGCCTGGGCTGCAGCCGGGGAGGCAGGGCGACTTGGGGGTGTGGCTGCCCAGGGAACTCGGGTTAAGGTGGAGCTGGCCTTCAGGAGGCAGGAGCTCCATGGCTGCCACCCCTTCCCCTTGCAGCGCGGAGGGTGGCGCATTCGGTTCCCACCGCCGAGGAACGCTGGGCTCCAAATGAGTGAAGTGTCCTGCCCCGGGCTCCCCGCCTGGTCAAGCGCTGTGCTGTGGACAGCCCAGAGATGCGCCTGTGGGTGGGCTGAGACAGAAAGCCATGCCAGGGACAGGCAGCGGGGAAGAGACACAGTGGGAAGGAACCTCAGGGCAAAGCGCAGATGGGGCTATGGACCGGGCACCAGTGGGCCCCCTCCCCCACACTTCTAGGAAGCTTCCGGCACTCATGGCTGGTGCAAAGGCGGCGAGCCGGCGCACCTCCAAAAAGAGGCGACCCACACCGCATCCGGCATTTGCCCCCTGCATGGCCAGCCTTTTTTATTTTGAGGAGTAAGTGCAGAAGCGACATTTGGGTTGCGTTAATTTTGATGAAATACCACCTGAAAACTGTCAGATGCTCAGTTATTCTGATTAGGACTTTTTAAAAATCAAAGAGACCTTAGCTTACCACAGGAGATCCTAGCAGTGCACTTAGTGTATGTGTTATTCGGTAAGAATGTTTACTAGCATCTTCCTACAAACACAAGTATTAGAACAGGAGACATAATTTATGGGGGCAAGCAGATGCATTGCAATTCAGCCATGTTACCGCTCGGGTTCAACGCCTTAATGGGCTGAAATAGGAGAGATCAAGAGCTATTATACTTGCGAGGATGAGGACGTTGTCATCATTCAGTATCATTCCCCTACATTGCCAGGGGCGTACACATTTCCATACAGCGGGTGACATTAATTAAGGTTGCCTTTTAGGAAATTCCTCAAGGGTCCCATGCTAGTCCCATAATTAAGTACTGTCTAAGCATAAACATGCAAGCCAGTGCAGTTTTAAAGTCAGTGAGCCAGATCATCATCTCAGCTACACTTAGATAACAATAGAATAATAGCAATAGAAGAAGAGAAAAATCAAAACTAAAGAAAACAAGAATAAGAAAAATCACATCCTTTTTGTGCCATTGTGCCTATTGTACCACAGAATTGCCCTGTCTAGCCACGTGCCAGCAGTATCATTTAATTGATTTTTTTTAATGAAGTGCTAATACAGGGTGAAATCTGAGTCCTACTAAAATCAGTGGGAAAACCCCAATTGACTTCAATGGGGCCAAGATTCCATCCACAGACTGTTTGGAACTATCTCAGTTTGCAGAATCAGAAATCTCTCTCTTTACATTTCCAGCTTCATGCTCTGTGTCCTTCCAAGGATGACCTGCTGCTTGGACTCAGTAGCACTCATTAAATGGTACCGGAACAGGGTTTTGGTGAAAAGGCAATAAAAGTCCCAAGAAAAGGCACGATCCTCCTGCCCTGCCTTTTGCCGCTCTCATAAACAACATGAGAAAAGAAAAGCTCCAAGAAAAAAGCAGATGGGGGTAAATCCTTTCCCCGCAGCCATGGAGGCTGCTCTTAGCACCACCTTCATTCTCCTCCCCACCTTTCCCAAAGCTTTATACTTAAAATACTAACATTACAGACCAGATAGTGGCATATTGGTGGCACACAGGGGATATATGGCTGCCTTAACTGGCCAGCTGAGGATTCTTCTGGCATGGGTAATCCCCACATGACCGACAACCAACTGTAGGCCATCCTCATCCAGGCCCCCGACTGTGTCCATCAGGGTGGGGGCATGACCAGGGCGCTGCTCCACTCTAGTGAGCCCTAGCTAATGTAATGACCACTCGGGGGCTGTTCCAAGCTGATATACATTAGACTGGAGCAGCTCAGTTTATGCTGGGCACCACACCAGCCTCTTCAGACAGTCTGAGAATCAGAGGAGTGCTAGGCAGAATACAGCCACTTTTGCCCTTCCGCTCACCCCTCATCTCTGCTGAGCTGTGTTCAGCTGGATCCAAATACTGGAGCTGTTAATTTATGAAGCTTTCAGCTCGGTCTGTATCTCTCTGGCTCAATGGTCCACACAACCTGCTCACATCAGGGAGAAAAACACACTCTGAACTAGATGGCAGTGCTGCACTTTTACTCTGAAGTCAATTACCATCTTAATTCCTGTGCTCCTCTATCACTTCCCGCTCTTAGAAAGCTTGATATTACTACCAGCCTTGTACAGGGCACATAACCCAACTCATTACATTTGGGAAGGGCCCCCAGAGGCTCACAAATAGTTTGCTGCAGCTGTGATTTTACACACATTCCTCACTGAGATAAACGGGAAATGCAATGTGTTTCTCAATGAAATTGCAATTAATTGTGGCTAATTCCATGATAATCAAAGGTGATGTCTGTTCATTTTCTTATCACAGCCCTGTTGCAAGACACCTTCACTGTCTTCCTATTTATTTCAAAATCCAGGTCAGAACTGCCTGCCTTAAAATTGGTCCATGGACTTGTTCCAAATCTTGTGGCCATACCGCTTCCCATTGAAGTCAGTGGCAAAACTCCCATTGATTTCAGCGGAAAAAGATCAGGGCTTTTCCCTTTGTCTGTGAAACATGACTGCAAACACACCACAAACCATGTGAAATTCACCACATCTCCTATTTCATTACAAATCTGAAAATCAGGTTTTATCCATCTAAAGATGTTTTCTAACGTTTTCAAATGGGCCCAGTTTTAGGCAAATCTGGCCCAATTTGTGTGTGTTTCTGTTAAAATGTACAGCTTTGCATGGTTTGAATGCGAAATGACATGAAACTCAGCTGGGAATTTGGGGTTTGCTTGAAGAGGACTTTTTAAAACTGAAGAAATCTTACTTTATACAAGAAGTCAAAACACGAATTTGCCTGCAAAGCACTTGCGTGTTGGTCTAGCAGCAGCCTGTACTCCAAATGGGGTACAACTGGGTGTGAGAGGGGCATATGAACTGGTTAGTAGATGCAGAACTGGGCCAGGGAGAGTGAGCTGAAACCTATAGCACAGGCTTAGCTGCTAGGCCCTTGAGATAGATTATGCCTTATCTTTAGCTTCCACACACACCACAACTGCAGGGTCCTTACACTAGAATATGGTCCCTCCTCCTCATCATGTTATCATGAGGAAAGATGTTAAAAAATGGGTTTGTTTAGTCTGGGGAACAGAAGACCGAGGAGCGCATGATAGCAGTTTACTAGTGCATACAAGACTGTTATAAAGAGGAGGGTGACAAATTATTCTCCCTTAACTACTGAAGACAGGACAAGAAGTGATGGGCTAAAATTGCAGCAAGGGAAATTTAGGTTGAACATTAGAAAAAACTTCCCAACTGTCAAGGTAGTTAAGCACTGGAACAAATTACCTAGGGAGGGTGTGGAATCTTGGTCACTGGAGGTTTTTAAGAACAAGTTAGACAAACACCTGTCAGGGATGGTCTAGATAATACTTAGATCGTCTAGTCCAGTCCCTTGCACTGACGTAGGACTATCACTGTCCTTTCTAGATCTACATTTCTATGACTCTATGTTCCCTGTGCATCTCAGGCTGTACGGGTGAAATCCTGGTCCCATTTAATTCAATGTGAGTTTTGCGATTGATGTCAATAGGGCCAGGATTTCACTCCAAGCACCTTGACAAAACCTAAAATAACAATCAGGCTATTATTATTATTGCACTAATAATGGTGCCAATAATAAGTCTTACTTGATGACAAAAAAGAAAACCACAGCAACAAGAAGTCAAAAGAGTTTAAGTCCATCTTGTGTTCCATGAATTTCTGTGACCCTCTGATGCTATTCACTTACTCACACTGAAGTACTGCATAGATCACACTGTTTCTGTTTTATGTTCATTTCTACTTGCAAAACAAGGCTGATTCAGTGTGAGAAGTAACCAACGGCTAGTTGTCTTTTGTTACTTCAAGTATCCTAAAAACACAGAGACCATACACATCCACAGCTCAGCTAGATGAATTAATTACGTGGGCTGTTCAGGAAACCAAGTCCTGTCCTAATAACATAATATTTCAGAGTTTTTGTCTCAGCCAGCAAGGCATAGAAAAAAATCCCCACACTAACCAAGACAAATAGGCACTACTTAATAATTTAGATTCTCCTCAGTGCAACAGTTTATTTATTGCACAGATTCTGTTGTGATATAAGAATGTATTTGGGGGCCTAGATTAGAACCAAAAATATCTGTCCACTGAGCTGAGTATTTAAATGCAGGGGTGGGGGGAGGAGAAGGTTAAGAATTGTGTGGTGAAGTGCATCAAGAATACTAATTGAACATAGTCATTCCTTCAGCAATTTTTAAAGGTAATGAGGATCAGGTCTAGTATCATATCTTTTCAGAGAGCAAAGTGTTCTTTAAGGGCAGATTTCTGGTTATTTATTTTGCCATGGAAACAAATAGTTAGGATTTCATTGCCATGAGGAATATTAGCCATTGGTTGGACCATAATGTTTACAGCTAGTTTAGAAATACTGGGCCATCCTATGCCTTTCACCTTGGCCCAAATCCTCAAAAGTATTTAGGCACATAAGCCCCATTGATTTCTAGGGTAGTTTGCACCTACATTCCTTTGAAGATCTGAGCCCTAGGGCCACCATTTACTCCTGGCAAAGTGAATGTTAAACAGTGCCCTTCTGAGTCACAAGCCTTTCTCTGCGCCAGATCCTCCAGTCCAGCCAAGGCTCACTGAATGCTCCTCCAGAGGTTATGAGGTGGTAGAGGTGGCTTTACGCCCCATCCTAGGACAGGGTAGGTGCCAATTCTGCCCCTAACAAATTTGTCAGTGCTGTTCTAAGTTGTACCCCGCTGTGTATGACCCAAGGGGCCATTCTGGCAATCAGGGTTCACCAAAGCACAGCAGCACTCTGACCTAGCCTCCTTTTCTTCAGCCTCTGCTCTAAGCAGGAGGGTACAACATCTGGGGATTTCTTATACACCAAGGGAATCCTCAGAAGGCCAGTGAAACCATCGTTATGATCTCTGCGTCAGAGTGCTGAAAAGGGACCACACAAGGACCAAGCTTCTGACTCTCCGACCATCTGCTCACTGATCAACATATGGCAGGAATGGGAAGGTGTTATTACGCATAAACAAGAATACAATACTGAGCATATGAATGGAGAGAAAGAGATCAGAAGAGGTCAGGGCCGGATTTCTGATTGCTCAACATGTAACAGCAGCTCCATTAGTCCACTTGTGACAATTCTAGCCAGATCCCAAAAGTGCTCAGCACCCAACATGCTGAGCTCTTTGGGAAATCTGGCAACTTATTTTGAGGCCTCATTGGGAGATGAGCTCTTTCAAAAACCTGGCCTGGACTCTGGGTGCTGTGCCCTTCGGAAAATTCTGGCCCTACCTCTTTCTAATCAGTGATCCTGAAGCATTTTACAGTTATGCAATATGCAGTTATGTCCTCCAGCCCTCAATTCTCACTTGTATATTCCCAGTGTGCATTCCAAACCACATCAGTTACTTAGTGAGAGAGCTAAATGTTTTGCTCCGATTAGCCCTCTAACGCCAGATCTTGGAGAGTGATGACACTTTCATTCTAGTTTGCTTATCGGTAGCAGAATTGGTAACTAAAGTTCCAATGCAAAAATCTTTATTCGTGGTGATTGTACACAAACCAAAAAGAAACAAGCTTGTCTTTTGGGTTTCAGGTTGGGTTTGCAGTGCTGGCCATTAGACAAAATATTCTTTTCACTGGTTTCCATCAAATTACAAGACAAAAATCCCATTATGACATTTTTATGGCGTGTCTGTTCAATGTAAGCAGCTCAAACTGCCTCTCATTAAAGTCAATGGTAAAGAGGTTTATCACAGTTTGATGAGGCCTTGACTGATGTTCTCAAGGTCACATAGGAAGTCTGTAACAAAGCCATGAATATATTCTCTTAACTCTCATTCCTGTGTCTTAACCAAAAAAGCCCTGCCTCCTCTTGAATATCATAAAATGAATTTAGAGGAATGAGAGTCAAGGGAATCTTCTTCAAGTGTTAGAAACATGCAAATACTGTGGATTAAATTCCACATGGAACCATCATTTGTGCTCCCTTTTTTCTATGCCTTTTAAATTAAAGTCACAGTAGGTAAAGCTAGCACAGTCTATATAGTTTAAAGAGTAAATATTTTTGTTCATAAGGTTTTTTGGGGGTATTTTTATATACCAGATGCTATTCAGGACACAACTTTTCTGCTCCTGAAAGATAAAATAATCTGTTCTGAAACCTCAATTCTGCAGTTGATAATTTGGATGAATGTGTTTGCATACTTTAAAATTCAAGTAATCTAGTTAACAATAATATCCATTGAGATATTTAAACATACCTTGAGATACAAACATCTAGCTGTAGAGGAAGGATTAAATTGGAAGAAAAATTGTAATTAGTGTGCAATATGCAAGGAGAAATGTGCCATCCAATAGTATTTTGTATCACTGCAAAAACAAAGAGGAGCTATTAGCGTGCTCAAAGAAAGGTAACTGAACTTTAGACCCTATCTAGGATTTGGCAGAGAGAGAGTTAACACTCTAACTCATGTAAACACCATAGGCTAGATTCTCAGCTAGTGCAAATCAGCATAGTTCCAATAGGTTAAATTTAGCTATGCTGATTTACACCATCTGATGATGTGAACCCTTATCTGCCTGCTTTAATTGCAGGGATTGTCAGAAGAGTATGGCTGAGCCAGCTGTCAAGAGTCAAGTAATTCTCCCAGGATAATATAAAGGGAGATGGTCAAACCACCTCAGGAGTTTGTACTAGGAAACAGATTTGAGGGGGGAAGGATTAGTTAGATATGCTTGATATTTTGCCAGTCTCTAACTTTTGAAGCATCATTGCTTTGTTTATTTTGGGCACTGGAAACTGAATAAGGGAAACTGTTAATTTAAGTCCTGACTCTAAACAATTTTTCGCTATTTTAGTGTAGCTCTGAAAAGCTGGATGCACTTCAGTCTAACAGTGTGCCTAGGGGAAAAGGGCTCTGAACTTTATAATGACATGCCACTTCTCAAAATGTGAGAGGATCTAAAGAGAGAAGAATGAAAAGAAACAAAAAGGAGACAAAAGACCTCAAATTTATTTCACTCTGTCAAATAAATCCCTTTTGGGAATGCACAAATTTAAGGAAAAATAAGGGTCAAATCTCTATATAAAAAAGACACTTCCCCAGAAGTTCCCTTCTGCCTTTCAAGCTGTGATAAACTCTGTCTACTAGATGTGTATAGGTTATTGCAGAAAGGAAATTGAGGACTTAAAAGGATTAAACACTTACATGGATAATGAAATCATCCACACAGTTACATTAAATAGGATTAAAAATATTGGGATATAAACCTTCTTGCTTCAGGGTATGGACCAATCACTAACTGATGAGTTTAGGAAGAAGCTTCTTGGTTGGGGAAGTTATTTTGTAATTCTTTACTCTGGGAATTGTTGCCTCTTCCTTGGAAGAATCTGTTACGGACACTGTTATATGGACCACTAGTCCGATCCAGTAGAACAATTGCTATGTACATAAGTTCCAACATAAATATTTGCTTCTTTATTTATACAACTTTTTTCCCCCTATGATCGTCCCCAAGGGAAGAGACTGCACACAGGGCAAACAAATGGTGTTTTTCCAGAAGGGTTCCTACTTCTTCATTCTTGACTAATATAATGAATATATAGATATTATAGTATTTAACTTGTCATAATTTAAAGAGAGTGGGGTGAAGAGATTATGGAGAGACAGAATATCTAGGGGCATCCTCTCCTTGGATACTTTGGAAAATACCTGCGACTTACTGAAATCTGGTCCATCCAAAAGCAAAAAATTCTTCATAAACAAATATTTTTTGAGCCCCAGGAAAAATTCAATTCAATTAAAGGGGTTTAGAAGTATCTGCAGATGAAGTGGATTTCATTAGAGGCAGGAAAATCATCCCAATTTTCCTTTCAATTAGGTGGAAAAATTTTCCAATAGGCCCTGAGACATTTAATGGCTTCACATATATTTGGAGTTGAATTAAAATAACATTTTATGTTCTGAAATTATCAGATAAGGGTTTTTTTCACTTCTGGTTTCCAAGTGGGATTGGCAGAAGTTCAGCATATAGCAAGAGAGGCTGTTTTTGCAGAGTTTCCTAATATTACAGATGAGTTCTGAATACAGTAGTTCAAAACTTTGGATAAAGAATCCAGACTTGTATACTTATCAGCACTTTAGAGTTTTTTTAAAGTTTGCCCCTAATCAGACTCTATTTTCTACCCCCTATCCTAAGTCAAGCAACTAGTATGTAGTGTTCTCTACCTGAATCAGTTTTATAACATTCACAGATATCCCTTTTTGGCCCAAGGAATGTGAATTGGATCCATATTGTGATACTGATGGCCTTTGCTTGCTGTGATAATGGCATATTTTGGGAGGGAGTAATCCCCAGCAGTATCGTCTTCCAGAAACACTGTGTTATATTTGGTTAGCCTTGGTATTGAGATTCAGCGTACATGTGGAGTATTCAGTCACTTTGGAAGTACCCACTAGCACATAGAGCATGGGCCAGTCATTGTGAGGAGAGGTTACCAGACCACTTAGATGTTGCCATGAACAGTGAGGTATAAGGACCTACATATAGTAGAACCTCAGAGTTAGGAACAGCATGGGAATGGAGGTTATTCCTAACTCTGAAATGTTCGTAACTCTAAACAAAGCGTTATGGTTCTTTCAGCAGTTTACAACTGAATGCTGACTTAATACAGCTTTGAAACTTTACTATCCCGAAGAAAAATGCTGCTTTTAACCATCTTAATTTAAATAAAACAAGCACAGAAACAGTTTCCTTACCTTGTCAATTTTTTTTTTTTAAACTTTCCCTTTACTTTTTTAGTAGTTTGAATTTAACACAGTACTGTGCCATACAATATTTGCCTTTTATTTTTGTCTCTGCTGCCTGATTGCATACTTCCATTTCCACATGTGGTCTGTAGTTGACCAGTCAGTTCATAACTCTGGTGTTCATAACCCTGATGTTCTACTGTACATGTATAGATTTCACCAACAGTACAAAAGAACTCTGCATAGTCCATTTTGATCCTTTATATAACATGAAACCTTGTCTCAGTCAATCTCCAAAACAGAAACAAAAATGCTTGCACTTCCTACAGTTCACCATACTTCGTGGTAAAGTTACTTTACACCTTTTATCCAAGGGCTTCAAAGCACTTTACCTATATTAATTAAACACTTAAATAAGCAGAGAAACCAAAGCACAGAGGTTACAATCAGAGAGGGCAGAACCAAAAATAAAACACTGACCCCTTGACTCCCAGGCCTTTGCTGTAACCGAAAGATAAATATCTTCACTCCAGTGAATTAAAATACAAAGCAGCACACTTCCACTTCCTGTGATAAGAGAGGGAGAGAAAGATACCTCCTCCTTTCTCTGTCTTATCTCCCACAGTATACCTGTCCTGTTTCAGTTTACTCTAATTATTGTGCACTTACACACACCTGATGTACCCTCACAAGTTCCCAGCCCTCTTTTTGCTGATTTTATAAATCCACCATCTGAGAAGAGGCACTTCTGGCAGTCAATTACCTGTGGTAGGCTAATATCAGTTACCCTAGGGAAATGCTAACAAGTGTAATTACTGCCTGCTTTTTCCATGATTTTAACCTCTGACTTGCAGGGTCCATCTGTCCTGTAACAAGAAGATACTATAGAAGTGAGCCAGCTTCAATTAAAAATATTGCTCAATGCAATATTAAAGACTACTGCCCTGCTTGCATAACAAACATTACAATAAAAATAGATATTTTCCTTGGCAAAAGTATGAAACCTTTCAGTTCCTCTCCAATCACAGTAGTCAATGGTGGCAATTACCCTAATTTAGAATACATGTGTTTTCTAGTTAAAACTTGCAGCCAATAGCTAATAGGTGCCAACAGAAAAAAGGTGGGAGGAAAGGGAGTTATGCAGCAAAATAGTCATGTGTAGTTGACAAGAATCTACTCATGTTTGTTTAATAACACATAGCATGGTTTAAAATTGACAATCCATTACTAGAAATCCATTCTTTATTTAGGATAATAAACAGATTGAACTACAGATTTCATGGCAGCATCTTCCTACATTGTGCATTTAAATCTAGACCTTCTGCTTTTCTCGTTTGTTAAAATCAATTCATTTGAAATGTGTGTTCATGGTAAAAAATGACCTCTGTTTAGGAAAATTTTCACTTTAGGAAATGTAACATTCTCCAAGATATGGGTTGTTCAGAGGCTGGAGTGAAAGGAGCTTTGATGGCAGAGGCTGTTTCCCAGGACTTATTTGTTTCACTTGATTTCTGACCAAATGCGTATCCCAGATTCTAGCACTTTAGCAAATTTAAACGATAGGGAACAAGTTAATATCAATACAATGAAAACTATTGTCATATAATGGCATAACTGACTGCCTGCACAATATCACAATGCAAATGTGTGCTCGTACCATGACCATAAAGGTAGTATAGCACACAGGTGTCCCACGAACCATCTAAATATTTAGATATCCAGATATTCCATCCCTGAATGCTGGAGAATGAGCCCAGAAAGTTAAAAAATCTAAGCTGTGGTAGACCAAGGGCAAAAAGAAGTTCCTAAAATGAGGAGCCTTCATGAAGAATGCCCTACACGCAATCCCCTAGGGCTTTATTTCAAGCTCTTCCACGAATCACAATTGAATAGTATCATCTGAAAACAGAGGCAGCCTCCCAGGTTACCAAATCCCAAACAATGCACGGCTTTATAAAGAGAAAACAACATCAGAAACTCCATCCACATACAGACAAGCAGCCAGAGAAGATCACAAAGTTCCCATTTGTTCTGCTCTTGAAAGGAAACACCAGCTGTTTCATAAAAAACATATGAATGGCCATATTGGGTGAGACCAGTGGTCCATCTAACCCAATATCCCATCTTCTATCAGTAGCTGGGGCCAAGTGCTTCAGAGGGAATGAACAGATACAGCGAAGTTTTTTCAGTGATCCGCCTCCTGTTATCCAGTCCCAGCTGCTGGCAGTCATTTTCCATATAGTGATAAAAAGTAGCCACAGACTGGGCCAGGTTCTGATATTTTTACCTATATGTAAATATTGAGAGCCACAATGAAATCCTTGAATGCATGTTAGTGATCAGATAAAGTGGGCTTCTGCCTAACTGTGAGGGAAGGGGATCACAATCTGGTCCATAGCTAGAGTTACACCTGGTTCATTACCAGGTATGGGTGCCTAGCAGTTTTTCATTATCTAAATAGTTTTTAAATCTCCAAAAATCCATTTTTCTGATTCTTAGACTTGTTTCATCATCTTCTCCCATGATAGTCTGTCACTTTTCTTTCCTACATGTAATAATTTAAAATCAAGACTTCTATTCATTAGATTCCCCTTGATATTTTTCAAACAAAATTAGACTGGAAACACATCTGCAAACTTCTTCAAACTCATTAGGCTGCCACAATATTTGCAAATAAATGCAGAAATATAGGAAGCTCAATGAAAAAGGAGTGAAACCACCCAGTTACAATTAAAAACAGTTACAACTGTGAAAGCTGGTTAAAGTGGCTGGTCTAAACATTCTGTGTTAATGATCTTAAATGTGAATTAAAATCTAGGAACAAATGTGAGTGAATTAGAGAATGATTTCAGCCCAAACTCTCATCAATAAATTTCAAATAGTTCAACACTTAAACTCCAGCAAATGTTAAACAGTTTAGTTACCTTTTGTTATAGTTATGAATGACGGTAGTCAATCTATTTAAAGCAACTGGTGCATTCAGTTGTTAATTGTAAAAGCCCAGTGAGGTCACCTTAAGTGAACCACAATTTCCCTGCAGCTCTTTTCCCCCCTAAGCCAAGGGTTACACAATGAAAAAGTTTAAGAGAGTACAAGAAGCTCATCTGTTAATCCAACAAAGACCTTCAGAAAGGATGAAGAAAGGAAAGGAGGGAAAGATGAAAGAAGAAATTAAATTTTTTTTAAAAATCTCGCTGTCACTTTTAGATTATGACACAAACTGACTAATGATCTGTCATTTGCTCACTCTGGGGTGGGAAAACCAATCCCAATAGCATGTAGTCAGGATGCGGGGGGCAAAAGGGGTGGGAAGGGGTCCTATGATAAAGATCTATACAATTATGATTGGTATGGAGAAAGTTCTCTATATATAGTTCCCCTTCATATAATACAGGAACCGGGGGTCACCCGATGAAATTAATAGGCAGCAGGTTTAAAATGAACAAAAGGAAGTACTTCTTCACACAATGCACAGTCAACCTGTGGGACTCATTGCCAGGGGATGTTGTGAAGGCCAAAGTTATAACTGGGCTCGAAAAAGAATTTGATAAATTCACGGAGGATATGTCCATCAATGGCCATTAACCAAGATGGTCAGGAAAACAACCCCATGCTCTGGATGTCCCTAACCCCTGATGGCCAGATATTTGAACTGGATAACAGGAGATGGATAACTCAATAAATTGCCTGTTCTGTTCATTCCCTCTGAAGCATCTGACATCAGCCACTGTTGGAAAATAGGATACTGGGTTAGATGGATCATTGGTCAGACCCAGAATAGCCATTCTTATGTTCTTATTTTGAGAGAATTATTCCAGACTGAGGCTCCGCCTAACCTCAATGGCAAAGAGTTTCTGTGGCTCCAGTCACTGAGCCCAGTCCTGTTGCCTGAGTCCATATAGGATGACTCCTGCACCTGCACCGAGCCCCATGGAAGTCAGGACTAGAATTTATTTTATACATTGTATTTTTATAGGGATATCGTTTAGGGGGAGGGGAACTTTTATGGCTCAGTTCCTTTAGGGGAAATAAAGAGGTTATGGGGGAAATCCTTCCTCTTCTCCTTCCTGCAGTTACAGACTCCCATGGAATCGCACCACTTTGGCCCAGTAGTGAAGAAGGGGCAGGACCACCACACATTGGGGGCTGTTTCTACACTGAGATGGGTAAAAGTAGGAGGAAAGGGGGAAGCAAGGTCCCCCTTCTTCTGCTAAAAATAAGAGAGAGCTCCTCTTTCCCTGGCTTGGGCAAGCAGTGTTCCTAAGGTGACCAGATAGCAAGTGTGAAAAGTCGGGATGGGGGTTAGAGGTAATAGGCACCTTTATAAGAAAAAGCCCTGAATATCGGGACTGTCCCTATAAAATCAGGACATCTGGTCACCCTACGTGTTCCTGCAACGTCTCCCTCCTCCTTGGCTGGTGCAGGGAGTGCTCTCCCTCCTCTTTCAATCTACTTTGACCATCGGCTAATGCAGAAGGGGGTAGCGTAACTGAATCTGGCCAGAGCAGTCACAGTTATAAAGAGGTCCCCCATTCTGTAGAGAAAGGGAGAGCAAGCAATAAGAGCAAATGTCACTGCAGCCCAGAGCCTGCAGTCATTATGGGTGACTATTTATGCTAATACTCCCCTTCCTTATGACAGCTTTTCCTTGTGCTTTTTTCTGAAGCATCCCTTAGGGTCCCATGGAGTTGTCCTTGCTTCCAGTTGATATGTGTATAGAGGACAGAATGTACCCCTTCATGCATTTTTATAACACTGAAAAGACTCTATTTTAGTCCATTAAATAAATATTTGAGTCCTGCAAAGATTTATGCACAAACTTAACTTTACACACACTCTGAGTAGTCCCCTTGATTTCAATGGGATACTACTCACAGTGTGTAAAGTTGACTATGAATACACAATTTTGCTGGATTGGGGCCATAACTGGGATTTGATGGATAAATGTGAGAAAATACTTATAGCAACATGATCGCTTGCAACTCATGCTCACAAAACAAAAGAAGTACTTGCAGGGATAGTATCATGTGACAATGACAAAGAAGCACAGAAGCATACGTTCTTTCTGTTAACACAGAACAATAATTGTATTAGAATAAAGGTTGCCATATCTCATAATCTTGTTGCAAGTCTTTTGATATTTGGTGCTTTTGTCTTATGGCCCTTGCTTCTGGAATCATGTGATTATG
Source organism: Emydura macquarii macquarii (assembly GCF_026122565.2). NCBI lineage: Eukaryota > Metazoa > Chordata > Testudines > Chelidae > Emydura > Emydura macquarii. The sequence goes on along the minus strand of NW_027130208.1, from coordinate 11,171,970 downwards.
AGAGAATCTCTGCTTTCTCTTTAAAAAAAAAAATAATAATAAAATTTTTATTCCTTGTGATTCTGGAGAAAAGCATTCTCATGAACTCTAAGGGCTCAAAAACAGAAGGTGAATGAAAGAACCCAAATGTAATGTTTAAAAAAAAAAAAAATCATGAATTTCAAGCCAATCTCATAATTTTTCAGGGGGCTGATGCATGATTTTTGAACACTTGGGGCTGGCAATACTGGTATTACCACAGAGACTCTCTCTCCCTTAATCTCTCTGTTTTCATTGTAAAGCTTCTGCCTAGAATCTTCCTCAGATCCCTACATCTAGCTGTCTGGCTACAGATTTAAGAAAGCAGCACACTTATCTTCACAGGAAGGCCCCATCATTAGCATAAATTCAGTTTTTAAAGCCCTGATTCTACAAACATATATGTGAGTAGTCCTATTGAATTCAAGACCATGCATAAATATTGTTGGATCAGGGCCTAAAGTTTTGCATAGGGGCATATTTTACCCTAGTAACCAGTTAGGAACCTCCACTTGGCACAAAAGTACCGGAACATCCGCAATAGAATGAGGAGGCAAAACGATGAATGATGAACTAAGTCACATCAGTGTAATAATGCTAATTCAGCCCATATTGTTATCTAATGGAAGCCAATGAGCTCATATGCAATAAACACTCATAATCATAGAGCCCTAGTCCTAGAGGGCCCAAAACACAAGCATATTCTTGTAATGCACAACCTACAACATAAGTAAACAGGAAGAATATTGAATAGTAATTCTGTCGGACAGTCTTATCAGACATTCAAAGTGACTTAAAAGAACACTGTGATTCTGAACATCCTAATAAAATATGTGTCACAAACATTAACTTTAATTATTTTAGCTTTTCAGACTGTTTCCAGCCACTCTCTACCACTCACTTTGGCTTTAGTCAACTGTGACGTACATCAGAGATCTCAGAGACCACCCACCTGCTCTGAGATGCACAACTAAGAGTCAGACTCAATGACAGAGGGCAGCTAGGAGCAGCACACATTGACGTAACAATTCCACACTAATAGTGAATTCAGAATATTTCTTTTCTGTGGGGGGTTTTTTGTTTGTCTGTTTGTTTTTAATTTTAAATCTCCATAAATCTTCACCCTAAAAGAGAACCAGAGAGTATGGACAGGAAGGAACAAGTTTCCAGAATTTATCAAGGACAATTTTTATTTTAAAATACAATAGGATGAGGAACAGAGAGAAAAAGAGAAAAAAATATTACTACAACTGCCTTCCATGAGGTAGTACTTCAGAAAATCATGTTTTATTATAAGCCCATCTTCATATTTGGCACTGCAATGTAATCTCTGAAAATACAGTAATGAGACACGTTCTCAGGAATGACTGTTCTGAATACAAACACTCATAATCATATGGCAATGAGGTTTTTTTAATTTGCTGTTTAATAGTTGTTAGTCACTATTCTTCTACTTAAAATGTTTCAGCCATCCAATGAGAAAACACAATAAATAGCAAATAGAAAACAACCTTTGCTTCAAAATGTTCAATCAAACATTGAACCAATAATTACAAATACCTTTTACAGAAACTAGGTTTGACTCAGAAATGAGCAACAAACAGGAAAAAAAGAAAGCTAACTGCATCAGCTAGTGTGCTCCCAAAAATTAATTAATCTCTCTCTGTGGAATCTCTGCAGAAATTGGACAGGATTGGATCACCGAAGAGCATTTCATGTTCCATGGACAGTAACTCAGGCAATGGTTCTAGCAATGATGCATATGGTGTCATCACTAAAGGTGAATGGGAAAGCAGGTGTTTTGAAAAGAAAGTATCTGATTCTTTGTGGGGCATATTGGTAATAATTTTAATGGAAAAAAAATTTGAAAAACTCGTTTTCTGCTTACAGACCTACATAATTATATTATATATTATATATTATATATTAATTGGATTTATAATTTTCATTCCATGGGATTAGTTTGAGCCTTTAGGCTCAATCTTGAGTATGATGTATTACACTCTCAGGCTATGTCTACACTGACGGTGGCAAATTCGCTGCCGTCAGATCTACTTATCTGGATTGACTAAGTGGTCAGTGAAGTTTTTGGCCTAGTTTGCATAACTCCAGTTGACTGCCGCTGAATCTCCGAGGAAAGTGTAGACCAGGCCTCAGTGTTCATATCACTACAATTCATTGCGAAGGGAAAGAAAATGCATAAGTGTTTGAAGTGTAATTCTCTCCATAAAGCTGAATGTCTGTAAAGGAACAAACATGCTGCATGTCAGCTAGCTGGCACTCATTTCTATCAGCTGTCATAGCATGCCAGCTACTTAGTTTATTGAAAGCTGGTTGTGTCCATCAGACAAAACTGATTTTGGTTGTAAAGTTGAAATCTAAATCTTGCTTTATCGGGTGGTGTTAACCTCTCAATAATCATTTTGCTAATGTTTTTGATACTTTGAAAATTGGGTCCACATCTATTCATGTGGAACAGAAACAACCAACTTCAAAATTTCACTTTAAAAAAAAATGAAAAAATGTTTTTGAAAATCTCTGTTGCCATAGTTCTCCAGGAAGAGAGGGAAGCTTGAAGACGTGATAGACTAGTTCTTTGGGAAAAGACCTTCTCTGCATCATGTATGTATATTGCCTCGTGCAATGGGGGACTTCAGTGGGGTTTTAGGTGCTGCTTTACATTAATAATATCAATCATTCTGAAAATGTAAAGCCATTTATATACATCGAAAAGAAGCAAGGAAGGGCAAAAACATTTTTCATTTCAATTCACCTCAGAAGATAGATCAAAATAGATTAATCAGAGGATTATGTTTTTAATTTGATTGTCCTTTGTGAGTACACAGGATAAAAATCCTTTTGGTTTCCAGCACCCATAGAGAGCTAATTATGCCTCTGTCTAATGAATGTAGTTTATCTAAGCAATAAGTAAACAAGCTTCATTTTTCAATACATTTTGTCTCCAGTTGTTGCCTCGAATTGTTTCTTCATAACATGAGGGGCACTTGTAGGGCAAAGGGAAACAATACTAATATTAAACTACAGTTAAAAATAATTAATAGTCCAGTCACAATATTAAAGTCTAAAATCTGTCATTTTTCATGCTCTGATTTACCAGCTACTGTACTTTGCAAAATATGAGTTCTGTTACCAAAAGGACCATGACATGATATTACACGGCATGAAAGCATTCAATCTTTGGGGCTCATTCTATTCCAACATCTCATCTTCTGAGGGATTGAAATGCCAAGAGGAGTCAGGAAATCTATGCTGCCATCATTTCTCAAAAAGTTTTTCCATTTCCAAGCTTAAATCGGACACAATTCTGTTCTCTGAACCCTGCATATATTTCAGCATTGTTTGACCTACAGAACATTTTTCTCTTTGATGAAAAATCATTTGGGGATTATAAACTTAATATAAAAAAAATCCAACACATTCATTGTCCTCATAAAGAAATGGAGTACTGAAATTCAACTTGAGAGGACAAGGATTACAAGGACAAGGTGTGTGTGTGTGTGTGTGTGTGTGTGTGTACACCCCTATAAACACATATTTAGAAAATGTATATGTGTCTGTATGTATATATACATACACACATGTGTACACACATATATTTAGAAAAACAGAATAACAAAGCCCTAGGGCATAATCGATAAAGGACTGGAGAGTGATACTATGTGTATTTGCCTTAGTGTTTTCTTATTGTTTTCAGAGAGAGAAAACCTTCATACCTTATACTTCTGAAATTGCTGAGGATCCAAATTAGCAGGCAGGCATATATCTGCTTCTGGCAGACAGCCACCCACTCTACAGAGCCACCAAGCTCCACAAAGTACAGCAATCATCTATTAGTAAATGCAGAAGGATTGAGAAAAATATCATTAATCTCACAAAAAAGGAGGGAAGAGTCTTATGGGCTTTTGCTCTCCTGCAGAGCACTCCACTCAGAAGTATATATTGTTGAAAAAGGCAGAGTATCTTTAAATTTTAAAGCAGCCAGAGCCATTGGCCTAGTGAAAGATAAGGACGAACAGGCAGCATAGTTGTCCATGAGAGTTGTGACTGGATTCTAGCTGGCTACAAGACTCCCAGTGAATAAGAGGAGTCTACAATGGAGAGAGACAGATTTTTGGGACAACCTCAGAAAACCAGATAGTCTATTGTGCCAACTCCAGTCCTCAGTCCCACTGCTGCAGAAGGCAACATAACAAGAAGAGGCCCCTTGGAGAAGGGTTTGTTTAGGGAAGAATTCCCAGAAGATCTGAAGAAGCTTCTTGGGTGAAATTCTGACCCCACTCTAGTCAATGGGCATCTTGCTATTGATTTAAATAAGGAAGGATTTTACCCTGATCTTCTATGTATCTATGATACTTATACGGCCCCATTACAATGGTCTCAGAGTACATCACAAATCTGTAGTGTATTTAACCCCATGACACCCCTATGAGCTAGGGAAGTGCTATTATCTCCATTTCTACAGAGGGAAAACTGAGGAACAGGTGGAGATTAAGTAAATTGCCCAAAGTCACACACAAAGTCTGTGCTGGAACAAGGCATTGAAACTGGGTCTCTCAATTCCCAGGTTAGCACCCTAAATGCTGGCCCATCCATCCTCTCTGGGAGAGGAAATGATTTGTCCAAGCTCACACAGCAGGTCAGTAGCTGAGCCAAGAAAAGAATCCTGGTCTCCTGAGAGCCAAGCAAGTGCTCAGTCCATTGACCCATGCTGACCCTTGTAAGAAAGTGCAGAAACATAGAATCGTAGGACTGGAAGGGACCACAAGAGGACTTCTTGTCCAGTCCCCTGAACTCAAGGCAGGACTAAGTATTATCTAGACCATCCCTGACAGGTGTTTGTCTAACCTGCTCTTAAAAATCTCAATGATAGAGATTCCACAACCTCCCTAGGCAATTTATTCCAGTGCTTACCACCCGACAGTAAGGAAGTTTTCCTAATTCCAACCTAAACCACCCTTGCTGTGATTTAAGCCCATTGCCCAAATATTTTTCCCTATCATTAGATTCACGGTTTACTAAAATATGTGATTGCTGAACAAACAAAACAAAAATAAAACCCTTGAAATATAGAGCAAGCACTGCCAGTTTCAATGTATTTTCTACGGAGCTAAAACAATATCTCCACCAAGCTATTAAGCAAGGACTAAATCTTTCAGTGAACCTCAGCCAAATTTTTGAACAAACCTGATATTGGATTTCAACTGAGTGAAATTTTGGAGTTCTGGCCTAGATTGTTTGAGTTTTTGAAATTTGTTGAATCCAAGACTCAAAGTTAATCTTATGGGATGCAAACAAGCAAGAAGTAAACCAAAATGAAAGATGAATATTAACTCCTGCATAACAAAAACATGAGTTCCATGAAGGTAAAGCTAAAAATTGTTTCGTTAATGTTTACTTTTGAAATCTTATTTTTATTATTACAATTTGAATCATAATACAATTAAACCAAATGCTAAGAAAACAATATCAAATGATAAAATAAAAATAATACATCCGATTTATCGTATTATGTTGAAGATGTTGCAGAGCTGTACTTTATGGTTCGTGCATTTACGGTTATCAGCATTATGGCATCAATTCAGCAGTCCGTCCTTATTCAGCAAAGCACTTAAACATTAATTTAGGTCCCATTGACTTCAATGTAACTTCACCCATGTTTTAAACTAACATTAAGCATATTGCTTAAGTGCTTTGCTGAATAGCAATGAATTTAAACACATGCTTAGATGCTTTGCTGAACTGCAGTTTAGAATTTATTTAGCTATGTATGGATTAAGTATGCCAAAGTTTTTAATCCGTTAATAAGTAAAACTTCAATTGTGGAAGCACCTGAGCCTGTGTTTAATTTGAACTCAATGAAATTACTCACGTGTGTAAAGTTACTCATGAACAAAGCTGTTTGAAGGATCAGAGGCAAAATCATGGACCTGCTTTGATAACAATTGTCCTTTCCCATATGTGCATCTGCTTAAAAATATGCCTGCAGGTTAATAACAAGGTACTACACATTTTCCAGACTACCTTTTCATAGCAGTGCTGCTATAAATAAGTAAACAATATTTAATGAACAATACCCAGCCTTAACAATGATAGAAGAATCATATAGTGCAGATTGCAACTATAGCCGTTAATCTTCATTAAACATTCAAATACAAGCATCTAAGAATAAGATTCAAGTGGATGATGAAATTATTTTTTGTTTAATGGATAACAATCATAATTCCTTATAGCAACGATTCTGCAACTACTTTGTTCTTTTTATGTGAGTAATATATCTTAATAGGTTTTATAGCAATTTGGGACACAAGACAAGGCATCTGGTGAAGACTAATTTACGAGAATGTTGCTCCTGAGTTCATGTACCATATCCATAGAACTGGAATATATGGGGGGCATAAGCACTTTATCCTACTTTTATACGGAAGTCCTGTAAATACTCTTTAAAATAAATATATATTTCCAGAAAAAATAACATACTTCCCATGCTAAGTTGTACTTTTCCAAGGAGTTGCTTGTTTATCAATTGCTATCCTTTGCATATCTTGCTTATCTGTTTTTAAAAATGGATTTGCTTTGCTTCATTAAAGAAAGATATTAACTGCTTCTTCATTGGAAAGTCTTGTGAAATAACCACATCTATGATAGCACAGAGTCTACTATACATTTCAAACACTGTAGAGATAGGTTTAGTAGAATCATGAATGAAGAGAGAATTCAAACATAAAATCTAAATAAACTCAGATTAAAAAAAACAAGTAATAACTGATGAAAAAGTTCATAATTACACAGTGTATAAATGTAGGCTATGATTTAATTTTGGAAATTACTGGTTTAAAACAATGACCACTCCGCACTCCACCGCATCTTTTCAATAGATCAGTTATGTTTATTTTGTCTTGGGCTGCATTGGTAAGTTTCACTGACTGTGCTGCTCACATCTGGAGAGGTCTTGTCATTTTGGAGATACACATACTGGTTAAGGGTGGAGTAGATATCTTTACATATACAAGCCTATTCTTTTTGGGGATCTCTAACTTGACAGTGATTTAACACTATTAAAACACTGTTACTTGAGTGCAGTGAAGAGACACTACAGAAGGAATTAGAACATTTTAGCTAATGTACAAGGATCAAATCAGAGCATTCCTGTGAAATAAGATGCAGGTTGGAGAACAAGGTACGTGTGGTTAATATATATTAGCATCTATATTCCAGAAGGAAATGGCCAAAGCCTATAACTGGCTATGAAGCCGAAGTATGAGTGGCATAATAATGCCCTTTAGAGTAAAAAAGAATGTAATGAATACAATCGCAATCCACGAAGAAGTACAATGCTAATATTGAAATTTGAACATTTCAGAATGGTGATTGGCAAAAGAGTAATGATTTTCAGATTAACTGCCTAGGAAAGTTAACTAAAATATAAAAGCCAGAGAAGATATAGCTTCACTTTGAAGGAACACAAATAGGTTTCTGCATGTGTCTGTTTTACAATATATTCTATTGTTAGGAGCTGGGTGAAACCCTGTAATGGGTTGAATTAAAACCCCATTGAGATTGATAGGTGTGCACTTACCCTTCAGCTAACATACCTGTAAACATAAGCCCACACCTAAAACAAAAGGTGTAAGTGAATCCTTCCAGGAGCTTTCCCTGAGTATTGTTTTGGGTAACTTTTGTGTGTGGGGGGGGGGGGGGGGAATCACACAGAAACTTGTGGTCAGACAAAAACAGATGGAGTCAGAGAGACATTCTGAAACCAGGGGTCACCTGATGAAATGAATAGACAGCATGTTTAATACAAACTAGAGGAAGTACTTTTCACACAGTGCACAATTAACCTGTGGAACTTATTTAATGGGATGTTATGAAGGCCAAAAGTACAACTGGGTTAAAAAAAATTAGATATGTTCATGGAGGCTAGGTCCATTAATGTTTGTTAGCCAAGATGTTCAGGGATGCAACTGAGATTGAGGGTGACCCTAAATCTGTAACTGCCTCTGACTGACTGGGAGGGGAAGACAGGTGGATCATTCCAACTGCCCTATTCTGTATACTCTCCCTGAAGTTCTGGCACTGTCCACTATCGGAGACAGGATACTGGGCTAACTGGACCATTGGTCTGATCCAGAATAGTAGATGTTATGTTCTTATGATTGCACAATTGCCGTTAGTATATATGAGAAAATATTTTATTCCCATTCATATAATTCAGAAAATGCTGAGCTGGTTTTGCTCACACTTTCCAAAACAATTCACCTTTGGACTGAAATGAAGCATAATTTCAGTTTGAAAGGAACTTGTTTAAGGAAGTCTGGGCAGCTGACAAATGAAGTTGCAGTAGAAGAAGCCACGTCTTAAACTTTAATATATAGCATTCCCTAATTGTGAAAGCTATACTATATCATGCTGTTGTAAAACTGGGCTACATTAGCAGTTAATAAAATAAGCATTAAAGCCATCTCATTTTCACTTTATCTCCCAGACTCAGAAGAGATGATTTTGCCCTTTTCAGCATGGATTTGTTATATGCAGAATTGAGCAACTTTCTTTAGGCTGACGTTTATGTAGATGTGCAAAGGGTGAAGGAGATTGCAAGACTCTCTGACATGGTACTAAGCCCACTATCACACCAACCTTGTCCCTCCATCTTATATCTCTTTGTGTATTTTAAGGTATTCTGGCTACTTGCTAATTGCACAGGAGAGAAAATTTCTGCCTGGCTCATAAACACAAAAATTGTCAAACGTTTTTTTTTGTCTCAGCTAGCTGAAACACATACCAAATAGTAAATAGTACTGCCATTGAAGGTCTGGCTGGCTAGCCACCTATTTTGAGCAGTACACATGGAAATAAGAGTTAAGGAAATATAGTTTCAACACTGAACTAGACGGAACAGATGTGCAAAAATGCTGAAGACTCCAACTGTCCTCTTTTCCAGCTATCTCCAAAATATCATGACCTCTGGCGCATTATGTAATTTAACTAAATTAGATTGATTGATAATCTTGAAAATTTCATAATACCCCATTCAATATCCTCGTGTACTTCTAATGAACTCTGTGATTACTGTCTGCCTCTTTTCATAGAAATAGTTATAAAATCAATTAAATGTGACATGGAGAATAACACCAACTAATTCAGTATTCCAGCAATTCATGCTGCAGTCAGGAAAAGCTTGCAAATAGAAATTACTGAGACTTCCCATGTAAAACCATGATGATACTGACGATTGTTAATTGTTTTTTAAATCTGTTGGTGGACAGCCAGATCTGTGGACAGCCAGATCTGCTATGGATCTTGTACTATGTACAAATGCCCACAGAATTGTATAAACGTAGGGCTGGAAAGGACCTTGAGAAGTCCAGTCCCCTGCACTGAGACAGGACCAAGTATATCTAGACCATCCCTGACAGGTGTTTGTCCAACCTGTTCTTAAAAACCTCCAGTGATAGGGATTCCATAACCTCCCGTGGAAACCTATCCCAGAATTTAACTACCCTCATGGCTAGAAAATGTTTCCTAATATCTAATCTAAATCTCCGTTGCTGCAGATTAAGCCCCTTACTTCTTACCTTGCCTTCAGTGGACACGGAGAACAATTGATCACAGTCCTCTTTCAGTATCTGAAGACTGTTGTCAGATCCCCCCCTCACGCTTCTTTTCTCAAGACTAAACATAGCCAGGTTTCTCAGCCTTTCCTCATAAGTCAGGTTTCCTAAACCTTTTATAAGTTTAGTTTCTCTCTTCTGGACTCTCTCCAATTTGTTCATGTGTTTCCCAAAGTGTGACACCAAGAATTGGACACAGTACTCCAGCAGATGCTTTTCCAGGGCCAACTAGAGTGGGACAATTATCTCCCATGTCTTTCATACAACACTCATATCAATACACCCTGGATTATATAAGCCTTTTTTGCAAATGCATTACATTTTTAACTCCTATTCCATTTGTGATTCTCTGTAACCACCAGAAATTTTTCAGCAATACTGCCACCTAGCCAGATATTCCTCAGTTTGTAGTTGTGCATTTGATTTTCCCTTCCTAAATATTTTGTCCTTGTCCCTAATAAATTTAATCTTGTTGATAACATCATATTTCTGTGGCCAGATCCTCCCCTGAAAAGCACTGAAGACAAGAAGATGTGTCCTATAATCTTTAATTCATCTTGCGTTTCTTAAATACTGTATACTGAGTATCAAAGACTACACCTTTTTTATGAACATAGAGACACATATATACAAGAACATGTCTTCAGGAGTAGAGCTGGCTGGGAATTTTTTGACAAATCTTTTTGTTGTTGGAAAATGCCAATTCATTGAAATTGGTAAAGGATCAGTTTAGACTAATTTCCCATTTAAAAAAATTTTTGAAAAAAGTTTCAAATTTTCAGAATGGCCCATTTTTATATTTTGGAAATGAAAAGTTTCTATTTTTTGGTTCAAACCCAATTTTCGTTTCAAAATTTAAGTTCATTTCTATAAAAAGAGTTAAAAAAAATTAAAAGATTGAAACTAAAACAAAACTTTTTGAAATTATCAAAACAAAATGTTTTCATTGACCCAATCAAAAAATGGGGGTAGGGGTTGAAAAATTTTCCAGATTTGAGAGAATAGGTGGGACAGTTTCTGAGCTCACGCCAGCATAAATCCAGAGTAACTTCCTGGAAGAGAATAGAATTTCTCCATATTATATATATATATATGTGAAATCCAAATCTGATCCAGTACCTGTTAGTACAAAATATCATGGATTTCTGGATATAATTCAGATTCTTAATGTTGCATTATTTTATGTAGTTTTTAAATTAAATTATCATTTGAAAAACAAAAGCCAACCTTCTTTTGTAGACATTGTTTCTCTGAGCATTGTTAGGGCCTCTTTATCTGAATGTTATTTAATGACGGTATCTAAGGGGATCATTATGTCAGTGCATGTACATTGATTTCCTAATCCAGTCCATCAAAGCTGCTGTGATCTGGCAACAACACAGGCAACAGCAGTTCAAGGTTCATCATACAGCTCTGAAAATGTGTTTTCAAGCCTCTTGATGTGAGAATTTGTTCATTCCCGAAGCCCAATTAATTTGAGGAGACTGTCAACAAATATGTCATTTGAATTTGCATTTTTTGGGATGTGGACACCTGTCTAAAACATGGAATGAGATCATCAGCTCATTTACATAGGGCAACAGATGGTGAAAATTTGCATTTGATATCAACTTGGGCTTTTTCTGTGTCCTAATGCCAATCCTTTAAGCCATCAGGTCCCAAGAAATAATCACTACAAACCAAATATAGTTTTATAAATAAATACAACTAGAAAAGGGGTTATAATGGAAATAGTCATAGGCCACTACCTACTTTCAAGCCCCATAAAGAAAATTGAAGGGCTGGTCAAAATTTTTCTGTCAAAACTATTTTTGATGGAAAATTGGGTGTTCGATTAAACAAAACATTTTTGCAAAAAGTGTCTGCTTTGTGCTGAAAACTTTGATTTTTTTTGTCAACAGAGCAAATACCCCCAAAATTGAAATATTCTGATTCAGCATACTTCCACAGTGACTTATGACAGGTCTAGTTAGGTTGCCTCAGGTCCCAATCTCTTCTAAACTTTCTGGTTGGACCATGGCCAGGGATTTCCATGATACACCACTTCCCCTCTCCAAGAGGTGAGACCATGGTGCACCATGGGAAATGTAGTATGACCCAGGATCCTGGCATATAGAGTTAAATGGGAGCTTGAGGCATCCAAACTACAACTCCCATGTGTCACTACAACAATATTTCCAAATCAAAATAGTTTGGTTTTTGGCTTTTCTGAACCAGCCCTAGAAAATATGTAGTTGTGCCATGTCCTTGATTGAGTAAGGCTAGTAATCTAAACTCATTTTATGCACTTGGTAGGTCCAATGGTCAAGTTCTAATCACATCCTGACAGCCTTGTGATGCTCTAAAATTATTGTAGGTGCAAAAACTAATGGCCCACTGTGACACTTTGGGGTTCAACCCCGATCAGAAGGGGGTTGTGTCACTGTATGCCCAGCAACTCTGGGTGCCTTAAGTACTATGTTGCCGTGTCTCACAGCTCTGACACCAACAGCTAGCAGACAAGCATGCAAGTCCCACCCTCATGTCCACCAGCCTTAGTTACTACTTGCAGGGTGACCCCAACATACTTCCAGTCCCACATTTCCCCAAAACCTTCTGTCCGGTGGTGTCTAGCCCTCTCCCTGAACACTTACAGAAGTTATTGTTTGTTGCTTCTTTAAAGAAACAATACACTGCAGGGGTTATACTAATTGGGATTAACACACCCTCCCCTTCAATCAGTGCACTGAATTGGTTACAATAAAAGTAAAACAAATCTATTTATCAAAAGGGCATACGATTAAGTGAAACCGGATATAAGGAATAAAGACAGAACGTGTTACAAGCAAACAAAAGTAAAAATATGCTTCTAAAATTAAAATTTGATTTAACAAATTAAACTGTCTTGTTCAAAAAAGTGTTTCTCACCACATCTCTTCACCAGCATAGCTGACCAGACTGTCTGGCCAGGACCCTTCACAGATCTCAAAAAGCCCAGGCAAGGTATGTCAAAATGTTTTTTTTTTCTCTCTCCTGATACCTTCCCAAAGTTCACTGACCCTGACTGAAGAGGCAGGAAGGCTTCCTGGGGGTGCAGCCTCCATCCTCCGTGGAGACTGTGAAGTGGACATATTTTCCCACTAGCTCCCCTGATTACTTTGTTTACCTTGCTTATAAATATACCTTTATTATCTCTTCCTGACAACTCGGTTGGTCAGAGGAGCAAATACACTTTTCTTTGTCTAGGGCAAACTGGGTTTATGCATTGCTTTCCAAACACATTTTAAGAACATAATTCCAGTACATATTTATAACTCTTCGTGTACCCCATACATACATTACACAACCATTCTGGGTTCTCTGCGTTACCAATTTGCATATGATACCTTACTTGACACCTTTTAGATTCAAATTATGACAATGTTGTGTTAGATGTAGTGAGTGTGTCAGGCCTGAGAAGAGTTGCTGACACAGAGTAGTGAACCACCAATGAGCTTTGGTGTCATGCCCCTTCCCCTCCCCCCCCCCAGCCCATGTGACTCTGTGGCACATACGACCATCCAATTCTTTCCCTTGGGATGCTTTGAGTGCTTTGAAACACCAAGGCCCTCTCCTCCAGCTAGCTTCCTCTTTCTGAAATATTACAAACTGAAGTTAATTTTTTTCTCCTTTTTAGTAACTTCATGTTTTGCTTGTTCTATGACACGTAGGTATTTTAGGGCTGCATCTGGTCCTTTGTGGCCTATTCCTCCAGTAAGGGGAGTGTTTGGGGGTCAGGTGGAACTGGGAGCAGACATGACTGGTATCTCACACCTTGGATATTCCCACAAGCCCCATAAGGGTAATAGCAGTGAAAGAGACAGTTTGGCCCCTAATAGCTCCTGAATAATGGTGGACATCCAAGTTGTCTCTTAATCCCTATGCAGGAGTTATTGAATCCCCAGCTAAGTTTTCAATCTTGCTACCACTGAAGTCAATTGCAAAACTCCAATTGACTCTAATGGTAGAGAATCAGGCACTAAGGCAGGATCTTAACAGAGCTAAATATTGCGAGGGGAGATCATTCTCAATATTGCAACCTGTTAATTCCTTTGCAAACTATGGAACGTGACATGCTAACTTCTAAAGAACTTGCTGTCAAATGAAGACTATAGTTTTGAATGTATTATAATGAAAAATCCCCCATACTATTATTTATTACACATGCTGTACAGAATTCATTCTTATGCTGCCATCAAATTGCCTCTGTCATCTCAATGTGTCCCAGCACAAATTTGGCATGAATCCTGTTTTTGGCATTGTCTAATTCCCTGGGTCATTAGTTATGTAATCGTAATCATTTTCTGCTGGGCAGATTGGTGTTATCCATCTCGTCACCTTTTTCTCATCACCTCTTTAGTAATGTTAGAGCATAGAGGGGAACATGCAACTCCCTGAGGGTGCCATCTGGTACTACCATGTATGGAGAGAGCTAAATTAATGACATATTTTATGAGACTTTTTACTCATTAGTTACTGATTCTTTGTTTTTTCATTCATGCCATTACATATTCTTTGGTTATTCTCTTCATCTTTTTACCTCCTTTTCTTTATACAACATCTGAAGACTCCAGAGGGTGGAGTAACAACTGACAGTGAAAAAAGTGGCACACTAAAGGTCTTAGTAGATCAGGAATAATATTGTGAATGTATGAATAAATCATACAGGATTAACATTTAAAATGTATGCAGTGACTGACATAAGCAATACTGGAAGTCATCACCAAATGTATATTTACATAACTGGGGAAAGCTTATGTGAGTCACTTGTTTGACCATGGTGAACTCATTATACTGTACAGTTCTTTAATGTTAAAGAATACATCTTTTATATTTAAATAATGCACCTGTCTTGGAGCTACTAGATCCCTTCCCAATAGATTTAAACTCCATCCTATTTCATGCAAATGAAAACTTGAAGCAATATGAAAACTGCCTAAATTCTATTAATGTCCATACACTGCATACATTCTGCAGACATGGTTCCTGCTGAAGACAATGGGAAGGCTGTACATAGATAAAAGATAGTGTGTAGCCTTATGTTTGCATTTGGATCTTCTTTAGGCTCTGTAAACCAGATTGTAATTTTTTAATTATATTATGTAGTACCATAAATGTGCATGGCATTTTATACCCAAATATTCATCTTGCCAAGTAACTGTTAATTACATTTAATATTAATTAGTCTTAATAGGGCAATCTACTGTATGGTTTTGCACATTTCAAGATTTCATGTGGTTTTGATAGTAGCACAGGTGAATCTCAGGGGTTCAGCAGTGTGGATGAGGGAGAGTGCATAAACCTATAGGAATTGAAAACAAAGGCAATGTTTGCACAAAATGAAAAAATGGGTTGGTGAGATGCTCAGAGTTTTATTTCATCATGGAAATGTAATCAGAAACCATACAGTAGCATGATTTACACATTTTGTTTGATGACATTTTAGGATTCTTTCTCCTTATGTTTCCACAGTCAATATTTCTTTCTGTTTTAAAATGTATTGTTTTTCATAAGAGAAGGAAGAGGGAATGAAGGAATTAGAAAGAGTTCATAAAATGTGCAGACATCCATGATGTAATACAAACATTACCATAAGATTCAACATAAACTACACAAATTATGCAGGTTGTCATTCTGGCACTTCTTAGGTCTAATATTATTAGGTATACTTAATCTCATTCATTAGGAAAGATATGTTTCAAATCTGGCAATATCACTTAAACCTACATACCAGATCTACCAAGTAATTCCTCCTCTTCCATTTCACATTGTTAATACTTTAGCTGTTAAGTTTGATCCTATTACCAAGCTATTTGCATTAGTTATAGTCATCATGAAGATAATGTCACCTAAAATAAGTATCGTTAGTAGTCACAAGATATATTTGTTGATAGAGCCATATTTAGAAGTAAATTCTGGTTTTATGGTACAAAGTCAGCAGAGCAAATACAGTGGCATGGAGCCAGTATGGTATCCTGTAAAAAAAGTGTCCAGTCTTCAATAGGCACAAGATGTCCCTTCTGGGACCAGTTGATCATAGGCCAGGAAGTTGTTGGCTTTTCATTATCACAGAGGTAAAATGCTCACTGATACTGCAGCCATTTTGACTTGACCTCCCAGGGAATTCATGTGCTAGATGTTATCTGGTTGCCAACACCCTGTTCACATCTAAAAAGCAGCCTCTCTCCCAGTTCTGATTTTGAAGTTTGATATAACTGTTTCTGTATGCACAGGGGGCATCACACAATTGCATCCACACTGTGCAAGTCAGCATTTGTGTTCCTGTTTTGAGCATCTTCCACTTGATGCTCCTGTGCAGGCAATGGCATAGTGTGCCCTCAGTCTTTTGATTACGACTCAAACCTTCACATTCCTTCAGCACATGGACTAAATCTCCCTTATAAGCATTCACCGTCAACATATAGTTCATGGGCCCAAGGCATTCTGTTGCTACCCAATACTAGAAAATCTACCCAATATGGGAGTGATGTGATGCAAGTCATCCATGAAGCACACTTTCTTGGGGCCCCAAAGTGGAGCTGGCTAGGGGAGGGCATGGCCAGGGCTACCTGGAAATGATCTGAACCAGTGAAACTCACGGAGGGCCTCTGCTCGAATGATTTCCCATGAAGCCCTTGATGACATTTAAAGCTTCTTCTGCTGCCACCAGCCTCGGGGGTGAATGCATCGACTAGCACAGCTCTTCCCACAGGAGTATGGCTGTGCTAATAACTGACTTTTCAGTTCAGTGGCCAAACTAAAACACTGAACAACAAAATCATTTTGGATTGACCCGAAACTAAACATTCGGTTTGATCCAAAACTAAATGTTTTGTTTCACTTGGAGGTTTTAACCTTTTAAAAAAAATACAAAATTTCAGTAAATATTCTAAACAAAAGGCATTTTGAATTAAAAAATTGAAATGTTTCTTTTTTTATTAAATAGCAAAATGAAATGTTTTGTTTTTTTCAAATTTTTCCTGCATTTTTTTAATGAAACATTTTAGCAAATTTAACCTAAAATATGTGAATTGTTTTGGTTGACCTGAATTTGCATTTTTCAGTGAAAATTAGTTTTGCATGAAAAAATTTCATCAGCTCTGCACAACAGCAGAGATGGCAAATTCCATCCTTTATGAGATAGAGGGTGAATCAAGCCTTGGGTGTTTTTTCTTCTGATTTGGAATCTAGTGAGGCCTAGAGATTATTTCTGGTAGATTAGTTTTAGTCTTCTGTCCAAGGTGGATGTGCTAGCATTTCTCCACATACTCTCCTCCATAATTTACTATCAATATCATAGTGAAAGTTAATTCTCTTGGGTGCTCTGAAATCTTAAAATCGGCAGCCCAGTGCAGCAAGTACTTGGTGCTAAATGTTGCGAGCAAGACATAGTGTCTGAGAGTGTAGAAAGAGGCAGAAATAATGACTCTGGGCAGAATTTATTCATCAGTAGCTCTTACCCTTTTAGAAAAAGGAGCAGCTGTGGTTGATAGGTAAAAGCAGGGGTATAGAAAGTGGTGCCCTGGCCCCAAATGTCATAGTCACACTTTGAGGTGCGATGGCTATATCATTGTGGCTGTCTGCTGTAAAAGTGTGATAGGGAAGAGAAGATGCTCTTCCCCTGCAATGAAGCCATCTAGGAGGCAGTCACCATTTCACCCTCTGTTTCTTAGCATAAGTTTTCTTATTATTAATTTTCATAATTATTTTTATTTTTTAATTTATGTTATTGTCATGCTTAGATACCCCAGCAGGGGCATCTGGGTCTAGGCTCTGTACAAATGCAGAATCAAAGACTTTCCTGGCTCCAGAGATGATAATCTCAACTCCTTGGTGAAGGTGAAAATGACTGAAAAACAATGAATAATTACAGGCTTAGTGGGCAGATTCTCAGGTGGTGTAAATTATCCTATCTCCACTGATCAATGAAGCTATACCAATTTACACCATGAATTGAGTCATCAGTCCATGTTTTCTAGATTACTTTCATTCTAATTTAAATAATGGAATATTGAATGTATAATGTCCATTAAAAAGTATTTGAAACAATAATACAGGGAGCGAATGTGTACACATTCTTGAGATGATTTGTTTCCATTCATTCTTCTTTATATCAGCCTCTGTTTCCCCCTTGGCCTTTTCCTTTCCATTTAGCTTTGCAAAGTCCTGTCACATTACACAAGTCCTTTTTGTATTCAGAGCTGTCCTTTCCCTTGCTCCCTTACTCTCACTGTTTCTGCATGACACTTTCTCCTCTCTTGATTACTCCTGCTTTTTGCCACATCTTTTGTTTCTTAATTCTGTTTTGTTTCTTGAGTCTTGCTGCTGGACTGAAATCCCCCTTTTTATGAAGCCAGACTTCTTTCTCATCCACCCTTAAAAGACGTCATTTTGTGCCAGCCACGCTGACAGACTTGCCATGTTCTCATTTACAAATGTCACAGCAGCACTGGCAAAACGGCTGCTTCAGTTCGGAATACTACCCTGGCACAGAACTAAAATGCTGAAATGATTTATACATTGCTGGGTTGTTTCCTCTTATTCCTCCTCCACACTGGTTCAGTAGTAAAAACTGTGATGAAATTTTAGCATGAGACGTATGTTCTTCAGGCCCCACTCTTGCTTGTGTTGAAATTAATGGTAGAACTCCAATGACAGGAAAGACTAAGGATCAGTCCTGAGGGAGGTGAAAGCAGATAGGGAGATCTTTTTTCATCTTGGCCTCTCTTTTTCCAGTCCACTGCAAATTGTGAGATATTTCCTTTTCAAATATTCAATTTTACACCCTAATCCTGCCATTTAATGCTTTGATTTCAATGGGGCTTTGCATGGACAGAGGCATTAACCTACACAGATCTGGTTGACAGATCGGGGCCCTACTGTTTATTCTACTTTAATCAAAGTGCTAAGGTGCTGACTCTAGCATGAGTTGTCCCACAGCACATTTGGCAAAATGATATGCCAAGAAGCCATGAATTTAATGTGTTGCAGAACCAAACTATAAACCCCAGCTCACGGCCTCCTGCTTAAAACTTTTCCCTTCAGAAAGTTTCCCTTCAGAAATGTTTTCCTTCCAGCGGAAGTTTGATGATTGCTGGCCTTAATAATCTACTAACCTGAAAACAAACACGCTACGGTGAAGCTGAAATAAGTGGAGTTGAACAAACCTCAGCAATTTTTATTTTATTTTTTTTAATGAAAAAAGAACAAAAGTGTGTGGAAATATCAAGTTAAATTGTATTTAAATAATGGGCACATTGAACATGACTTAGAGAAGTCAAGCATTCACACCCCTCATCTGAGTTCCCCCGGGAGCTCAGTGCAATAAATATATGTTCTGTCTATGATTAAATAAAAACAAAGGCGGTGGAGTGGGATGGGGAGGAAGCACATCTCATTCTTCATTACAAAGAAGTGGGATAGCACAGCAGTGTTGTTGTGTTCTGTGGTTCATCTGAGGCCACTGCACAAAAACAATAGGCTGCTCAAGCCACTGAAGGCAATTGGCACTAACTGTATAGTGATATTAGGAGCCATCAGGAAATCCTTGACTAACATACAAGAATCTCCTAGGGTCCAATCCAATGCTCATTGAAGTCAATGGAAAAAGTCCCATTAACTTCACTGGCTATTGGATTAGGCTCCTGAAGAGCACACCTAAGTGCACGATAATTTTAAACTTGAATGTAAATGACAAAAGTAAGAGTGCTTTTTTTTTTACGCATTAGTTGCAATCTCACTACATTACGGTAATTATTCTGAATTTTCTCCATTTAAATAATGAAAAAGGGAATAGGACATTTGAATTTCCATTCACTAAAAGTTAGCTGTGGATGATACTAATAATATATATATATATTTTTAAATTAAACTATTAAGTTAAACTAATTTAAACTATAAATTAAACTATAAAAATTAACTATTTTTAAATTAAACTATACCAAATTCTCTGGTATAAATTGGTGTCGCTCCCCTGAAGTGCTCGTCAGATCTACTAGATAAAGAAAAAAATGTCAGAAGGAAAGATGTGAATTTTAGTAGTCAGGAGACTTTGATTTTTCTGAAGCATGGGCTCCCAGATACAGGGAAAGAGAGATGAATTGTTTGCTCCCACTCATATTCTCTCTTTTGGGAAGAGCTGATCCAACCAATCAGTTCAATATCTCTCAAAAGTAAAATGTTTTATGGGCGAGGGGGAATCTGTTTATGTTGTGACTCTGAGTATGAATTAATATTGCTGGAATAACACTGGAACTACCAGATGAATCACTTTCAGGATTATTAAGGGCTGGATTTTGCATCCTTTACAACGGTGGTTCTCAACCAAGGGCACGTGTACCCCTGGGGGTACGCAGAGGTCTTCCAGGGGGCACATCAACTCATCTAGATGCAATATTTGCCTAATTTTACAACAGGTTAGAGGAATAGACTCAATGTGAATAAAAACTTAATTGTGGCTGTCGCTTGACTGCCTCCCGGAATGAGAAGGCTCACAAGTGAAAAACAGGTTCAAGTATTACACTCAAATGCACGTATAATATTTATATTCCAATTGATCTATTTTATAATTATATGGTAAAAAGGAGAAAGTCAGCAATTTTTCAGGAGCAGTGTGCTGTGACACTTTTGTGTTTTGATGTCTGATTTTGTAAGCAAGTAGTAGTTTTTACATGAGGTCAAACTTGCAGTACGCAAGACAAATGAGACTCCTGAAAGGGGTACAGTAGTCTGGAAAGGTTGAGAACCACAGCTTTACAGCACTGTGGGCCAGATATTCCCCCGCATTAGGAATCCTTTGCACCATTCCACAAGTGGAATGCAGGGATAGCCTAAGGTTCTGGAGCTGCTCCTATGCAAGCCAGCCTCCAGGGAGCATGGCTGAGGAAAAGAGGATATGGGGAGAGTACAGAAGTGATAGAGTTTTTGGGAACAGGTGCAGTTGCAGGACATTAGGGGGAGGGAAGTGTGTGGAACCATTACTCTGTGTGTATGTGCATACGTGTGTGTGTGTAAGTGTAAGAGTTTAAAGAATCAAACCACAAACAACTAACTTTCCAGAAAAATGATAAGCGACGTATAGCGCACTTCATATCCCTAAGACAGACAAGCTTCCATTGACATGAGTGGCAGCACAGGGACTGCAGGGGGACACCCCCAGTACAGTAACTTTCTATTATGCATATCTGCGTTAATGTTAGGACTGCTTCAATGTATGGATTGGCACAACAATACACACACGTAAATGACCATAATGAAATACCATACGTGAGAAAGAACTGAGATGATTAATCACATGAAAGTCACTAAATGCTTGATCACTTCATCAAGTCATTAATCTGCTTTCCAAAAATGTCCCTGCTATATACATAGTCAATTAGATGCATTTTAAATGACTAGACCTCAGTATATATTTCTATGGTTAGATCAATAATGTGCATAATTTAGCCTTTATATGCTATCAGGCATTTAGTGAGGTCTTAAAACAGAGTGAGCTTTTCTCTTTATAAAACAATTCCTGTGAAACAAAGAAATACTTTGGATCACATATTGACAATGAGTTCCAGAGGGGTAGCCATGTTAGTCTGTTTTTAGCAAAACAGCAAGAGTCCTGTGGGACCTTAAAGACTAACACATTTATTTGGACATAAGCTTTTGTGGGCAGAAACCCAAATAAATGTGTTAGTCTTTAAGGTGCCACGGGACTCCCATTATATTGGACAATGTATGTGATCAATAAGCACTACAAAACTGTTTTGTATTGACCACTTCCACATTGTGCTCTCTGACACGTGGAATTCTGAAACCATTAAGAAAATTGAAGAACGTTTTCAAGCTATATTTATTTTTTAACGGTTTTCAGATATAATTAGATTCATTATTACATGAATAACATTATAACAAACTGGTTGGTGTGTTCCATACCATTCCAGCCAAAACTTCCTCTGTATTATGCATAGTTCCATGAAAATCATTCCAGTTCTGAAATGCCTGTGGACACTGTCTTTTGACTCCTTGCAAAGTTCATAAACTAATTAACTGTTTAGTATTCAGTGTCTGTTTTAGTAAAATGAGCAGCCAACTTTCCACTGGGCCAAAATGCAAACAGGAACTCAATTCATACAAAAAGGAGCAAGCCTCACTTTTCTTAGAACTTGGATACACACCACCCTGTCACAACAGCCTCGGTCAGCCAAGCAGCTGGAACTGTGCAATGAAAAGCAAACGTCCTGTTTGGCAGGAGGAAGAGTACATTTGCTGTGAGACACTCTGAGATGAAGTACATTGGAACCTGGATTACAACATCTGCAAACATCCGGCACCCTGAATTCTTTCTGAAACACAAAATAAACATTATCTGCCAAGGACCAGCTTATGGCAGTCCTTAACAGAGGCCAGTGTTGGGAGTAGTACAGCCCTGCACTACAGCAGGGAAACCCTAGAAACAGCTCATGAGATTTTTTTTTGCACCATCCTTTTGACTCCAGACCTTGTTCAAATTTCAGCCTAAAACCTTAACCTCTAAACCTAATCCAGATCCAGTCTCCACCTCTTCTCTGTGGCTCAAATACTATTCTTTGCTTATATCCCTGCTAAGCTAAAAAAAAATGTGAAATGCTCAAGTAAGAGATGCATAGGGAAAAAGTGTAGTTACAGATTGCATCTGCGTGATATTTTATGTCTCTGATTAACACTTCTCCAGCGTCTCTAGCATAGTGATGCTCAGACTGAGGCTTGTGAGCTGCAATTGGCTCTTGGATATTTCCCATCATACTGTTTAAATATGAATATATAGTGCTATAATAAATAAAACAATGAATTCACACTTCTGTGGCTCTTTTGGGTAATGCTGATCACTAATTTGGCTCCTGAACCATTGATGTCTGAGTATTGCTACTCTAGAGCAACATTCAGGGCTTTAGGAATGAGCATGAGGTTTTCATGAAGTCCTTGGATCTAATTGGCGCTACCTAACGCTCAGCTAGTGGCAATGGAGGGCCAGATACAGAGGCCTGGCCTATGCTAACTGAAAGTTAGTCCCTGGGGACTGCCTCTCTGCACCGTCAAGCAGTCAGGAAGAGACAGAAGGCAAGGAAGAGAGAGAATATATTTATAAATAGAGGCACTGAAAGCCACAAAATAATCCTAGTGGAACACCCTGAAACTGAATGGTGATGTTCCTCTGTGATTTTGCATCAATCCTGAAACCAAGTCAAAACAATAATGCATCATGATTCATACATGGTAACACAATGTCAAATCAAATGCACCACGCTTATTGCGAGGGACTCCACTCGTGATGGCTTGGTTCTCTCGCTCGACAGAGCCCCACTGTTCTGTAGTGTTATGGTCTCTTCCTTATCCTTTGTGATGCTGTCGATGAAAAAGCATATGAACTACATTTTTTCAGAAGATTTTCAAGTTGTTTACTTGTCACACTTCATGGGACCAGCTGTGCTGTAGTGACGCTGGCAGAGCTGCAGGAAGGCTGCAGCAATGTGTCTTTTATCTGTTCACTTCTCCATTCATTTTAACTAGTGATGGGTGAAGTTAAGGAAAGAACTTTTTACTGGGTTCATGAAGGGTGGCTTTAACCCTGGGCTGGATAGGCACTGACTTAGGATGCTATGTTTCAGAGGAAAGCCAGGACCTTGGAATGATTTCGGCTGCAAGAAGTAACCCAGACAGAGGAGTCCAATTCCCTGGGATCTCATCCCAAAACATAGGCTGAAATAGAAAGCAAGACAGGAGACAAGTTCTATACCAGAATGAAGTGGAGTGGCCAGATGACCTAACACTACGGAGGAAAAGTTTTGGGTGTGTCAGGGAAAAGCAATGACACAGCATGTCCCAGAGAACAGAAAAGGATGGGAGACTAAGGATCTGTGGAAAGTCTGTGACAGAAACTGGTGATCACAAATAGGTCAACTCCCTTTGATTTCAGTGGGACAGGGATTTTGCCCTAGAGTGCCAATTTTCTTAGGGCTTATCCCGAGGTTAAGTTCAAATCCTGAAATGCTGGGGATGGGATTCAAGTGGGAAAGCACATGCAGAGAAGGAATTTAGAAAGAAAGACAATAGGAAAAAGGAATTAAACCAGCTAATTTGGAATTTCACACTGTTTATATTGTTTTTTTTTTTAATAAATCCTCCGTTATTGGAAATGAAATGTAAAATATAACACATTGGGCGTAGCATTTAATTACTTCTCTTAATTAACATGAAGAATGTAATAATCTTACTTCTATTTACATATATCATTTTGTTCATTGAAATATCTGCTGTTCTTGCAAATGTTGCATAATTATAGAGAAATGCCATGTGGATTCAAGAGCTGAGAAAAGATTAATCTTGAGAAATTCTATTTCTGTGGACGGCTGGGGCTGCAATTCAAGTACATTGATTAGATTTGATTTCTATGCAGTGAAATTACTATGACTTTTCACATCATGCTGGGATGCAGAAAAGTGAGAAATAATTGTCTTCTGCATTCCTTTGATCTTTATTAGGAGATGCTGTTTTGAACCTGTTTGTTGCTGTTATCACTGTAGTCACACTGGTATTTGTTGCTGTGGCAATACAGAAAACGGCATAATGAGGGGATTACAGCAACTGCATACCATTAAATATCACTGTGAAATTTTAAAGGATTCTGCCAACATCTTCAAATGTGGGTACCTAAATTCTAGCTCCAAAAATACACTTTTAGGGATCTAAATACAAGTTGACTATTATTAAAGGTGGTGAGCACCTGAAGCTCCCATTAAAGTTAATGAGATTTGTGGGTGTTCAACAACTGCTTTAAAAATCAGGAAGTAGTTCTATTTAGGTGCCTCTGTGTGGATTTGGGAGCCTAAATTTGGGCATCTGGGTTTAAAATGTTGGCCAATATTATTATGGTTTGAGGCATTTTTTTCTTTGCAGATGGGAAGAGAACTGTTACACATATAAGTAGAGTAGTGTGATCAAGTCTATGGATTGGAGAAAAAGATGCCAAAAATTACCACGGGCTTGAAGAAGCGAATTAAAGGAAGAGAGTCCCAATTTGCCAAAATATGATAAGGTAGCTATGAAAAGACTGGAAAATGGAAGGACATAAGTAAACAAAAATGTTTTATGTAAAGATGAAGAGGTGCCCAGATTAGGGGAGGAGAGGTAAAAGGATTTAAATATCTATAGGTATATTTTCTGGAAACAGGACGCTGCATGCCTAAAGAGAGCCCGAATGTTCTCAATATCTCATTTTATTAGTATTTATGATTAATTTAGTGCCACCAGTATAGACAAATAAATTGATAGAATTATGGCCCAAGATACTATTAATGTAAATAATCTGACTAGTACATAATGAAAGGACAATGGGCATGAAGGATGGAGAAAGACCAACCAAAGGGAGAGGACTTCAGTCTTTGGGCAGCAATTGTGGTGGAGGGAGACACTTTTCTCAAATAGTAAAAGATGAAAGCTATATCTTTTTTGTAGTTATTTCTGATGTTATGGAATGTGCAAGTATTAAATCATAACAGAGTGAAATGTGTTTTAGCGGTAAATTAGAATTGATAGATTTTTGTGGAAGAAGCTGTGAATCTGAGCTGTAAAATATTTGTGTTTGGAGTTGCTAAGTAGCTGGTATTTATTCAGGTTTTTTCTGGACAATCCAAGATATGTTATAGAATGGAAAAAAAGAAATAGGAATGCAGCCAATGCATTATGATTCTGCTTCTATGCCTTCTTCTGATATAAAATTCTGATATAAAATAATTAGTGAAAGTTGTAGGCCTGATTCACCACTGTGTTATGCTGGTGTCATGCCAATATAATTGCATTGCTTTCAGTGAAGATTGTACCAGAATAAAATGGGCATAACACAGAGATCAGTGAGGCCCTGTAAATCTGATCTCATTTAAAAATGGAGCCAGAGAAATTCCAACTGTGAATGTGTGAACTCACGTTCCCACCCTTTAGAGAGGTATTTCCCCTTCCACTTAATTTTCATGATTAGACAGCACTGACTTACAGGGCATGGCCAAAGTGTAGTACCTTGTGTTAAGGGACACAACTCCCACTATATACATACACATACATTTCCTTCTCCTGGATAATCACAATTTTCCCATTTAACCTTGAAAGATAAATGGAGAGACCTGGATTCCATTGTCAAACATCTGAATTCACTCCCTCAACCACCTGCCAAAAATATTCCATCTTTATAACAGTCTTGAACCAGGGTCCCCAAACACATGGATATCTGTCTGAATGTTGTGGAACTTGTTTTGCAAAAAGACTTACAAAACAAACACTGCCTGGAGCACTTTGTTTTAAAACTTGTTGTGCCATGTGGCATTGTCCATTTAAGTCTTCAGTTATTTCCTTCTGAGTCCAATTCCTAATTGAAGGAGTCACAACAAAACTTATTCACACCTGCATGGTTTTGAAGACTAGACTGCTCCTCTTAGTAGCTCGCCAACTGACTTCTTTATCTGTATACGTTCTGAACAGTCCAATGCTTTGTTACATGCAATTGGTGTTCTTCTATAGAATACCTACAAAGGCAGGAGAGAACAGACTCATTCTTTGATGTTTAATACAAAGAAATAGATTAATGCTTCTTTTCAAACATTTGTCAGATCTTTTACTCTCTTCTTCAAAACAATTGGCCACATCCTCAGTTGGTATAAATCAGCTCTGATCGAATAACTATATTGCTATACCTGAAAAATCTTAGCCACAGTTGAAGAGATACCCAATCCCATGGAAAACCAGCAATAGCAAATGCATATTTCTAGTAACTTTTGAGCCCTTAAGTTATTCTTCACACATCCCTTGTGAGTTGGTATATTATTCTGTGGCAAGACTGTATGTCTTTGGGATTGCATTGAACATCATGTCTCATCGTCCTGTTTTTTGGGAAGTGTACAGGTTGGAGACAGCAGAGTCCTAACAAAAGTCCAATTGAGATATCAATGAAACAATTGTGCAGCCCATTACAAAGTCAGATGTACTTCTTGGCATTTAAGCAGACAAAGCAGTCTGTGTCATTAACATGATTCACTATAAGTGAATTTGTGGTTCCCATTTACTTCCCTGAAAAGAGAAGCAGCTTGTTTTCACTGAAGTTCATTTAAAAGTAAAAGAAATAGTGTAGCAGTGACAAGAGTGATAGTCCCCGCGGGACAGAGATTGCAGTAACATTTTAAATAGCTGGTAAAGATTACATAGAGAATCTCTCTTTTTATAATACATTCTGTTAAAGGAAGCATAACCCAGAAACATTTAGGCTTTTGTGAAACATTTTAGAACCTATTTTGGCTGAAACATTAATGTTGGGTTTGGAGCCAAATGTTTTCAAAGTTTAAGAGTTCTGGTTTGGGTCCATCAGTAGTTTTGACATTTCCTCCTCTCCCCCCCCCCCCTTTTTCCCCCCTGCCCCCTTCTTCATTACAGCCAAGCCACAAAACTTCTACATTTTAATTCTTGATCATAAGAGGTTATAGGACAATTAAAATAATGGGTTTCAGTATCTCCTATACATTCACCCTGAGGCAGAAAGTCCTGTCATAAACACCATCTGTGGCTGTGTGGCACATGTAGAGTATTATAGAAAAATATTCCCTTAAAGTGAAATTCATTCTTGTGCAGAGGGCCACCTCATGTTCTCTGCACCACTTCAACCTCACTTATTGGTGTACATAAAGATAAGTGGGAGTTAAGCATTGCATAGCCCTTGTGCTGGCCCTTCATATAGGCATGAATTTCACCCATAAGCCCTATCTGTATGGAAAATATAATGAAATGTATATATAATATACATTAAAATAAATAAAAATATAATAAAAAGCACAAGCATAATATAAAATATCTAACATATAAAAGATGCCTGTGACATTTGCTTATGCAGACAGCAAATATAAGCAGCTAAAAATAAGCACCCTGAACAAGTTCAGTGGTCAGATTCCACTGTGTCCGCCCCCAGTCCTGGCACTTGCCTTCAGACCCTGGCATGTGGTAGAGCAGCCTTGAGGATGTTCTAATCTACAGCTGACTTCAAGGAGACTCCATGGAGCACTGGTAGCAGCTAGAGGTAGCAGGTCTGCAGTAATGCTCTGACCACACTCGGTTGCCCATCCTGACCCTTATACCGGGTGGTGCTGCAAGAGGAACTAACATAGGACCACCTCTCAGTGCTACCTGGGGATTCCTGTTTGTGAAGGGACAGGCCCTCACACTGGCAGAGAGGAGACTAATGAGATCCCCTGGGCCTCTTCAACACCAAGGAGGTGCACCTACAAGTCTTGTTCTGCCTGGAAGAGGTGGTCAGAGCTTAAAAGGAGAACCTGCCACAGGAAGGGGTGGCAAAGGGGAAGAGGGCTGTTCTGCTTCAGACAGAAGAGAAGGAGACAGTAATAAGCCTCACTGCTTCCAAAGCAGCAAGACCCAGCCTCAGAGCAGTGTGCTCCATGACGGGGGGCTGGAGGTAGACCTTATTTTAGACTAAGCTCAAAGGGCTGACCCAGGAAGACTGCCTCAGATCCAGGTCACTCTTACTTCTCTTTATTTTCCTATGAATTCCTCTATCTCCCATAAGGGTAGCCGGGAGGGTCAGTCCCCCTCTGAGAAGACCCAGAGGGGGAGCCAGACCCACCTTGGCTGATAGAGCCCCAAAGGAAAAACCCTGACTGGAACCAGGTGGGTGGAGCCAGGCCTTTAAAAAGCCCCAGGGACACCACCTGACCGGAAACGGGGGGGGCGGAGCCAGGCCTTTAAAGCCCAGGCCTGCGAGCCCAGTCAAGAGAGGATGGCTGAGGGAGAAGGATGCCTCTTCTTCTGGGTGCCTAGATACGGTTAGGTCAAAGAGCCATGCTGAAAGGGAGCGGCTGGTCTTACCTGCGGCCTGGGAGCCGGAGGAGGCCCCGCCTGGGACACCCGCGGCCTGGGAGCCGGAGGACCTGGAAGAGCTGCCCTCTGAGGATGAATCCATGGAGCTACCAGAGCTGCCACCCATGGATGAGGAGGGCCTCATCGGACTACCACGCCCCAGCAACCCGAAGGAGGCAGGTACCGGGGGTTTCAGGGAGGAAGAAGCCCAGGGGCAGCCACAAGCTCGTGGCTGAGTTCGGGGCAACCTGGGTGGTGTGTTGCAGCAGGAGGCCCTGCCGACCTTGTGGCAAGCGCCTTTTGCCACTGCAAGGGCCCTGGGCTGGGACGCAGTGGAGATGGGCGGGCCTGCATCCCCCTCCCCCTTTCCCTAGCAACCCCCGAGAGAGCCTCACCCTCCATAGCACTCCAGAGAGTGAGACTGCTCACGGGCTAGCCCTGCCGGAGGGCCCGGTGATAGATTGCTTGCCCGGAAAGGGGCTTGAGACTGCTCCCAGCAGGAGAGAGCCGGGAGGGGTGGTCCCACTCTGAGAAGGACCCAGAGGGAGGGGCCTGGATGCTGCTCTCTGCTTCCAGGGGCCAGTTCACAGGAAGAAAGAAGGAAGAGGATTTTCCTTTGGTTTTTTGCTCTGAGAACCTCCTTGGGCATCTGCTGCGGGGCAGGGGTCAAAGAAGAGAGTGTAAGGACCTGAAGTGCGGTCTGGAGGACCCCATTCCTCCCCCCCTCCCCCCCCCCCAATAGTTTTACACTATGGATTTCTTCTGCAGATAATAGAGGGGCTTAATGTAGATTCAGAAGAAGTCAGCATCTGGCACACAGCTCAAAAAAGCAAACACCTGGTAGGGCAAGACATTAACCGTTTCTTGAGACTGCTCCAAATATTATAACCCTGCTATCTGTCAATTAAGGGTGTTTACCATGCCTCAGGGGAGGCCCAGAAGCAGACAAGTAAAAGAGCTCAAAGTTCTTCATAATAAATTATTTATTCTACAAAGAAAATGACAAAGATGGGCAATTGTTCAGCTACACACTCTTCTCCTGTGTCTGCCTTGAACTCCCAGCAGGGATCATTAGGCACCCTGGAACAGAGGCTAGTTATTTTCCAAATCTATAGTGGATATTTGTCCCCGATAATCTGGGAAGTTCATTGAGGCTGGAGAGATGATTCTTTAATGGTAGGTGAATCTTTTTTGGTTTATATAAACTTATACACTTTGTCATCTGCTCTTAGGTGGTGGGACAGGGGAGGAGGGATCTCTCCCTGCCCTCCTCCCTCCCTGCTCTGGGAGTGGGGGACAGAGTAGATTCTGCAGGATTCCTCAAAGAGGCAAACATGTAAAGAAGGGCAGAGAGTGGACAGAGCCACAGATTCACTCCCCTCTATCATGCTGGTGAGTGGACTGAGCTGGCCTGAGAGGGAAGTAAACTGCTGACAAAAAAAATTCATGGAGGAAGCCAATTGCAGTGCACAAGAAGAAGAAATGTTATTGGTCTTAAAAAATCCAAGCACTATGCTACGTGTTCCTGAGTGGTATCTACTGGCACTGTTTCTGCCAACTATTTACATGTATGCTACAAGGGAGCTCTATTAACAGTATTTGCTCCATCATCCCAGCCAATGGGGCATCCGAAAACTATAGCCATTGGCTGCAAGTGACCCATGAGCTATACGAATACCTAGACGTTATGGGGCCCAAACATAAGTTCCTGTGGTTGTGGTACAAATAGATGGGATGTGGGGGAAGGTGGTTCTAAGCCGGCTTTGTACTCACCGTATTCTGGTGTGATTCAGGGGCCTGTCTGGCTCCAATGTAAATTTGAGTAGCTGATCTAACCCATGGTCTGCTTCTTGTGACCGCCTTGGACCCTAGCTAGCAGAGAATGGCTGGAGTGAACCACATAGTGGCCAGGCCTCCCTCTTGTCACCTTCCTCGCCCCACCATGGACCACCCCAGCACATCCCCTGTACAGATCACTTATGCCAGCTCTGCACTAGCCAGGGAGAGTTCTGAGGGAGTTGTTTCTGCCTCTTTAAGGTCCCTGTAAGCTGCAAGAGTGGTGTCAAGGTGCCTTGATGTAACATGGAATTAGGGCCATTCTATTTCTCTCCATACACAACAAAATAGATGTTTATAAATACAACACTCCACATTCCCAACTGAACTGCACTACAGTGCTATTTAAACAGCACTTCTGTAACATTTCGATTGAGACTAATTTATGAGGAACAAATCCCAATGTAATATTAGGGAAATCTTTCCATTTTAAATGGTCTCTCTTTTGATAAAGGAAAGAAACATTTAATGTTCTGAAATGGAGAACAAAAATGGCAAAGCATAGTTGTCAAGTGCCCTCTAGTGATATCTGGAAAGAATAGCTCTCTCCATTGCTGTTTTTTGCATCACTATTGAAAGACAGAATCTGTAGACCTCTACTGGTGTAAAGCTAGATTCAAAGGCCCATTGTTTCCATTGTTCCGATTTGGTCTATGCATCTCCATTCTGATTTCTATTGAACAATTCAATTTATTACGTTAATATCAAATTTAATGACCAGTATTTTACTGGTATGTGCTAACTTTACTTTGAGAAGATCATACAGATTATACTGAGTCTTTATTTTTTTAAAACTCAAACAGTTACATTGCAATCCACTTTTACTAATCAGTGGAAAAGTTTCTCTGTTTCTTGTGCACTAGCCAAACAGATCTTAAACACTTACATTATTACATTATTTGTTATCATTTATTTGTATTTAAGTAGCACCTGGAGGCTCCATGGTGCTAGACTCTGTACAACCACATAGTAAGAGAGCACACACCTCAAAGCACTTCTAATCTTAGTTAAAGATGAGATGTAAATGGTGGATTGAGGGAAGACATGAAATTGGAGTGGATGCAGAGTCACGGGAATATGAGCATGTGTTTCATAGCTTAGCAAAGTGCAAAATGTGTAGGTATAGAGTAGATTATTAATTATAGAGGGAAATGAGCAGATCAGTAGCAGTAATCTCATCTCTGCACCCTCCGGCCTATTACTAGCTTTCAGAGCGCTCTAGGTATCCCAGAAGTGGCGCTGGTGATGCAACAGATGACGTTCATCCCTCTGAATGGATACTAAGCCTAGTGAGGTGCTAGGGAGCTTTGTGACTCTAGAACAACAGCTATCATGGCACTTTTCACAACAGAACAAATGATGCATGGCCATGTAATTACACATTGACTCATAATGCATCTGCACAGGCAATTTAATTGTGATATTGCCTAACTTTGGATGAACTTTACAAACATTATTCTAATGTCATTTTTTGCATGCAACTGCAGATCGAATGTTCTCTGTTTGGGCAGCAGGAAGTATATGTGGTTGAAACCCATGGCTTATGGAAGCCTGGGGCCAGATTCAACTGTATAGACTGCCACTTATTTCTAATAAGATACAATAACTCACAAAGTCCTACAGCAAGTACATTGCTGAAATGTCAGCTGCACAGGACCAAAGAGCAGGTTAAACACGAATTGCAATAGGGGTGTGTGGGGTCAACAATGTGTTCGGCTCCAAAAGCATCAGTGATAGACTTATATTAGTGGCATTCAGCCTTGGTGATTTGGAGACTTGTCCTTACAGACAGTCAGGCAGCCCTAACATGATGACAACTTGACATACAGATATTGCACAGCAATGTTTGCATCCTGTGAAGGGGTGTCCACCCCACACCGGCGTGAAAGGGGTTAATGGAGGCCTCGTGGCCCTGCCATACCCCATCTCAGAAAGGAGCAGTGGAGGTGAGTCCTCCAAGCAGCCAATTGGAAAGAGGCTGCACAAAGCAGTCAAGCAGGGTCCAGCAGGCTGGTACGAAAGGAGCTGCAGGGCAGAGCAGGGAACGTGACTTCAGGGAGCCCAAGGAGCAAGGACAACGTTCCTAGCAGGTGGCAGGAAGTCTAGCACTTTGGACAGAGCAGTTGCTGGCAGGGACTGGGGGAACCAGAGGGAATTCCTAGCCAGCTGCTGGGACTTTCTGACTGAAAGCCCTGAGGAAAGGGCACAGAAGGTACTTGGGCTGTGGGAAAGTGATCCAGGGAATTGAAGCCACATTGAACAAAGTTAGAGATGTAGCAGGAGGCTCCTATCCATAGGGTCCCTGGTGTAGTAAGTATAAGACCTGTTATAAGGCCTGTAAAACCGGCTAAGGCCTAAGTGGAAAAAGCCAAGTAAATAGGAGTATAAGTGGAAAAAACCAACCTAGCTGAAAAATGCTGATACTGCAAGCATATATACTGCCAAAATATTGTTAAAATATTAAATTGTGTAGCAGGTATAGGAGGTACCAAGATACTAACTCCCTAAAATAACACTTTGATGAATAGAAATAATTAAAAAGTCATAAATGGAGTTGTTTTGCCCAAATCAGCCAATTAACAGAAAAAGGTGGTATTAGACTACGTCAAGAGGGTGACAACTACCTACGTCAAAAGGGGACAAAAGAAAATTGTATAAAAGAGGGTGTCAGAGGGAATACCAACATCCAGTCTAGGGGATAACGGAAAGTCCCGCCATTGGGCTGTGGCCATTGTAATGCTGCCTATACGAAACTGACCCAGAGATACTCTGTAGGTCACTTCTTATTGTGTCGCACGTGATAAACCTGGCCTGGGTGCCTTCATTGCTCAGCTAATCCATGATTGTCTCGATTCATTCGATCATGAGAGTCGTCTCGGTTTCCTAATCAGAGCTGGGACAACATCTACACAGAGACACACACACGCAGCCTACACTGATAAACAGCGGTGGCCAACACACCGTACCACACCTGGGTTGGTATCCAGAGTAATGGGTGGGCCTGGGTCCCTCCTCCCTCCCCCATTTGCTACAGGGGAAGTGGTTTGACTTGTGGACAGTGAGAACTAGAAGGGGAAAACGCAGATGGTGACATGGTGGGAGGGCAAGTCATGAAGAGGACGCTGCAGTACTAAAGTGGGTCTACAGGCGAAGAAGATGATGGGAGAAGTACCACCAGGAGAGGGTGCACTGGCTGGCAAAACTGATCCCCGTGACAGCTAGCAGGAGGTGCTGCTCTGGGGAGTGGACCCTGTGCCACTTAATCATGACCTTTTCATGACTAGATGTGCCTCCTGTCTAGAGCTGGCTGAAAAATTTCAAATTCCAAAATATCTTGATGAAAAAAGGGGACAAATATTTCACAAAATGTTTCTCTGGTTTTTTAACTAGCTCTAATTATGAAGTTGTTCAGCATCAAAACACATTCATGCAGCATCATAATTGTGACTGCAAAACTATTTTTTTCCCTCTCCCTCCTCTCTCCTATTGGGTCCCATGGTCTATGCATAGTCAAATTTAAATGTGATTGGTACAGAGCTGAGAAGTAGCCTGGCACAGTGCTTTGAATAAATTAAAGTTGTAAATTGTGATGATGATAAAAGGAGTCACCTACAAAAAGGATGAGACCTTCAAGAAAAGAGGAACTTTTTACTACTCTCCTCCCCCTAAACATTTGCATGATTTGCTTTTTTGCAGGGTGTTTCTTTGGATAGCAAATACAAGCACATTTTAAATTCCTTATTATAT
This sequence comes from Emydura macquarii macquarii, assembly GCF_026122565.2. Classification (NCBI taxonomy): domain Eukaryota; kingdom Metazoa; phylum Chordata; order Testudines; family Chelidae; genus Emydura; species Emydura macquarii. The sequence continues at coordinate 11,137,846 of NW_027130208.1, read as the reverse complement.
TCCAGGCATTCCCTGGCTACACTGGGTTTTTATTTCTACACTCACTTAGTGGCCTTGATCCTAAAGCCCATTCGTATCAATCATATCAAGGGATGCCCCGTGACTTGAGAGGGCTTTGGACTGGGTACCCTAGTTCAGGCTGTCAGCTGAGCTCTGAACTACTTTTGACATATCAGAATGCACCATATTTAAGGCTAGTTTATAAATCTGGATTCTGCATTTAAAACCCCCCAAGTCCATTTCTCAAAGAATGAATAACTCGGGTATTCGGCATTGCTACAAAACTGGATTGTTTGCTTCTGAAAGGCCAGCCAATCTCCATTTATCTTATAAAAATACAAAAAACATATGCTGACCTTGAAAATAGGAATAATGAGATATGTCTGTGTGGAAGAAGGGTGGAAATCATTAATTCACCTGCTTTTTATTTTGTTACTTTCACATTATTCTTCAAAAATTCTTTCCTCTTATGATGCAGTGTCATTTGAGCATCCCATTCCATAATTATATCTGCTGCGTGCAACTGATTTCACTACCATTGACTTCAAGACTCTAATTACCATTTTTCTTTATGGATGAGTCAGTCATTTAACTATATGATTTAATTTGACTGATCATCCTCATGGTATAACATTTGCAAATCAACACTGTGGCACAGGCATTTTCTAGATTTGCTTTATTATGCACATACGGGTTGAGTTATTTCCAGAGCATATTTTTTTATTCCAACAATGGTACAATGATACCAAAAAAAAATGGAGACTCTATAGAAGCTGCCAGTAAGAATACTATAGTAAATAACAAATATATGTATCAGTGGTCTTAGTTTTATTTCAAATCCTTTCTGGATCAGTTAAAATCTCTTCATTTTCCTATCCTTTTCCTCCAAAGACCAATATTGTAGCAAGAAATCTAGACACATCTGTTATACCAGGCACTGCTGCCTGTCAGTTTTTGGATACCAGATAAGGAATAAAAACATGCCCACACTGGTTAGGTAACCTTATCTTTAATCACGTCTTACGCTCCAAACAGCAGAGGGAGACCCTAGGGCTCTGCGAAGCGGCTGTAGGGGAACGCCAGACACTCCTGGTGAGTTCATGGCGGAGTCTCTGGCCTTGCTCGCATTTCAAGCTCTTATACAGCATAACGTATTTACTCTAGGGCATAGCGGGGATTGGCTTATTTACAGCAGGTGGCTTGGCTAACACTTTCACTTTCCTTGGCACAGAACACAATTAGATAATGGGAGGAAAAATTGGTTATATAATTGTGCTCTGCTCAACCGGTCCTGACCAGACCCGCCATGTCACTATCTCAAACGCGTCACAACATCTTCCGCAGCCTACACTACAACATCCCCTGGAAACTGTTAGTGCCACTTCATGCATCCATCTAAAGGGCTCGCTACAGAGCGATACCAAAGTGTTCTCCTCCCCATAGACAGAGAGTTGCCTCTGCATCACTCAGAGGGCTTAATTCTTCTTTCGTTTACATCACTGTAAATCGGGAAGACTATTAAAATCAATAAAGTTCCACCAGTGTAAAAGTGATGCAAATGTGGGTGTCAGGCCCCTGTCTCTGCCAGCCGAGGAAAGAAGCACACACAATGCGAATTCTGATTCTCCAGGTTGTGCCATTAGATTCCCAAGCTCGTCTTCCCATCCAAGCAATTGTGATGTCTGAGTCAGCACAAATGGGGCAGCCTTGAACACCTGCTAGAATGAACTGATGACAAGTCTAAGGCATCATTTTACTGGAAGAATTGCTTTTGTAAATTGAACAAGCTTGTTTGTTTTATGCCCGAGCTGAAAAGAAGTGTTTGAATGACCGAAAAATTGAAAATTTTACATTTTAGCGTTTTGTGCTTTGTCAAATATATTTCAATGTGTGAGACAGCTGTAATAATCTTTATTATAGAGTGCCCCACACATTGTATGTAAGCTTATTTCCCATTTGCTGCAGAGCTGGGGAAAAAAAAGTCTTGTAATAACAATGTTTCGTACTGTGAAGTGCATAAAAATCACTTCAGCCTTTGAACAGCACAATCCCCACAGCACAATTTTTACTGGTGAGAGTGGCAATTTGGATAGCGAGTTGAACTGTAAATTGGGAGAATGTTAGTTTTGATTCTCATTCATTTCAGGAGTTTGTTCACACTATATAAAATGGTTTTAATAGCCCATAAGGTCTACTTTTCATTATTTGAGGTGTGTATTTTCATTAGATTAGATAGTGGGTGGGTGTGGTAAATTATTCCTCCCACTAAGGATCACTGCTTAATACATCTTTAGATTTAGTCTTATCCAAACAATGCAGAAAGGTGATCTTTGATATCTACCTCATTAAATGGAGAAAAAAACACGTTGAACTTCTACATTCTTTTAATTATTTCATACTATCTCTAGACCTAGTCTCTCTTCTTTTTTCAAAAGGTTGACAAAAGTAGAATGTCTGCCAATAAAATGGGACAAAATTTGTCATAGAAAAGGTTGACTGAGAAAAGTGGATGACATTTCTGTGAAAATTTTCATGAAAATTTTGTTTTGTTTTGAACCTTTCTGGGCCTCTTCCTAGAGTCCTAATGCAGGAAATGTTTCCACTAAGTCGACCGTTATATGCTTGCTTAGAAGAAAAGAGCTAATCTTTGCCCAGCAATCATCCCATCTAATACAAATGTCTGGTAAATAGTGCACTGAGTGGGAAGGCTGATTACCTAGGGGCTTTTTTGTCAGTTTTAATTTCTAAAGACATGAGGATTTGGCCCAATATTTTTTAACAAGTAGACTTAGAGCACATGTGAACTATTCTGTATTCTGGAAGCTCTTGTCAGATGTCCTGAAGATAGTGAGCAGTCATGGTAATCGGGTAGTAATCATCAACATGGTAGTGGCGTTTGCCATTGCAATCAAAGATATCTGAATGATTGTGAACATAAAAATATACTTTTATGCAGGTAAACTAATGCCATTTTTTGTTCTAAATAAATTAAAGAAGATGAAAGTAAAAGTGGAATCTTAAGTAGCAGCAGACAGGCAAACTATGCAGCACAAGATCGGGCATTAAGGGTTTGATAAAAAGCACATTGGAGTCAATGGAAAAATTCCTATTGGTTTCAAAGGGCTTTGGATCAGGACTTAAAAGCTCAGAATGACCAACAGAAAAACATGATCAACAATTGTGGTTGTATTTTATAGACTTAAAAAAAAAACCAAAAAAAAAACCTCTGCAAGATTTGTCCCACAAATCTCAAAGCTCTGCTCGAAAATTTTTTTGTTGACGTTACATGGATTTACTTCATCTCTGTTATGACCAGAAAGCAGCCCTCATTATAATAAAATTACACATCAGCTAAACAAAGGAAAGTCTTTCTCATGAAAGACTTTATCACAGATAATAAAGACTTCATGATTGATTGCAAAAGAATAGTTTAGCAACAGGAGAGGAGTCTGACTATGATGGGTTTCATTAGTGCATCTCTTTAAAGAGAAATGAAATGTACAATGCTATTGATGAGTATGATGCTCAGGTGTGAATTGGAAGAATCAAGCTATCACTCTTGAGTATGTTAATGGTAATTATAAGCACACATTGATGGAATTGTACAGTATATAGTACTAATGTGTATATGTATTGAATATGTACTGCATGTATGAGAACATTTTTTAAAAATCCACAATTCCATATTTATTAGTTCAAGAGTTGCAGAAGAGGTATAGAAAACTTAAATCAAATGTGCTGATCATAATTGTTACAAAAATCATTCTGCAGCACTGGAAGGACTCCTCTGTGCTAAATATTGATCATCAGGATCAATTCTATACATGGAAGTAGCTTGGAATCCTGACTTTCGAATGATTCAACTATAACTGTGATATGATATAAAGATGCCAGGCTCTCTTGCTGACTTACCTTGATGTCAAGTGCTAGGACCTGGTACATAGATGCAGTTATTTTTGCTGACTGACAGATCAAGTGAATGCTATTGACTCTGCTTTAACTTTAACTTTGCAAACCTCAATCCAGCAAAGCACTTAAGTACAACCTTAGTTGTAAGCCTATGAGCAGTTCCAGTGAACTAATTAGAAATACTCAAGTGATAAGCACATACTTAGGTTCTTTTTTTAAACAAAAATGTAAAAAAATAGTTTATACCTGTAAGGCAAAAAGAATTAAGAGCAGGGATAGAGAGAACAGAGTCTTGACATTAATCTCATATGCATTGAGAAAAGGGGGTGGAAACGCTGCCTCTTTGTAAATGCTCTCTTCTAATCCTTTTTGGTGGTAGCTCAACTAATACATTCATGTTGCCACTGAATTGAGAGAAACAAAACCAACCCAAAATGGAAATCTTAATAATGAATTTTTAATGTCCAGTGTTTTTTGATCTGACCAGGTTAGAACGAATTTAGTGTAGTGGTATCAGAGCTAATGTACTTTTCCAGGACTCAACTGTAGAAAAGCAATCAGAAAATTACTCTATCCCTCCCATGCAAAACACTGAGCAATGGAAGCCCCATGGAGGTCTGATGAAAACGACTAAAATTTTTCATATATTGCTTGGCAGTATAAAATTCAAATAGAATGATAGGATGTATACATTCAGCAGTGATATGTAATATAAGGGACAAACTAAGGCTTATTTGAAATGCATTACTCAGACCACCTTATTATAAAAGTGTTAGTGATACATGGCTTTGAGGATCTTATTAAATAAAATATGCTACAGGAATCATGTAAAAGCCAGGCACAATTCTATGGAAAATGGGGAATGATGTTTTAGTCTGGAATTTGTTAGCCATCAACCGATTTTTATGGTGAAAGTTGTGATAGCCAGAAGCATCAACTAGTCATTATTCAAGTCGGGTTTAGAACTAATGCTCACTCCAGTGGCAAGGGGGGTAGAGTTGTGTTAAGGGAAAACTCAATATGAGTTAAATTCAAATATTTCCTTCTGCAGAGAGTAGTTTATATACAGTCTGAAATAAATCAGTGAGTTTCAACCTGTGATCTGTGGACCCTGGGGGTCTGCAGACTATGTGTAAGAGGTCCATGAAAGGTGACTTTGAAAATAAAGTTTCAGACCCCAGAAAAGGCTTTCCATTTTTTTGAGCAATCAAAAGTATGCAAATACCCCCACTTACATGTCAAAACTCAAAAGTGTTGTCATTACCATAGAAACCCACAGTGTCACGCCCTTTATCATGCTACGTCAAATGCCATGCCAAGCACATGCAATGTTTATAGTTGAATCCTGTTCAGTCAGTTTTCAGTCTGACTGCTATGGTGGGGGTCCGCAGACCACAGGTTGAATTTCCAAAGTGATCCACACCTCCATTTGAAATTTTTTAGGGGTCTGCCAATGAATAAAGGTTGAAAAAACAGTGGAAATTAATGGTCAAGGCAGGCACTGGAACAACTTTTAATGTTCTTTTGTGATAAGCAAGAAAACCACGTATACTATTGCCTACATCTAATCAGCAAGTAGTGATCACAGCTGACCTAATGCGCAATATGAAGCCAATGGGCCAGATTCTCCATTGCTTTGCACCTTGTGTACTCTTGTGCAAAGATCTTCATATTGAGACAAAAGTGATTTACACTTGTACAAATGCTACCTAATCAGAATGGTAACATTTTAGACCCAGAATGCACTCGTGTGGTACAGGTGTCATTGATGGTACAAGACAATGTATACGCACAGTCAAACACTTTCTACTCTCAATTAAACCAATGAAACACCATTGAAGTCAGTGGTTTGCCATTTCTAGGTTCTATAAATTAATGGAGGGAGCATAGTCAGAAGGCATAGTCAGTGGCACTGCTCCGACAGTGGCTCTTTGGAAAGGAAGAGGTAGCAATGCCAGAGGATTTACTCTTGTATAAATGCATTGACTCCTTTAGTGGGTGGAGTAGGGAGAAAGGGGAACATATAGATGCTTAAGTCTGGTTTTACTATAAGTGTAAAATAAGACCATTTCCCTCCTGTTCATTAAACACTGAGAATACCTAATGGACAAGCAGCAGTAAGTTACAGGTATCTCAAAATCATTAGTGATAAGAATTTTTTGCAAGTGGTATCGATCCTACATTGTCATTGTAGGAAAAGGAACTGATTTAGAAGCAAGTCACAGATTTTTCATATCGCTTTTTCTGGGTATTTGCTTTAAAACTGTAGAATATAGTAACAGTTGAACTATTCCACTGTCCTTCTGGACTCCTTTTCCCCAGGTACCACTAAGCTAGATATGTGTACTTCCTTTCTGAGCCTTCAGTGTGTTATTAATCAATGTCAGCCAAACTGAGCAGTGAGGGGATTCCAGTTTTAAGGACATTTCAGGAACATTTTTATCATTTGGGATCTTTAATAAATATGCTTTTAATTCCAGTAAAACATTCCTGAAAATAACCCATAGATTTTATCCTATTTTTATCTGCCCCTGCAACTTCAGATGCCTAAAGTAAATCCTCCTCAAATCTACCTGCCCTATTCTCAAATAACAAAGAAAGTGAGTTGTTTGCTTCCAAGGTGCATAAACATGAGACATAAAACATATGAAGCTTTGACAGTTTTACTACAAAAAAGATGTACAATATGTAGTCACGGAGCCATGCATTGCCCAAATTCTGTAAGAGAATACATCAAAAATATAGATATAAAACATACACCTGACTTTGTCTCAGTATGTTGCATGTTTTTTTTTATCTCAGATCCATAAATAATGGAAGCATCAGCACATTTATCTCTGCACAATAACAAATCCCATCCTCTTGGTATCTATAAACACACTGAAGCTTGTTACTGACCTTGTATAAAATACTGACATAAGAAAAGGAAAAGAAAAAAAAACCAGGAAAGTTCCTTCCACCCCTGCAAACACTCACGTCCAAAGCTCCATTATGAGCAGGAAACTACCAAATTTTGATGTGAAAGGACAAAATACACTGTAAATGATGAGAGACCTTTTTTTAAAAAAAATAAAAATACTGAACAAAACATAAAAGCCATTGATGAGCTTCAGAGGGGTAGCCGTGCTAGTCTGTTTTTAGCAAAACAGCGAGAGTCCTGTGGCATCTTAAAGACAAACTAATGTATTTGGGCATAAGCTTTCTTGGGCAGAAACCCACTTCATCAGATGCAAAGCCATTGTTACTGTTCAATCTACCAAGAGGTATCCATCTATGCAGTGTCACTGTCCCTATATGTTTTGCTTTCTTAAAAGGAACTTCATTTTAAGTGTGATCTTAGCACATCAGTCCCCATAATGAAACTGAATTTACAAATCAATTTAAACTAATAATCTATGCAATTTCAAATAGTCAGATAATCCATAGAGTTAAGTTGGAATGTTTAAATGGGCTAAGCGAATTAGGCACTTCTCTATCTTACTGATTGTTTGCCTAACTCTGTTAGGCCCCTTTGAAATTCCCTGAATTAACACAGTACTGTCAGTGCTAAATAAATTATTCATTTAATTTAGTAGGAACATTTCCTGAAATGTTCTTTGACTTGAATGAACATTGGAAAATATGTTTCTATCAAGATAATGTAGCCATAACGTTTTCACATAAAATATCCTTTCTCACATTATCAGTTCTCAAGGACCATAAAGGGTTCAACATAACTACTCTATTCAAAATGTTTTGAATGAAAAGTTCTTCTGATGGACATGATTATAATGGGTACTAAATGCTACATTAGACACATGCCCATACCAGCTAAAAGCCATATGGGCTGAGCTGAGGAGTTGGAACCATCATAGATCATAATATGGTCTAATGGGGTGCATAAACCTCACCCTGGTTAAACACAGATTAATAGGGGCCTGAGCTTATTAGGCCACCATGAATGGGTGTTAGACATAATTGGTAATCAAATCCATCTGGGGGGATATGGATCTTCAAAAAGGAAGGAGTGGAGAACAGCAGGAAACAGAGCCAGAAGAAAAACTTGGTGAGACGTAGTTGGGTGTCTGCTCTCCTGGGCTAAAGGCTGAAAGAAGCCTGGGAAGCTAGAAGTTTAGAGCCAGAACTGGAGGGGCCTGAGTCGGGTAGAAGCTAGGGAGGCTAGACTCTGAAATAAGTGCAAGAAAGAACTTTGAGGGTGTCAGGTTGAACCCCAGCAATAAGTCTTGATGGAGGATGGTGTAGGGCATGTAAAGGAAGCCTGGGGAGCTGAGGGTGTCAGGGAACGGAAAGCTGCTAGATTAGGGAAAAACCTGTATATGAACAGTTAAAAGACAAAGGCTACAGGAGATGCAGATGGTGATTATCACTACAGTTGGGCTAAAAGAGGACTCCGTATGGACTGAGATTGAGGGACTAGCAAGATAGTGGGAGATGAGGGCTGCAGTGAGCCTGAGACAGAGTTTAGTAAATATTAGAAGTTGACTGGGGCTAGAAGTACTTGAGTTTAGATTTGGTTGAGTGTTTCAGATCACAGAGGAAGACTTGTGGGTCTTAGTAATGCCCAGGAAGAGGGCCTGAAGAGTCTGGAACACTAGGTATAGTTTTTATGCACACTTGGGACTGGGGTATCTTGAAAGGAGTATGGAACTGGAACCTGACCTGGCCAAAGGGCTGAGTTGCAAGAAGAGACGGACCACCACAAGACCTGAGTGGCTGTAGATGCTTGAGGAGGAGAGACTGGTATGCTACACCAAGCCATGAGTTGGCATGCCTGTCAATCTTGTTACACATGGTAACTTGTAACCAGAGTCTGTAGGCAATTTATGCATATTCTTTTGTGAATCAGGACTATAATGATTATGAAGCCCCATGGTAATGTGTGTTAATGTACTACATTACCTCTAGATAATTGCAATTCAGTCCTCTCACCGAGGCAAGAATAGAAGTGCTGTCTGATTAAGGGAAATAGAAACACCAGCTATTACATTCACACTTTCTGCTTTAATGTTATCAGGATATAGAAGTAAGTCTGAGTTTGACTGAAACTGCATGAACCTTCCACATCATGTGGTGTGTTCCTGCTCTTTTCTGTTGCACTGTTAGTTTATGTAGTTGTGTCTAAGTAACTAATCAATGTATCTAGAAAACATTAATATGCATGTTCTCTTTCTCTCTAATGCATGCATTGAAGGTCACTGATGCGTGTTAAAGGAACATACTTAAACTCAAAGCTTACAAGTGAACCTGGGCGAAATCCATTGATTTATAGATTGATGCGAAATCCATAAATGTGGCAAGAACCCTTTGATATATTTATTGTACTTAATGAATTTTGCATCAAGACTGACCTGAATCAAAACTAAGGCTTAATATGAAATGTACCAGGGTGTTTGGGTAAATCTATGTGGACTGAAATGGAAGAAAATATTTGAGAGTTTGAGAGATTTAGCAACTATTTCCATTGAAAAAGTCTTTTATGGTATTAAAATAATTTTTCTGGGTTGAATTAATCTTCATCTAAGATCCAGGCTTGGATCTTGGAGTACATCTTCTCACATGTATTCTGTACCTTATGCCATTCTCTGTTTGGATGTGACTGTGGTATGCAATTTCCACCAATGGGCTATTATGGCTGCAGGTAGGATGCCCAGATTGCAACAGTAAAATATCAGGACACATGGTAGGGGGGACAGACTCGGAGCTCACTACCTCTGCAGGCAGTGGTGGGGGAGAGGTAGCCTGGAGTTCTGCGTTCTCCCGCACAGTGGTTAGGAACTGAATTTTTACCTGATCTCAGGACAAATGGCATCCCAATTGTACAGTGATCGGGACGTGGGACAAAGGGTTAAATGTTGGGACATCTGGTCAGCCTAGCTGCAGGTAACAAATGAACCACAGCAGCAGAGGAACAATTAAGATTACAAAAGATTCTGTTTCTATGCAAATCTCCTCAGTGATGAAGAGCAAGAGAAGAGAAATACTGAAAACACATTCACAGAAGTTTCTAAATGGAATGTTTTTCTAAATTTTCCAGGAGACATCAGCTGCTATTTAAAAAAAAAAAAAAAAAAAAGTTAAAAATGAAAGTCTAACTTGTATTTTTATGTACCTATAAAACTCCTTCCACTAAATGTTCACTGAAGTATAAAACAGTAGAATGTGAGGGGAAAAAACCCAGAATCATAACACTACAAAGTAAACATGGAAAGACTAGATAAGCTTTTAGAGTCCCAACAAAATACAGTTCTCTCTGTTTGTTTGAATCTGTCTAACAAGGTTGCGTGGGGGGTGTGGGTAGCTTCCCCCCCCCCCCTATAACACATAGGTTTTAAATGGTCACAATGCCCAAGGGAGATGACTCCAGAATTTACATGGTAAATCCTTGACATTGTAGAAATTAATCGGCAAGAACTGTTGTTTACTGAAAGCTAATGTGACAAACCAACTGGCCTAACAGATCTCTCTCTCTAAGAATTGGATTGTGCTTAATTGGTGTAAAGTGAATCTGATTTTTAAGCTCTATTTCTAAACTCTGATTTGCAGCCTTGTGGGCTTTTAAAAAATCTTTGGTCTTTTCATATGTTAGCTATTACTCAAGAATCTGTATACAAATGTTCTATGTGCCAGAATGGCCTGAGAACAAAGGGTAAAACAGAATTCTTCACTGACTCTTAGACATAAGCAAGAATGTCTTCAGAAACCAGAAGTAAGTGGGGGGGGCTAGGGGTGAAACCTTACTAAGCAAGTGTGAAAACAAGAGAAATTAAATCCTGTCTGAGGGGAGTCTACTTGTTTCCTTTCTGTTAGAATTTGAAATAGATCATTTTTTAACTTCACTTTAATGGATTACACTAGTTGTTTTTGGTTTGCCTACAGAACTTGTTCAGCATGGCACTGAATACATATTCAGCCAAACAATGCAGTTTTCAATCAGATTCCACAGATGTTGAGAATCATTGTCCTGGATACCTTTGCCATAGTGGGAGACCATAGAACCCCAGCACCCATCTACTCAGGGCCTAACTGGGACCCTCCTTCCCCTATAGCAATATTGGAAAGACAAGGTGGTCATGATGCTGATGTCTGTTCATAACTTCTAGGCTAAAAACCATCTGTGTATGTGTGTCAGATCAGGATGACATGTGATGTGATTCATATGCAAAACCCTCTCACAAATATAAACTGTCAAGTACTAGATAGACACTTTTTATTGAGAGATATTTGCTAACAAGCCACTGGCTAATGAAAAATTAGTGGAATTAGAAAAGTAGGTCCACACCTGCAATAGTCAGTCACTCCCTATTCTGCATTGGAGGTAACTCTTAGTGGTAGCTATAGGAAACTTTCCATACGGTGGGAGAGAGTTAAGTGTAGTGCACAGAGCTCCTTTGTACAAACATTCTACTTTCCAGGTAGTGATGCACCTCCACCTAGGCTATATTTTTAACTAGCTTCAGAACAATCAACAAACCTTTCCTCTGTATACACTGACCCATCAAGATACCACAATCCATAACCTTCCACTTCAATAAGGTGAAGATTATTTCAGCTAGATCGAGCAGTGCATGCTAATCATGTACCTTTAAGAAACTAGGCAGATTTTGATAATCAGTATCTTCAAATTCTCCCCCATCGATTTCTCATTCTTCCAATTCATTGCTTTGCTGTCATTTGGGAGAGGAGGAAAGAATATTGGGATGTTTGCCAAGTTCCTAAAACTGACTGTTATTGCAAGCTTGCATCCATGTCTGAAAATACTCTTGAATATACACTATCTGAGTGTTGGATAAATTGTGGTAACTGATACACATGCTAGCCCTTTATGTTAAAGTAAAGGAAAACAATTTAAATACTGGATTTCATTGCATTTCTGCTATAATATTAATAACTAGAACTGTTATACCTGGTATGAAAAGCAATTAAAGTTTTGGTAAAATGTAACTGAATTTTTTTTATCAAATTACAACTGGCAGCTAAGCAAAATGGTGAGAATTGCTTGGCAACTATAATATTCTCTGAGCTGCAATAAATAAAGCTTTCATCTGAAGGTACAGACAATACAGAAGGTAATCCTTGGAGATTACATTTTCATCAACTTTATTTCCTAGGCAGATGAAATTTGACATACTTTTTATTTTGAAATACAAAGGAATCCAAAATCTCCTAGTGGTTTTCAACTAGCAAACTGCTTTCACAGTAAAAATGCCAACAGATTTCTTTTTAATTCTTAACCCATATTTCCCCCTGTAAACTGCTTCAACAAAAAATTACTTTAATGGTAAAACATGCTCTAATCACAAAACATCTGTAGCACATTTCACTCACATAAAAACCTGATACAACATACTGTAAATGGCTTACACAAAGTTTACATCCTATTAATGTTATTGGCTTGAAATGGCAAACAGCTGTAAACTATACATATATGCATAACTTGATTTAATATGTGTGCTTCCATTTCATAATGGCTATGAGAGCTGTATAAATTCAAGCATGCAAGGAGAAAGTGGGCTTTTTGCATGCCTTCATAGAAAGATAATCAAATGTAATGCTTACAGTGGGCTGTTAGCTTAAGATAAGTAACCTGAGGTACAAATGCTTATCTGAGCTGCTGAACCATATTCAGTCTATTCCCCCTTCCCAAGACACAATTTATCCCAGAGCTCTGTGGGCCCCTATTTCCCTGTTGAAAATCAGGTGAGGGTGGAACAGCTCTGGCAGGCCATTTGCATAGGGTGACTAGATTTGTCTAAGTGTCACAGCTGATGTTCCTAGAGGAGATTGTTTTGTTGCCAAGGAGGGTTTAGCTACTGGGAGGAGACAGAAAAGGGTGCCCAGTCATCCTCCTCCTTCCCAGTCACTCTGTGGATTGTACTCCATTACAGAGATGAGATGGTTTATGGGAGAAATTTCACTGGGAGGCTTTGAGGATGGGAGAGTGACTGAGGGGACCTCTGTGACAACTGGCAGAGGGCACCAGGGTGCATAAAGGATACAGGGGTCCCCTTGGTCCAGTATCTACATACTAGCTCACCAAAGAGTGTCATATAAGGTCGTTAATGAAAAGTTGTTACTCTGGTCCCCATAATCACTGTGCAATGTATGTATGAATAATATGTAAGTGGGAGGATTCAGGGGTTGGAGTGTGTCTATCCTTTACCTGTAAATAGAACTGGGCCCGCAGAAGCTGGTAATGCAGGGCTTGTGTTGCTAAAGGGTGCAGGGGTTGTGGAACTGACCTTCAGTGGACATAGTCAAGGTTTCTTCACACTAAGGGCAGGTGGTACCAAAGTTTCTCCCAACACTGGGTACCCCGAAGAGTCACAGGGAGCACAGAGTAGCAACAGCCTGATTGCACAGAGAGCACCCCACTATGTACACAGCCAGTGTGGATCTGTTCCACTTGCTCAGCTGGCTGACAATTTCTTCAGGGGGCGGGCTGCAGTGGGGTTATATAAACCAGGGAGTGAATACAACTTGAATAACAACACAAAAGGGGACACTAGACTAGGCCCTGAAAACAGACATTTGCGGTTTTCAAAGCAACTCCTAGGCCTGCTCCCTCATTGTGCTAGCTTCCAGGCTGTGCCACCCTTCATCCTTCCTTGCAATAGGCACACAGCCACTTGGGTATCATTGTCGGATACACACAGGACGAGGTAGTTTTGACAATTGCAAAGGCACTTCTTTCTGAGGAACATTATAGAGCTGGAAGAGGAGTTGAGTTAAAGATGATTGCGAGGGTGAAGGAGGTGGCAGAGTTCTGCAAGCTAGGGCAGCTGGGGTATGAGACTGCCTTCGGGCAGTGGTTCTCAAACTTATTTGATCGCGCCTCCCCCCACCCCCCTTCTTTGCCTCTGTAGTAGTTTATGGCTCCCCCCACCACACAAGTACATATACCAGTTAAAAAAAAATCAACATGCAACTCTCACTAAATATTAACAACAGAAAGGCGTTGATTCAAACGGAGCCAACGACCCATTGTAATAAGAGCAAAAGCAAAACTGCAATTGTGGTCGATGCCTAAAATTAATTGTGCACACCCTGTCGTAGCAAACGGATTAACCTACAGAAGGCAATGACGTGTACATTTAAAAGAAATCCCTCAATGCACAGTGCCATCTAGAATCAAATACATAGCATCATCTGAGGATCTGATACATTTGGAGGAATCAGCTGTGCTAGGTATGCTGTGTCCAAAATGTGCATAGTAAGTTCCCCCCCGCCCTCACAAAATGTCTCATTCCATCCCCCTCAATACATTCTATGCCCCCGGGGGGCCCACCCCCCAATTTGAGAACCTCTGCTTTAGAGAATCAATGGTAGCTGGGGGGGGGGGGGGGGACTGTCTGGGGTTGGGGCAGAGGGAATTTACACAGCAAAGTCTATTCTAAACAAATTGGAAACTTTTGATTTTGTTTTACTACAAAGCTTTCTTTTTTTAAACCAAAACACTTAATTTAAAACAAATAGATTTTCCCTCCCCTTTCCTCTAATTTTTCCCCCCTTTTTCCTTAACTGGAAAAAGAGGAACAGGAAAAAATTCTAGGGATCTTAAACAGTCTACAAAAGTAGATTTCTCCCACTTAAAAATCTAACACTTACCAGTGTTTCCCTCACTCCGTTATTGTTCTCCAACTAGAGAATGCAGCAAAACAGTTAAAGCGAGGGAAACCCACCGTTTCCAAAAAGTTTGGACAAATTAAAACACTTTATCACTCAAAACTTGCCTATCAAACTACAAACTCCATTTTATTGTGTGAGCACCATTTTGAGTGTAAGACTCTGTGCCTTCTCTGCTGTCTCTTAGCCTCCATCTTGGAATGAAATTCCAAAGGGTGTTGGCAGAGCGTGAAAATATAGAGCAGTTAAGTCAGTAACATTGCATGACTTTACCCTAAGTAATACAATGGGAATGCTAAAGTGTAGCTAAGCCTGCAACAAAATTTTCAGTCTGGACTCCAGCTGGGTGGTAACCAAGCAACACCTCACTTGATGAGTGACCTTGATCACCTGATTTTGGTGGGGGGGGGGGAGGATGCTTTGAGGCTGACCAGGGAATGTTACATGAAATAGGGGACCAGAAGGTATAAAAAGATACAGTCTGTTTTAGTAGCTTCCTCAAATTCCAGAATAAGCAGCAAGACTTCCCAGCAGGCAGATGGGATTCTGGAACCCTGAAAAGACACTGACTGAATCCCAAAGAACGCTCTAGAGTGGTGAAGCAATTTAGGCAGGGTTTTTGCATGCAGTTGTTTGTTATTTTGCTGAGATCTGTGTAGCGTTTGTGCCCTGTTTGAGTAAAAAGTGTGGGGTTTAGAAATCCTCTGCAAACTCTGTTTGCTTTGACCACCATGTGCTCTGAAAAATCAAACTATTAACCTGGGCTCCCACAGGGATGGCGTTCTATGGAGGGTGTCCTTGAAGTCAGCATGGGTGATGGGGCCTTTGGACTACAGGACCCTGTTCCCTAGAAGGGGTACTTAATGAGCAGACAGACTGGTGTCTCCCAGAGGCCAGACATTCTAGCCAAAACCTGCCCAGACCAGAGGAGCTGAGAAGTACATGGAACCAGCATGTGGCTTGAAAGCACAGCTGCCTGGTGAGCATCCACAAGGAGAAGCTCAGCCAGGACAGTGATACTGTCCAAAAATGTTGCAATGGAAAACTTTTTGATGGGATTTCCTCAGACTTATTTTCTTTAATGAAAGTCCCAGTGCAGAACAGGGAATGGCTGAAGGATCAAGCTGCTTTTTTTCCCAAACAATTCACTTTTCCGCAGGGGAAACAGCCTCTTTTTGCATGTCCAATTTCTTTTAAGCCTATCAGATGCAAGAGTTGTGGCTCAGTGAAGAAATGATGGTGTACAAAATAAAAACCCTCAGCAACAGCTGGTGTGATGTGACCACTGTTTAGCAAGCTGTTCATGATTAGCTTGTTACCTAGACCTTCACCGTCTGTTTATAGCCCCATATAGCAGGGTGATCTTCCCCTTTAAGTGCCCTGGGGTGCCATGGAGCAGCAAGCTAAGGAGAAGCCCAGCAGGCAGGTATTGGGAACCCAGCTAAGAATGAACTGAGGGGCTGTGATTCCCAGCTGGAAGATATAAGTGCGGAACCAGCTCTATTAGGGAGTCCCAGGAGAAATGTGGTGGATGAGGAAGATGGTGGTTAGGGCAAGGTAGGACTGTGATTACCTTGGGCTAATGGAGGAGTGGGGGATGTAGGACCCTGCAGTAGCAGTCCAGGTCAGGACTATCACTTGTGTACTCATCTCTATCTTTTGTGTAGCGGAAGAGTAAGTCAGGGATGAAGGCTAAAGCAGACTGAGGCATGGCTGACTTGTTCCCACGCTGGTGGACACCAGACCTACCATCTATAGTCTCTTGACCTACACTTAAACTGTAAAGGGACTATCTTTTAGTTGTGTGTTTACAGTGCCCTGCATAAATGGAGTTTGTCTCCATTAGAGGCTACTGTAATACAAAGAAGTGTAATATTAACAGGGTAAATTCACATGCTCAGCAGCTCCCGCTTACCCAAGGATGAGTTCAGCGATGGGGTGAGTTCACATAGAGGCATTAGAAGGAATAATCTTGTAACAGTGGGGGGTATCTAAAGAAATGAGAAGAGAACGTTGTCTAGAAATCTAACCAACCAGAGACCCAATACTGCAGGGATTGCCTTCCCATGAGCATGCAGCAGGCACCCCCCCCACCAAAATGTTGCAGTCCAGGTTCCCCAGCCTCTCAAACTACACCCCTCTGCAACCCAGCTCCAGGGGGGGAAATGCATTTATAAACTAAAATAGCTGCAAAGCATAGCAGAAAGTGGCCTCTCCCTGTATCTTTCTTCATGTTTTTCAGAATGAGCTTAAGAGTGGCTTGCTTTTGAACTTGGAGAACTCTCTGTGAGAAGAGAGACAAAAACAGTGTCAGTCTGTAGAGCAGGGAGTAAAACATCAGAGGTGAAAACCACTCCACTCAGTGAATTTATGTGGTACATAAGCAGCACGTAGACCTTGTGCTGGCTCTCTGCATGGGGGTGAATTTCACCCAGCAAGAACAGGGAAAAGAGGATGTTAAGAACATCATCTATTCATTACCAACAATGTAAGGTGAACAGTTAGCACTTTAGAACTGTACTCCACATTGATATGAGGCAAAGAGTGGTAATATTCCCTTCCTCTCTCAACAGAGATCTATAAAGCTTCACAGTAACGTCACACAGACCATTCATGAACTTTAAACCACTTCGTTAATACTCCTTAACTGCCTTTTACTCTTCATTCTCCCACTTCTTCTGCGTCTCTATCTCTGTATCCTAATCAACTTAGTCCCTTTTTCTTATGATACTGTACTACTGCCCTCTACTGTGCGCAGATAAAATAGCAGCAGACTGATTCTCCTATTAAAGAAATGAAGAAACCCTCTTTGTAACTAAATATCCCCCTAGCTTCCCAAAGCTACCTTATTTTATCATGCCCAACAAGATGGCCAGTATTACAGGTGGCTGATCGATGGCAGCAGCACTATTGGCCCATGGTGAATCAATTGCATATTAATATAGCTATCGGGATACAAATACCATGCATACACTAGCACAAATGCTGCAGATCAGCATGCCCAGAACTCTTTTATTATCTGCTGCATAGTCTTATTCCTTTAACCAGTGCCACTTATACTTTCAAGGAAAATACTTGACTTAGATTGTTATTGCTCCATCTGTTTGCTCAGGTGTTCAGTTTAATAAAGGATTTTAATGGTGGCAAACAGCTGTGCTTTCTATCTTTGGGGTGGGGGTGAGGGGAAGGCTTTTAAAAATGGGACACCTGGCTATTTGAGGTAATTACAGTCTGGTTTAACATCTAAACACCCTCTTTCCTGTTCATTGGAGCTGTGGAGGAAAAGGGAATTCTGAATAAATTACTCTTGTATTAAAACATCACATGGGTTGAGAACTAAGGGCTTGATTTGCCTCATTGTGTTAAAACCCAGAAGAAACCTACTGTGCATAGTCCTCCTTGCAGAGTTCCTCTCAAACAATTTTTGTGTGGTCCCCTTGTAGGGTCACGCAAAACAGGATGCCTAAGTCCTCTGCAGAATAGCCAGTGGAAACAACCCATTAAGTCTTTAATTCCATTAGCCAGCTAACTGCAAGTCTGTTCAAACCAGTTTGTATGGGCTTTGTATAATTACAATCTTTTCAGCACTAGTACAATGATTCTTACAATTCTGATCTTTTTTTAAAAAATGTGTTTTAAAATAACATGCACGGAAGCAACTGAATAAAACTTCCCTATAGGCCCTGACTGGTAGCTTTTCCTGGCCAGTTATGCCAGGTTGTCCCTGCAATGAGACCACCTGCTTATGGCTTCCAAATGTAACAGAATGGCATGAAGTAGCCTTTCATTATACCAAGGAAGATCTGATGTTTGTCGCTGTCCAAGAGAGGAATGGGTGGGCTAGGACATTTTCTGAGCTACTACTGGTTGAATACTAATCTTAGTGTTCCCCACACTAGCCTCGTGTTTCTCTGCACTGGACACATGACTTTGATTAGCCATTTGCATTAAACAGAGTCATGAGACAATATCTGAACTGAGTTGAAAAACAGGCTGGACCATTAGGAAGCGCATGGGGAATAGTTTCCTTTGACCTCATGCAAACAAGCAAAAATCATGGTCTTAAATTCTGCAAAATATTTCACTTAGCATCTTGATCCTAAATATAGTATTTTGCCTATTATCAGGAATACTGTTCACTCAATTAGCTCAGCAAAAATGAATGAACAAGGAACACAATCCCAGTAATAAAGCTCTCCTCAACCATATAAAATCCCTTCTCAATATGGGGAGCAGGGAAAACTAGAAGAACAGATGTTCCAGGCATATAATTGTCACTCTGGGGGACCAATGGGTATGGAAATGAGTTCCAGAGTTGCTATTCACTGAACTTTCCACCATCAGGGGCCTATTAGCCAGAGTGCTTAAGATCACTGCAATCACCAAAGAGTCTCACAAGGTAGCCTCTAAGCACCTGTCTCCATTTTGAGCTGGGGGTGTGATTCCCAGGTCGAGGAAACATACATGCTCTGGTTCTCGTCTAGCTAGTACCCTAAAATAGAATGTGGCTATGGGGCCTAAAGGGGCTCCCCCAAGTACATGTCTAGTTGCTCTGAGCATGCACTCTGGGAAGCTGGATCCTTGCATTGCTGTACCATCTGTTTTTAGCATGCTAACTCTAACCCGGCAACGTGTTCTGGAACTGCCAACGACATCCCCACCTCGAAGTGTGGATATGCCGGAAAACAGTACCCAAACCATTTACAACTTGATTCTCCTCTCACTTACGCTGGGTTTATGCCAGAGTCATTCCATTAACTGCAATACAGTGAATCCTGATTTACTCTGGTGTGTGTGAAAGCAGAATTTGGCGCAGCTGTGTAGGGATTAAGTGTCTTACTAAATTGACGCTTGTATTATTGCGCAGGCTAAAACTAAGATGGTGGCTGCACAATTAATCAGATAAATTACAAATTAGTGTATTTGTGTGTACAAATAAATCTTCCCTTGTTTACATTACATTTCTGTGATTAAACAAATATGTGTTTGCCTAAGTCCAGGTCTACACTGTGAGCTTGGATTGGTATAACCACATCGGTTGGGGTGTGAAAAATCCACACCCCTGTGTGACTCAGCTTTACCACCCTAACTCCTGGTGTAGACTGTACTATATCGAGGGTAGGGCTTCTCCCATCGACAGAGCTACCGCCTCTCACAGAGGTGGATTTACTACTCTGAAAGGAGAAACTGCCCTGTCAGCATAGTAGCATCTTCACTGAAATACTACAGCGTCAGCGGCACTGGTGAAGCTTTTGAAGTGTAGGCCTTCCCTAAACGTTCTTATTCTAAAATATAACAGTAGTCAGTTACATTCAACTTGCGGCTTGACTTAGTGTAATATAGGGTGTGATTTAAAGCCTCTTGAGGGAAGGACTCCTATTAACTTCAAAGTGCTTTGGCTCAGGGGCCACAAACGGGCCCAAGATTCACCAGAATAGAAGAAAATGCCTTGCTTAAATAAGTAAAGCAGGAGCATAAATCCAAGAATGCTTCCCCTGTATTTGTCAACATAAACCTAAATTGATACTATCTTCCTGTCTGCCCTAGAAGAAAAGGCTTCGTGTTTAAAAACTCAGTAAAGTTTGCTTTTACTGCTATTCCCACTCTTCTTTCACTTCTTGGGTTACTAAATGGAAGAATGTTACGTGGATAATGCCTACTGGTACGGCTTGAACTAACAGACACATTCCCAGTATATACATGCATAGTTATGTAATCCTAACACAGAAAGAGAAAGGACTGCTGGCAAAGAAGGCCTTGAAAAGTGACGTGTTCTCTAGTAATGGAGGAATTCCGGATAAAGATATAGCCCATAAATGAGGGAGGGCAGGGGAAGCCTCTCATTTTGTAAATGTCCTGGGTTGACTTCTGTGACTATGATGAAACATAGATGATTAAATGGTGAATGGGGTTATATTGCCATATGCCACAATATATTTTTGAATGAAGGAAGATGAGGAGGATAATAGCAGAAAAAGACAAACACTTTGTTCTACAAGATATGGTAGAAAACTTGCAAGATATGTCACTTTGAGCAATTCACTTCACCCTACTGTGTTTCAGATTAGCATTCCCAAGTGTAAAATGGAGTCAATAATGCTTATCCACATCATAGGGTTATTGTATCGGTTAATGTCCATACAGGTTTTTTCCAATCTTCAAATCAGTATCTACTATATACAGCAGTTGCTAATGAGACCGCACTGGACACTCCTAAGACATTCCTTCAAATTCTGTTCATGTTGATCATGTTCATGCCTGTTATTTGCTAGTCATGAACATTTGTGAGTGGTTTTTTGTTTACATAAATGTTTGCATGAATATGCCCTATTTATATGCAAGCATGGTAATTCATTCAAAATAAGTTTGCTAGTCATTATTAGTCGTCAGTGGTGACACTCCTGCTTACTCAGTCATCCAATCAGAGCAGAAACAATGCCATGTGGCTTAGGTGATCAGTCACAAATCAAAAATAACACTTAGCAAAT
The DNA here is from genome assembly GCF_026122565.2 of Emydura macquarii macquarii. Lineage (NCBI taxonomy): Eukaryota > Metazoa > Chordata > Testudines > Chelidae > Emydura > Emydura macquarii. The sequence goes on along the minus strand of NW_027130208.1, from coordinate 11,116,826 downwards.
AGACAAAGTGAATGTTGATGAATATCTGATCACCTGTAATTTGTGTACATAAACTATATGGCAATTACATGTAAACAGATATAGTTGCAGAAATGGATATTAGTTGGCAATTTGGAAATAGGAAAGAGGGCTAAAAGGCATCTTCAATAATTTTTCACTGTCACAACTCCTCTAATGTAGTGGACAAGTCTCCCCAAAACTCTTAAGAACTATCCATGAAGATGGTGAAATATGTCTGAAACTGTGAATTTTTTTAATGACATTTTTTCAGCAGAATTTTCAACTTTGACCAAAAAATCCCACCCCACAACAATTTTTGGCAAAGTTCACAATAGTTTTTAACCAGTTCTAATCCTCTGATTATGCATGTTGATGGTTTTATGTGAAATTAGTTCTGAGATTCTCAGTGAACAATTTTTGTGTTTAAAAATATATATACATAAATCAAGTACAAAAGGTGTAACTGAATGCTACACTAGGCTAGACACAAAGGTTTATAAAAAGATGCCTGATATTTCAGAAACCATTATGATAGCTCAGAAAAGAGAAGGACATTGTTTGCTAACATATTACATATAATATCTAACAATGATTTACAGTGTACAAAGTTATGATCTTGATCCTCAGTTCTAAATATTTAGCAATTAGCCACGGAATAAATATTTTCCTTTCTGTATTCTTCTCTAGTTTTCTGTTCTACCTGAAAATACATGTTCTGTTTATTTAAATATTGTGAGATAACCCTAGCTTATAGGACTTTCATTGTCTGGAGGCAAAATCCATTGGTGAGATTTTTAGTGCCATTATAGCAGAACTCTAGCACTGATTTGTCCTTGAACCTGAATTGTAGTTGACCTAGATATAATCTTAATCTAAACACCTCATGCTAGACCAACCTCTTCTAAACATGATTATCTTTGAGCTCTGCAATCAAAGAAAGAGCAGACTGAAATTTTTTCACCAGGAAAATGGTGATCTAAAAAAAATCTTTCAATTGAAATCTATTCAATGAAATGTTTAATTGACATTAAATTGTCAATTCACAAAGTTTTTTAAAGATATTTCATTGAAAAGCATCAACGTTTTTCTTTAAATGCTTCCAAATTGAAAAATTTGGGGAACGTTTTGTTCCATGAAAATTTGATGTTTTGACTTTTCATCCCATTATGAGTTGGGGTGGGGAAGTCAAAATATCAAGATTTCCCATAGAATAGAAAATCTGTTCTCTGATCATCCCTACATAAACATCTGAAACCTTTTATAGCTGTCCAGTTCTGGTCTCTCTATTTACTCAAAACTGAAATATCATAGCCACTGACATTTCTCTCTGTCTTTTTGAAGTAAATGCTAACTCTACTTCTTTTGGACTACACTTATGACTGATGTGAAATGTACATTTAACAACCTGTATTAGATGAATGCAAATAGAAATGCATAAAAGGCTGTTGAGAACAGTAGTAGGTGTTGATCACAAGCCTAGCATTCTTACCTTAGCACAGTTCTTCTTTCAACAGAATTTTTATTTTCTAAGAATTTAGTGCTATATCATAAAATCTTTCCTTTTTATAGCTGATGCATAATTCCCCATAAATCTGGACTGAATCTAGCATTGGACATGCACAACCACTACTGTATAATAAATCTATAACAAAGACTGACTTTCACAGCTGCCTTTTGTCTTCGTTCAAAGGATAGTGTCTGTCTACAAACTTCCCAAAGTTTGCAGTGTCAAGAATTATTTTGTTTTCTTAATACTTTCTCCTTTCTATGTACCACTGTATGTACCCTTTTGAGAAGTTATTTTAAAACTTAAAAACATGCTACTTATGAAAAGATATATACTGATTTGATAGTAAATTGTAATGGACATCAATCTTCCCTTATAGCTAACAACATTTTTAATATAAGAGATCAGTACAATTCAAATTCTAAACTCTTTCCCTATTCTCTCATTGATAGTGTTCTAATCTATATTCCTGTCACTTATAAACTCCTACTGTGAGCCAAATCCTGGCATTCAGTTTTTTGCCTTCCTCTGCAGCATGGGGCACAGGCCATCTACATGTTTAAACTAGCGTACATAGTTGATTCTCCGTAACTTGCAGCCTTTAAACCATGATTTGAGGACTTCAGTAACTCAGCCAGAGGTTAGGGGTCTATTACAGGAGTGGGTAGGTGAGGTTCTTTGGCATGCAATGTGCAGGAGGTCAGACTAGATGATTACGATGGTCCCTTCTGACCTTCAAGTCTATGAGTCTCTTTAAACTCTAGGAGCAGGGCAGAGCTGTGCAACCTGATGGGGTGGTTAGGGAGGCGTAATCAGTCCTCAAGTGTCCTGGTGCGCAGGGTTACTGCATAGAAGGCACCATTTTTAGGTTCTGTGGGTTGATGTGGGAAAGGATGGAGCATAAGACTGCCTCCTCTTCATCCCTTTTGTTGAGATCCAAAAGCCTGATTCAAAGCCTATTGAAATCAACAGCAGTCTAGACACTCCCTTGAACACAGAGCATGCCTGCTGGGAGAGGGGCTTCTAACTTCTTGGGTCTGACTTACCAAACAGTGATGGTGATAAAATGTTTCCCAACTGGCATGGTCTCTTTATGATTGGCATCCTTTCGTCTGCAAAAGACAGTGGAAATTGCAGCCTATGATGTCGATGGTTTGCAATGTCTCATGTGACTAAATAGTCCAATCTGAGACTTGCATAATCTTTGGCAGTTATTGCAAATATATGTGTCTTGGTTGGGAGCTGCTTGCTTCCTACAAGGTCTTTTCTCTTCAACCTGTAGGAGCCGGTTCCTGTCGAGGACTTTGATGCCCTGATAGAGACGATGGTGCCCCTTGTTACAATCACTGACCAAGGTTTACCATTGGTCAGGATCAATTTAAAATTCCTTCATATCTTGCTTGCATGTGTCTTTATAATGAAGCTTGGGACCTCCTGTTGTTCTTGTTCCTTCTGATAGCTCCCCATATAGTATGTCCTTAGGTATGCATCCATCTTCCAACTTGCTCAGATGGCCCAGCCAGTGCAGTCATCTTTGCTTAAGCAGGGCTGTCACAGTTGGTACATTTGCCTTTTGAAGAATTTCTGCATTGGTAACTTTATCTTGCCATTTGATGTTGAGTATATGGTGTAAGCAGCATAAATGGAAATTGTTTAACCTTTTCTCCTGATGAGTGTAAGTTGTCCATGTTTCCCCAACATATATGAGAGTGCTGAGGACATTAGCTTGGTACACTAGTATTTTGGTCTTGATGGTAAACTTTGAGTTGTTCCATGCTCTTTTAGTTAGTCTACTAACGGTGCCTTCCCAATGCAAACACTTAATTCTTCATCCAATGAGAGGTTGGTAGTCACTGTAGAACCTAAATAGCTGAACTTTTGGACTACTTCTAGCTGGTTTGCATTTAAAGTATTTGAAGAATCTTGTGGAACCCCTGATCCTAATCCAACCATATTCTTAATACTGATGGTGAGAGTAAATGCCTGACAAGCACTTGAAAGGAAGTTCATGAGTTCTTGCAGTAGGTCTTCATTGTGGGCTATAAGGGCAGCATCATCAGCAAATAGAAGTTCCCTGATTAGCACCTTTTTTACTTTAGTCTTTGCCTTAAGTCATGAGAGATTGAAGAGTTTCCAATCTGATCTTGTTCTTAAATTTTCCCAAAATTCCTCTGCCTTCTTTTGTAGTGACTTCCCAGGCATGCTGAGTTCAAAAGCCTTCACAAACTCCTGGCATTTCCTCTGGTTTTTTATGTGAGCAGTGTTGATTTTGGGCTTGCTCCCAAGTTTTACTCTTTATAGTTTCTTGCTGTAATCTTCACTTTGCTAGTGAACAAAAAGTGGTCGGGGTAACAATCAGCACTGTGAAACATGCGAATGTTCTTCACTGAGGGTAGGTCTGTCTCTGTGACGATGACAAGGTCTAATTGGTGCCAGTGGCCTCATTGTGGATGTCACCATAACACTTTGTGGCGATTTTTTTCCTGCAAAATATGAATTGGTAATATACATTTGGTTTTGGGCACAGAATTCAAGAAGTCATTGCCCATTCTCCTTTCATCTTGACAATGCCAAAATGTCCTAGGCAATGTGGTCATGAGTTGTTATTGCGCCAACTCTTGCATTGAAGTCACTGCGGAGGAAAAGTTGCTTAGTTGATGGTATTCTTTTGACAACTTGACACAAAGAGTCAGAAAACGTATCCTCCTCGGGGCTAGATTTGAGTGTTGGTGTGTAAGCACTAATGATGTTCGCAAAGCCTATAACTGCCTGAAATTTAAGTGAGATAATGTGCTCTGACTTCCCAATGGGTGTTTCTGGTAGCTTCACTGGCTTATTTCTCACAGTGAAACTGACACTATGCAGACAATTTTCTTTGCTGCTTTTACCTTGACAAAAGAAAGTATAATTAGCCTCTTGGGCAGAACCAGCATCTTCAAGTCTTGTTTCCTGAAGTGCTGCAGTGTTAAGTTTGACCAGCTCAAAGTCTATAAAAGCAGACTTCTGCATGCTGCTTGTGTATTGTAGGGCATCATTGTCTGTCAGTTCTGGGTACATGATCTTAACATTCCAACTTCCAAGCCAGAAAGTTCTTAGTTTCTTATTTTTTCCAGGTGCAAGATTTCCATCTACCTTTCAACTTTTGCTTTATCCCCACACACCTCATGGGGCAGACAGACTGTGATGGGTCAGCACCTGAATGTCTGAGGACTGTCCAATTTTGTGGTGGGAGGTGACTGACTTGTGGAACACAATGATTCCTCCTACCATCGAAGGTGACCCATGGTGCCCTTCTCTACACCGAACAAGTGAGAGCTTATAACTCACAACTGCCACCTTCTGTGTTGTGTCACTGCTGCCAGCAAGGATGGAGTGTCCTCTCCATGTAATATAAATGCCATTGGCACTTTCTGAGGGTTCTGGGTTCTGAGTTCTGGGTTCTGGGTTCTGAGGGTTCTGGGTTCTGAGGGCACTTTCTGAGGGTTCTGGATTAATTAACCACCACCCAGCATTCATCATTAACTAATACAGGTTTTACTGCTTATGGTCATAGTGGTAGCAGGTTCTCAAGTCTAACCTGACCTGACACTATATATCAGGATGTTTAGTGTTGTATCTATATGGTTTATATGTTAGCAACTGAGTTTGCAGGCCAGATTGCTGAGTTCAAATCATAGTTTTATAGGGCTAGTAGGAGTGAAAATAGGGGACTCTTTCTGCCCTGAGTGACATGGGTCCATGTCCCATTAACTTTCTGTTGTGGAAGTTGTAGCAGTTTGACTGAGGGCAGAATTGTCTCTGAGTTAATCCATCAATAGACTTGCTGTCAGTCTGCAGCCACTCAAAGTCAATCAATTCCTCTAATGAATCAGGAACTGGAAAGGCAGAAGGCAATTATCTCTACTTTTAGATAATTTTAGAGGGTCTCTTCTATGGACAGAGATGAATCAGAATCAGATTTAGAGTTTACTTTCTTTTTTAATTAAATGAGAAATCCATCAGAATTAATCTTCCCACAAGCCCTGACTCAGCATTGGAGAAAGAAGTGAATTCCATCCTTTCAGAGGCAAATGAAAGAATTTTCTTTGAAGTTGGGGATTTGAGGTTTTAGAGATGAGGAAATTTCTTGGCTTTGGATGAATATTTTGGGAGAAATCCTGACTCTATTGAAATCAATGCGGGTTCTGCTGTTGATTTCAGTGTGGCAAAGGTTTTACCCTTTATTTAGGTCTTTATCTTGGCTGAATGTAAAATAGGAATGGAAGTCCAGAGGCCTGATTATTAGTTGCACTATGGCCATTTTGTGCAGCTGTGATCGGAAATATCCCTCTGAGACTACTCCTTGAACAGAGGGTCTCCCAGCTTGTGTGAGGGTGCTCCATGAGCCCTACGTGCAGCAAAAAGAGTAGATTGGGGGCTTGACTTCAGTGCACTTCAGCTATTCCCTGTTTCCACAGGGCCCATAGTGAAACACAACATAAGTAGGAGCAGCACTGAAATTATCCTAGCTTACACTGGAGGCTAAGCACGCCTTTGCATGACCCCAGAATACAGAGAGCACAAAGATGCTTTAAGAACTCTTTGCCCCTTTCTCTGTCCCTTTCCCAAGTGCAGGATGGGAACAACTGAGAATCAGCCTCTAGGTTTCAACGGATTCTTCTGCTCTTCAAATATTTATGGGACACTGGGTACAGAAAGATTGTCTGAACCCCCCTAATAATAATCTCAAAGAGCCAGGTGGACAACACTTAATTAAAATGGTATACTGTATCTAGTACAAGCAAAGTTTCTGCTGACAGGGGAAGACGGTATCTCGCATCTGATGAGTCCTTTTCCCTTTGTTAGAAGTTCTGTGAGAGAACTCTCTGGAGTGCCCGTAGCTTGCTGTGATTCAGAGCAGTATGAAACCTGACAGTTTCAGTTCACAGCGATTCATGAGGGTAAGAGGAATATCTTTCCAGTTTCTGTTCAGGTGAGTTTGAACTCCTTGAATTTTGCTTTGAGTTTCAGATTGTAATAAATAAATAAATAAGTCCCTTCAAAGGCAAACCCCACCAAAATTGCCAAGTTTGCCCTGGTTTAAAGTGAAAACCTTTTCAGACCACAGAGCGGAACATGCGTCCCAACCAGGTCAGCCCAGATTTACTTCAAACTTGACCTACACTTGAAAACCTCAGTTAATTTATCAGATTGTTTGCTTTCAGTTTCATATTTATAAACATGTAAGGGGAGAATAAATAACAATGAATAATTTATTGGTTTAATTAAGGTTCTTTCCAGCCTTTGGAATATTTGCGAACAGACCTAATATTCTCTGATTTTGTTATTCAAATAACTTTTGGGTTTAATCTTGGATCTTTGGAAATGAGCTAATTGCATAGTTGTGACTGCACAGGTATGTCACATGTATTGTTTCTGTCCTCTGATAAGGTGAGCATGAAAGCATTCCTGTGTGAAAACCTGAATATGTATTTCCTAGATGCATAGACATTAAAGCCAGAAGGGACAATTATAATCATCTAGTGTTACCTCCTGCATAAAATAGGCTACTGAATTTCACCCATTTACTTCTGTATCAAGTCCATAACTTCTGGTTGAGTTACAGCATATCTTTCACTCTTGCCCATACTACACACTAGGGTGTGATTCCCCTGGTTGTGTGAACGTACTCGTGCCAGCTCTCATTGAGATAGTGCAAGTATAAATAGCAGTGTAGCTGTGGTAGCCTGTGGTAGTGGCAGCTAGTGTGAGTCTGTGTGAGTCAGAGGAATCACACTTCATAGCTTAGACATTTCCTTAACAAGACATCTAGCCTTGATTGATAATTCATCAATAGTCATGCAGGCTACTTTGAATTTGCTTCTGGAACCAGTTTTGTCAGTAAAACTTGGTCACACAAATGTGCATTTAAAACAAACACAAAGGGTGCGTGAACCATGACCGAAGCAAATTCAGCTGAAAACTCAAGAAAATACTTACTGATTTTTTTTCTTTTCAACTCAGTGAATCATGAAAACAAGCAAGTTCAACTATTTTCTGAAATGGAAATGTTTTTTTTTTCCATTTCCTTAGCTAGTTATTGCAATTCTGGTGTGGAACAAGCAGAAATACTAAGGAAAAATACTTAGGTGTCTTATTCTGGATTGGTGGAATAATTCCAAAATTTCCTTCAGAATGATGAAGGTACTCCTGTCAGGAACATCTATCCCATACATAACTCTGACCCTTCAGCCTAAGTTGAGGCCCTAAGGCCTGATTCTGCGGTCTCACCATTTTCCCACTAATGTTCTTCCACTGACTTCAGCAGGTGTTGAGTCATGATTTCTGTCCATTTGTCTCTAGGTCTGACTGAAATCATGTATTCATGTACTTGCTAGGGAATCACTTTATGGAGCCTGGTTTGCATGTGGTACTGCTGTATTATCAGTGATCACAGCCAGTCCTTTGAACTTAAAAATATGTCCTGTTGCTCTTTCCATTGAAGTTGGTAGCAAAAATCCCACTGATTTCACTGGTTGAGAATCAGCCCAAATTGTGTCCCATGAGTTGCTAAAGAGGTGGGTGCTAGTAGCAACAGCAATGAAGTATGTTTTGTCTCCTTCTAAGAGGAAAGCTTATGAAGCTAGGGTCTTATAGGTAAAATAATAATTTCTTCTAAAATACAGGTGTGACTTGCCACCACGGTCATGGTATATTGGTCTTTAATGGTAAGTTTGTTCATTTTTTGCCGATTTGGAATATGCTGAGATTGTCAGTGGTGTTTCTCTTGATTTAAGCATATACGACTCTTTATTATCTATTATCTGAGCAGGAGGATGGACTTGATAGTCCATAGTGTATCTGTTCGTTATTTTAAAGCAGGTTTCTTAACTTATATTATTTATCTGCTCTCCTCCTCATTAAATTGTTCTTAATATGGCTCTTAGGAATCGCAAAATAAAGTGACATGCTAATAAAACTTTGTCTTTATGTGCTATACCCAATTAGAGAGATTGTTTTATTTTTCCAAAGGGAAAACAGTTTTTGCAAAGCAATCTGAGTTCCCAAGAATTTGAAGTAAAAAAGAACCCAGAATGTTCAAGAACAAAGAAATAGCAGATAATTGGAAGATTAATGAGAATAATAAAGACTTTGTTTTGTTTTGAAGTTGTACTCTGCTAAGACTCCCTAAAATCTAGTTGTCGTAAAAATAATACCCTCAGCAATAGCTTGGATGTGTGTCATGTTGATAGAGAAACAGCAACATTGCAGATCCAGGACAGGTAATCACAAGAGAAGGGTTTCTTTAAAAGTAACAGTCACAGGAGCTAGGACACCATGCCTGGCTCCTGCCTGCCAGGAAAGAACTGTCTCTATGTTTAGAGATAGAGGGAGGCATATAGGAATGTGGCAGATGGATCAGGCTCTCAAAGAAACACAAATACTTTCACAGCTGATTAGACAGAATAGTGCTCAGGTAGGGAATACAATTGTGTCTTCTGTTATTCTGGGGTGGCTGTGTAGAGCTGGTCAGGAATCTTTCAGCCAGCCCTTTTCCAGGCAGAAAATGTCAATTCCACAGCATCAAAACTGCTTGTGGGAAAGTCAATTTCAATAAATCTCTTGACCTGAAAAATGTTATGAAATTGCAGGATGTCCTGCTTTCACATTTTCCAAACGAAAAATTCTAAGTGTCTTGGTTCGAAACGACTTCAGTTAGAAATCTGAGCTATTTATAGTTAATTAAAAATAAATAGTCTTAATAAAACCAAAAATATGTTGAAAATATCTCAAGCTATTTTGATTTTTCAGTTTGTCAATTGGTCAACATTTTCAAAAACTTAACTTCTTATCCTGATATAATTTGTTTATATTTTTATTTTTGAGCTGATAGTTTTCTGGGATGAGCGCCATTTCCTTCCCAGCTAGGTACTTCTCCGGTTCGTGACAACTTCTCTAACTTATGCCTGCTTGGCCCACGTGGCCAATATGGCAGTCAGGGACCAATGGATTTAAGGAAGCCCCAGAAATGTTTCCTCTCTCCATATGCTGACAACAGGAAGGGGAAATAGAATAGGGAACTCTTGTATCCCTATGGCAGCAGCTGGACACAACAGGAACAGGGGAATCACCATACTGCCTCAGACCTCTGACCCATGCAGTCCAATATACTGTCTCTTGTCAGGAGGTGGAACTAGATATGTTTGAGGAAAGTGAAGGAAACTTCAAGTAGAAAATTATGGGATAATCTGCCCCAGGGAAGTTTCCTTCTAACCTTGATAGTGAGAGACTGGATTAATCCCTGAAGCATAAGGCATTATACCCCGCCCCTGCAAACCCTGAATTCTCCTTAGCACAGGGACTTTACTCCTAGCACCCTCACAGCCACTAGTCATCCTAAAGGGAAGACTAGCGGAGCATGTCATTCATATCTTTAAGGAATGCAGCAATGATACCAGCTGGAGAGGATGCACTGTGAGATACAATGCCTCCGACTTCTCCCACTGGGGCAGCGTGGCTCTATGTCTCATGACTATGTCTGTAGTGCACAGTGGATCTCTTTCTGGAATTTCAGGTATTTGATAGTGATATCCATCAACACATACATGCACAGAGGTAGTTATATCAGTCTTCAGCCCAGCTGAAATATCAGGTTCAGATTCTGATGCCCTTACTCTTGATGACTAACACCTTAAAGCTTGAAATTAGTGGGATAGCTTGTGTTAGTAACTGCTAACTAGTACAAAGTAAGGGTATCAGAATCTGGCAATGACCTTGCAGCTGGGCTGAAAATGTATTATTGGAGCAAAACCAAAGGTCAAGGTATGTAAATCTGGCCTACTATATATGTATTATAGTACAGTATTTTTTTTTTGCCCTGTGGAAATAAGGATAAATTACTTCTGTTATTAAAAGAAATTAAATAAAATAAAAATTATTGTAAACTCAAATTTCAAGACCAAATGCAAGACAGACTTTTAATCATGTCCCTCAAGAATCAGTCTAGTGAGGATCTCTGGAAATTGTCTGGAACAATTTTCAGTAATAGAACAGCCTATCTTTCACACTGTAGAAAATCTAACCTCATAAATTTTCAGTACTGTCCTTGATGAATATTATTGTTCGAACAGGAGACACAAGGAAGGCTTAAAAGAGATCAGGGGATGAAGGAGAAAGAGTAACCCTAAATACTAAATTTAAAATGCTATTTATTTGCTTGGCATTTAGGGCCTGATACAAAACAAATTGAATCAAAGTCCTTCCATTAACCTCAGCAGTCTTAGAATCACGCTTTTAGGGCTTGATCCTACACTCATTGAAATCAATGGAAAAGCTGACTTTAATGGTGAAGGATTAGGAACTCAATGTCTCCATCTAATCTACTGTACAATCAGCAACCACCAAAGCAGGTGCTGCAAGGTATCATTCCTCTGTTCATGTCTTGCTCCCACTGCACATGCAAATGGAAAACTTCTCAAATTGCTTTAGAAAAATCATGAGTGACCCACCGTATAGGATTCATCTCTCTTAAATCCTTACTGAAAAAACATGGGCCTGCCCAGTTTTGACCAAGCTAATTCTTGGATGAAATAGGGAACCACAGCCACCAGCAGTCACTAATACAGGTGGGCAAAATTTTTTGTCAAACTTTTTGCCAAAAAAATGCAGATTTGGGTCCACCTAAACATTTTGTGCATTTGTGCTGAGTTCAGCAAATTGCTTCAGTCAAAACAAAAAATGAATATATTTTTTTACTCTGAATCTGTAGGTGCCTAAAAAACTTTTAAAAAAGCTCACCCCGTGTGCTCTTGATAACTGCAGGGTAAATATAATATACAATACAAATCAACTCACTGAGCTGCAGAGTTGCAGATGGAAGGACATGCATTCATAATGCTCAAAAACTTCAGGGCACAGACCTGAAATTTATGTAGTAAAATAATAGATTTAATCTATTCTTAAGTCTCTTGCTCTATATGTTTATATTTCAAGGCTCAAGATTTGCACTTTGGACAATGATTTGTATTCACATGGGATTTCATAAAAAGACATGAGCGAAGAAGACAGGGCCAGATCCTGATACCCTGACTCAATTTGAGTAGTACTTCACTCAGTGCGTTGAAGACAATGTTACTACTTGAAAAACTACAAGGTGCTGCTCACTGTTAGCAAGGCTTTGAGACTCTGGCCCACAAAGAACACAAATATTTAGGGTGAAATGCTAGCCCCCACTGAAGTCCGTAGGAGGTTCGCCACTGATTTCAATAGGACCAGGATTTCATCCCCAACCTCATATGATAAAGGAGTCCAAACAAGGAAAAAAGCCTCCATGTAATTTCTAGTGTGTTGCAGTGGAAAAGCTTCATTCACACTGAGGACTCATTGACTTCAATAAAACTAGTCTGTTGTGGCGCTTCATTGAGGTAAAACCAGCTATTTTAAATTGTTAGAAAAACTGTTTTCTTTCTAAGTAACAACTAGAAAGAAATTTACTCTTTTGATCAACACTTGAATAGATTAAACCCTTTAAAAGGATTAAAGAGACATTTAAGGATATTGTACAGCAGTTGGTATTTTCCCCTCTAATATCACTGCCTTCCATTTTTGTTTTTTTTACATATCTATTGTTCTAGAGAAGAATTGGAAACATTACTGTTATCAGTTCTTTCCACCCTTTCCTTATTTGCATTGCTATTGAAATATTGTATTTGAAATATATTTCATGATGCTTTCCTATATCTGCCCCAGTATGGATCAGCTGATGAAGAGCAGTATATCATCTCAGAACGTTGTGACTTTGTAATACAGTTTCTTATTACATGCAATTTACTTTTACCTGTTGTTTTGACACCGTTCAAATGAAAAACTTTGAAATGTTTTTTTGCATAAAATGTTCTATTCTCTCCTAATGTGGCTTGGAGTCTGGGCATGTTCAGAGTTGAAAGTATTAGAGACAGAAAATACAAATTCTATGGAAAAATAATGTCTCTAAAATATATGGATAAAACGATGTATCAAATGCTTTTTACGGCGCTATAGCTAAACATATGGTGGGTATCTAAAGTAGCAGTTATTAATCCTTGCTGCACTAGTATCACCCTGAGACTCCTTCCTTATTAAGTCATATGGGAAGGTCAGGGTGGTTGTGACTCCCTAACATCTGTGCATGGACCATCAGGGGTTGTGTATCCCTAGATTGAAACCCCCCCTTCTAAAAGGGATTCAGTGTGGATCAGGAAGATCAGAAGCACAACTGTTCATATTGATAAGTGTTATACATTGAGGGTTCAAGAAATAATGGACTATTACTTGGCTTCTGACAGAGATCTATAGTCTGAGATACCAGCTTGCAAGGGGATAAACATACCTCTGAGGTTCTGAGTGCCACAGACTTCAATCAGGTTTGAGGGCACCAGCACAGTGTAGGATTGATTCATTCATGAGATTAGATTATTAGCCAGGATGATTCTCAGTCATGTACACAAGATTAAACAAATGTCCAAATCTGGGTTTGGGAAAATGATCTATTTCAGGACATATCAGCAAACACCTTGCATTTTCCCACTTATTCTGGAGCACCGAGGAATCGGGAAGGATATATTCATGGTGAATTTCCTGAAGTAGTGAAGCTAAAGGAGAGGTAAGTAGGTAACAGGCCTCAGTCCTTCCTCTGTTACGTTTAAGGACCACATTCTCTGTTGCTGTAAACTGGCATACATCCACTGACTGCAACGAGGCTACATCAGTTTTCCCAGCTGAGGATCTGGATGTGGGATTGCAAAAAAAGAAAAAAAAATCTAACTGAATTCAAGTTTTCCATCCTCAACTCTGATAAAATCATTTTTAGTTACCTAGACTCAAGGAACATTAACAATATAAAGTCATATAAAAGCATCTGAACAATAGAACACTGTTAATCAGAACATCTGTACAATTCTTCCCCTAAAACAGGTTCTGATAAGTAGATCACTGCTTTAGGAGTAAAATGGAACTCAACCTTAACCATGGAGTCACAACCAGCACTTCCACAACATTGAGCAAATCAAAATTGGTGCAATAAACATAAATTTCCATGTAATCTAGGACCAATTTATATATTTAAAATGCATTTTCAAGATGGGGATTCAATCTGATTTTCTAACTTCCTGATGCCGGGCTGGCTTTAAAGCAGACTTGGAATCATAGCACAGACACTTAAAATAGCAGATGTGAGTACTAATGGTTCAATTTTAAAAAAATCATAAACACTCAGCTCATGGAAACACATTCACTGTCTCAGTCAAAGAACTTTGCAGAGTTGAAACAATGTCAGAAAATCTTTGGCAAACCTATAAATCTCTGAGCACAATTTTAAACAGATTATATTGATGGCAAAGTAAAAATCATCTTGCTCTAAGGAATTAGTGTCAGTGAAGGGATGTCAGTTGATTATTGGTTTTAACAGAATCTTAACAAATTCACATGAAAAATATGGAGCATTTGATTTAAAACCCATAAACAAGAAGAAATCACAAGAAAAGAGAGCAAGATCAAGACTGGATTCCTTTCTGGAAGATAAGCTTTAGCCATGATATTCTATGGCCTGTGTTATATAGGAGGTCAGGCTGGATTTGACTGTCCCTTCTGGACTTGGAATCTATGACTCACCCTCTATGATCAAGGGTTTTGTATCTGGGGTTGGGGTGAGATGGACAAAGACTGACAGCAAATCGTTATCCCCAGCACCTAGGAGGAACTCCACAAGAAAAATAATAGCAAACTACATTGCATTCCCATTTCTGCACTGGATCCCCCCCATACTGGGAGTTCCTGGAGCAGCTGCCAAAAGACATACCCCTGACATCACAGCTCCAGAGGCCCAACTGCAAGGATTGAGGGAAATCTGCTCAAATGAAAGTCTGTCAAAATATTCTGGCTCCAGATGCACATATAATAACTATTGGAAGATTAATTAGACGTTGTCTTATTTTAAAGAAGAATGTCTGGGGACTCTGATTCTTATTGACTGCACTGCACTGAATCGACCTCAGCCTTACAAGAGTAGTGAGAGATGCAAAAGAGGAGGGAAGAAACAATTCCCCAATACCTGAATCCCTATAGCTGATAAAACTTAGAAATCGACTTTCACAGTAAATTGCAATATAGCTGTAAAAGGTATTTTGCTAAATGCAGCTCTTAGCTGTTATATCTACTAAGAGTTGTGAAGCAAAATATTTCTCCATCTCATTTATGCATCATTTTATTCATCTCTGCACTGGTGTGTTGGTTCAAATTACTTAATAAACCACATTTTAGGTGTTATATAATAATCCACGTTGTTACTGCTTTTTATGAAGGAGGATTATAGTTATTGACCTCTATCTAATATTAAAAATACATTGTCATGTTGCTCTTCAAACATAGAAACCATGTTGTTGTTTTAGGCCCCGCCATACAATGGGATCTGCCTGCAAGGACTTCTTTGACCACAGAGAATCCCACTTGAGTCAACAGAACTCAGCTCATACAGATCCTGGTGCATTATTGGGGCCATATGCAAGCTTCTAACATTGCAGAACCCTTAATGCACTTTGAAGCCATGTCTGCACTAGCTCTGCCTATTCTAGCAGCTTAACGCTACTGAAGCAGCATTGCTGCCTGCTGCTGAAAGACAGATACTGGTTTTACTAGCATAGATACACCCTTAGAACTCTATTCTAGGCCCCTTGATATCACTGGCAGAGCTCCACTAGCTCCAATAAGCTCTCACGATGTGACTGTATTCCCTCCTTGATTGGACCGAAGAGCCAGCAGATCATTTAAGCCTTGTGGCTTAATGCATTCTAAGCCCACAGCTCCACCAGACCTGCTTCCCTATACCAGTCCTGGCTTTAACCCATGTCTCTTCTCGCTCCCACCCTAGCTTCTACCTTCCTCCAACCCTTCCCCCCCACAACCAACTCCTGACACGTCTTCCAACCACAGTTCCACTTCTGCCCGCTGGCTCCACTCTGACCACTAGGCCTGACTCCTCCGGCCAGTAGGTCGCACCGTCTACACCTCAGTGTGTGACACTGTTATTGGTGTGTTCTGGGACTTCCTTTTTTTAGGACTGGAGCACTACATTGAAGTCAATGGGACTTCAGCATATACTGAAAGTAAAGCACATACTGCGCTGAACAGGGATGAACTTAAGCATGTGCTTTCCTTCATCAAGGCCCAAATCCTTTCCTTGATAACAGAATGTGATGTATCCCATCATTCTCTCTTTTTGCAGTCTGGGAGAGATCTGCTTGCAAAAAGACTACAGCTTTAACAACAATGGGGAGCTGCATCTTTTCTACATGTTCCAGTTTTGCAGTACATATTGTGAATTAGATTTACAGTATGTGTTCTGTTTTTGGACAGTTTTAATGTGATAATCAGTAAACCTTTTGTTCACATCTTTTTCCAAAGGAAAATTTATCTTGTTGAGGGACTAAATTTACTCACACAATGAAATTAAACAGTCTGGTTATAATATCAACTATGCTATGGAAATAGGATACTGTATTTTTTAGTCAAAGATTTTTTTAAAAAAAATCAAGACTAATACTTGCAATCCGAAGCATGCTGGAATAAGTAGTTGTGCTATTAAATTATTTGAAGTAATTTAACATTTTACATTGCAGATCTAAGACATCACACTTTAGGCTCCTCATTACAACTTCCTGTATAAAATATATTTTCTCATTGATGTGCCCTATAGTTTATGCACCTCATCTAAGCAGATGCTTTGCAAATCATAAATTAAATCACGGCTTTATTGCCTCTCATTTCTCTGACATTATTGGCCTTGTCATGGGTCCCAGATACAGAATTTTATGACATACAGTAAATCCCTCTTGGTTGTTTGTTACACATAACTTCAGCTTAATAGCATTGTCATCAATAACTTTTTTTTCTTAACAAGAACAAAATTTTCCAGGGTTTCCACCTGGAAAGCTAATTTACAAGGCTATTATGGGTAATGGCAAAAATCCCATTTGAATATTTCTTGCTTACACCTATATTACTTTTAGAATACCAATTGATCCAGCAAAAGGTCAGTTAATTCAGAGATAAAGCACTCATGTATTCAATTCTGTTTGCAAAGTTCTATTGAATTAGAAATTTTGTAATATTAGAAACTCTAAGTTTGATTTTTCATATGAAGGGAAATTTATTATATTAAATTAAACTGCTTTCCCATGAGAAAATATCCTAAATAATAGAAGTGCCAAAAGGTTTGGTCTATTTTTCATTTTGGTGTTTACTGATAGTGCTAAATGAATTTTGTGAAAGTAGGCAAAAGCAAATACCACGGGGTAGATAATAGGGAATGTTCCTCTTGCTGCTGCAGCTGTTAGTGTATCATATCAGCACACAAATTTTTAAACACTTGATCACAAAATTATTATGACCTCTTGTATTCTAAGTAAATCAGTTTGTTAATAATATGAAACTGGTAATGCTGGTACATTTTCATGCCTAAATGTCAACATTGCAACTCGAATACATTACAAAAGTTTCCTTCAACCAGCATATCTTCAAGGCAAAATTTTGTATTATAATTACAATCGATTAATCTTGTCACAATTTTGCTTACAGTTATTGAATAGTCTCATTTTTGATAGCACTCCTCTTTGCTTATGTCACTTCACTGGATTCATTAAAGGATAAGGTTTGCGACTGAATATAACTGAGTATATTATTGCTCTAGGTCTTTAGTGGATTGGAAGTTTACTGTGAAGGTTCCTAATTTTAGGCCTCAAAGGTTTGGGATCAACAAAATAAAGATAAAGACAAAAGTACAATTATGTTTGCCATGCCACAAACCCTACCTTCTCCTCTTTAGAAGCAACCTGAGGATCAGCCAATATTATCTTACTAGCTAGGGCTCATTCAGGAAAGATAAGGTTAGCTATCAGCAATCGTCTGCAGTCTTAAACATTCTTATCAAATGCTTGCTCCCATTTGCTGTTGCTTAGGAAGGACCTCTTGCTGTAATCCTTGCATAAGTAGAACCCAGATTAACTCTAAAGTGCATGGTTGCACATACAAACAGGGGGTGAGATTCTCAGGTGGTGTAAATCAGCATTGCCCCACTCACTTCTGTGCAATTCTGCTGATTTCTGCCAGTTGAGGTTCTACCCCAGAGAGCTCGATCTTTCAGGGTGCTGATTGCTCAGCACTTACCATTATCAGACCATAATGCATTGCTTAAAATTCAGCTCTCCAGGTTCCATACACAGCCAAAAAACCAAAATGTTAGTGAGCTGAAGCAATAAGACACAAAATCAAATTAATGGCTACTAATAACTAGCCAGCTAGCCAGCCCACATCCTGAAAGAACAGGGAAACCTCACTCTCATTCAGTGTGCTTTCAGGAAACATTTGGAGAGCTGGTCTGAGTTCCATACGAAACCCAACTGCTGTGCAAAACTCACACTCTGACAAATGGGAGTTTGGTCAAGGACATAATGCAAATCATAGTGTGGATGTGCAAAGTGGAGCAGAGGACGAAGAGGTTGTTTCTTCAATCTAGGATTTTTGTGGCGCAAATAAATTGAATTTAGAACACTGCCTCGTCTTGTAATCAGGTTTTGTGAACTTTACTTAATGATTATACCTCACTGACAGCCTGATCCTATCTCACTGAAGACAGTGGGAATTTTGCCATTGACTTCAAGAGGAGCAGGATTGTGGCTTCAAAATGCCATCTTGATTAACGTAACTGAAAAGGGATGTGAATGAACACAGGAGAGAGAACAAACCAGGCCTTCTTTGTTTAGTTCAACTGCATCTTATTGAGTGAGGTTGTCTGAAGCATGGTAGATTTTTGCGAAAAATATAGGCTGAGATTTTTTTCAAAGCCAAGTAGAGCTTTGAAATCAAGCACTATATGATTCCTATCTCTTTCCATTGGAGTTGTGTAGCTGAATCCCCTAGCTGATCTTGGCCATCTCAACCATTGATCCTGAGGCTTCCTCCACTGAGGTAAAACACAAAATTTCCACTGATAATTTTTTTTGGCCAAGAGTTCCTGATTCAACCGAAACATGAAATCAGAAACACTTAACGATAAATCACAACAAGATTTTTCTCTGGCTACCATTCAGTGAAATGTATGCCCTGATTCTGATCTTATGATCAATCAGAAGTAACTTCACTAAAGTAGTTTCTTAGAGTCATTAAATTTTAGTTTTTAATATTGCTGAAAATTTAAATTGCTTCTGTTATAATTTGAACAATGACTGTGTGAGCAGAATCTCACAGAGGCATGCTCATATTAATGGTAAGCACTATGGTATCTCTGCATGTGACGCATTTCCATGAGGCATAAAATTTAAGGCACATTTCATTAACTCATGTTTTCCCCAAAATGTATTAGGATGAAAACTGTAGCCACGAACAAGAATTAAAGGAAGCCCCAAAGTAGAGGATTCAGAAATTGTAGGTTCCTATTTAGTGTGGTTAACTTTAAACGTCTGATTCTTAAATATGCTAAGGCGTCTTTAGATCACTCTGACAGTGCAAAGGTACCTTAAAAGTGTATAAATGTACATGTTTTTGTGTGAATGAGATTCCACCTTTTTCATAATGACATAAACCAATTAAAGATAAAATTGTATAGAAAAACAGTAGGTCTAATATTAGCATCTGTGTACTTTGTTTTAATTTGATACTTCTTATATTGCATTAATATTATATCTCCCTTTTTCCAATGTGGGTTTTTGTTGGGGTTGGTTTTTTGCACATGAAAGACTTCTGGGATGAGAGCTTTTAATTACTGTGCACCAGAGCTATGAAACTGCTTATCCCAGGTGATTCATTGACTACCATGTTTTCATTGTTTAAGTGCAGGCTAAGAATTATTTATTTGACCTAGTTTATTGCTATTTATTCAAGCTAATAATTTTATTATTCTCTAAAATATGTTAGGATGCGTTGCATGACAGACATATGATTATGCCCTAATTTGCATAATCCCACATAATGCAAATCAGTAAAATTTTGATTAGAAGGAGTAGATGTTAAGCACACTATAAAAGGTTTATATTTTTTAAATTGCCTGTAAAAATTTGTAGTTGACTAAAATAGAAGATTAAATTGGCACCCTGTGGAAGTGAGAATATTTGCTTTACATTTTGCATTATTCTACAACAGAGTTGTGACAATGAACTGTCATATAGATGAGAAAAAAAAAATCCAACCAGCTGTCTCCTATTAAGCAGTCCTCTCAAAGACTGCTGGGAGTGTGTGGTGGAGTGGGGATATGGGGGGGATGGTCTGGGCCAATATAAACCAGACCCAGCTCATTCCAAAACGGAGTAGAGGATGAGAGAGCACTTGGGATGAAGTATCTGGAAAAATAAACAGGAGAAGGGATCTACTGGGGAAAAGGTACTAAATTTGGGGAGAGTTCGTGCCGGGTGGAGATTTGCCTTTGTAGGCAACTGTGGACTTGCTGTCGAGGTAAGAGAACTATGGGGAAATGCTAGTTGAGACTTGGAGCATAGATGATGATGAAGTGAATACTGACACGCACTTTTATAATTATTACTATTGTCTCTGTTTTTATGGGGGAGGGTTGGGCTTTTGAAAATTTCCCTTTCTTTCTCCTGTGGTGATGAAATTATCTTGGCCCACCAGGTGATAGATAGCCTGGTGTCAAGGGTATGCAATTATGCATAACAAAACCTACTACAGATTTTTAAAAGGGTCTTTTTAAATTAGAGATGACTGAAGAAGAGTTCTTTTCTCATCTTTGTTCCTCTGTGTATAGCTTGATTTATGGCCAAACATCCTGTCAAGCTGGAGGTCTGCACTTTCAACCCTTTGAATGCTCAGGAGGTATTTGCATGTAACTGAGGTTTAGGCTAATTATGCATTTTTACTTTGAATGTTATATGTGTATTTTATAATCTCTTCGCTTTATGGAAGCAAAATATGCATACACATCTCCAGTAGAGGTCCCTTCCAACTCAAATGATCCCAAGAGCTTAAGTGACTCCTTCTGATCCATAAAATGAACACTGTATATAGATGTTGCAGGTATTATTTCTGCAGAAACTTAGCACTTATAAGCTATTTTGTCCAATGGCACATCATAGTCCTAAACCAACATTTTAAGTATTTCTTAGATTTTCAGAAAGTCTTTGGCAAGGTCCCTTACCAAAGGTTCTTAAGCAAAGTAAGCGGTCATGGGAGAAGAGGGAAGGTCCTCTCTTTGGATCATTAACTGGTGAAAAGGTAGGAAACAAAGGGTCAGAGTAAACGGTCAGCTTTCAGAATGAAGAGAGATAAATAGTGGTGTCCCGCAGGGGCCTGTACTGGGACCAGTACTGTACAACATATTCATAAATGATCTGGAAAAAAGGGTAAACTGCGTGGTGGCAAAATTTGCAGATGATACAAAACTACTTAAGATAGTTAAATCCAAAGCAGACTGCAAAGTGTTACAAAGCGATCTCACAAAACTGGATGACTAGGCAACAAAGTGGCAGATTAAATTCAGTGTTGATAAATGTAAAGTAGTGCACATTGGAAAACATAATCCCAACTATATATATAAAATGATGGGGTCTAAATTAGCTGTTACCACTCAAGAAAGAGATCTTGGAGTCATTGTGGATAGCTCTCTGAAAACATCCACTCAATGTACAGCAGCAGTCAAAAAAAGCTAACACAAGCGGAGTTCCCCAGGGGTCGGTCCTGGGGCCGGTTTTGTTCAACATCTTTATTAATGATCTGGAGGATGGGGTAGATTGCACCCTCAGCAAGTTTGCGGACGACACTAAGCTGGGGGGAGTGGTAGATACCCTGCAAGGTAGGGATAGGATACAGAGTGACCTAAACAAACTGGAGGATTGGGCCAAAAGAAATCGAATGAGGTTCAACAAAGAAAAGTGCAGAGTCCTCCACTTAGGAAGAAAGAATCCCATGCACAGCTATAGACTGGGGACCGACGAGCTGGGCAGCAGCTCTGCAGAAAAGGACCTGGGGGTAACAGTGGATAAAAAGCTGGATATGAGTCAGCAGTGTGCCCTGGTTGTCAAGAAGGCCAATGGCATATTGGGCTGCATTAGGAGGGGCATTGCTAGCAGGTCACGGGAAGTGATTATTCCCCTCTATTCGGCATTGGTGAGGCCGCATTTAGAATATTGTGTCCAGTTTTGGGCCCCCCAATACAAAAAGGATGTGGACAAGTTGGAGAGAGTCCAGCGGAGGGCAACAAAAATGATTAGGGGGCTGGAGCACAGGACTTATGAGGAGAGGCTGAGGGAACTGGGCTTGTTTAGTCTGCAAAAGAGAAGAGTGAGGGGGGATTTGATAGCGGCCTTTAACTACCTGAAAGGGGGTTCTAGGGAGGATGGGGCTAGGCTGTTCTCGGTGGTGGCAGATGACAGAACAAGGAGCAACGGTCTCAAGTTGCAGGGAGGGAGGTCTAGGTTGGACATTAGGAAAAAGTTTTTTACTAGGAGGGTGGTGAAGCACTGGAATGGGTTACCTAGGGAGGTGGTGGAATCTCCATCCTTAGAGGTTTTTAAGCTGCGGCTTGACAAAGCCCTGGTTGGGATGATATAGCAGAGGTTAGTCCTGCTTTGAGCAGGGGGTTGGACTAGATGACCTCCTGAGGTCCCTTCCAACTCTAATATTCTATGATTCTATGATTCTATGATTCTAATGTTGGGAATCATTAGGAAAGGGATAGATAATAAGACAGAATATATCTTATTGTCTCTTTATAAATCTATGGTATGCCCATATCTTGTATGTGGACGTATTGGAACTGGAAAAGGTGCAGAAAAGGGCAACTAAAATGACTGAGGTATGGAAAAGATTCCATATGAGGGAGATTAATAAGATTGGAACTTTTCAGCTTAGAAACAAGATAAATAAGGGGGATATGATAGGTCTATAAAATCATGAATGGTGTGGAGAAAGTAAATAAGGAAGTGTTATTTACTCCTTCTCAGAACACAAGAACTATGGGTCAACAAATGAAATTAATAGGCAGCAGGTTTAAAATGAACAAAAGGAAGTATTTCTTCACATAACTCAGTCAACCCGTGGGACTCCTTGCCAGAGGATGTTGTGGAGGCCAAGACTATTGCAGGATTCAAAAAAGAACTAGAAAAATTCATGGATGATTGACTATTAGCCAGGATAGGCGGGGATTGCCGTTTGCCAGAAACTGGGAATGGGTGACAGGATGAATCACTTGATGATTACCTGTTCTATTCATTCCCTCTAAAGCACCTGGCATTGGCCATTGTTGGAAGACAGGATACTGGGCTAGATGGACCATTGGTCTGACCCAGTATGGCCATTCTTATGTTTTAAGTTGTCACTTTGAATTATTTTATAACAATAATCTATACCTAAACTAACTAATTGCCACCTCCCCCTTGTCCCTCCAAGCCAACTGAAGTAGATGAAGTTGTCTTTACATTCCCTCTCAGTGTTCTATCTGGATCATACTGGAGACAAGAACTGGTTCAGCAATCCCATCTATGAAACCTCTCTCCTTAGCTGTCTTGTGTGATTGGTCCTATGATTTTCTAATTAGGTCAGAATGGCCATGAACATTTTAGTTTCCTTTTTGTCAGTATTTTACGGGTTTTTAAATCATTATCTATCTTTATTGGCTGAATGTGTCCAGGCTGTGCTCCAATTCTGATTTACATTTTTGTTTGTATTTTGGATATCATGTCCCAGTTTCCCTGTCAGGACCTCATCCCAAAGCCCAAAAAGTCAATAGGAGCAATTCTATTGATGCCAATAGGTTTTGGATCGGGCCCTTAAAGAGCTGGGTGTCTTAAAATAGAATAGAGAGAATCTGAGTTCAATGGAAGCATTCATGTGCATAAAGATAAGCAGGTGCACAAGTCCTTGCAGGACCAAGGTCTTAGACTGTAACCTTTGGAAGCAGCAATTGTGTTTTCCTATATGTCTCAGTATAATACATAATACTAACTCTCAAATGCAAGAAAGTGAAACTCTATGCAAGAAAAGCATAAATCCTCCCTTTTAAAACTATCATGGAGATTAGCAACCATGGATATATAGAGGAAATATTACTGATTTTTTTTTCAAAATTAGCCAAAGATGAGGCTGAATATTAGGAGAATTACAAATGCAAATCTTAACCCTGATCAGAATTTTGCATCTTGCCCATATGTCTATAATGGGTAGTAAAATCCCAGACCCAACATTCCTTCATTTTTAAGGAGTTTGAACTACACATCCATATTTTGAACCTTCAGCCCACTTCTGCTTTGTATACAACTTTTCTTATTGTATGTAATTTTAGAACTGCACAACAATAGAATATCAAATCACCATTGGGAATACTATTGGATTTTGAGTTTGCTAAAATTCTGGAGTGCTATCTCTTTACTAGCTGGTCTTGTTATATCTTCATTTGCATTATGTTCCGTTTCAATCCCATAGAGCAGAATACTGAGCAAGTACATAGAAAAACTTGATGATCAGCTTTCTAGGAACAAAAACACAAACATTAGTTTGCTAAATCACAATAATTATAGAACACAAACTCATTTGATTGTAGTAGTGAAATGCTGAATTTGGTACTCTTGGCATGCAATTATCCACTTCAACCTTATTTGTCAACTGCTTGAATCGATTTCATACAATAATTTCAGCTGACCAATTTTCTCTACAGATCTGACATTTGTTAATGCTTTGTTTAGAATGATCAGATTTTCTTCTGTGCAGTCCTCATTTTATATGTCAAACTTTGTTAGTTGTAATATCTTTTAAAAGACATGCCAAATGTCCAACGTTTCTGGATGCACCTTACGGGCATCCTAAAGCTTATATTTTCCTAGTGATTTAGGGTAGCTCAGTTTTAGAGTTCCTGGTCTAACACACCTTAAAGGGGTTTGCTGTTTCTGAGCTTGCTGGGAATCTGTCCTCTGGAATATCAGGCCCTTCTAGGTGTGTGTCAGGTTGGAAACACACCAACTGAAACCTTGATATGTTAGTAAAATATTTCAACAGATTTCCCTTCTCACTAACTTATTGTGAATTTTTGAACTCATCAATTCAGATTCCATCTAAGATTCTGATCCTGCAAACACTTAACAAACATGCTTAACTTTACCATTGTTAGTAGTAACACATCAGTCTGATTTCTCACAATAGTAAATTAAGTATGTGGATAATTGGTCCCAGAACTGGGTCCTAAGGCCTCATTTAAATTATGTTCAGTGTCTGGAGCAAGTAATCTGGTGGAAGTCCATATCAGAACAACTCACCAACACCAGATCAGATTTCAAGACTGATAGTGAGAGTTCAAATATACTGCTGTGCAATTAATTAAACCTAACAAGGACAGCTTTAAAAAGTCTAATCAAAATCTCTTTGTAAATGAGGTATAAAATTATATATTTACTACAATGATCTCTGGATCAGGTCCATGCTAATTAGTATAAATCTTTAGCCATGCTATCGTATATGTTAAAAATCAACATAATTACATTCCACATATTTAAAAATTCAATGCAAAAATAAGCATCTAAGAGTCACCTAAGTTTTCCTTGGAACTCATGTTTTAATTGCATCTCATTAAATTCATTCATTATTAAATTATCTCTAATGATGGTCTACTTCAGACATTTTCCCCTTAGAACGTCAGTTGTGCATGCTGCGAATGAAGGCAGCACTTTTATAAGTCTTTTCTGTCATATGAATAATGAATGGGTTTCACACAAAATGCAGCAAATTGCCATCAACACCAAACTACTATAAAAATAAGATGATCTGAGAGAAAATGCAATTCAAACAATTCTTTTTGGTGTGTTTGTGTTTTTGAAGGTGATCTCTAATGGGTTTATATGTCTAGTTAATGAGTACCATCTTAATTCATTAAAATCAAAGGAACTATCTTAAACAGACCTTCCTTCCAATTTTGTTAAAAATCATGTGGAAATGTCTTGGTAACTGAAATCTATCGCATTTAAAACATTCTCTATTTGAAGTAAAGTCATAGCAAGAAGACTAATTTGACAATGGCAAAGCCTCTGATTTTAAGAAGCTCATTATGTGCAGCTTTTAATTTGTTCTCCGCACTAGGTTGAATTTCTTACTATTTGCTGACCTCTTCACACTTGTAAAGCCCCTGGAGTGCAAAGTAAAAGGCTAGCATGAGAAAATATGTCTAATAGCCTGTCTAATCAGATATTAACAAGCCTGTCCTTGGTTGATCTGTATTATTACAAAAGGTTCTGAAGTTAAGGAAGATTACCATTTAGTTCCAGAAAAAATATCTGGTATATACAATATATCCGCTTCATTTTGATAATATTTGAAGATGTATATTTTACACTAAGGTTTTACACTGACAGCAAGTTTCCAAAGAAGCAAAACTTTCAAGCATTATAATCACTAAGGCCTGATCCAAAACCCACTGAGGACTATCGGAGAGTTTCCATTGCTCTCAGTGGGTTTTGGATCACTCTTTGAATGGCTTTCTGGAAATCATTAATTGTAAGAATTGCAACTTCTTAAACGTCTTGAGCACAGGTATTTGGATTCCCTGTTTTGTTAGCTGTATCTGAACTCTAGATGTTCGCTTGGATGGGTGATTTTCAAAAGCCCTTTGTGTTGGTCTAACTGCTCCCACTGAATCACTCAGGCCTGGATCCATAAAGGGATTTAGGTGTTGAATTTGCAATGGTGCCTGTCACATCACCTAGCAAATGACAGGAACAACACTACAGTACACAAAGCCTCTGTTTGGTGCCTAGGCTTTCTGTACAAAGAATGAGGAGAAAGGGGCACTTTGGAAGTGGCTCCATGAAAGCCAGCATGCTAGACGGGGTGCTGCCTCAGCTGGCCAATGGGAGATGCCAAAGAGAAGGGTGAGTATTAAGCCTTGCACATCTAGGGTGATCAGATAGCAAGTGTGAAAAATTGGGAGGTGGGTGAAGGGGGTAATAGGCACCTATATAAAACAAAACCCCAAATATCAGGACTTTCCCCATAAAATCGGGACATCTGGTCACTCTATGCACATCCCAGAGAAATAGGTGCCGCCCTGAATCCCATACTTAGTTGCCTATCTCTGCTTTGTGAGCCACAAACTGGAACCCCTACTGTTGCTACCTGCAGCCAGGTAGCTTAGGTACCTAGAGGGTCTTTTGTAGGAATGAGTTAGACAGTGGCTTCACTCAATACAAAACTGACAAAAGGAGGAGCTAATGGTAGTGCCCACCATACAGCTTATTAGCACCGTGTTTAGAGCACTTGCCTTGGATGTGGGACCCCCACCTTCCATTCCCCCCCTCTGCCTGAATGGGGGAGAGAATTTGAACAGGGCCTCACACTTCTCAAGAGTGTGCTCTAGCCGCTGAACTATGGCGTATTCTGATGTGGGGCTTCCTCGATCTCTCCTGTTGAAGATGTTCCACTGTGGATAATTAATGAATGAGTGATTTGAGAGGGGGACTGGACCCTGATTTTCCCACCTATCAAGTGGGTGACCCATGAGACTAACCTATTATGTGCCACAGGCCCCTTACAGAATGGGGGAGGCAACCTAGTGACAGAGGATGTGGAAAAAGCTGAGGTACTCAATGCCTTTTTTTCCTCTGTCTTCACAGACAAGGTCAGCTCCCAGACTACTGCAGTGGACGGCACAGAATGGGAAGGAGGTGAACATCCCGCAGTGCTGAAGGAACAGGTCCAAGACTATTTAGAAGGATTGGACATACACAAGTCCATGGGGCCAGATACAATGCACCAAAGGGTGCTGAAGGAGTTGACTGATGTGATTTCAGAGCCATTGGCTATTGTCTTTGAAAGCTCGTGGCAGTTGGGGGAGGTCCCTGATGACTGGAAAAAAGCAAATATAGTGCCCATCTTCAAGAAAGGGAGGAAAGAGTGTCCAGGGAACTACAGACTAGTCAGCCTCACCTCAATCCCTGGAAAAATCATGGAGCAGGTCCTCAAGGAATCCATTTTAAGGCACTTGGAAAAGAGGAAGGTGATCAGGAACAGTCAACATGGATTCACAAAGGGAAAGTCATGCCTGACCAACCTGATTGCTTTCTATGAAGAGGTGACTGGCTTTGTGGATGTGGGGAAAGTGGTGGATGTAATATACCTTGACTTTAGCAAAGCTTTTGATACGGTCTTTCACAGTATTCTTATCAGCAAGTTAAAGAAGTATGGGTCGGATGAATGGACTATAAAATGGACAGAGAACTGGCTAGAGCATAGGGCTCAACGAGTAGTGATCACAAGTGGAATGCCCCGGGGGTCGGTGCTGGGGCAGGTTTTGTTCAACATCTTCATTAATGATCTAGAGGATGGGGTAGATTGCACCCTCAGCAAGTTTGCAGATGACACTAAGCAATGGGGAGTGGTAGATACCTGGAAGGGAGGGGTAGGATACAGAAAGACCTAAACAAACTGGAGGATTGGGCCAAAAGAAATCTGATGAGGTTCAACAAGGACAAGTGCAGAGTCCTGCACTTTGGATGGAAGAATCCCATACACAGCTACAGACTGGGGACTGACGAGCTAGGCAGCAGTTCTGCAGAAAAGGACCTGGTGGTTACAGTGGATAAGAAGCTGGATATGAGTCAGTAGTGTTCCCTGGTTGCCAAGAGGCAAATAGCATATTGGGTTGCATTAGTAGGAGCATTGCCAGCAGATCGCGGGACGTGGTTATTCCCCTCTATTTGGCATTGGTGAGGCCGCATTTGGAGTATTGTGTCCAGTTTTGGGCCCCCCACTACGAAAAGGATGTGAAGAAGTTGGAGAGAGTACAGCGGAGGGCAACAAAAATGATTAGGGGTGCTGGAGCACAAGACTTATGAGGAGAAGGTGAGGGAACTAGGCTTGTTTAGTCTGCAAAAGAGAAGAATGAAGGGAGATTTGATAGCAGCCTTTAACTACCTGAAAGGGGGATCCAGGGAGGATGGAGCTAGGCTGTTCTCAGTGGTGGCAGATGACAGAACAAGGAGCAATGGTCTCAAATTGCAGTGGGGGAGATCTAGGTTGGGCATTAGGAAAAAGTTTTTCACTAGGAGGGTGGTGAAGCACTGGAATGGGTTACCTAGAGAGGTGGTGGAATCTCCATCTTTAGAGGTTTTTAAGCTGCGGCTTGAGAAAACCCTCGCTGGGATTATTTAGTTGAGGTTAATCCTGCTTTGAGCAGGGGGTTGGACTAGATGACCTCCTGAGGTCCCTTCCAACTCTATGAGTCTATGATTCTGTAATAGGAGGAATCCACATGCATCAGTGCCTAAGTCACCTGTAATGGCAAGGAATTCACTAAATGAGATCAAGCCAGATAATCCTGGCAAGTGACTCTCACCCTACATTGCAGAGGATGGCGAAAAACCTCCAACTCCACTGCCTATCCAACACCACATATTGCAATCAGTTAGACCCTATGCATGTGAGCAAGAACCAGCTAGCTAAGCATGTACACTACTCAATAGTGCTTAAATACCTTGTTGAACTGCAGCCTAGTTTATCACTATGGGACAGATCCCGCTTGCCCATTAATTTGGTTAAGAATAGATTGTTAGCTCTTTGGGGCAGGGTACATCTTTTTGATGTATTTGTACAGCACCTAGTGCAATGGGGTTCTGCTCCATGACTAGGGCTCCTGTGCAATTGCTCAATACAGAAATAAGGACAATCTAAGTAGATTAAAATAGAGTAAAATCAAAACAACAACAATTTAACAAGAATATTTTAAGAGTTTATTGAGCATTCCTTCCGAATGTATCATGCTTACAATGCTCACTTCTCGGAGTAAACTTTCAAGGACATGTGCAGGGGTCTCTGCTTCCATACATATAATAGGATATACTCGTCTGGATACAGAGGTCTGGAAAACTACCTGAGATCAGTCACCCTCTTCTGACATCTGCCAGATCAGTTAATGGTTTTCTTAGAAAACGCTAAAAATTTCTTATCTTAAATATTAAAATTTATTATAAATGTTTGAAAGGGCTTGATTCATGAAGCCAGTTTTAAGCCTCATTTGTCATCAGCATGAAATTCTTGGTGAGTTTTTTTATGAATAAATTAGAGACCTTCAATATAGATATTACAAAATTAAATGGATTTTGCCAGAATACATTACAGCCATTAAAATAAATCAGCCTATTAAACAGAAAAAGGAGAAGCTGCAAAGAAATGTAATTCCATACAACTTCATGACAGAATCAATTAATCAACTAACTATCATTTGAGACCCTCGCTAGAAAGCCCGTACAGGAAGAGGGAGATAGATATCCATGAAATATTTCATCATTATGTGAAAGTATGAAAATAAATTTTGCAAAGAAAGATCATAAGCTTGGGAACTGTCCATATCACATAACCAATTTGATGTGGAAAGAGGGTTTTGTTTTTTCTTTCTTTAATCCCCTCAGGTCACATTACACATCTGCATCATTACCCTGAAGCATTCACAGAGAGGGTGAATCCCCTTTAAAAAAGTCTAATGTCTTAAAAAAATTAGGATGCTCATTCTGTCCCAGAAAAATAGTCCACAACGAGGGAGTAAGTAGTCAGATCACTTGTCTCCTCCTAGATACTGCAGAGGGGTGTATTGGGCTCAGAATAGATCCCACTGAAGTTGTGGAAGTGGAAGGGCAAGCATCTATGGTAATATAATAACTGTCACTATGTTAATATAATAGGAAGAGGGCATGTAAGCTTCGCCCAAAGCCCTGGGGTGGGGGAGCAGACCATTGGACTTCCCTTTGAAAGCAGACCTACTTCCTAAATGAACATGGATTAGGGCTGGTGAACAGTTAAATCTGCTGTTTCTCTCTCAAAGGTGGGAGCCTACATTCAATCATAGTTAAACCTCCTTGTGTGTTCTTGGAGAATTTAGTTGTCTGCCTCTTCTTTCCCCTCCTGTCCTTACTCTATTTTGTCTAGCTAGATAGGAAGCTATTTAGGACAGGGACTTCCCTTACACTGGGCGTGCCTTTTTGTGCAGCACCTTGCACAATGGGGACCATATGCACTACGGAAGTACAAAGAACAGAACCAGAACCTTGGAGAGGGGTTTGAGATTGTGTCACAGTCCAGGAGGGGAAAAGGATGCTTACTCCCCGTTCCCCATCGCCCCTCTCAAGCCATTTTGATCATCCCTATTCAACATCTTCAAATTAAAAGAAGCTATTTCACAGTGAATCAGCCCCCTATCAAAATGTAAGACATTGCAGTTTAAAGGGCTTGAATCCTGCAAGCTATTGAGTGAATACCCTCAATTCTGACTGGCTTAAGTGAGAAGTGAGGGTGCTCAGCACCTTGATGATCAATCCCCATATTAGCTGAGGTGAGTTTACCCCTTCCCAGTTTCACCCTCCCTGCTCTAATGAGAAGCTCGTCTGACCCTTTTTGTGTCTTAGGAATTAACCATACGCAGAATCAGCGTCTTAGTTAAGCAAAAGAAGAAATTGTGACTTCCTTACGGAACACAGAAAACTATATATTTTATAAGTAACCTAAAGTGGAAGCAAATCTTA
The DNA here is from genome assembly GCF_026122565.2 of Emydura macquarii macquarii. Taxonomy (NCBI): domain Eukaryota; kingdom Metazoa; phylum Chordata; order Testudines; family Chelidae; genus Emydura; species Emydura macquarii. The sequence goes on along the minus strand of NW_027130208.1, from coordinate 11,085,809 downwards.
ACTATTGAAGAGAAGATTTCATCCATTCTGCTAACAAATGAACTCTTATTTTGGATATCTGCCTTGTGCTGCCTTCTAAACACTCGCAACTGGAGCGTAAAAAAGACTAAAAATGATAAATGGGGTAGAAACTGCTTAAGGTCTTTGGAAAGTTTAATGAAAGATTTATCTCTTGAGGGTAATGTTCTTCTTTCTTTTACTGAAACAAGAGTTTGATAACCTCTCATTGTGCGTTTGATAAATTACATTTCACAGTCATAACTAAAATGAGTAAGTGGAAAATAACTAAACCATTCTTTAGTCTTTTTTCTTCTCCAAGTCTTTTAATACAAAAACCCCAAACCTACTAAGTAACATGCAATGTATTTTTAATCACAGAAGTGAGAACACTGTGATACAGTAATATAATAGGAGAGGGGAAAGGACTCATATTTTGCTGAGTGTACATTGCATCCATTAGTATTTTAAAAGATAGCCCTGGATTTTTTTGGTGAAGCCTGATTGCTCTGAACTAGAATATTTATCCCGTCGATATTTTCTAGCACTGATTCCCCATCACTAATGCAGTAGTCGTATTACCATAATGACAAATCCTTCGGTGCATGGATCCCTTTGCAGGGTTAGGGCCTTATACTCTATGCACATAAAACACGACTAGTAAGCTGCTATCTGGTTTGAGTGTAAAGGAACTAGGAGGTGAAATCCATGCCCCTTTACTCAGCTAGCAAGAAGTGCAGTTTCACAACGTGTGCCCTGTCCCATTTATTCCCAAGGAAGGAGATGCTGTAGTCTATTTTCTAACATTCCAACTATAGCTCCCTCCACAGATTGGCTGGGAAGCAGAATATCCATCCCATGAAAACCTCAGTGTTCAAGGTTTTCAGTCTGAATTGGAATGAAACTCCAAACTTCAGAATAGCCTGCCCAAGGGAATATTCTGTTCAGGAATATACCAGTTCCCCTGATACCTGTCCTAGGTCTCTCTGTCATCTGTGGGGGAGCAACTTCTGGGCTGATTGGAGGAGCCAGGGATGTGGACAGCCCAGCAGGCCAGTTGCTGGGGAGATAGAGCCTGAGGACCACGTGAGATGTTCAGGACAAGGGACCCTAAGAACCCTGTCTCCCAGCAGCCTGCCAAGAGAGCTGATGAAGGCTGGAAGAGCGTGGCAGCCAGGGCTCCCAGTGCTTCCTAGCTCCCCCTTTCAGTTTTCCAGCCAGGCTGCTGAAGAGCTGGGCAGACGGGCTGGCAGGAAACCTGCCTGGTTCCCCACCAGAATCTCACTGAAACTAGCATGTTCCTGCAGAACGCTTCGTTTGTTGCTGAACTGGCATTTTCTGACAGAAAACATTCCCAGCTAGCTCTGCCCCTCTGTGAATGCCACATGGGGTGCTGGGCCAACAGAGCTGTGCAACCACACACAACATTGCCATCCTCTAGCACTCCCATTGCAGCCTTAGGAACCAGCCTCTGCACTGTTGGTGCAAACTTCCCTTCTGTGTTGCAGAGAGGACATGCAGGCACTCCATTAGCTGCCTCACGTACTCTTGATACAGGGCTTAAGTGATTTTAAGGGTATGTCTACATTGCAATTAAACCCAGGGCTGGTCCATGCCAGCTGACTCAGGTTCACAGGACTCGGAGTAAGGGGCTGGATAATTGCAGTGTAGACATGGAGCTCAGGCTGCAGCCTGGGCTCTGGGACCCTCCCATCTCACAGAGTCCTGCAGCCTGAGCTCCAGCCCAAGCCTGAATGGCTACAGCACAATTAAACAGCCCCTTAGTCTGAAGCATGGGCTAGTGGTGGTTTTTAACTGCCGTGTAGACACACCCAAAGGGGCTCATTCTGGCTTGCTGTTCGGAGGTATTTAGGCTGTGGCTCCTTGATTTCTCCCGATCTGAGGATGCTAATCTGGCAAATTGTTTCTGAGGTTTAAAACAAACACATACAAATAGAAGAGGAAAACCTGTGGAGGAGCCAATAAAGATGTTCACCCTATCGTGTCCGTACACAAAATCTGGACATGGGGACAGTTTGGCCGTTAAACATTCAGTGGCAATATGAGAAATTACTTATTAGTCCCTTTCCACAAAATGACCTAACCCTGACAGCAAAGCTTGGAGGGCGAAGAGGATTGAATGGACAAAGGTAAAGACCAACCCTCTCATCCCAGAGGTGAACCTGCTAGAACAGGCCTTAGGTACGTTTGGCAGGGCAGAGTGGGAAAGCTTGCAATGACCAGCCTTTCATCCCAGAGGAGAACTTCCCAGCACAAGGCTGAGGTACATTCGCTGGGTGAGGCGAGGAAGCTTGCAAGCCCACTGGCTCTCCTGGGGCTCTACTTTCTCTTTGGATAGATGTAGTACCTCATTCCCCACTGCTCTCCAGTTGGTAGCATTGCTCCGGGATGCTAGCTTGATTCAAATGGCTATTAGTTTGCCTGAGTATATTGTACTATTGTCCTATAACTGCTCACTGTAACAGACGCCTAGAAGAATGTATATAGTAGTAGTCGCAAGTGCTGAAATGCTCCATTACATTTATTCATAAACCAGCAGACAGAATAATTGTGGAATACCTACGATATACTGTTTGCTACTTAGTTTTGGAACTCTTGTTGTATATCTATACGCTGTAGATATATAAACGTCAAACGCTGACTGAAAGCAGCATGGTTCATGGAGCCATTAGTAAGAGAGATGTTTTTGTACTTCGGCTTTTTCTTTTATTGTACCTACAGCAAAACTCTTCAAACCCCAAGGAAAAGCACATTTTTCTATTGAAAACAGTGCTATGAGGGAAGACATTCACTCTGTTATATGGGCACATTTATCTTTCAATTATTTTGTTCACAACGTACGCATTAGGTGTATTTTTGTATTTTTCCCTTAAGCTGTGGAAAACCGACTGCTGCATTTGCAGGGAAGTGATTCAACAGGTTCTTCCAGTACTACTTTAGGTATAGGGTACAAGCTGTGTGGCCTAGGAATTGCAACATGGAAGTAGGGATCAGCACTCCTGGCTTCTCCTGCTTTTTGGCTCTGCTATTCACTCTGCATGATCACAAGCAAATCCCTTAACCTCTTCATGCTTCAGTTTACTCACCTGTAAACTTGGTATAAAACCTACCTACCTAACAAGAGGTGAGGCAGATACAGGCTGTTCTGGAGGAAATCAGTATGAGGTCTATGCCTAATAAGAACGTGTGTTTTTTAAAACTGTCATCTTGTGTATGTATTTTGTATAGCTACTGATCATTATACCGGTAGACCAACATCCAGCTTAACTGTCTTGTTGAGAAGCAATCGTTCACTCCAATCTGTAGCATTGTTAGAGGAAATAAATGCAATTTAAATTTCTCAAATTAAAAAGGACAGCAAATTCTCAGTGTCCCCCTTGAAGGTATATTCAAAGTATATAGCTCTTTATGAGACACAGTGGGGCCGGTGGGATTCAACAAAATTGGTCCCATACCACAAGCACTGTAGTTTTATGCACTTCTTGTAATATACTTTTAATTAAGTGATTATAAAAAGGGCACACTGCCTTCTGAAGCATTAACCTTGCTCACAATTGCCTATACCATAAGATCAAAGATTTTGAAGATACGTACATGAAAATACATCATTTCAAAGACAGTGCAATCATTATTGTTAATATGTTATAAGCAAGCATAGGTAAAAAAAGCTTTATAGTTGAAATAGATATTTGTAAAGTAAATACTTAAAACAAGCAAGCAGTGTCTGATATGTGGACCTATTTTGCAGGCATCTCTGGAGAGCAATTTCTTGGCCCCATTCCAGTGCTGGAGAAGTAGTAATGCTACAACGCAGAACAATGGGAAGCACAACTTCATTGACTTCAAAATGTGTTTGCTTTCTCTGTTTTAACTATGGACACATCTAGCTCAAACTGAAGCTCAATAAAACAAAACTAGAACAAAATATCATGCATAAGGTGCCATAAAATAGAATTTAAAATAGAACAATAGCATAAAAGAGATAAAATGATCCCGACATACAATATGAACACAAAATGGAAGTAATGGGGCCCAAGAAGGAAAGGTATTGAAAGGGAAGGTAATGAATAAAGAACGAAAAGTGTTTGTCTTAAAACAGCCTTGAATTATTTTTTTTAAAAAAACTTTAAGATGTTTAAGAGGAGGGATAAAATTGGGATTTCAGTTTGACTAAGTTCCACACCATGAGTTCAGTGCTGTAGAAATCCAGTTGCCTCTGATTTCAGTGAGCTTGTGTGAGGACAAATATATGCTGTCAATCGAGAATGTAGCTATGCCTATCACCATTAAGGGCTTCAAACTCCAAAGATAATAAGTAACCACTTTATAGGTACTGAATATAAAGGACACAGGTTAAGTGTAGTATTATGCTAACTCACGCCCCTGACAAGTTATGCTGCTGCATTATCTGGAGCCCCAAAAAAAGAAATTATGCTAATCAAGACGAACACCAGGGCATGCGTTGCTGTGCTGTGAGATCATCAAAAGATAAACGTATAGCTGACCTGAAAATGAAGCAAAATCAAAGGTCACTTTCTAAAGGCTCCTGAAGTTTATAGGCAGAAATAGGAATTCATGGCCCAATCCTTCATTCTCTACTCCGCTTAGCATGCTGATCTTAATTGTCCCTGTGTTACCTTCTGCTCTGCTGTCGGTGGTATCCAAATATAAAATCAGACAATAGGTGGGCTGTAACGTCTTCAGACAATAATCAGACAATAGGGGGGCTGGACTGTCTTTTACTGTGTCATTAATGTGCCTTGAACAATGAGGATGGGAACTCTAATTGCTATGATAATAATAATATCAACAAACCTCTTCGAGAGTCAGAACTGAAAGAGAGACTGGAGTCATTTAATATTTTGCTGAAAAATAATATCGAGTGCTAGGATCCAGGTTTCTTAAATGATTCATTTGAATGCTGTTCTCAAGACTTATTCAGTTTTGCTATTTGGAGGATTTTGGTCCCAACTTCCTCACTGGTTTTCCACAAAGGAAGATCATTTAATCATTTCTGCATTTTGTCTATTTTTTCTTCTAAAAATTCATTTGTTCCCTCCTACCTCCTTACCCATCACTGGCTGTTGAATTTCCCTGAAGTGCAAATGACTCCCATGTAAAACACAGCAGGAGAAATGAGATCGTCATGGATATATAAATGAAAAAGCTGCCATATAATGCACAAATTGGAATTTTTTAATGCAGCCTCCTAGTTAACAATAATAATAATATAACAAAACATATTAATATTCTCTTTCAGACTGAGGGATGGAAGGCAAAATGAGAAACAAAAGAGAAAGCAAAGGGTGAACAGGGAAAGTGGCAGTTTAATCATTATTTAAAACAGATTCTCATTTTGACAAGAGGGAAAAAAGTTCATCTTCCTTCAGTGTTAACCAGAGATTAGCTGATAAATGTGGCAAGTAACAAATTTTGATTAAGGATAACAAATGTTATTGTAAAGAATTAGATTTATTTTATTTTATTCTAAAACTGCTAAAATCCAGTATTCCTTAAAAGATAATGTCTTTCAAGGGGGTGTATTTTAAAGAACCTTTGGTTAGGTGTAAAATCGATTTTTCTTCATTTATATTATTCTTGTTGTCTCTGACTTATACCCAAAATCCAAAGGAAACCAGATGAAGATATTTCAGTGCTATGACTCAGACATGACAGTAATATGGAAATAATTTGTTTCACTTCTTTTGCAAGATGGAACTAATTTGCAACCAACAGGAGATCCAGCCCTGAGTACATCCCCGAACACTGAAGGCATGGAGAAAATGAATAGTTTCTAGTATGTCATTATATATTGCAGGGTAGTGATTGCATTTTAATTTATATTGCCACTGTGGCTATTCTGGCTATGTTCTCCACTGACTCCTAAGGCCTTAACTTCAGCTAGTCAATGGAGGTTTGCCAATTCATATCAGCTGAAGATGTGGCACATAATTCATTAATTCTTAGACAACTTTGGTTTATGAACACCATATTTGAGGAAAATCCAGTGAAAAAGCGTGTGTGATCACATCCATTTGTAGTCTGGGAGAAACGCTATGTTTTGGAGAGATAAAGCCCATTTCACTGGTGCCTCCGAAGGGCTGTACCTTTCAGTATTGTAAAATGGCTGACTATGGAAATTTTTGTTGTGTTGCATTGTGTATGCAATCTTCAGTGTTAAATTTTGCTGCCCTTAATACTGTCTGTGAATACTTTCTCACATAAGTTCCACTGCCATCAAGAGGAATTATTCAGATGAGTGTCCAAACTTTACTCACACACATGAGTGCTCAATCTAGCCTTGTATACTGCATGTGAAATCATAACAACTCCTCCTCCTCATTTCCAGCATTCCTATTTGCGGGCATTTGGGGAATATCCTTAAGATGTCTAAGAAGGGCAAAGTTAATAGCTGCAATATTTCACTGTCTTTAGAAGGATCCATCTAAGGTAGATTAAGCCATTTCTTTTTTATTTAATGCTTGATATGTCAGCCAAAGGCAATGAATAATCCTTCAGTGGTTTGCCCTAGTAGCTCAGGCATTAGGCCAACTTCTTTGCACAGTTCAGCCCAAATGTCTAGAGAAGGGGTGACCAAGAGGGCTTGACATAAAAGCTCGGGTCAGCCACTTCTCTTGTCCATTTTGCATGACAGGTCAGCTTTGCATGACAGGTCAGCTTTGATGTGTTCTACTTATGTAAAAAATGTTATGACTCCACTGACTTAACAGAGCTAGAAAAATACACTGTTCAGTGGTCCATTAACTTCTCATCAAAGGGAATGAAGTCGTTTCTTAGCATAGACTGTGTGCTTCTAGAGAGAGATTCTGTCATCTTTATTGCTTATTAATACAGAGCTTAGTATAATGGGTTCTGATCCTGATTCTTGACTGGGATTCCTAAGTACTTTTGATAGTTTTATATAATATATTCTACATTTGTAGAAAAAAAGCCTTTCTGAATGTCATAACACTGTACATCTCTCGCAAAAATGATGTAACTAGTGAGAGCACAGTATGGCTTTTTGTCTCCCCACTAATGACTAGATGTATAAGTCTGCTACTGATTTTTGAGCTAATGAACCTGCCTTTAGATAGGGAAGTCCCGGGTTAAATATCTGCAAAGGACCCATTCACAGGCATGGTTACAATTGCATTGACATTTTTCTTCAAAAACCTTTCCCCTGAACACTGCAGCTGTTAGTACAAGAGATGGCTAAACAAGTTTTGGGAAATTTTTTTAGTTGAAGTGTTTCCAGTCTATGCAGATATTTTGAGATTTGGGAGAGCTGAGTCAGATCCAGTCATCAGTGGGAACATAACAGCTTGCCAATGATGGCAGGCAGATAAACAGGTGACAGAAATTGGATGAAATTCAATGGTACAAAAGTGCAAGATCACGTGCTTAAAGTTTATTAATAAGAATTTCTGCTACAATCTGCGCCTATTCAGTTGGAAGCAACAAAGGAGGAGAGAGACCTGTGGGGGTGTATGTCAATCACAGGATGATGGAGCCACTAAGATGATGCAGCTGTGAAAAAGGCAAATGTGACTCCAGGATGTATTACACGAGGCATTTCCAATAGAGAGAGAGAGGAGTATTAATGACATTGTACAAGGCACTGGTAAAACCTCATCTGGAATCCTGTGTTCCATTCTGGTCACCCATGTTCAAGAAAGATGAATTTAAATGAACATGTGCAGAGAAGAACTATCAGGATGATCAGGGGAATAAAGGACTTCTCTTATGTGAAGAGACTGGAGGAGATTGGCATGTTTAGTCTAGCAAAAAGAAAGCTGACGGGGGATAGATTGCTCACTATAAATTAGGGGAGTAAATACTAGGGAAAGTGAAGAGCTAATTATGATAGAAGGACAACTTTAGCACAAGAACCAATGGATATAAACTGAGGCTGGAAATTAGAAGAAGCCTTCTAACAATCAGATTGCTATGGAACAGCCACACAATAGGAGTTGTGGGGGCAAATGACTTAACTAGTTTTGAGAGAGCTGGACAAAATTCTGAGTGTGATTGTATGAGGGGTTTCTTCCTGGGCTCACTTCCTATTTGTCTTATGTTCCTAAAGCTTATGCTTCAGGGTTTCAGCCAGCCACCGGCAGGAGACAGGAAGGGATTTTCGCCACGATGTATTCTGGGAGGGATCTTATTTCTTTCGTCTGATTATTTCCTTATTTCCTTCGTCTCATCAGGGGTGACAGCCATGGGTGGAGATAGGACATTGGGCAAAGTTATCCAGGCCTCTGAGTTGGCACCAAACATTTTTTCTCTCAGGTGCTGGGTGGTTGTTGTTCACATGCTCAGCGTCTAACTGATCAACATATTGGGATTGGGAAGAAATTTTCCTCCAGATCAAGTTGGCAGTGACCTTTTTGCCTTCCTCTGTAGCGTATGTATGCAGGTCACCTAACCATTTCCCTGCCATTGAAGGGGCTTCAAGCATGGTGCACCTCGGTCCCTCCTATTTTCCACCTGTGGCAGATGATATTCCAGTCTCCTATGGGCTACAATAATTTGGTCTCATTTTGGTTGGGGTTAGTGTATGGCTTCTGGATCGAGGCCTGTGATATAAAGACTAGATAAAATGATCCCAGCTGGCCTTAAACTCTGTCTCTGTGACTGGAGACAGCTATTGAAACTTCAGCTGTGATCTGTTGGTGGTAACCTAGGGAGGAAATGAGGGTGATCATCTGGAGGTACGGCAGTAAAACATCACAAACATGTGAGACAGCTGCAGCTCCTATGTAGGTTGTCTATCCCATGCTTATTGCGAAGAATCTTTAAAAAGTGACTATCCCAAGAAAGGAAAGAAACAGTGTGGAGAGAGGAGAGCTGGAAAGAATTAACTTAATAATAGAAACACAGAGGTGTGGCATCTGAGTGAGAGAAGGATATGCACAGGCTTGGTGATGGAAATTTGCTTCTCTCATGGAAGAAGCAATAGCTCCACTCAAGTAAAGCTGGCAAAAAATATATATATACAGAAGGAGTGCGGGTAAGTGTGTGTAAATTTCACAGTGTTCTTACAATAATTTATCTTTATAAAATAAAAATTATAAAACACTTAAACCAAAATTCTGAATCAGCTCCACAGCTGGTGGGAAAACAAGGAATGAAATTACCAAAAAACACTGCCAAAATTTTATCTCACTTTAAAGATTCTTGAATTTCAAATTTTCAAAATTGTGTATATATATAAAACTGCTATAGTTATAGGGACACGGGGCTTGAAGGGATCTCCTAGGTCACGGAGTCCAATCTGCTGCCATCACAGTCCAGTCAGTCATAGAATCCCATTAAAAAATGAACGATCCAGATGTGCAGTACAGCATGCTGCTGTACTAACTCGTAAGTGAACTTTCAGTGGTCTCGGAAGGAGGATAATGTACATCCAGTGCCAGCCCTCTCTCTTCTCATTCCTGGACCCAGAAAGTGACCTCCACAGGAGCAGGGATTGGACTGTGTGTTGGAGAGGGTCATTAATATCCCATAGATGTGACTGACTGTCCCCAACATGTTGCACAAATGTTCATGCCCCAGTGTGAATTTAGGGGGAAGGATCTCACTCAAGGCTTTCCTTCAGTTTGTGTTTTCCATAAGAAATATTTTTAAAATGTCCTAAAATGGCTTTTTTGCAAAGCGTAATGTTATGTAAAAGTTTTTCAGATTAAAAAAGTAATTCAGATTAAAACCATTTAAGTTTGCCTAGCCATAATTACAATACCCAAGTGTCCAATTTAGTTTGCATTTCCAGTTTACTAGTACATGAATTATGTTCAATAACCTCCCATCTGAGAGCTTTATTGCTGTTTAAGTAAGAATTAAAACTTATAAAAATAGATGCCATAAATCATTGTAGCAATTGCAGTTGATTATGGGTCTAAAACCCAGTCAGACTCACTCCTAAAACATCTGTGAAAGAATATAATGTTACTGTTCAGAGTGGTTCTTTCCTGCATGTGTCAAACCCATATTAACAGTCATGTCTGAAATGTGGTGCATGTTTTCCACTACGAAGAGACAATTAAATAATATACTCCTAGTTACTGTTGACAGTGAGGAGACCATAAACCAATCCACAGTATAAAAAATATCTACATTTTCTAAGTTTATGACAGCAAAAGAAGATGTGTCAATAAATGTGTCAATACAGTTATTCGAAGAAATGCTTTCAGAACTATTCTCTTCTCAAATACAATGATTCTCCTATAAAACACTAACCCTGATATTTTCCTCAATGCTACATGCACCCAGGTGAACTTTACAAGCCCCTTAACTTGAAAATTGAGTGATCTAAAGATACTAGAGGATAAGCAAACCAAGTTATTTTGCTTTGAACTGGAGATTATTTCACTGTCAAAACCTGCAAGTATTGGTATAACTGAATGAATGCCTGCAGTCTGGTTCTAGTCTTTTGTCTCAATGATAACTGGGGGCTAGATCATGTCTCTGCTGCATTGATGCCCCCTACCGGTGGGAGAAAATGTAAGGGGTTTCCTTCTTTGCAATGTAACCCTTCTTCTGCTAGGTTATGACAGTAGCAACAGGCTACTTATCGAGCAATGTCTAGCTGTTCCTTGTAACCATTGCAAAACAGAACTGGCTCAAGCCCCTATCCAGTAATCTGGGAACACAAAATACGACCTCTGAGTAACTCTGAGAGAGATATTTGCCCACTCGCAAGCACTGAATTTGTGTATAACAAAAAAGAAATTCATTAAAAGTGACAGGGAGCTCAGCATTGATTTGGGAAAATGCTGCAACAGTTCAAAGCACGTAAATCAGAAGTAAACACCTGGCCTACAGTATGTTGGGCAGTATCCTTTGCCTCAGTTTCCCACCTCGCAGTGTGAAAGTCTGACAGATGAATGGCCCTTTAACACAGCATTCCCCTTTTTCCCCCTCCACTGTACCCTACTCAACGTTAGTTGTCCAAGGTCAGCTAAGCCCCGGAAGTGAGGGATGCATTCACTTGGGTTCACCTCCCACCCCAAAAGGGGGACACTGAGCAAAGCTGCAGCTGCTGCTAGTTCTGCTCAGCGCTGCCTTTGGTATCACGGCTGCTGCTTGCCACTCGCTGCCAGCTCTGTAAGGCCACGTAGCCCAGTTCATAGTGATCTCACTGGAGGGTGGGGAACTTCCCTGCTACTGCAGCATCTGCACTGTCTTTCACTGCAACTGTCCCCAGGCCACGTCGAAGGCTCAGTCCCTAAACCAGCTCATCTGTGCTTGCAGGTCTAGTAATCACTGATCAGAAACAGGAATTCTCAGCTGAGTCTGGTAAGCTCTGTCTTCCAACCCAGGAGAGAGGATGATCAAATGGTGTGGGCTCTGGGTTTTTTTTTTTTTGTTTGTTTGTTTAAAAAGTCCTCTCTCATCTTCACTTGGATTTGGCATCCCTGCCCCCTTGCTTAGCACGTTCGGGAGGCCCTCTCAGTCAGGGCTGTTTACGTACAGATCTGCTGTCCTTTACTTATGCAATCAAGAGAACTTTTCATTACCCTTGCATCCAATACTAAAGTGAATTTTAACCCAAAAGAGCAAAATTGATCACTTTGGCAAAACAGCTCTGTCCACTGAACTCCTAGGCAGAGAAGGTGTGCTATTCAAATAGACAAATGACTCCTGAAGTCTTTCCCCCCAAGTTCATCACTAGATGGCAGAGAGCTCATTCAGCCCTCATTAGCTCCACTGGCTAATGCTCTGAGGGTGGGAGTTTGCTCTGTGTATGTAGATTCTTACACCACACTCATATGGTGATGAGGACAATGTAAGAATGTGTCTTCCAGCAGTGCCTTACATCGGTGGTTTCTTCTTGCTCTCATCATCTCCCCAAGGAACAGAACATGTACAGGGTAGTGTTTTGGCGGGACGTTTTGTTTTTTAAATGTCCGTGGCTGCTAGGTATTGCCTTTCAAGTAAATAGTGGGATCCCCATGGCATGACTAAAAACGTAACTGGAAGCAGTGAAATATGAAACAATTATTTTGCTTTATTAAAGCTTTTGATTATTCCCTTCCTTGCAACCTACTGGTCAAAAGTTGTGGTCTATACACGAGGCACTCATGTTTTCTATTGCTAAAATGGAAACTCCAAGGTACAGTCGCAGTTCAGATTTCTTGGTTTTCCAATATAGAGAATGGGTTAACTGCTGTGATTTCTACTTCACGCCCTAATTTTACACTACAGCCTTTGAATGATTAGTACTAAATGTGGTTTTTCCACTACATGGTTTGCTCTGGGTAGGTTGTTTTTTCACTGATTATGATGATAATTCATCTGGAATTGCAACTGGGGTCTTTTTTGTACTAGAAGAATGATTTATACCAGCATTAGAATGGCTAAGTACTCTGAATAGAGCAATGCCTTAAAAAATCTGATTAACTTAGACTTTCAAGGAAGGTCTTACTGCTTAGACTGCGTTATAGGATAGCAATGGCAGCATGATCTCCACCTCCATCAGACTGCGTCAGTGCCAGAACCTAATTCTTGAAGTTCCAGACATTTTATTCTTCAATACATCTTCATTTTTTGGTAAGATTATGTCCTGAGTTCTAATCACTGAATTTGATAGCTCGTTTGATCACTTTCTATCTGAGCTGATTGCATGAAAGGTCCAGTGATAAAGATGATCCATCTTGAAGCTAGGTGTTAATACAGGTATTACCCATTCATGCCTTTTCCTTGAACAAATGTGAACCTTACATAAAATCAAAAGAAATATTGTTTCAGTAATGATAGAAGACCACCTCTTAAGCTTTTCAGAGTAACATGTCTAACAGGAAGAAATTTCTGCCTTGTGCTGTCAACTTTGCTCTTTCAGGTTTCAAGGGCAAAATTTAAACAATCTAGACATTATAGTTATTGTAAAAGATATACTCTAAATTTTGCGAATCTTCTCCACTTTCACCTCTCTATCTTCATTGTATCAGCATTGGATATCATTGATGACCAGAACCTCAAACAAAATTATTTGTACTTTGGCGTCTGGTGTGTTATAACTGTTACCTATAAAAAGCTTGCTGGTTTTCAAAACCAATCTCTATCACCTATATAAATATTTCTAATGAAACCCATTTTCTTTTCTTTTTAAGAGGAAAATATAGGTTTTATAATACGGTTGTATTTATTTCAATACAAGCTAAACATGTAGAATATGCAATACACTTTATGAAAAACACAGGTGTTCCAGGAATTATGGACAATGAATGAAACATGAAAGTGAATTCAGAGATTTTGGATGAGTGTCATGTGATGGTGAAAGAATGAATGTGATTTTCCAATATATTCAGAGAGACTGAAGAGAGTCTCTAGAGAGCATGAGCCAGCATAGAATTTGTGTCACTAAAGACAGCATCTAGAATATAATATAAAATGTTACTTAGGTGCCTATGCAAGCCCCATGGAGTCAACAGGCGTCTTCCCACTGCATTCAATGGCAGTGGAACAGGGCCTTTATGTAGCACTAGATCCACAGTTCTTTTCCATTGGAATAAGACACTCATAACTGAAGTCATTTAGCACCAGCACATGTTAAATCTTCAGAGGGTATCTTTAATTTATGTTACTGACAAAGTCCCGCAGGGAATCTACTCCATTGAAAAATCAGGTGGAATGGAACCTATCAACACCAATCTATGGTGGACAAATATCAAAAACTTAAGACAAAATGCCAGGTGGAAGGCAATGACAAAGTTTGGCAGAAAGGAATTGAAAGACTGGTCCAAGCACAGGGCCAGTATGAAAGAAGACACAAACCAGCTGAAAAAGAGGTAGAGGGATAAGGCAGTTCCTTGATCATGTTGTCTAAGACCTTAAAATGTTTCCTTTAATGATTATCCTTTGCTTCTAACACAAAATTGCAAATTCATCATCCGCATAGTGTATGTGTCTCTTCATGTGGCTTGGATAGCTTGTATATTCAAAACCTATTGCTTCCCAACCATTCTGAGATTCTTTTTACAATTTCCTCATACTTTTATTGAGCAAAAGTTTGAAGATAAATATTTTAGACTTAATCATTGGTTTTCCACATCAATAGTTAGCCTGGAAAATATTTATATTGTTCCAGTAAAGATGCAAAGAAAAATTTCACATCTGGACTTGCCTTATCTTCAGCAGCATGCACCAAAACTAGATTAATCTGATGTGGTTGGCAATGGATGTATGGTGCATACACTTTGCCTCCCTTTACCTGAAATATATTATCTCACTTTTGCTTACAGTCCTCCACAAGCTCTGGCCAAAACATTGGACCCAGTATATTCCTGTCCAGACATGTCTTTGGGGTCTAATGCATAGTTGCAGAATATAATATTAGTTAACTGGTCACACAAGGATGCAGCATCTGCCTCACTGCCACAAAGCCTACAAAATACTCTTTTCTATCTACTTTTCCTTCAATAAAATCAATATTAACAAAGCAAAGCAAATTGCCCATTTGATCAACATAGCTAACACTGTATCCATGGTTGCATCTGGAATGACAGTAAAAACTTAGCTTCTTGGCAGCTATTAAGTATGTGCCTCCTGGTTTCTGATGTAAAAGACTTATAAGTTCATCATTAACTATCTTGATCGAGTATTTTATTCTATTGGTGTCAATGATATACTGGACAAAAGACATATTACGTCTGGCAAATAGCTTACTGATGCTTCAGTAAATACCACAATTGTTGCTCTCCAGCATCTTGTGATGGCTGTGGAAGGGGAGACTGAAACAAGCTAAAGTTTTGACTGTCAAGCAACATTTTAGTACTTCTTTTCCTATCTCCTAATATTGTTTGTCAAACCATTCAAACTATGACCTTTTGCCAACTGTACAGCTACCACATGTGACTGCACATGTTGTTTCCTCCGTCTATGAACAGACATTGATGTTAACATATTCTTCCAATCACTGTTAACCACGTTGATTTTTGTGTTTCTGTATCCCTGAACAACCAATAAGTGCGGCAGTGTTCATAATCTGCAAGATATGCTAAACCACTGGACTTGCAGATCTTCGTGCAGTGCATTTTTCATTCTGCAAAATGAAGATAAAAATGGTGCTTTGTAGAGGAAAAAAGAAAACTGTTCATTTGGCATATCAGTTTCAGTGGGCTGGCAAGGAACAATCTGAACAAGCATATGCAATTGCTGAACTGATAAAACTGAATCCTGAAAGAGACTCATCAGACGGGACCATCAAACCTATTTCAGCAAGAAAACTGCTTTGACTTGCTTTATTGTTGACCTGCTCATTTACAGGGATTTGGTTTTATTCCTTTCAAGCAAAGCTTCTCTGGAAATGCCGCCAGCTATTACTACAGCATAACTTCAGTGGTACTGCACAAATAGTTGTCCCGACTTAAACTTTGACCTAATGACAGATTCATGCTTGCTGAGTTGAAAGGCAGTTCTTGACTTTCTACTTCAGACTGCAGGAGTTGATCAGAAGGATACAAAATGATAGTTTCTGCTGCTTAGGATTTTTGGAGGAAATTTGTAGTAAGTCTTATTTCAGTTTCAAAAACCAGACTTGTATTTCTATTTATGGTTTTCATGTTCAGGTATCTTCAAATATGAGAATAACTAAGTTGAAAGCATAGGCCTAAAGTGTATTTTTGTACTGCTTGCTTTAGCCTTTAGTTGTGGGGTAATCCAGGAAGAAAATTTTCAGTGCAGAACCTAGCAGAGATAGACAGAACTAGACTGGGGTAGGAAAAAGCCAAGCAGGCAGACATATACCTCTGTGTCCCACAGCAAGAGGAGGATATGGAGGTTATGGGAACAAATTATATTTCCAACCAGCATCCACTTCATCCTTGAAGCATACTTAACAGCTGTGACTCCTGCAGGATGTCTACAAGCATGCTAAAACGCTGTGAGATTTTGCAAAGGCATTGCAGCAGAGGTGGATTTGGGTCCCCTGGGACCTGTATAAAAATGTGGGCTGATGGTAGGGTGACCAGATAGCAAGTCTGAAAAATCGGGTCACAGGGTGGGGAGTAATAGGTGTCTATATAAGATAAAGCGCTGAATATTGGGAGAGTCCCTATAAAATCAGGACATCTGGTCACCTTAGCTGATGGCCAGGGGTGGTGGTAGACACAGGCAACCCATGCAATTGCATCAGCCCTGAGGCAGCGAGAGGGCCCCTTGCCATGGTGACTGACTCAGTGTCTTGTGAGGTTGGGGGCCCAGAATCGAGTAGTGGGGGCAGAGGCAAAGGAATAGTTGATGCAGTTGGTCAGGGCCCCGGAAGGCTAAGGACTACTTGGCCACACAACATATGCCCAGCGCAGGCTGCTGCCGTTGCATGCAACCTGCTGGAACCCCTAGGGAGAGCAATCTGCTGACCCTGCTGCCCAGGTTTGAATTTGCCTGGGGAGTCCTCCAAAAGGATGGCTGGCCATGAATTCTGATCACTAGGACCGCCAATGGCAGTGCCGCCATTTTGGCTGGAGGCCCCTCCTCCCCTCACATTGCCTGGGCAAATTAAAATGTGGGGAGCAGAAACTGGCACACTGCTCTTCCTAGAGACTCTGACTGTAGCTCTGGTGGCAGCAGGAGTGGTGGTTTGTGGCTCTGGCTTTCATGACAGCAGTTCTGGCGGTAATGGCTATAGCTATAACAGCACTGGCGGAGGGCCATGGGCAGAGGGAGCAGATAGCATGGCATGGAGCTGGGCGGGGGAGGGAGGTAGGCAACGGGGGAGCAGAGCAGGGGTGCAGAGGCAGGGATGAGTGGATGGGTGATGGAAGTGAGAGTTCATCTGAACATGACATGTGTGATGACATGTGGGGACCCACATTAAAAACCTGCACTGGGATCCATCTTTGTTCCTCTGCCCTGGCTGATGGGAAAAGGAGATGCAAGGCTGGGGCTGGACCAGCTGGAGCCTGGGCAGCATCATTTGCTGACTTTGCTGGCTTAAATCTGCCACTGAGCAGAAGATGCTGGAGTTCATGTGTTTGACTTAGTTATTTTTTGAGGGACACTAGGGGAAGGTCTTGAGAGTCCCAGCTCTCGCAGGAGAGGATGAAGACAAGTTGTGTATATTTTCTTCTTCAGGCTGGATGTTGGGGCTCTGATACCCTGGAAGGGGATAGACTGTATGTGACCTGGCCAGAAGGCCAACTCACTGGAAGTACCAGAATGACTGATTTATTAATTCAGATGGAATAAAGAGGCCTAAAGAGTTCAAGGTGTTAACATGACCCTGAAACTGTCCAATATTAAATAGTGTTAAGGTTCAGAGTTTGGTATTCAGAGATCTCTATTTAGTACCATGGCAAACACATCATTATAAATTATTTTAACCCTTTATTAAAGATACAGGAAACAAAGAAAAATATTAAAGGATTTGAAATGTACGATATTAAGAGAGAAGTAGAAGTAGACCAGAGAAGTAGATCACATCATGCAGGAGGCATCTTTAACTTATGTCACTGAAAAAGTCCCTCAGGGACCCACTTGAGTAAACAATTAAATATAGGACCAACACCCCCACAGTCTCTCTGCATTCCTGGGACGTCTCCAACATGCCCCCTTCCTCCCATTACACTGGTGGGGACCAGCAGGTAGGACTGGGACTGGTAGGTGCTAAGGGTGAGAAAACAGCCTCTGGTAGCTTTATACCAGTGGAGAATCCTCCTACACTGAGAGAATTCACTGCTATTGTGTCCAAATGCTTCAGGTTCACTTTATAGGGTGAAAAGTGAACTTTCAAGCCTAGTGAATCTGCTCTGTTGCAAGGAATGTAGAGAAAGTAGGGGAACATGAGACAATGAGATGAGAGGTAGATGTAACAGGATTATATAGGTCATTTAAGATGAGGAACTTGAACTGGACACAGTACAAGGTAAGAATCACAATGAAGGGATTTGAAGAATTAAATATCAGGTGTCAAAGTGATAGGAGAGGATGATGACTCTACTAGTATTGGGGATAGTCTGGATGAATGAAAAGATGAGCAGAGGAAAGGCCAGAAACAATGCTACAGCAATTAGGGCAAGAGATGGCAAAAGCAGGAGCAAGGGTTTTAGCAGTGCAGATAGGACCTGATACAATGCCCACTGAAGTCAATAGAGAGTTTCCCATTATCTTCAATAGGCTTTTGGTTAGACCCAGAGTGAGCAAAGGGTAGATATTAGTGATAGTAAAGTAGAAATCAGGGTCAGAAAAAAAATAGTGTTTTCTGCTTTGAGAAAATAGCTCAAAAGCAGTTATAACTTAATACAGCTTCTTATATTCTCCATTACCTGCTAGAATAGCAAGATACTCTCCTTAACTATGTAGATGGGAACATGATAGATTTTAAACGGTAGTCTTTATATTTTGAAGACATATTTTATCAAAATATAATTGAGTATCAAAGAAGCTCTTTTACACTTTTATATCTCCTTTTGTGACTGACAGTAGATTTCAAAATAGCATTCACTTATGGATTATGATACCAAATATGGTACATGATTATACTTATCACTGTATCTTTTTGCCTTTGGTGTATTGCTTTTAATTTGTTTTCATATTGGAATGTTTGATGTATTTCAAAACGATGTCCGTTAAATAGAACGTTTTCTGACACTAGATTTTCCCAGAGGAGTTATGATCAGCTAAAATTGAATGTCGCATACACATTATCTGTGAAGCAAGATTTCTTATTGTCAAATCATTTTTGATGCAAGGCAGCTTAAAAAAGGCACCCACCCAAAAACTGCCTTCTGAATCCTCCTCATAAGAAGTGAAACCACTTCAAAACTGTTCCACCCACTCTTAGAGACTACAGCCTTGTCAACAGCATCTCAAAGACACTGCATAACAGGCAGCTGGCAGAGCCTCAGCTTATATAAACCTGCTTAACACCATTGGAGTCATGCTGAGAATCTAGCACGTTATCTTTATCCATAGGTAGAAGGAGACCAGTGACCAAAGCCACTAGTGCATTTTCAGTCCTGGACCCAGGTCAACTCCCAGAGTGACCATAAACAAAAGGTTGAAAACGTTGCCTTAGCTGATTCTTTCCCAAAATATTTGGCAAGATTATCTGTGTTTGCTGTTGCTGCTTCATTATTATGATATTACAACACTGACTAGGAGCCTTAGTCATGGCCCAAAACTCCATTGTTCTAGATACCATACAAACGCAGAACAAAGAGATGGCCCTGTCCCAAGGAGTTTACAATTTAAGTATAAGACTGAAGACGACAGAAGAATACAGACAGACAGGGGAATGCAAGGAAGCAATGAGATAATATTGGTGATAGGTAGTGGTCACAGCACACCAGCCTAACCAGGGCCAAGTTTTTATAGGCATCATGGCAGAGGAGAGTTCTGAGGAGGCACTTGAAGGAGGATAACGAGGTAGCTTTGTGGATGTTTACAAGGAGCACCTTCCAAGTGGGACAGGCCGCATGGGAGAAAGCGCAACGGTTTGAAAACTTGGCATAGCTAAGTGCCTGAAGGAGGCTGGCATTTCTTCAATAGAGACCTCATCAGTGTCTCTTTGAGAATGCCTCGTGGAAAACAAAAGGCATTACAACCTTGACTTCATAACAGGCCATCGTCCCAACAATCCAGGAAGAAAAAGTTGCAGTGGACAGTACTGGCCTAATGACGCTATGACAATTTACACAAGCTGAGGCTCAGCCCCAGGTACTTTGACTCAACCTTTTACTAACTCTAAGCTCACATTTGCTCAGAAATAGAGGTTTCTTTTCAGCTGAAGAATTGAATGAAACAGTGAAATTTTCAGTCAACACGGGCAACTTTAGAGTTGTGCAAAGAAATTAACATTTCAAAGAGTTTTCACTTTCTTGTGACTGTCACGTATCTTTGCTCTCATCCCACTTCAGAGTCATTTTTTCATGCATTGCTAAGTACATGATAACTTTAGATTGGGAAGCAGAAAATGCACACTTTTATGGATATTGTTCAAAGATAGCAAGGTTCTCGGTAAGTTTCTCTAGATATTCGGTTGAATGAGTGGTTTCTCTGAGTAGTTGGTTGAATATGTTAGTAAATTGGCATTGCTCTTCTCAGTGAAGATCTGGCTTTATGTACTGAAAAGAAAATTCACCTTTACAAAATAGGCCTATCTCTTAATTAGCTACTTTAACTGTAGATTAATTCAAGGCAGCATGGCATACCTTTTAAAAAGGCAATAATTCCTCAAATAATTCAGTTCTCTCCAATGTACTTCCTTTAAAAAGCAGCCACCCTGACTGTCCTTGCCATCACAGAAGATAGAGTTGGATTAATTTAATTTTAAAACCTTCTAGTTTATCTAACTCTAGTTCAGATTTTCTTAAAGTCAAAGCATTGTTGTAATACTGTTTATTTATTTATATTTAATTTATTATGCCTTTATAACCTGATCAAAGCTAAGTTAGAAAACAAACAAGCGGTGCACTGCATTCAGTTATTGCTCTTCAAAGACTTTCGCAAAAGTTCTGTAGCACATCTCATTATTACGCAAAGATCAAAGTTATCACAACACTTCAAAATTATCTAGAATTGTTGGCTAATTTAAATATGATAAATAATAATAGCACCAGACATCAACTAGCAACATAAAATAGAAACTGTTAATATATTGATACAACATACCAGAAAGTGCCAATGCTTCTCAGGAGCAGCATTAAATTACATTTTGTCCAGCTGCATCTGATTAAATAATACAGTAGAACCTCAGAGTAATGACCAGCTCGGGAATGGAGGTTGTTTGTAACTCTGAAATGTTTGTAACTCTGAACAAAATGTTATGGTTGTTCTTTCAAAAGTTTTACAACCGAACACTGACTTACTACAGCTTTGAAACTTTACTATGCAGAAGAAAAATGCTGCTTTCCCTTTATTTTTTTCATAGTTTACATTTAACACAACAATGTACTGTATTTGCTCTTTGTCTCTGCTGCTGCCTGATTGAGTACTTACAGTTCCAAATTGGGTGTGTGGTTGACAGATCAGTTTGTTACTCTGGTGTTCGTAACTCTGAGATTCTACTCTAATTGCAGTACATAAACTGATTTCTGCTGCAAGCTCATGAGCGCAAACTAAAGACCTTGGAGTACCTGTATGGAAATAATTCTACAAAATTTATGTAGATAATATAGTTACCCTTACAAAGCAAAGGCAGCAACCAAGTAGCTATCAAAATGTAACAATTCAGAAGTATAGTCTCATTCTAATTAAGGAGTGAATTAAAGAGACGATAAAGGCAATCTAAAGACCTGTATAAATCTTGAACCAACATGGTTCATTTTCTTCTAGTACTTTTTGAAGAAATTGGGAAAGGGTACTTGCCCTCTCAGCCATGGGATTGAATAAGTTTACTACCTAGAATTCTGAACCTCTTGTCCAAACAAAACCTCTAACTCTTCCTTGGGGCTAAGATAGGGATTTTCAAAATAACATAAGAGGGAATTAGGCACCCAGCTCCATTGACTTTCAACTTTTCTAACTGTTTTAGGCCCCTTTTAAAATTCCAACCAATGTAACAACACATAGTAAGAGGCAGGCCTTCCCTGGAAGTGGCTAGATTCTAATGTAAGATAAGAAATCAGTGGGCAGAACCACCAGAGGTTTGATCAAAAGTTAATGGAAATTCATTGAAGTTCATTCAACTTTGGCTAAAGCTTAGAGTGAACGGACATGGAGGATGAGGATACCAGCAGTAAGACTACATGTAGACTACCTACTTGTGTAATTAATAGGTTTTCACTCACATATTTTATTTTTATAGTATTGTTTTATATAAATTAAACCTTGATTCTACTACCAAAAGGAAATTACCATGATCATTTCACTTCCCAAATGTAAATTTCATTCTTCCATTAAAAACAAATGTATGGAATATTTCACATCAAAATGTCCTTTTTTTCCTCCGTGTCTATCAAAACCTGTCTGTTCCAATTTGGAAGTCTCACGTGTCCCACAGGTGTACCTCAGTGGCATGTGTTCCATTTTAAAAATGTATGAAAATGAACAAATAATAATTACACTTGAGGCATAAACACATATGGAAATAGCAGTGTAGAGACCAGCCTTTGGAGAGTCTCTCTCTACTGTTGGGTAGGAAACATGATCTAATGGATTGGACAGAGGTTGGGTTCAGTTCCCACTTCAGTCACAGACTGGTGCTGAACTCCTATTGAAATCAATGGAAGTTAGGTGCCCGAATGACTTTGAGGCTCTGGGCCTCAGTCTTCCATCTATATCCTCCTTTTGGAGCTGTTGACAGAGGCAGGATACTCAACTAGATGAACTACTGGTCTTTCCCAGTGTAGCATTTCTTATGCTCCTTTGTTCCTGTGTATCAGATTAACTGCTGTGCACAAATCTCATGAAGTGTGATATTCAGACAAGTGGCACAGATCAGTTTCCATTGCTCTCTTCATAAATATCTTTATTTCTGAGAATTTCCCATTTCTATTCTGAATCCAGCACAATAAAGAGAATTTGAAAGCAAACATTGAATTTTGGGAGAACATCATTAGCTCCATATAAATTATTAAAATTAGTGGTATTGGAGTTCTTTCTATAAGATATTGGCACTTCAAAAGGACTGAAGGTCTTTAAATTATTTGCAGGATAATCATTCCAAGTAACAGACAGTACATGACAAAATTCTGTCCAGTGGATATTTTCCATAGTGAGAGCAAAACTTGATCATCCTTACTATGACAAACAGTAAAAGAAGTCTGACATATGTAAGTAGCACACAGTACATACTTCAACAGAAAAGTTAGCGAGGAGACCTTATTTTGAATATGCCCATTGTTTGAAATTCTTAAAAGAGAATTAAAGGATAATTTTCCCTGAGGACGGTTCAAATGATTGGTTCAAATGATTGATTCCCCCTCCCATATATACTGATGTAATCTAGGCATACCTGTAATAAAGGCATCAAAATTAGAGTAAAATTGTGAGGCACTCCGATACTAGAGTGATGAGGGCCATTTAGGTACCTAGATAGGCAGAGATATGGTTAGACAGTGTGAGAAGGTGACATCCTGACCTCCACTGAACACAGTGTGAAGCATCCTCAGTGCTCAAATCCCAATTTTCTAAATTATTTCAGCACCTTGACTTTCCAGATAAAAGCAGTAATCTCATAATCAGTTAAATGAGCTGGGAATATGCAGTTATCACAAATACAATTAGTCTATTTAATGTTTTTGATTCTATTGATATTTTCATTTGTACTGAAGTATTAGCTAGAGGCCCCATTCCTACTGGCACTCTAGAAATGCATCAGAGATGGCATCTGTCCTGAAAAGCATACAATAGAATACCCAAACCAAGTGCACTGTTAGCCTATATTGAGTAAATATTATATGTGGGTATCCAAAGGTTATGTTCCATCTAGCTTTTCCAGGCATTTCCATAATTTCACTAGCACTTAACCCCTTGGGGATAAAAATGATAATTTTTCCTACTCTTATGAATTGACAGACTCAGTAAGCAACAATTCTCTCTAGATACATCAATTTATCTTTTCCATATAAAGCTACATGTAGATTTTGGGTATGTATGGGAGTATCATGATTCAGATATCGAGGACATGACAGTAAATCTGAGAAATATAACTGTCCTGTTTACCATGCATTTCTGTACAATAAGGTCAAATAGATTTTCAGATATCCATAATTCTAGCATAATTTTAACCATGCACAATATGTAGCTGTTTGTCTTAGAAGATTCCTGCTTTAGCACGATTATGATGTGAATTGGGTTTCATGCTTATTATAAGGTTCACATTATGCAGATATTGTAATTTCAGATGAGTTTTCTCATGTTCCAATTTTAATGAGGTCCTTATTATAAAGCGAGAATTCCTGGACTCCTTCAAAAGAAATATAATTCTCTTCCTGTATCTCTGACCAAGAGAGTAATGCTCACATGCATATTTTCTAGAGATTGGTCACCATGAAAACTATTCTAAATTGCTTTTATTTTAATGAACTATATGACAAAATGCAATATGAAAACTAAGCACTCTATGGGATTGGAGAAAATGAAATCCCTTTTAAATGTTTTCAGGATATTCATGTTCATGTTGCTTAATGTATGTATTACATAGACATGAGCTCATTGTAGTATTTAGGAGAAAGGTCTTTTGCTCGGATGTATTTCTATGAGCTCCACTGATAAACTACCCCTGGCAGAAATGCTATGCCATTATCCAGAAAAGGATAAACTCTGGTAGACAGCTTTCTTTACATTGCGGGAGACCATGAGATCATGCTCCATTACTAATGGTAGATCTCCATTTTTCTTCCCCTCCACTGAAATCTTGGTTCTGAAATAGATCCGGCAAAGGGAGACAGAAAGGGACAATGGCAGCATTGGGTGGCTAACATAAAGTGACATTTCAGCTAATACATAAATGCAATGGCATGGTATATCTTGTTAAGTTTGTAAGATGTTAGGACCTTTTGGGGTGAAGCATATTAAAGTTCTCCTCATTCATGCAATCTCTCTGTAAATTTGACTATGCTGTTATAGATTCACCACTGTGATATCTGAGCACATTTCTGATTGTTTATATAAAATAAGAAGGAAGGTGGTTTGGCTTAGTGAAGGATATGCAGGTCTGAAATTCAGCAACTCCCACCTTCTAATGCCGCTGATTTCCCAGACGTATTTTCCCCGAGGCTGTGGTCTGGCCTGACCCAGGCCCTGCGGCTGTGCAGAGCAACAACCCCACTGACTGGAGCCTCCAAGGCCTGCCTGGGCCACAGGGCCTTAGTAGCTGGGAAGAGATACCTGAGGCCATTGAATGGGAGCAAACCCCCAAGACTGACCCTGACCTTGAGGAACTGCCTGACACCAGGGACCCACTGGAGCTGCCTGAGCCTGGTATACCGGAGGACCCGCTGGGACCCTGGGACCTGGAGGAGCTGCCCTCTGCTGAAGACCCCGAGGAGTTTCCAGATCTGCCACTGGTCAATGGTGAGGGATTCGTGAAGCTCCCGCTCACTGTCTATCCCAGTGACCCGGAGGAAGACTCCTGGATGCAGGTACCCAGGGGTTGGGTGGGAGGAACTAGCCCAGGGACAGCCGACTAGAGAGTGGCTGAGTGTGGCTAAACCACTCAGCGTGTTGTGGCTGGATCCCCGCTGACTCAGTGGCAAACTGCTTTGCCACTGATAGGGCCCTGGGCTGGAATACAGTGGAGTGGGCCTGCGTCTCCCTCTCCTCTTCCCTAACCACTCTGGAAGTTCTTGGCTCCTCTGAACCCACCTGCCAGAGGATATCAAGCTTACCAGCCCTGCCTGTTGAAAGGCCAGGGGCTACCGACTACCTTGGCCTGCCCTGCCCTGCTCGAGGGCCGGGGGCTACCGACTACCTTGGCCTGCCCTGCCCTGCTCGAGGGCCGGGGGCTACCGACTACCTTGGCCTGCCCTGCCCTGCTCGAGGGCCGGGGGCTACCTTGGCCTGCCCTGCCCTGCTCGACTACCTTGGCCTGCCCTGCCCTGCTCAAGGGCTGGGGGCTACAGACTGCTTTGGCCAGCCCTGTCCTCTTGAGGACCGGGGGGCTACAAACTACTTGTCAGCTCCACCCCGCCTAGGGGCCGAGGGCTAAAGACTCACCAACCGCTAGCTTTTTCCCGCCATAGACTAAGGCGCTGTGGCCTTCCTTGGAGCCTGGGCTCGAGGAACAGCTGCAGACCCCCTCCTGCTGGGTCGGACCACACGCTTATAGGGACGATCCCAGAGCCGCGGCTCCAGGTTAAGCCCTGGCCCAAATGTCTACACTGCAATTTTATAGCCCCGTAGTCCAAGCCTGAGTTGCTGACTGAACCTACCGCAGGTCTTTAGTTGCCGTATAGACAAACTCTCTGTGCTTATTTAGATAGTAGCTTAGAGGTGTTGCTATGTGTTTATTTTTTTTCTGTTTGTCTGCACAGAGATACTATGAATGGCAGGTGTATGGTATAAAGAAAATATATGTACATTTTTATTTATACAGAATACATATTTCAGGGCTGCTAAGTTACAGTTGCTTTGGAAACCATGCCTTTGCGTTTCCTGGCTTATGTATGTTTTAATGCCATGGTTGAGATTTCAGGTAGTTTTCTTGCAGTTAATATTGTCTATGTTCTATGCTGACTTACTTAAGGCATTCTTTTCTACAGAGGCTTATCCACAGGGAGTATAAAGACCATTCTCGCCTTCTTGAGACACATTTTTCTGTGAGATAGTGAAAAAATACAGCTCTTAATCTTACTCTTTTCCCCTGCCTTAAATCATTCTGGTTTTTTTCAAACTAAGGAGCTGAATTTTAATTGGAATGACGTTTGATAAGAGTAGATCAGTGTTATTAATAGGGTAATGAACAAGACATATATTCTCCAGTGCTTGACTTTGCAATGTGAATAAAAAAGGAGATTCTTTAAATTTACTATCCAATGATAAATAATAAATTATCCCTTTTACTATTCTCTCTAGTTATTGTATCTTCCAATCTGATGTAAAATAAAGGCCATACATCTTGATACAGGAATAAAATGAAAATATTACAAATAGCTAATACAATAATAAAAACATACGGGGGAGTCTCAAGAAAATGTAATAGGATTAATGTAATCTACACATACATTGTTTTTTTGGGGGGGGGGGGGTTTGACACAATGTAAATCTCTAATTATAGCATCACTAATATTTCATGAAATGACAAATGCAAAAAAAGTTTCTAGACATGCAAATATTTATCTGCAGTGTTCCCCATCATTCCCAGAGTTAATGGATTTAACACAAGCTCCATTTCTGTACAATATGAAGAACGATTATGGATGTAGGGATTCTGTTGCACTAGGCAAGTTGGCACAGCTCCACTCCTAAGAGCCAACAGCCACTCCCACAAATAGGCCCTGAAGGGTTACCTGCCCCTTATATTTTTATTGGCTGGTGTCTAAAATTTCTGACTGGCCTGAAATCCTGTAGTTATCCCGTAGTTATCCCCAGGCAAAACTCCCACTTAAGCCAAGGAAAGTTTGGCCTGAGAAAAAACTCAAGAACATGCAGCTTCAGGGAAATCCATTTTTGAGAATTGCCTGGGGTTTTGCAGTGCGGAGGCTAGACATCAGGGAATAGCCAACAGCGTACAATAAAGTAAGCTCCATACATCCGCATCTAACTAAATTCTAAGAGCTAGATTCTGATTTTGCACACCACTTCCTGTGCAAGTTTGTGCCTAAGCTGCAGCAAACCAAGAGTAGCCTCAGGAGGCATTCTGACTCTCAGAACCCACACTGAGTCACAGTTCCCCCTGTAAAAACAGCGAGAGTCCTGGAGCACCCTTAACGACTAACACATTTCTGCAGGCATAAGCTTTCCTGGGCTGCAACCCATCTCATCAGACGCATGAAGTGGAAATCACAGATAGGAAGTATAGTCACATTCTCACCCTCTAATCAACAGTTGTGAGTAAGCCTCATCTACCCTAACTGAATTGACTTTGTTAGCACTTGCTTTCCCCATTGTTGTTTCTTACCTTTGGATGTACAGGACTCTCATTGTTTTTGCTGTATACAGACTAACACAGCTACCCCTCTGGAACAGTTCCTCCTGTGCTTCCTCTTGTCCTGTTGGGGGATGGGATAGTACTTTACCGCCGACTCAGCTCCTCTGGCCAGTGAGCAAAGGCAATAGTGGAGCTCAGACCCTCCATTTCTGCACCCCTTCCTGCCTACCTGCTCAAGAAGGGCAGTAAGAAGTGCTTCTACACGTCTGTACTGAACGTGGACTACAGAGTCCACCTATGGTTTAAGGGAGGTTCCTCCCTTTGTATAATCCAAATCATAATTTAGCCCTAACAGAGGAAAAAATTACAGACAGAGGAAAATTTTCTAGCAAAACACCACATTGACTGACCTGACCTGAAACTCGCACCACGTCCATAAGAGAATGGAGAAAATGCAGAGGTTGACTTGTCGTTTTCCCTTCAGCATAAGATATCTTTCAAAGGCTCTGGATTGATTTGACATACATTATGAATGGCATAATGGTTTGCCTATTTCTGAAGACATTCAGCATCTTCACAGTTCACTTTGAAATGACAGCATGCCTTGCCTGCTCATGCCGGCCATTCTGTCTTCTCCATTCGTCCAGAGTCAGCTCTCTCTTTTCAGAGATGTGAAACCTTCATCATTCTAGAACACTTGCAGCTGCCTTTTGATAGAGGGCCCTCACTCTTCCTAGCAACCAAGTGTGAAGTGCATTTATAGTGCATTTTTTTCTCTTGTCCAATATTAACGTTAGTTATAATGTCCAGCTGTTTCAAACAAGGTGTGTGATGAGAGAACTCTCTGTAAGATCAAATATTCTCGGCTACAGTGGGGGAGGCAATCGGGGTCGGACTTACGGATGGGTGCCGTGGGGGTGCTGTGGTCAAGAGGCAAAGAGCAGGGCAGGCCTGGAGTGCAAGGCCAGGGAAGGGTGGGGGGAAGGCAACGGGGCCTGAGCGTAAAGGGGGGGAAGAGTCAGGCGAGACAACATGGACGATGGGTGGGGGGATGAATGGGGTGGCAGCAGGGGCCAGGGGCACCAAATTCCAAGTTTGCCCAGGATGCCATTTTCCCGAAGACCAGCCCAGGGGGAAATTATTGATGTCTTACCCTTGCCTATTAGGATTAGGCAGGTGGTTTTAGGTCTCATCTTTTTCCCTCTCACTTCCATAGTACATGTAGTAATAAGAGTTACTCTTCCCCAAGATTTTATTATTAAAAGCTGCTGCTCCAAACACTGCGTGCTTGCTATTATAAGATATACGGTGACCATCATTGAAATATCAGCCTTTTCCCCGCGACGACTAGAGGCTGATATCTGACACTACCACAGCATTTCTTTGCAGAAATCTGCGCAGACTTTATGCAATGTAGTCACTGGCAAATGGAAACTCTGCAATACTTCTACATTTTTAACTATTAATGAACATGGTCACCAGTGTAAATTCATACAGTACTTTACAAAGAAAATGGCATAAGTGCTATTCCAAAGAGTTTATAATCCAAGATCCAAATCTGGCAATAAATTCACACTTATATTTAGGATATATTAATAGCTTACAAAAGATGTTTTAATAAATGGTAAATTGTTATACAGTCCAACAGGTTAATAGGTTGCTTATCTAACACCTTCTACTGATGATTTTATAGCCATCTATAACGCATTACTCATATCAGTAATCTGCTTGTAATGTCTATTAGTCAACTATTAACCCTTATAAAAATATCATCTACAACATCATGCGTGTGAGAAGAATACCCCTGGGCATCCTTCGCATGTCTGTTAATACCTCAGAGGTGTACAAGGTGGGTGAGATAGTATCACCAACTTCTGTTGGTGAAAGAAAAGCTTTTGAG
Source organism: Emydura macquarii macquarii (assembly GCF_026122565.2). Lineage (NCBI taxonomy): Eukaryota > Metazoa > Chordata > Testudines > Chelidae > Emydura > Emydura macquarii. Next base: position 11,056,419 of record NW_027130208.1, on the reverse strand, counting down.
CCACGCAGAGTTCTTCAGATGTGTCCTGTACTGCCCAGCCCTCTCCTGGACAGAACAATATATTAAATCCATTTTTCTTTTAAGGAAATGATATGACATTTTATTGTCTTAACTAGTTAAGTAGACACTTCAGTTTAAACCGACTGGATGAGCACCTGAAGTTGGTCCAATTAAAGATATTACCTCGCCCACTTTGTCTCTCTAATATCCTGGGACCAACACATCTACAACTACACTGCATATTAATACACCGGACAGATTCCCCATGCAGATTGTAGATAAATGCCCAGGTGATAAAACTAAGTATACAAGCGAGTAGGATAGGACATTACACTGGGGAATAAATCTGTGTGTCAGTGCAAAGGAGACACGTGGATGACCTCCGTTACACACCACGTTATATTTGCGTTGACAGTTTATTCATATTATGGCTTCACTTGTGTCCAACTTGTGGGTATAGTGCATTGCTTCCTCATGCAGCGGGGTCTAGCCCAGTGAACAGGGTGCGGTACTAGACTCAATTCCTTCCTGTTTCAGCCACTGATATGCTGCGTGACTCTTTGTACCTCTGTTTCTCCTCCCGCCCTTTGTCTGCTTGGGTTTTTTTAGATTGTAAGTTCCTCAGGGCAAGGCATGTCTCTTACCCTGTGTTTGGACCCTATGTGATGCAACAATGAGGCCTCAGTCTGTTTTGGAGCCTCTGAGTGCTGCTACAATTTAATAATCAATGTACTTCCCACACGCTGTCTGTTACAGTATATATTGCTTCCTCTTGTTCTTAAATAGCATGCTACCAAAAATGTGTACTTCAAACTGAAAGCATTTCTCATTCTGTGGCAGCATGAGAGCACGCCTCAACTCACTTCAGTGGAGCCCTCCCCACATGCAGGTTGTTGCAATGTTGCTTTGCATAATGACTTAATGGAACAATAGGCAAGGGAAATGGGGGACTGCCCAGTGCCTATAGGGGTGCTGCTTACTGCGTCAAGTTCAAACCAACAAGAAAGCGACAACGACAATATCAAAATGAGGCACAAAATCATCAGATTAAAAAATAACAATGAAAATATCTGTGGTCATTAAAACAATAGAAAGCCCCGGTCCCAATTATGGGGCTACCTGCCGCTCTGACCCCTTCCTTGGTCAGGTGAAAGCAAGAAATCTGATTGATTTAAGTATCTATGTAGCAGTAGCTAGCTGAAGTTGTTATCCTCTGTTCCTGCATATGCACAGCTCACCCCTGCTTGAGTTAACCCCTGGTAAGCAAATAGCAAACCACACACTAACAATCCGACAAACATCTGAAACATACACTATTCCTAAAATATCTCACTGCAGGTGCTGTACTCCTACATTCATTCCAAAGAAGATACCAAGCTGTGTGCTGACAGCGCTGTTAATGTGGGTAGCTTAAGTGTGCTGCATAACATGTACCCTCGCTCCTGAATGCTCTCCTGCAGTGTGTGGATACACCATTCAGAAATGCCACTAACCCTTGCACCAGATACAATTAACGGGGGAAAAAAGGTCGTTTCCCGGAGCATTTACTAAATCTAGATTCTGTGCAGAATTGCTCACTGGTAGCTGTGGAGGGAACTTGTCTCTAGAAATATACTAAGATAGAACCTATGTTCTATTTGTATGATGACTCAGCACAAAGAGACAAACCCAGCACCCTACTGGAGCTAGATCTTGCCACCCTCACTCTCAGTGAGTAGTACCTTACTCCATAAGCAGATCTATTGAATTTAGTGGGACTGTTGGAGTAAGTTACTACTTAGCATGAATCTGGCCCACTGGAGTCACTAAAATATCACTGCACTTCTTAGTGAAGGCGAATGTAGCAGGGTGCTACTGGCCAGGCTGGGCTAGCCCTGCTACTGAGCCCTAATTAAGGGTAGATGGGAGCAAGCAGGCATGGAAGGAAGAAAGGAAGGAATTAGGAATAGCTGTAGAACCTGGGAGGGCTATAAAAGCTCCCAGGAAGAGGCTGCTGGAATGAAGGGAGGAGCAAGCAGCCAGAGAGGGAGAAGCTACAGCAAGGGAAGGCTGAATCTGTAAGACCCCCGTGACTGGTAGAAACTGAGTCTATAGAAGGTGGTGGGCAACCTGTTGTAAATAAAACACACTGTTGGAGCAATAAGCCATCGTCTGGAAATGGTTTGTGGGGGCCGAGGGCCTGGGCAGCAAGGGGCCAAGGCCCAAACCGCTACAGTGAAGTATTAAATTCCTGAGAGCCCATGGAACTATTCATGTGAATAAGCACTGCAGTATGAGGCCTCGGCCTGTAATTATTGCCTCCAGTGGAAAAATGGGTGTAAAATGCTACCAAATTGAAAGAGCAGCATCTTACATTCACTCTATGCCACTGTCAATGATGAGCAGAAAAATAGACAGACAAGCCCTGGAGTTCAGAATGAAAGGCACTAAGAAACTACAAAAGGGCTGAGAAATGTATACCTGTCATCTGGGAGTATGTAAAGGGGAGCAGTGAGGCAATCATAAACAACAATGTTTTAAGAACACAAATTAAAATTTTCTTTGAAAACTTGTTTGCATGTCGTTGGGGGAGTAGTCAATTATTTTTTGTGAAGGTCCAGATTTCTTGGTCCAAGTATAGTCAAGGTGCAGACTCCAGAGAAAATAATAAGAATAATAAGTAAATAAAAAGATTTTAGGATCTGTTCAAAAATTTCTGGCGGTCTGGAATTGGCAGGCGGTCCGGTCTGCCTATCGATTACCCCTGCATTACATCTTCCCTACTTTCCTTTCTGATTAATTACAGGACGTCCATTTTAGACATCTAGCAGATAGCACTATGCTGGTTTACCCTGGAAGAGAAACTACCGACTACAGACGAGCTACAGAGATTTACACGAGCTGAGGATCTAGCTCTTACAGAAGATACTATTTAAAACAATTGTATCTTTCCCTTCACATATCTCCTAGTAACTGAGAGAGATGTCCTCATGGTGAAGAGGAAAGATAGTGAGGATCTTAACCAGCATAATTTATACATCTAAAAAAAAATTATTTTTTTTTAAATTTGGGCCTAAAATAACATTTGCATGGAAATGTCCTAGCTATCTTGATGTCATTTTGGAAGATTTTCTGTAGAACAGAGAAAGAAACCCACTAATATTCAAAACTTCAGTGATGTTGTACATTAAAAAATTATACGTACTGATCAATAAAGTGTGAAAGGACTGATGAAACAGACTGTATTTTTCTGGGACGGTAATTTTGCTCCATGAATTATTTATAGGGATTATGAAGTAGAAACAAAAGAAGTATGAAAGCAAGGCTTACCTTATCACTCATAATCTTGCAAACAGCTGCAATGAGGCCGTAATCGTTTGCTGCATGCTGGGACATCAAAGAACAATGTAATATTGTGGCACGTAAAACTGTATTATAATATATTAAAGAAATGAGTCCCTGGTGATCTGATAAGTATAGGCTCTGAGATTCTCTTCTAAGAGGAAGTTACCATTTTGCTGACAAAATGGGTTTCTTCAGAGCTATCTTGCCCTAGCATCAAGGATCAAGTTAAAAGTGAAATGTAAAAGATTGAATTTGCAGTTGATTTCAGACTTGCAACAGGCAAAAAAATGTGCTACGAAATGACTTCCCCAACTTAGTGAAGCAAATTACTATAGATTTTGGGCTTATTGCTGTCATGGTGGTAGCAGTTCTTTCAGGAAAGAACATTAGACAGGTTTAGCAGCACGTGGGTTTGGTTAATGGTTTTTAAAATATTTTACATAAATTTTGCATACAGTAAGATATAATCACCAATTATTTTATATTATGTGTTCATGCATTTTTGCACCATAAATTCACTTAATGTCATATTACACGTTCCCCAAAATTGAGAACGGAGGGTGGGAGGAGAAACAAATCCGTTAGTTACATGGTTGTTTTCAGAGCATTCTTTTTCCAACTAAACTTAAGCCTTCTGTACATATGGCTGTGCTTTGTGTCTGACTCCATAAGAACATTAGGAACCATATTTCCCATTCAGAAGCTTGTGACGTTCCTTCATATGTTACCAATTTCATATTTTTTTCTCATTTAGCCAGTGTCTGACAATATTGTCAGATGTTCGCAATGCTATTTAAATCCAGGAAGTGCTAGTTATCACAGACACTAAGTATAGAGAGGTCTGGTGAAATCTGTACATCTGCTAATGAACATTGCTGATTATGTTTGTCTTGTTGTTACATTAGGCTCCTCTGTCTGTTGTAGTCCGCTGACATCGCTCATCTGACCTTAGGTTGTAAGCTTTTGCAAGCAGGTATTTTATTTTATGTCATGTCTTTATGCAGTACCTAGTACCAATGTCATGCTGATCCCTGAGTGGGGCTTCTGGGTGGCGTAGATGCTTAGACCCTTGGGACCAAACCATCTGGCCAAACCATTCTTGGCTCTGCCACTGGATTGCCAGGTGATCTTTGGCAAATCACTTTACCTCCATGTCTGTTTCTCCAGCTGTAGAAACAGGATAATGATGCTGACTTCCTTTGTAAAGTGCTATATAAGAGCTAGTACTAATAATAATCTCTTATTAGTGTGTGTACACACTTCTTGTGGCACTGAGCACTGAATTATCTTTGTACTTCACCGACATTAATGAGTTTATTCTCAGCAGCCCCACAAACTATGGAAGTTTTTTCCTCATTGTAGAGATAGGAGCTGAGTCAGAAATACTAAGTGATTTGGGTCACACAAGAATTTTTTAGTACTGGGAATTGAACCCAGAACTGACATAAGCAGAGGCCATCTTTCTATAATATCTAATGATTTTCCGAAGTACAGCTTCTCATTTTGAAACATGTGTAATACATTTCCACTTCCGTTTTGGCACCTCCATCATAAATTACAATCTCTCAAACCCTGTTGAAGTATCTGAAGTGCTTGAGTAGATTACTTTAGAGTTCTGTGACTTAACACTGGCATCTTTCACAGCAGCACAATTATTTTCCCAATTTTATGTGCAGATTTCCCCATGTGTTCATTTTTCTCTCCCGAGATGAGCTGACTTGTAATAAAGAAAGCATATAGCATAGATGTTAAAAGGCCAGCCTGATCACAATCTGGAGGTTTCCTTATAAGAAAGCTCAACATTATTCTTAAGAACAAGTGAGAAATACATTTATTTTTGAGTTTCTATACTCAAAGGGAAAAAAAACACAGCAGCTCAAAAAATCATGAACATTTTGTGTCCTTCCTTCATCAAAAAAAATAGCTTTTTTTTCACTGAATTATTGAAATATTAAAAAACTCAAAGCTTTTTTTCAGGAACATTTCTCCTTTTTTGCCCCCCCCCCCCTCCACACCCCACCCCCTATCAAAAAAACAAAATTAATTTTTTTTCCAAACTAGCTATAAAACAGAATTTTGTGTAATCCACACTAACAAAATGTGGGTCAAAACTACATCAACATTCCTAGACTTGACAGAACTAGCATGGGCAGACAGCTTATTGACAAAGCAGGAGTCACTCGTGCAGGCAAGAATTTGGTGCTGTGCATACGCACACGTGTATGCGTTTTCTAATTTTTCAAAATTCTTGTTTCGACCGTTTGCTTAGATATGGGGTTGTGCATTTCCAAAAATACCTTAGTGAAGGATTCATGGAAGAAGCCATTTTTCATGTTATCCTGACAATACTGGGGGATAGCAAGCTGAAACTGTATCTCTGTAACAGAGTGTTGAAATGGAGGGTTTTTTTCCCCTTGAAAATAGCACCATTCCCTTTCAACATAAAACTCTTTCAACATCCTCTCCCTTTGCCTCCAGCACCTTTCAGTATGAAACCTATGAAGAGGCTATCCTCCTCTGATGTGACTTCTGACAAACTCTATATATGTCTGAGTCTCCATACAGAGAAACTAAAACCCAAGGCCCAGATATGCATTTCTTACACACCTAGAACTCCCAACATCTCTCTACTTCTGGTCATAGACTGTGGAATAGTCTTCAGTTTTACAAGTTGGCATCATTAGGTGAGGAAACAGGATGGTATAATTCTAATGCAGTATTTTCAGGCGGTGCTAAGGCACTGGGTATTTTAGCCACCTGGGGATATTTTTCAGAGATTATTTTGTTTTTGTTGTGTGACTTAGCCTTTTGTGAAAATTTCAGTGGCTTAGTTTCACTTATGCCGGTCAGGATGACACTAAAATGCTAGCTAGCAAAACTGAAGTACAGGAATCATTATGATTTTCCACCATATAAAATCCTGTAAGCGTTGTTTCTGTGTGGGAATATAAACAGGTATCTATGGGGTAGCTAGACACATACATAGGTATAATTAGTTTAAAAATATATATAAGCTGTGGAACAAATGCTTTACATGGTAACACTAATATTAGTGAATGAACATGATCTCTCACTGATCTTTGTAGCTACTTATGAGATCTATTCATGGAATTTTTTCTAGAACTCCAAGGTATTTTCCATTATTAAAAAGGGAGCTATATATCTTTTACAAAAGCACATAGCATAGGAAGAAAACATACAGTACTGAATCACCTCCCATGAGTGTAGCAATGATCTCAGAATCACTTAGTATACTAATTTCTTCTGACAAGGGAAAAAACATTAAAGCATTAAAAAAGAAAACACAACCCTAAATGGAGTTCCATATAATGTCTCATTTTGCTTCTTTTCCTTATTAAAATGGAACATGACATTCTTCTTTAAGTTGCATTTAAATGAGATCATTTTTCTTTCTTTAGCTGTATTTCTTCACTCTGCTAAATAGCCTACCTCCTGGTGCTGGGGTATATGTGTACATTGACGTCAACTACATTGCACAGGGAATAGAGCAGAACTAGGCTGTGTGTTCTTATACAGTAAGGCCCTGATTTTTCACAAGGACTCTGCACTCATCATCTCCCCTTGAAGTCCATAGGGACTGCAGGTGTTCAGCACTTCTGATAACTGGACCCCAAATAATGAGGGACGGGCTACATCTGCAGCAGGTAGATTTAGCTCCATGTTTCAGGCCCCCAGAGGTCAAGTATTTGGATCTGTATCTGGGATTCAGGCCCATCTCTACAAACAACAAAACTGTGGAGCAGTGTTTGCTCAGCATTGTCTTTATCTCTATGCACAATTAAGAAATACATTTAATTTTCAGCTTCTATACTCAAAGGGAAACAAAACACAGAGGCTCAAAAAAATCCGAGCAGAGATTTGTCATTGTCACACACAGTCATACAGAATTTACGGCCATAATTCCACAAAGTCAATATATGTACTTTACCAGAAAGAAAAGAAAGAAAAACGTAAATTGTCTGATCTGAAAGCTAGATACACTGGGAACATATTTCACTTTCTTGGTGCTGCAGCTTCACAACCATCAGTCCTCGCAGCCACATAGCTTTAACTGCATAAGAAAAGGGAAGAGTGAAAAGGGAAAAAATAGTGAGCCAAATTCAGTCCCAGAATAAGCAGTCACAATTTCCATTGCAATCAGTTGGAAGTGCACTCATTTACTTCAGTAGCAAAATTGGTCTACTGACCAAATGTTCTCTTAGGATATGTCTACATGCAATTAAAAACCCTCGGCTGGCCCGTGCTTGCTGACCCAGTCTCATGGGGCTTGGGCTAAGGGGCTGTTTAACTGCGGTGTAGATATTTGGGCTCAGGCTGGGGCCCAGGCTCTGGGATCCTGCATGGTGGGAGGGTCTCAGAGGTCAGACTGCAGCCTGATCCTGAATGTCTACACTACAATTAAACAGCCCCTTAGCTTGAGCCCCGTAAGCCTGAGTCAGCTGACATAGGCCAGCCCCAGTTGTCTAATTACAATTTAGATATACCCTCAGCAGAAGGAGGGTCCCATGGTTAGATCACTAACCTAACAATCTGGAGATTTACACTCAATTCAATTACTGCAGACTTCTTGGCCACCACACTTAGTCTCATGTGCCTCAGTTCCTTATCTGTAAAATTGGACAAAATGACTTCTTTTGCCTCACAGGTGTGTTGTGAGGATAAATACATTTAAGATTGCAAAGTGCTTGAAAATCAGGAATGACAGCCATCTAAGAACCAGAAAAAGAGTTAGAAAGTTGATTGCATTTTTTTTGTGTGCCGCAGGTACACTGATAGCAAAGGCCTGTGTCCAAAACAATACTTGAGAACACAATGATAGGAGTCTTAGCTGTACCTGAGAGGCAGAGACACCTGCATCTCATAAAAAATACTCCGTTTAGAGCCAACTCAGTTATATATTATATACACTGTTCATTTTTGTCTTCTGCATTACTTTTAGGACACTCGCATGACAAAATGAGGCCCCTGCTTTTCCAAGCTCAGTCTGCTGTTTGTGGATTTTGCTGGTGATTCTGAAAATGATCATGATTATGGTAACACAGAAGATTACGTTCATTCCACAAATGAGGATTTAACAAGATTAAAACTTAAAAGCAGGCAAATATCCCTTGTCATAAGGGCAGAAAATGATCATGAGATACTGCACAGGAAGACTTTTTTTTATATATAGGGTAAAAAGATTTTCAAAGTTCTCCATTATAAATCACTAGGTTGTTACCACATAGTTATAAGGTTCCAGAGGGGTAGTCGTGTTAGTCTGTATACAACAAAAACAACAAGAGTCCTGTAGCACTTTAAAGACTAACAAATTTAATTTCTGCAGGCATAAGCTTTCGTGGGCTGTAACCCACTTGGTCAGATGTTAGTCTTTAAAGTGCTACAGGTCTCTCGTTGTTTTTATAGTTATAAGGGTTTATATGACCACCTACCTCTGAGGCAGCATGGAGGGAAACCGAAGGGTTCTGTTTGCACATAGGATGGTCCAGTGGTGGACTGTACAAAGGGTTAAATTGCCTAGGCAGAGGAAAAGTGGCATCCCCACCACCACACAACCACCTGCAGCACTTTCATAGCAGCTAACTCGGTGTTCATTTCTACATGGCTGCATGGCGGATAACCAACAGGAGTTGGAGGAACAGTCACTCAGCACAGCGTGTTCCATGGAGGTTATAGTTCGTATGAAATTTGCATCATATAGCATTGTTTTCTTTATAATAACTCTTCCTCTCCATGGCTTTAACAGACGATGTAGGAGCTTGGTAAGGAGACGAGTAAACCAATGACTGCACGGCACCTATATATGCCTTGTATGCATTGCTGAAAGGGGGTAATATAGGTCCAACAGGGGATCCTTTGAAGCCCTGTGATTAAATGAGCCTTCACTGGGATTTCCCATGGATTTCACACAAGTTCTTCCATATGCAATGTCTCTTTCACTCCCCTACCTTACCACCAATCCTTGAAGAGACACTTGAGTGGACTAAAACCAGCACTTCTCGAGAAGGCAGCTGTTTGAACTGGGAAGGAGAGCATTTGACTAAAAGTGAATGGGAAAGAAGACACAGCAGTTTGTTTTTGTCCTCCCTGTTTGTTAGAAAATTTTAATCTAACCACATTGGGGCATAATGGATAGTGAGTGAATTCACTGTATCACAGAAAGCCAGTGCAGCTACTGTACCTCAACATACCCAGACAGGCCAACTAAAGCTACCTGAGGTACCCCAATAACATCATCTATCGTACTTTGACAGCAAGGTTTTGTGGGTTCTTTTTTTTTTTTTTAATAAACCTCTTTCTTTATTGTGTGTAATCTAAATTTCACTAGAGTCTTGTCTCATCCCCTTTTCCAGGGGCTTACTTGCTAACACACCTCAAAGAAAATAAACCAGAAATTAAAAGCAATGGAAAAGTAGACTGTCAAAAAAAAGCCATTGGAAATCAGTGCTGTTACATGTGTGGAACATTACAGATAGAAGGGTTCATTGTGATTAACTAGTCTGACATGCCTAATACAGGTCATACAATTTCACCCAATTATTTCTGTGTAAAGTCCAATAATTAATCATTTGAGGTAGAGTATATCTGTTTAAAAAAAACAAACCCAGTGTTGATTTAAAAATGTCAAGTGATGGCGTATCCACCAAGTAATTTGGGAATAATTGAAAGGTACTACTAAGTTTTTATATCCACCACCTGGTCTATCTCTTGTATTTGAATGCAGAACCTCTTTCAGTGTAACAAGGAGTCATAACCCTACACCAGCAGTCCACCATCCCGGTCATAGAACAGGTGGTAGAAATATCCCACTTTAAAAAAAACAACTATAGCATTCTTATTTTACAATACAATTCAGTGCATTTTAGGAAGGAGGTATAGAAGCACAGTCTTTAACTGAAATACAGTGATGTAGCCTTTACTTTTCTGTAATAGTTCTGTAGTATTATACCGCACACAGTATTTTAAGTTTTCTATTTCCCTCTATTTTTTACAGAATATTGTGAGATTTGATTATTACAGGCCAGTTACTTCTAAAAAATAAGTAACACTTCCAATGGGTACTGCTAAAATGCACAGAGGTATATTTTAATTGCCTATGAATATTCAAAACCTCATTATTGTTACAGTTCTATAATTATCCTATTCCCCTGACAAAAACATGCAGCACACAATAAAAAAGGCAATCCATTAAAAAGTGTTGACATCCATGTTCAACAGTTTTCTGGCTTTTATACTAACTAGTAGGCTGTTTATCTTAGGCTATTACAATCATTTCTGGAAGACACTCTGGTTCCAAATTTAGAATAGCCTCTTCCTGTGAAAATACAGTTTGTATAGTTAGTACTGTAAGCATTCTTTCATATTGGATGTACAGAGTATTCCAGACAACCAGCAGTGTCAGCAAAGACCCAATCCTGCAATGAGCTCTGTGCAGACAGTTGTATGGAAGCCCATTGCAGTCAACAAAGCTCTGCATAGGCAGAAAAGTCTGTCACTGTAGATCTTATCAGATCCGTGGAGTCTGAGACACTACAGAAAACTCCAAACTATACAATAAAAGGAAACAGAGGGGTGGGTGGGTAGTGTACATGCATGTGTGTTTTTCAGATCCCTTTCTGTGCCTGACCAAGGATTTGAGTCTGTTATAGTCCCGGACAGAAAACTTAGCTCAGGCTGTAGCATCTCATGGTTCTAGTTTTGGAGGTCAGTGTTTCACTCCCATGTGTGCCAGTCAAGATGGGAGCTGTCACAGGTGCACCATGCAGTTCACATGCTGGCCTTTAATCTTCTCTCAAGGTGAGGGGTACAAATGCAACAAAAAGCAAAAGGAATCTTCAGTTTTGCAAACCAGGAAGAGCACAACTAGAATCAGTTCTCATATTTTAGAAAATTACTTTGGATACATGATGCATGCTGTATACTCTGCATTGAGATAGTGTGATAACGCCTCTTTATTTCTTTTACTCGGTGCTTTATTCATGTTTGCTTAGTTCAGGCATCTGCGGAAAGTGAAATGGAACAGTAATGATATTTACCAAAGTTTGGAAAACTACTTTAATTAACATCTCAAGAGCAAACGCCTGTGGTTCTTTTGAAACCGTGGAAGTTTCAAATAGGCTTTTGCAAGTGAAAATGAAGCTTTAAAATTTCAAAAATGGTCATGGGGGTTTGCTTTTAAATGCGATTTGGTCATCCAGGATTGCAGCTGTGAGGAACATGTGCAGGCCTTGTCTACACGAGCACTTATGCTGGCAAAACTTTTATCACTCCTGAGGTGTGAAAAAAAACCACCCCCCTGAGCAACATAAGTTTTGCCAGCATAAGCATTTGTGTAGCCATGTTATGTTGATGGGAGACATCTCTCATGCCAACAGTGCGGTCCACACAAGTGCTTATGCTGGGAAAACGTATGTCACTCAGGGGGGTGTTCTTTCACCCCCCCGAGTGACAAAAGTTTTGCCGGTATAAGTGCTAGTGTAGCCAAGGCCTCAGTCTGCAGGATCCGATGAGAGCAGCAAGTATGTCATGCTGTTAAGATGAAGTTACAAAACAGCATCATTGTTATGGGCACTGAGTACACTATCAGGGGATTTCACTGCATTCTTTACAAAGGGCATTGATAGCAGAACATCATCTGTCCTTCTGTTATATGCTTTATAATTAGTGCTTTTTGAAAAGGTTTCTCTGGGTGCTTACATATGGAAAGTTTGCCAGGGTCATCTTTTACGAGTTGTGTCTGTGGTCTCAAAAAAATAAGCTTATTATAGCATAGAGTTGCCTGAATCATTTGAGCAGGTATTTCGTTTTAGTGTGTTATTGTAAAGGAAAAGTAACAGTGGTATCATGCTATCTCGTCATAATCCATCTTGTGCTATTTGTAGGCTACATCTTGACAAAGTCTTATTTACACTGTATGCTAAGAATAAGTCATTTATTTTTCTTTCTGCCTGCTGTTGTTGTGGTTGTTCCTACACAAACAGATTGTTGGAAACTTTCTTTAGGTAATACCAAGCAAAAAACAGTATAAGAGGATAAAGTGATCAGTGCAGAACATACATGACATAGCAGAATGTGGAAAGGGAGACATTTCTCTGTGCAGAAAGAACTAAATTATGTTGTTCTGTTCTGAGTTTTCACGTGCAAAGGATTTGATAGGCAGTGGTAAATGTGACCAGGTTGTTGCTAAATTATTCTGTGAATTGCTGCTCTTCACAGACACAAACAACCCTTTCAGCTGATTCTCAAAAGTCTATAGCCTAAAACAAGGAAGGAAAACTGAGAACATGAAACACTTGTCAGCTATAGTACAAGTAACTGCAGTAAAAAAAATCTGGAAGATTAGGACTAATGGCAGCTGCTGCTCAATGGTATCTAATTGTTGACTGAAGCTATGCCCAGTAGGCAAACTGAATATAAAATAATTATAAACTATAACTACAGCACAGAATTTGCTGTTGCTAAGAAAACCTAAATGAGAAGCAAAAAGCTCATATTAAAGCATCTAATTGGTAGTCATAGACACTTCAAAATTCAAGGTGTCCTGGATTTATGTTTTAGCATATATAGAGGCTGCTATAATAAAGGCAACATTTGCCCACAAGTACAGTTAACCATACAATCACCTTTAAATGGCAACATTATAATATTAGTAATGCAAATATAAAATAAAAATTAAAGTACTCAGCCTCTGAGGACTCCTTACAATATTAAAAGCTATTTTATAGTGGCTCCTTTAGTTCTCTGCATGGGTTTATCACCATGAACCATGTATCAGTCATTTCTGGAAATGTCTACTTCAGAACACAGCATTTTGGAGGGATTTGGGAAGGGGGTACAGAGGGACGGAGAAAACATTCTCTTCAGGTAACTGAACTGAAGAGTCAGGCATTTTGGAGGATTGCCAGATTACTAAATTTGCTCATTTCTGAAAAGAATATATAAAAGCCAAGTTACAACAAGAATGCACCCCTTACCATCTGACCCCTTTTCTTGAGCTGGTGAAGTCCGCATGATAAACTGGAGTTGAGGTAACCATTGGTGCCCATTCTCCATCTAGCTGTATTTTTGTTTAGTTCTTTGTGGAGCTGGTCAGAATTTTTTTCCATGGAAAACGTAAAGAAAAAGAGAGAAAAAATGTGTCTTTGTCGACACTGTGATGGCCCCCCCCCCAGAGTTAATAGAGGTCTCCTGGGCCTCCCACACTCTGTCCCAGAAAGGATAAATGGAGGAGAGTCCTCCAAACAGCCAACTGGAGGAAGGCTGCGCAGGAAGCAGCCAATCAGGGCCCAGTGTGCTCACATAAAAGGAGCTACAGGGCCAGAGACAGGCAGTTGTATGGAGCCAAAGGAGCTAGGAACACTGCTATCTACAGGGTCCCTGGGTAGGACCCCGGAGTAGTGGGTGGGCCTGGGCCCTGCCCATTTGCCACTGGGAAAGTGGCTGGACTATTGGATTAAGATACCTACTCCAGAAGGGGGAAACACGGATGGTGACGTGTCCAGAGGGCCAAGTCATGAAGAGAAAGTTGCAATACATGGACTGAGGTGGGTCTGCAGGCAGCGACAATGATGAGAGAGGCACCACCTGGCAAGGGTGCACCAGCTGGCGGAGCTAGTTCCTGGGATGACCAACAAGAGGCGCTGCTGTGGTGAATGGACTCCATCACAGACACTTTCACTGAAAGTTTCAGACTTGTTGGAAAATCAAAACTCAACAAAACTTTTTTGGCTGATAATTTATAGTTTTCTGAGGGAAAAAATTAAAATTCTTAAGGAAAGCAGGCACTTGCTATGAAAAGTTTTGTGTAGTCAAAAACTGAATTTTCCCTCAGAAATTAGTTTTGGTGGGATATTTTCTACCAGCCCCAGTTATTTGATAGGTAGGAAGCTATGGAGACAGACAATGTTGCATGAAGCAGTAAGCTCAGGACTTGATTTATTTATTTATTTTTAAATTATTGAAGGCTGGGTTTTCAGGTGCTCACCACCCACAATTGGGGCAATCTTCTGGAAGAGCTCAGCCTCCATGTAGTCACCTAAATAATGGCCCAATTTGCAAAAATACTAAAACCCAGCAGTTCCCATTGTGACACTTCTGGCCAGATTTTCAAAAGAACCCAAAGTACCAGTGCCCTGGGCTCTTTCAAAAAATATGGTAGCTTATTTCAATGCCTAAATGGGAACTGAACTCTTTTGAAAAACCGGCCTTACACTTGTGGCTTTGATAAGAATGACTGTGAATTCATTTCTCTTTTTTTTTTTTTTTTTTTGCAGGCCAGAAACTTTCTCTCTCCCTCACTGAGTCATTGAATTACTTCATGCTGGCATAAAGGCCTATCTCCTGTCCTAACGAGTGTACTGTGAGGCACTATCATGAAAGTCTTCCTTTCTTGTAGGAAGATAGTTTGAGCCTGTATGGAGCAGCCTGTTCTTCAGTGTGGGAAGAGGAGAGTCAAAATAACTACAGTTCCTTCGTGCTGTTTTACCACAGTGAGAATCAAAAGGTTGGTCTTTAACACACAGTGTTACCTAAAATAATTCTGGTATTTTGCATGGTAAGTGACTATGATACCACTGTGTGGTGACTGCTTGGGAATGTTGATTTGGATGGTAACGGCTGTATACAACCCGGGGAAAGTTTGGACATTAGACACCTGCTATTTAAGTTAGCGCTCTAGAAAGAAGGCAGCCTTTTATTCTGTCTGTGTGTTTGTTTTCTTATGGAAATCCCAGCAGCTACAGCTTCCTATTTGGGGAATTTTGGGCCTAGCAGTACAGGGAGTGATTCTTCATTCTGGCAGCCCCCAGATCTGCATAGCTGTAATCTCAGACACAAAACGGTACCTGACATCGGTGGTGGCATTTCCAGGAGTACCGTCTTTGAGGGGGCTTTTAGTAAACCAGAGAAACCAGCTCTACAAGCAAGCCCCCAATTATATAACACAGGTATAATGTCCTGGGGATATTCCCTCCAAATTCCTGACCAATTCATTGGAACAAACTATGCAGTCACCTCCCCACCCCTTCTTCCTGAGAATCCATGCCATACCTTACCCAGTGTGAAGTGCATTTTGGGCCAGGACTGAGAGTTTAAGGCCTTTCCATGGGAGATTTGAATATATGTTGAATACAGGTTCTTAGTGAGTGATGGGTGACCACTCATTCCAGGGTAAATCCTGCTCCTGCCTAGGAGTGCTCTTGAAGAGGAACCTCTGGTAGCAGAACCGCTGCTGTTGTACTGCACAAAAGAGTGGCAGGGTTGGGGGACTTTGCAAGTATTTCAGAAAGGGACCCCTGCAGCTGTGGGGCCCCTCTTGAGCACACGTCCGCTTGGTTGAGGTGGCTTCAAATCTGCTGTGGAAGGAAGATTCTTCTCTATTCTCAGGATCCTCAGCGGTCTCTCAAGGCAAACTGCTGCCCTAGGCAACACTTCAGTGTGCCACCCCCACATGCCACTTAAATTTGGCCTCTTCCCCCCGTTCCCCATTATGATGGGGGAGAGCAGCAGGCCAAATCTGAGTGAGTGAGTGGTGGGTGTGACCTCCTGCATGGGGTTACAATGCCACTCAGGTTTGGCTTGGCCGCATCTCCATTGTGCTGGAGGGGTCACTGGGTCAAATCAGCCGCCTTAGGCAGATGCCCAGAAATCCATGACTGGCTTACCTATAACTAATGAGGTTTCTGCCTCTGATCATTTGCCACGCACTGAATCATCTACTCCAGCTGTGTGCTGAGCTGAGGATTTGGCTCACATTGCATCAGTGAAGCTCATAGGTATGTACCTGAATCTGAGTGCCTTGATTTAAGATGGTCCCTGTTAGTGGGGACACAAAAACAGGTATTGCCAACCCCTACTTGTATCTTGGGCCATCTCAAGAGTTAATACAAATGTAATGACACTTGTACTGATAATTACATTCTCAGTAATTTAGCTGCTAACTTTCTCTTTTATAAGGTAATAAATCTCATTAAATGCTCCTTAAGCAATCAATTGATTCATTAACTAGTAATAAATGCTTTTAAACTGCAAATTAAATACCAATCTGAAACACCTATTTAAAGTGCTACCAACGTGATTTATATTTCTGTGCTGTGTGAAACCCCTAGGTTTGGTTTAAAAATATGCATAGAAGCATATCAATGGAGTTGTTCTCACTGCCCAGTGGCATTCGTTTTTATAGGTATAGCACGTTTGAGCACAAGCCATGGTCCTTTTTCCAAAGCAAATAAAACAAAACCATTCCAAATGGAGGAGTTGCCTGTGCTTTGGAAACTAGTGTATCAAGGCTTTCGTGCATCCTGAAAGTCAAGATGGCTGGACTAAATCCTGCTCCCATCAATGACAGTAGCATGTTTACTGCATTGCAAGTAGGACTCTTGTGTTTAAAAGAGTAAGGCACTGATCCTCAACTGCACAGGGCAATTTGGGAGTAACCACTACATACTAGGGTCCAGTTCTCCACAGTAAGGTAAGCAGTCTGAAGGCTTCTCTATGGCTGCCAACAGCCCCAACAAGGACTTTGGTAGTCAGTATTTATGGGAAACCCTGATCATGCCCTCTTTTCACTGATCAAATCCCGTATAAATACCATAAGAAGGGTGGTAGTGTCAGAGCCACTAAGCCATCTGAAACTCAAGAGAAGATACTTCTGTACTAAGGGACGGTTTAATGCAGTCCTAGCACATGGGTGAATATAAGCCTAGCATTGTATCTTTGGCCATGAGGAGATGGGTGTAGGCTATGACTCACTACTGGTGGTGAGGGACTCTAGGGAGACGGGGGGTGGTCAATTCATTTGTATTGTGTTGTTTGGATTTGATCTGGAAGAATTAAGAAGTGTTTGTTTATTTAATGTATTAAAAGATTTGCCAGGAGACCCCGTCCCAGAGTTTTGGGTGGACGCTATTTTCTATAGTTTAAAAAAATCCAAATAAATAAACATGGTGCTCTCGGAATGATATAAAGGAGTCAGGATTGAATTGGAGCTAGTACTATATTTTGTCTGCTAGACACAGATTGAGACAGGTTAGCTGCTCCTATAGCTTTTTAACTGAATAACAGTCTGTGTCACCTGCTGACGTCATGCACTGGCGCTAGTTATTGGAATTCTGATGGAATCTGAGTGCTAGGATTGAAGTAAATCTGAATTAGATCAGAATGGCACAATACTGATGATTTTTGTGTGCTCTCTTGTTTGGTTGGGTTTTTACCTTAAGTAATAATTTGGCATGCCGAGAGCCTAGGCTACTCTCAGTATTTTGCACATTTTGGGAATGGAAACTGAAGAGATTAGATCTAAGGTTGTTTTCTGGTTTTTGTTTTGTTTTGTTTCGACAATTCAATCCTTGTAGCACTGAAGAAACAACCATACAAAATCCTACAGCAATCAATACAAATACAACCTCTGGTCCCCTACTACAAAGGATCTGCATCAGTGGTTTCCAAACTTTTTGGCTCGCAGGCCACAAATATCATTTTTACAAACCTGAAGGGCCACCAGTCTATCAACTCGTAAAAAAATGTATTGACGTATTAAGGACTACAAATCATTAAATATTTAAAGTAAACATTTTGATGCTACTGTGCTCATTTTTACATTCACTATTTTACACCTACAAGTTACTCACAGTGTGACACACGCACAGGCAAAGCACTGGTGTAGATGAGTGGCTGTCACTACACACTGAAGCACATGGCCCGGCAGCTAAGTCACAGTGGGTGACCTACTAAGTGCAAGCCAAACCGGAAGGCACTGATTTTGAGAGTCCTGCCCCTCCTCGAGCATAGTGGATCCTGCCTTCTCCTCTCCAGCCAGAAGGAAGGAGTTCAGCGAGGAGGCTGTCTCCTTACTGATCTCCCATACCCCTGGTACAGCCAGGAAACCGCACGTGTCTGTGGCCCCATGTGCTCCATCAGGGTCCCTAGGCAGTGGCTCCCTTCTGCAGCCGGGGGTCGGGAGATCAGTGCTCCCCTCCCTCTGGCTTCAGCAAGGACCCCAGGGCCTATCGACCAGGTGGAGCTCTTTGCCATACTCCTTGTTACAGTCAGGGGGAGGGTAGCGCTGATCTCCCATCCCCTCGGCTGCAGCAAGGAGCCTGCACCTGTCTTGTAGCCCCGCGGCAACGCGTTCTGCCTGGGTCCTTAGGCAGTGGCTCCCTTTACAGTCAGCGGGAGTGAAGCAGTGGGCCACTTTGAAAGACCCCCCGGGCCACTTTTGGCTCCTGGACCATGGGTTGGGAACCACTGATCTACATATATCCTGGCCGGCAACAGACAGTCATAAAAAGGGTTACTAATTAGTGCAACCTTCCGGAAAGCTAGCAAGGTTTGAACTAGATCTACTGGAGTACTACTGACATAGAGTCTAAGACCAGGATCCACAAAGATATTTAGGCACGTAACCCCCAGATTTGGGCCACCTGTGTTTAGGCACTACTGAGATCCACAAAACTCCTGCTCGCTTGCTGCCTAACCCTGTAGGTGCCTAAATTCACTTGGCACCTACATTTTCAAAGTAATAGTTCCCTCAGTGCCTATGTTGCTTTCTCTGCACATGCTCACTGCTGCCTAACTCTAGGCATACAGGCACCTATCTTCCTGTGTCCCCCCTACCGTCTTCCCTTAGTTCCAGAGCAGTCGACGAACTGGGGTAAGATAGGCCCTGACCCCACCCTAATAACCTTTATCCCTGTGGTTTAAATAGTCATCTGGGATATGCGAGACCCTCCATTCAAGTCCACCCTCAGCCTGATGCAGAGAAGGGATTTGAACAGAGATGAGCCACTTCTCAAGTGAATGCTATAACCACTGGGCTATGTGGGTCTCCCTCACTCTCCTGTTGAAATTGTTCCACTTCAAGTAATAATTGAACAAAGCTAATTAAGCCAGAGAGAGTGAGAATCATTATAAAGGGTATAATTGAGGTCCTCCTTCCCCTGGTTGTTGTGTGGAGTTAGGCGGCCCCTGAGTGCACTCACTGGATTAGGTCCTATATGTAGGCTAGGCAGAGGATCACCTATCTTCCCCTGCTACATAGGCTCCTCCCTGCAGCTTACATATGGGCACCTATCTCTAGGATCAGAATTAGCCTCACGACACGCCTCTCATGGGCATCTCCCATTGGTTAGTTTAGGCAGGTTGACACTGGTTGACACGGAGACATTGCGCCTGTGAATACTCAGGACAGGATTTCTTTATCTGAAAATAATAAAAGCCACAAGCTAATAAAACACAGGACTTCCTGTTCAATTTGTTGTTACTTTCCAGCCACTTAGATGCAGGTACAAAGTATCACTACATAACCATGATGCAAATAGATGCTGGCAGGTTCCCAGTTCATGAATTATTTGAATTAGTTTGGATGGTTTTAGCACATCTGGAGCATTTAGCACTTTCTCTGAACGTTTCACTTTAATACACAGATCGTGTTAGTGCATTAATTAGCTCTGCCTAAACTCTCTTAATAAGAGTCAAGTGCTACTGGTATTTAAAGGTCAATTTGAGAAATAGAAAGAGAATGGCTATTTAGAGCAGCAGAAAGTGAATTTTCTCTTCACTGTTAATAAAGAATTGCTCTTATTCTGTTATAATGCTTGTCCCTAAATTGTTAAATGTGTTAAAAAGCTGCCAAATTGTCTCATGGGCATTTAGTGTTCTTTAAAATGATATCTATTACCTTTTGAGTTAAAGGGGTGTTTTGTTCCTGGAGGGAGGGTGCTACTTATCTCTGAATTTATTTTCCTTCTGCTCCGGTTACATAATACATAGATCTGTACACATACCCTTGAGGCTTCGTGTCATGGTCTCCATCCCTCCATCCAACTGACATCACGTTCCAAGTACTGGGCCCAATTTTTAGTCATGCAAAGGGCTCTTTACCCCACACTGGCAATATAAAGGGAGTGAAAATAGACTCCTGAAAATTCCTGTCCAGTAGTGAGTAGGATGAAGATTCTACACCACTTCTGCTCTTAACTCTGCGTGGATGGGACCCCCTGGGGTAGAACGCATGAACCAGTGCATAGTGTGCACCTGAGTTCATGCTTCTCAGAACCCATCGTCCCCTGTGGGAAAGACAACATTAAGTACAGCTGCTGTAACTTACACCGGGCACTGAGCAGGACCTCAGCCTATGAACAGTGCAAAGATCACTAATGATACTGGTATTTGTGTCCCCTTTCCATTCGTGTTCCTGGCCCAAGCACAGGAACAGAGGAATTGAGCCTGGTCTTGTGGTGACTTCTCCAGCTGATTGCAGAGTAACATGAGTAAAACACAGAAGGTTGTGTTAGCTAATGTGGCAGGAAAGTCAGCATTTTGGGGGAGTGAGGGTGAGCGAAGAAAAGTAGGGGGAAATGAGCAGATTGAAATGAGCAGATTGTCTGGGCTTTGAGAACACCACAAAATGTTCATGGTCTCATCTAAATTGGTAAAATGCAAAGATCATTTCCCTAGTCTGTTGTTTTGATCAAGTCATCCCACCCCTTGCATCTCTTCACTGACTCCCTTCTCGAGTGCATAAAACAAAACTATTTTTCATCTCTTTCAAGGCCCTTCCATGGTCTATGTTCCCACCCCACATCCATTTTTAATTCACTGTGGAGATGTCAGCTCCGAGTCTGAGATGCTAGCCTCCATATGCCACTTGCTTGCTTAGAAACTTAACACTTTCATGCTTTTCTCCCATGCTGCTCCTATAAACTTCTGCAAAACTAACTCACTATCCTCTTCTAAAACTCTCTTTTGCTGTGAGGCCTATGAAAAGCTTGACATGGAGTAGGCTGCTGGAGTGCTAAAACCATCCCTATCATGCTGATCAATATTGTCTCGTTGTTTCTTTGAACTTCTCTCTGTCTGTATTATACTTAGACCATAAGCTCTCTGGGGTGGAGACTTTTTGTTCTGTGTTGGTATAGCACATTACACAATGGTGCCTGATCCATGAGTAGGGCCCCTACAATAAGTAAAAGCAAGGAAAACCTATGTTAGGTCTGTTAGTCCCCAGAATGTACTTAGGTTTTTGTGGAGCTACTATCACACTATCACATAATTCAGTCCTGTTTTTCTCTTATTCATTGACTGCAATGGCGCTAGTGCTGTGTGAGTAGTGTGAATAAGATTTGACAAAATGCATTAAATCATCATTATTAACTCTGAATTCCCTGGTATTTCTCTCATTATGACTGTAATGTTCTGTATGTTTTTATACACAGCTATTTTTGCATTTACATGTAGTGGCAGTGCATTTCACAATCAAGCAAGTTGCCATTTTTTATTTAATGATTGTTATATTTACTCCACTATATATTAGTCCCCTCTATCCTCTGTGTTTTCACCAACTTGAATTATTCCACTTACATCACATAATTAATTTTTAGTCTATAGATGAAAGAGATTATTTTCCATTCTGGAGAAACTCCCTGCAGCAATACACATTTTCTGAAGGCTATAAATGCAGTTTGTTATGAAGCTCATACTTTCTAGAGTATTTTGTTAGGTATTTTAGACCAAATTTCTGTGCAAAGGCTAATGAACTTGTTTGCCTCTATTTAAACAAAAGAGCCAACTTTCATTGCCAAGACAAAGTAATAATGATCTCTACAGCAGGACTAAAGAGGGAGCTATTGACTAAAAATGGCTTGAATATATCACAGAGAGTAAAGGCACTCTCGGTACTTGGAGGAAATGCCCTATGTGTATTGCCACTGGTTGTGATGTTATTGTACATGGTGAAATAATGAATTATTTTATGACACTATTAGTTCTACAGTGAATATGTGAGTTGTGCATCCTATGTTGTTTTTAAGGGTGTGGGCGGGGGTTTTGTTTTTGTTTTGCAAAGCCATGTTCTAACAGGACAATATATTATTTTGATTTATTACTGGCTTAAATTAAGTTAGTTAGCTCTGTTTAGCATATATATTGGGGAGAATATGTGCTTTGTACAAATGCTATAGAATCAACAGTAAAGTAATAACACTGTGGGCAACAATTGTTTATTAAGGCCCTAAAACAGAAAACAAAATTCCTCAGTGTAATGAGCAAAATCACTGATAAAGCTTTTTTATAGTGATTCACAAACATTATGTTGGACTTTGAATGGAAAAAAAAATAATGAAAACCCATGTTTAAAGAAGATAAAGAAATACTGCATTTTGAGGGCATGGCTTTCTAACCCAACCTCCACATCCCTCATAGAGTGTTATAACTGTACACGTATACTGACCTATGATGTTGAAATATAAAAATGAAGGATTGCTAAATGGTAAGAGTAAGAGCTTTGCTATACTTTAATAATTTATAATTATGCATAGTGAATGAGTTTAGACAAAGTAACTTTTATGACAAGGCCTCAACCTACCTTTCTGGGATAAGTGTTTTGCCAGTTCTTCTCCTTTTACATAGATTTGCTGATTCGCTTAAATAATGCTATTGCTGACAGAGCAAAGGTGATACTCTCAGTTGGAAGACTTAGTTAAAAGGGAAATTTAATTAGTATAATAAATATACAACCCTGTAATGACAAAAGTCCCTTGTACTGGGGAAAACCCAGAACAGGGTGACCTGAAAACAGAATGACCTGAAAATTGTATAAACAGCAAAAGTTGTGTAAATTGAAGCTTGCACATGTCTCTTTATTCCTTGTTCATTTGCTGATGCTGACTAGAGAAAGCTAATGAATACACAATGTGGAAATTTATAAGAAGCCAAGTGAATGAGGCCCAAATCGGAGAAATACTAGGCCAGAAACTGAAGGATCAGACCAGTGGCAATGACCATCTTGAAGTACAGAAGAACTTCTCAATACCCCAGAATTTGGTAACTTGGACCCCAACCTATTCCATTTTATCTGTTTATCATCTGGAATAAATTTATGTCCAGACACTATAAGTGAAATTTTATAAATAAAGGCAAAAATTGATTAAAATATTACTCAGTTTCCCATCTTACATTCCAAACAAGAGCCTAAAGTTCATGACATATTCCCTTTGATACAAACATAACTTCCATTAACAACTGAGGGGCCACAATTATGATACTTATTGGATTTGAAAAAGGATAGGTTTGAAAATGCAGAGAGACACTGGAGTATAAGACAACCAAGTGAGTACTTGACATGGCTGCATTAAGATTTGGAAGAGTTTGGAAGTATTGTTTTGGCCACCAGAGGGAGTTCACATTGTTCCTAGAATCGGTAACACAGTGAGGGTAATTTGGGAAAGTAAGTTAAATAAAAACATAATAATTCAGAGGGTAAAGGAGAGAACATATTCCCTATTTCATACGAAAAGTCATGCATGCACATAACCTTTCATACAAATCAGATGGAAATCACTTTCTTTTCATTATACAGAATGTGATAATCAGTTTCCTACCAATTTACATATACATGTCGTCATAAATATAGCAAATATTTATCTGATTTTTTTGTTTATGAATTTAAATTTAAGGGTCTGATTCTGTAAAGACTAACATATTTAGCTTTATGGGCCCATTCTTTAGCTGGTATGAATTTGCATAACTCCATTGGTTTCAATGGAGCTATGCTGTAAACTGTGGGGGACTGGGACTGTCTTTCTGTTTTGTTTGTATAGCATCTAGCTCATAGGTCTTACTTTATGACTGAGGTGCCTCAGGATCTATAATAATACAAATAACAATATGTTGAGTTTCAGGTTTTATGCCTTTGTGATCCCAGTCCTTCAAATTTGCATGATCTTAACTTTATTCATGTGAGTAATCTCACTGAGTTTAATGGGATTGCTCACACATGTAATGACAAGTTCATTCATAAGTGTTTTCAGGATTGAGGACCAAGGTGTTTTCCTGTGTAGATGATAAAGCTTTGTTTTAAGTCAACCCTACTGTGTAAGGCTTTAATCCTGCTTCTGCTGGAATTTTAGCAACTACTGGTTTGGGGCATACGTGTGTATTCTGAAGAGAGATAAATAGGAGGAAGAAATGCTTGAATAGTGTGTTGTGAGATAAAGTTATTTGCATGATTTTACTCATGCAAGGATTACTCATGAATGAGGGTTAATTAAAATTGTTTTGCCACATTACACCATAATATATTCTGTATATGCCATGTATTTAACAGAAATGCTATTTTAGAAATGTTTTCAAGAGTTTAAGAAACATCATTGGTCTGAACAACTCAATAGACAAACACTTATGGGTGTAATAATTAAAGATAATTCCTTTATATCCAGGAAGATCAAGCCTTCTCAAAATTATATTAAAGTAACTAATATTAGGATATGGGGATTTCATGAGGTATCTCAAGAGAAGGAGGTTTCTAATTTAATATCTGTTTTTTTTAATTTTATATGTTTTGAGCCCTCTCTTTAGAGATTAATGATATTTAGGATACCAAATAAAATTTCACTGTGCCAGATCCAGGGTACTTTTTCCTTCAATCTAATTGTCATTTTTTATTCACTTTTAGATTGAAAGGGAACTTCCAACAGTACAAAAAAGAAAAGGATTACTTTATGTAATAATTGCAAGATCCATATCTTTCCTGATCTTTCCTGCGCCATCTTCACTGCACTGCGCCGACAGGAACTGCGTTCCCATCGACGCAGCGCTACGCCACTTGAGAAGGTGGCCTTAATACATCGATTTCTGGATTGACTGAGCGGGTCTTCACTGACCACTCAGTCAATCCAGGTAAGTCGATCTGACAGCGGCAAATTTGCTGCCGTCAGTGAAGACATAGCCTTAGTTACACTGAGGACCTCTCCAGCCTTGAGGATCAGGAGGGAGAAAAGGTAGCCTCAAGCCACAATAGCTCTTCTTCATTTGGGCTGAGAATTTTTCATCCTTTGTGTTTAAAAAATGATTAATAATTTATGGCCAGATTGATAGGACTGTTGCATATTTTGAGTAATACTATACTCATCAGTCTTTCCATAAACACTACTACTCCATGTGAGTAAGGGTGCTACAATCTCGCTCTAAGATGTTTTGTTTCTTCTTGTATCTTTCTAATTTTACATGGAGCTGGATCCCCATAGAATCTGAGCCTCAGCCGAGAGATCTTCTACTCTTAGACGTTTAGTGTTTTTATATTTTGTCAGCATGGTTTATTACACCTTTACTTATGCCAAGTAGTACCTTACTCCACAAATGAGCCAACTGAATTTAATGGGTTGGATACTAGTGATTATAACTGTGATTAAAAAAACCCCCAAAATGTTGAAGTAAATATTGGGACATTTTTAATATCCCTCCTACTGTTATGATGAGCTATTCCAATGCCATGACTGTGTCTAACTGCTCAGTCCTCAGAGAAATCATAATTCTTAAATATTATAAGCATCTAAAACTCCCCACAAATAGCCTTTTCTGTACACAGTGATTTTTGTGGGGTGTGGGTTCAACATCCAACCTTATTGTCTCATGTGAAAGGACAGTTACAAAAGTATTTGAAAGGGTGGAGTCCAGACTTTCTACTGTTGTAAATCTCTAATGTCTAGACACTGTGGGTTATGGATCACAGATAGAATGGTCCCTGATCCAGCATTGATTGTCCGTGCTGAGTGTTGGAACAGTATAATGTAGGGAAAATTATATATTTGGGAGAAAAAGGAGGAAACCTATTAAGCTTTTAAAAAATAATATAACAATGACGGTCTGAAGCTTCCCAGAGTTTAGAATGTTAGTAATAGTTCTAGCAGAGATGGATTAATGAACAGGGTGAATAGTCAATACTTGAGAATATCCTGACTTTCCTAAACTTCTGATAAAACATTCGTAGCATATTAGAGTATTTGTCTCAGTGTACATATGCACTAAAGACACACATACATAAAGAGGTTTATATGATTTCTGAAAGGCTTATGACTCTAAATAATCATCATCATCAGTGGGTTTTACTGAAAACATTCAAAACTATAGGGTCTCTTAGTCTGCAAGCTTGTATTCCAAGTAGAAACTCCCAAAGAACTGTCTGTAAATTAAATTCTGGCAGATTATAAACCACTTATTTTACATTAATAAATTGCCACTCCAATAGTAGCTTTCCTTTAAGTTCTTCGTCAAAATTCATCTTGCTAAACTATCAAAAGAGATTGAGAAGGAGTTAGTGCCGCAATAGGTCAAAGCCATCATGCCTCATGGTTTGAAACTTTAATCATAATATTGATTGATGATAAGGTAACATATTGCAATTGTCTCTTTTAATGACACAGATGAAAAATCAATGTGAGTAATGTCATTTTTAATTGCCAATCTGATACAAAATCACTGATCAGTTCTCCTTCTAAAGTAAGATATTCTGAACTCTTAGTTAGATCATTTATTTGTGACAAGCTTGTCAGGGTCAGAAGCGTTGAGTGTTATGGCACAATTGCTGTGTGCAAAGCAGGTCCTTCATTCTGTCTTTGAGATAGTAACTGAAAACCCTTTAAAATGGTTAAAAATATGGTTTAAATAACATGATAGTGCTACCGACAGGATCAATGGACAGACAAACGTTAAACAGTTCTTGACAAAATGTTCATTTGGACCAGCCAACATGAATTGATGCTGCACAATAACAGTGGTGCAACACTTTTAACTGTATCCCATTTTAATAACCATATGCTGTTCTGTAGACTATCCGACAGAATTTAGGAAATTCACATTTACAGGAAGGCTCCCATAATACCATGAAAGATGTGGTGGAGAGAGGTTAAGTATGTCTCCCATAGCAACAGATGGAATATGTGTCAGGATTAGAGCTCTGGAGTTCCTGGTTTCCAACCTTATCCTGAGACCAAACGCTTATTCATTGTCCTTTTCTGTAACAAATGTTATCAGTGCAAAAAATATAACACATGCAAAGAATACCTGCACTAAAGAGTTGTTGGGTGTCAAGCATATATACGTCTCCAGAACCATAAAACCTCAAAATCTTCAAGAAAAGAAAGCACCCCTTTTTCTTCCCAGGTCCCCATCAACTTTCCTTATCCCCCAACAACACGTCCCTCTGACATTCTTGACTACAGCATCTCAGCTTTTCTCTTTTGACAATTTAATCAACCAGCCAGGGCAAGATTGTCACATGAGGCTCCACCCCTTATTTTGAGCTCCACCCCCCCTCTGGGAAGGTCCATAATCTGCTGGTTTAGTAGTGTTTCTCCTGTTGCCAAGCAGGACTCATTTGAATATAAAGAAGACAAAAGGGTTCAAACGGTGGCTTCCTAAAATTCCAGTGCATTACTCAGTCTATCCGTTTGCACTTTACATATTAGACTCTTACTAAATCTCATTCATTTCAACAGTCTAAAAGCTTGCTTATGCAATAGGCTTTTTTGAAATACATTTGAAACCTGCCTCCCCTTTTGATTTATAATATGCCTTTCCAACTGATGCTATATTTTGAAGGCATTTAAGCCAATCTCAAGAAGAGAGGCAAGTTTTGCACTTTGTGGCTACCTTCCGACAAACTGATCACAAGGGGCAAAATTCAAGACCTTAAGTATCACTCATGATCTATTATATTGTGTATAGGCCTTATGCTAGTCTTTTGCACAGGGATGAATTTCACTCACTGAATATGCAGTGACTGTAATTACACTGCCATGTGGGCGAGTCTGGCAGGGTACATTCCTATTATGGAGTTTTAACAAGTTAGAATATAAGAGTGAAATGATGTCTTGATGTTAAAATGTTCATGCTGGGCACATTTGGATTCGTGGTAGCTAACTATAGATCTACCATAGATACATGTGAATGAGCTACTCAACTGAATTTTGCATTAGTATTTTAGTTCACATTGAAAGTTTGATCCTAACTCTGACACTAAGTAAGCAGAATGGCTGAATAAATTATTGCAACGCATGCTGATGTGAAGAAAATATGTCCTGGTTGAAACAAGCCATGGTTGCTGTCCATTGGGCCTTACCGCTATAGTAATACATACTGAAAGTTCTCTGTATTATTCAGCACCCACATGGCTTAAGATTATGCTAAAAAAATAACTAACAAATATATGTAAGTAAACAAAGTATACTCTGGTGAGACTGTTTTCAGTGTGCACAGCAAGAACGTTGGTGCTAATAGGCAGATTCACAAAACTTAGTCCACAAAACTAAGAAACAGCTTCAAACCACATTAGATGTTTAACTTAAAGCCACAAAAGCCACTACATTTATCATTAAAGAGGTAGGTTACACCATACACTAACCTTTTGTCCCCTGAGACCTGGTTAAAATATGGCTTACATAACATGGAAATTGATGTAGTGGCCTCACATAGAGCATAAAACTATTATCCAGCCTGCCACAACAGAGCATGATTATAACTCTCTGAAGAGACGCTCGTGGCTACAATCCTATGACAATGTGGAGTAGACTTGCGCAGCAGACTAGCGCAATGTCTGGTTTGCTGTTGATGCTGCATTCCAATGAGAGAACCAGACTTTGGAATCTGCACAAGCAGATTTGTAGCCCTGCAGGGGTAAGGGAGAGAAGGTACAAGGGGAAGTATACAATGGCTGGGAATAATCATGTCTTCTGCACTTAGGGAACACAAGGATTGCATGAGGCTGAGGACCACTGCTGCAATAACCTTCCCAAACGGAAGAGGGAAATGGGTGGACTAGGCCCAGATGGTAAATGCTGCACTACTTAAAAGGGTGTGGCAACAGCCGTGCTTCCCCATTCACTCCTCAGAGCTCTGGGAGCTATGATGATTTACAGTAGCAGAGGATATAGTTCAATGCCTCTAGTTGTTTCCCCTAGTGTGATGTGTCTCTTCATGGCCTGTGAAAGAAAGTGTTTGGGAATACAGACCTTATGTAAGATTTAATTATTTTAAACGGTTTATATCTTGAGAGGTTTTAAAGTTTTTCTCTATCAAGTTGAGAACTTTCAAAGATAAGCTGTTTGATTTATGGATTAGTTCCTAAATATAAAGATAACTAAATTGTCTTGTCTTGCAAGAAAAATGGTGGCATCTGGTCATAAGATGTTCAAATTTATTTTTTAATTTTGCTGATGGATGAATGTTGAGTGGCTGGTTGTTGCTAGGTCTTTTCAATCAATTATTTATATAGGAGTGTGAGACGAACTTTCCATATACTGGTGACAATGTCATCTCAAGACATTTTCATCCTCCAAGGACGTGTCAGTTTCCTCAGACATAGTCTTGTGTTTTGTATTTTTGATATTTTGGGAGATCACAGATTTAGTCTCTGTGATGTGCAAACATCAAATACTTTTAAAATTGTTGCTGTAAGCAGGAATTTTCCAAGCTGACCCTATGTAAGGGTGACTTCATTTGAACCTGATTGGACCTAGTTGCATGACTTTGTCCAAGGACCTTGAAGGGGGACTTCATGGGCCGTGTTCACCTCACGCTTGCACAGAAAGGATTAATGCAGATTAAGAAGGAGTCTAATTAACCCAACAAGACCCAGCTGTGGGGAATCAGGTGGCTAAGTAATCCCTTGACTGAGTGAGGGAGCCCAGCCGAGGAGGAATGGGCTGGGCTGGATTTATAAAGGAAAAAAAAAAATTGGCAGTTGAGGAGGCTGCTGGGAAACAAGCTGCAGTCACTCTGTGGGAGAAAGGTGAGGCTGAAGCTGGTAGACCCAGAGAAGGAAAGGAGAACCAGAAGGTTAGGAAAGGGCAATGGGAAATACAGTAAGGTGTGGGGGTGAAACAGATCTTGACTGCTGACTAGAGGGTCCCTGAGTCGGAACCTAGAGAGGGCAGGGCTGGGTTCCCCAGCCAGCCACTGGGGAGGTGGCATCAGCAGGACAGTGAATAGGAAGACTGCCAGAGCCTATTTGTGGGAAGAGACTTTCCAACCCTGGAAGGGGAAACTATTTGGTGACCTGGCTGGAGGGCCAAGTCACAAGGAGATAATAGCAGCAGCTCATGGAGCAAGAGAGGTGGAGAATGGTGTGCAACTGTAGGAAGGGGTGTTGATCTCATGAGCTATTCCCCAGAGTGACAAGGAGGAGGCACCACATCCTAGCGGTGAGTGGACCATTGCGTCACAGGGGCACTCATGAACATAAAAACCCAGGGTAAAGCTGAGAAGCCTCACTTTAAGGTCAGCAAACTGCCTGAGAGTAGAGTGAGATTACAGAATCCCAAAGACTGATCAATCACCTTGGGGAGAGGCAGTCACAATATCAATGAATAGGCTACACCAGCTTCTGACCAGTCTTTCCCTGCACCCAAAGAAAGTCCAGAGGAAGAAGCACTGTTCTGGCAATACCATATGATTGTTTGACTGCAGTTCCAGCTCCTATCCAATGTGAGTCCAGAGGACTGCAGTTCATGAAAAATTCATGAACAGCCTCTTCTATTAAGTACCTTTTTCCATTTTTCTGTTTTTGTCTGTTGGAAGATTGCTCAGCATTTTATTTTTTAACTTAAAGCTGTGTAAATGTGGCTGTGTGTATGAGCACCTGTGAAATTCACATGGGGAGAGCTCCAGAAAGAAAATTCCCCAGGTTTAAACTGCCTTAGAACATAGCACATTCTTCAATGAGTATCTTTGTGAGACTGTGTTTACTATTTACAGCTTTAAGTTTCATAGGACTCTTAAAGTAAATGGAGGCTTGACAGTTTTTGTCAGAGCACTCTTTAAAGGTCTGTATAATAACCACAAGGGGGAAAGGTTAGCCAACACTCAATAACTTAAATCTAAGTAGGAATATTTGTTATTAGATCTTTGATTGCAGCTCAGCTATTAGATGATTGGTTTCAGCATCAAACTATTTAAACCAGCTCCAAGTTATAGATTTTGTTGACTTGGATGAAGCTCTTTGGGTTGGTTTTATTAGCATAGAGCCACCTCCTTAGATCTACCAAGGAAATATGATGACTTGTTCTATTAAACTCATGATTTAAGTAATTTGTTGATCACATTCCAATCCAGTGTGCTGTAATTTGTTGATTTGATAGCTGTATTGCGTTTTCTTAGCTTAGTCTAGTAATAACTTAGCTTTGATATGTTTTCTTGGGTTTTGTTTGTTTAGTTTTAATAAAAAAATGTAAAACTGATAGTCATATTTATTTCATTAAGAAATGTGAGGCTGGCACCTTTGAAGATTTGAGGGAATATCAGCTGCTCAACTAAAAGTCTGACCATCCCACTCTAATTACCCTTTGATTTTCACAGGCCCATGTATCCCTCAGTTTGAATGCAGATTGCAAACTTCTTTGATCTGCTACTGTGATTATCCACCTTCCAAGCTAGCCAAAGGTTTATGAGGTCTGAACTTCAGCTTGTTCTTGGAATAGCAATGGGTGGGTTTAGGATATCTCTGGCAGACCCACCATGTCTCCAGAACTTTATCAGAACTGCCTATGCTTGGCAACAGACTTTGAAAACAACTACAGAAGATCATCTAGGGAGAGCCCTATGTGTCAAATTCCAGCCTAGAGCAGATTTCTGTAGCCAAGTAGAACTAACTTATAAATAAATCTATTAAAGACAGGATTTATATAGTAAAGGCAGACAAGCCTATCACTATAGCAGAGCTAGTGGTCACAGCTGTAATAAGGTGATGTTGATTTAGAAAGTGGCCAGACCTCTAATCTTAAATGTGATGGATAACAAAGAAATGCTATCCGCATTGGGTGTGTCCAGCTAATGGTTAGTACATATCCAGTCATTTCCTATGGACACACAGGATTCTTTCTCAACCACTAATAACCATTAGTTGCCATGCTAAATAGTATAAAGTTAATGTGTGCATAAAAAAAATCTCAGTTCTCAGTGGTTTATACCACAATGGTAAGGTCATCTAGGTTGAAATTTGACATTCAACTCTATTCCCTCTGTACAACCCATACAGACTACATACAAGCAATGGTTTAGGGTTTTTTTCCCTAAGAAAAATACTCTTGTCTCAGTTATATGTCTCCCCACATCTCATTGCCCTTCTTTCTCCCCAATAGATTCACTGAAAGTATTTATTACAGCCTGATGTATGCAGTCATTCTCACATCCTGCAGGCAGAAGAGGGTCTGAAACAGATAAGAGTGTGAGATATAGCAAATCCATCTACATTTGCTCTCTCCTTCCTGAGAAATTACTTCCACCACTCCTCAGCTTGGTGCTTGGTCTTTTCCTTTTGATTAGTTGTCCCACTGCAAGGAAAGTATATGTAGGACTGTGGAAGGTTATACATTCCTTCTGAGTAGGGTCCAAAAATAATTCAAACCCATTTCGTAAGTATCCATTTCATTTCCCTACCTTAGCTAGAGGATTTTTTTTTTTAAAGTTCTCTCTCAACTTTTGTAAAGTCTAATTTTACATTAATATGCATATATTTCCTTTCATCCATTTAAAAATGTGATAAACAAGCTGTTTCTCAATGATGAAGAACCAAACATGGTTTGAAATATCACTTATTTGAAATTCATAAACCAATCCTACCATAACTTGGTTTTCCCCCTCTGTTACTCAGAAAGTGACAGGCAGCCAATAATGCACTGAGTGGAATTTTCTGTTCATTTATGTATTGTTCCATCTGAGTTTTGAGAGTTGACTTTTTTCCTTTAAAGTCAAAACAGCTTCTCCATTAATAAGACCAGCCTTAGTGTTAAAAATGACAGAATCATGTTCCTGTTTAAAATGATTAATTCCTTATTTTATAACAGACTATTTGCTTTGTAATATGTTTTCTTAAAGATAGGAAGCAAAATTGCTGTATAACTCCACAAAAGTCATTTGAAAGTGTAGCCCTACTTTAATATACACACTGAGACAGACACAGACGTATATAAATACAAGGGAGAGTCATAAAACTTAGGGCCAGATTCTGATACCCTGGCTCTCACTGAAGAGCATCTTACTTCACAAATAGCCTCACTGACCTAATTATATTGCTCATGGATAAGATACTGCTCTGTGTGAGTAAGGGTATCAGAATCTGGCCCTAAGTTTTATGACTCTCCCTTGTATTTATATACGTTTGGGCTAGTTTCTGATTTGGTATATGGGCCAACAAGGAAAAATTATTTCCCCTTCTCCCTACAATTTTCATTCAGTATCCTCTGCACAGAATACACCGCTGTGCAGGAGTAAAGAAACACCTGAAGTTAATATTCCTCCCCCTTTATGCATGTGGTGGAGCTTCGGCACAATTATATGAGGCGTGAATTCTATGAAACCCCCCAGTATGCAGGGATCATGGTATAGCCATATTCTAACCCTGAACCAGGGTGGACTGGATCACCCCAAACTTTACTAAGTTCTGTGAGTTTCCAATAACTTGTCATTTTGGCTTCCATTTGTAACGGAAGCAGATTTCCAGATCCCTGAAACTGTTCTAAGGCAGACATAAAATGTATCCAATTCCTTCTATCCTTCAAATATAAAAAAATATTATTACACGTATGCTACTAAACGAACACAGGTAAATGTTGCTGAATCACTTCGTAATGTGGCAAGTAATAGTCCTTTGCTGTTGTGCCCAGTGGCACTTGTTTCTTTTAACCTCCAGTTTTTGGTGCAACGTGTAATGGTTTGTTCAGCTACCCCCTTACTCCATCCTAGAAATTGTCATGGCATTACTGGGAGCTAAAACTGTAAACACCAATGTTAAGATAAAATAGATTTAAAGCAAAATCATAATAGAAGTTGCTTCCAGCAGAGTCCTTTAGATTTGTCTGTACGTGCACATTACGGCTTCTAAGCTATCAGTCATCTTTGACTAAGCGGATTTGAAACTAAAGGAGCAATCAGACTGAGTGCAAATAATGGATTTATTTTAAGATGGCACCAAAAAAAAAAAATACATTTGGCCTTTCCAGGTACCTCAGACTATCTTAGTCCCTCTGCAACTCACTCACCATTTTGTTCCCAGATATAGAGGAGAACCTACCAAGGTAGGCTCACATTGTGCTGCTTTCTGCAATGTGCATCTGCTGGCTCCCATTCGATATGCGTTCATCTTTGACAGCTCCCTGGGAGGAGAAAGAGAGAAATTCTCAAGGCTCATCCTTCCTTCCCACCCCCACACGGACTGTCTTCTTTCTATAGCTCCTCTTGTTGACACTACTTCCCTGAGCAATATAGATTCTCTTCCTTAGAGAACAAGTATCAGCTAGAGAGGGTTGGAAAATAAGTTTTCATGGAAAGCTTTGACAAATAGTTTGTATGCTTGTTTTTGTCACAACTTTCTGAAGGAAAATTTGACTCTTCAGTATGCAGCCTTTTATTTTATTTAAAGTGAATCCAGTAATGTTGTTTTACGCCACTGGAGGTTCAGTTCTGGGAGCTACAGTTTCAAGCTTAAGTCACCTCTATTACTTGCTTCATATTTAGAGTCTCTAGAAACATACAAAGACCAAGGATAGTGACCACACATCCATTCACAAGTACAAGGCCTAGTCTCTTTTACAAGTTTTATTAAAGTTACAATTAGTTATAATTACCCAAGCATATAAAAATTCTACAAAGCCCTATGCACAAGTTACAAACATAGCTATACTCAGATCCTTAACGATATTCTTAAGGTCTGATGGATGCCTTGCTAATTGTTCATCAGTAGAGGGATGGTTCCTGCTGGAGTTTTCCCACAGGGAACTCATTTTTCCCATTCTGAGCACCCTCTTTTATAATGTGGTTCTGGCCAGACCTAACACACTGCGCATGTGCATGAAAGTGCCCACCTACTCTTTCCTTATTTATATTGTGTTCCCCAAGAATATTAGAATATCCCATTTTTCATAGGTTGGTTAGAGTTCCTTTTATTCACATTAGCAATGACACACAATGGTTAGAAAAAAATGTGTTATCAGGCATCTTGTAATTCAAAATTAATCTTAAATTAAATTTTTTCGCAATACTTCCTCTTCTTCCATGTAATCTTGTGACATTGGGTCATTTTTTGGTCACTTACTTATGTCAAGCATTTCTTATGCTTATAGCCTAGTATGGCTTAACTAAAATCTTACAGGCCTCAGCCTGTAGGCTTTGCATTTAGGTCCTACTTACTTAGATACCTAATACGTAATTATCCCTTCTAACTACTGAACAATCTTATACTTCTATAATCCTACAATTTAAACCCATTTAGCATACAATGATTATATATGACATGTCTTGTTAGTAAATCATAACATCACACAATAAACGATCAAATGAAATAATTGGCTACAAGTGACATATTTTGGCCAAAAAAAATGGAATATCTCACTTCAAACTAATGCTGTGGTGCCTCATTGGAGTTATTGTTCAGCTTCCTTATATTCCCAGTCTCATCTATAGACCTGTCTCTCTTCCTGGACTACATGTCCCGTGATGCACCACTTTTCCCTCTCATTGAAGGGATATGAAGCATCAAGAGTCCCTGTCTATGGTTCATCATGGAAAACTTAGTCCCAAAAGAGAGTCTGGCTCAGGGAGAAGAACAGAAACATAAAGCACCTGAGCGACAACTTGCAAGAGGTACCACAGTGCATCTTGAATCACAATATTTTAGTTCTTCATTGAAGTACTGGAATTTCCCACAGAAAGCAGACGCTTCCCATGAAAAAAATTGCTTAATCAAAATCCTGTTTTCTACTGAACATGGAAATTTTTTGACCAGCCTTAAAATGAACAACTATACTGCTGAAGGAAAAGAAACATCCAGGGTTACAAGTGTTTCTGCATCACCTCTAATGTTAATAAAGGTTCCTTTTTTTAAAGTAGAAGAGTTTTAAAGGGTCAAAGAATGTTTTATGTTCATCCAACAGCATGCATACTACCCATCCAGCACCAGTTGAAATGAATTGAGTATATACATGAAGGAGGAAAACACAGGGCAGAAGGAGGAGGAGATGATTGTCTATCTATTGAACTGGGTGGTTGGTGGGGGTCTGAAATAAGGGTCAAATCCCCAGTAGAGAAAAGGGTGGTCAGAGCCCTGAGGGAAAGACTATAGTGAAGATGTTTGCAGATCTAGAGATGCATATGTTTTAGGGGCTGACTGTAATGGGAGGGTCTGCTGAGAATCTAAAGTGGGGGGATGTGTACTTTGAAGGAGGCATACTCTTGTAGTATGTCATCCAGACGCAGTGTCAGTATGATCCAAAGCGTCACCAAAGAGTGGCCAGATCCAATTAATTTATTGTAAATGTGCTGACTTTAAATTTAACAAAATCCCATATGTGTATAAATATATTACAGGATTCCTTTGAGAATTGGGCCAAAGAAAATATCCAGGCAAGATGAGTTGAAACATTGCTATTCTTGTCCAATGAAGCTAGATTATATCCCAGCACACAACCCACGTTTTCTGGGATTCCTAATCAATTATTCATCTAGTATTGAAAATACCACAAGAGGGCAATAATTCTTAGTTTGCAGAAATTTTCTGCAAGAAGAATTATACCAAAAAGAGCTAATATACTGAAAATAACTATGAAAATCTTTAGGTCCATCAGTAAATAAATTTTAAAGAGCTAAATTTTCAGCAGCATTACAGTCCTCACTAATGTATGCACAACATTTGCGGGTGAATCTGTTTGCCTCCAGAAACATACCTTTGTTTGTGCATATCATCTGCTCTTTTGAGTGCACAGATATGGGTTTGGCGCACGCCGGCAAGATGATGCCAGAAAAGCCCACAGATACTCCCCTCTTAGAATGCTCATCGTTTTAACTGTTAGCAAGCATGCTTTGTTATACCAAACCCACAGCCCCTCATTAGATTATTCCTTACTTTAATCGTGGATGTTCATTTGGTTTCAAACTACCAGAACCAAAACAATGGCCCGAGCTGGGCAGAGTGGTACTCCCTCCCTGTCCTCTTTTGGGGACTGGCCCGACCCTCACCGTTCATCCCTAGATGTTCCTCTGCGCACCCTACAAGGGTGTGCCCCACAGTTTGATGACCACTGCTTTAAAAGGATTTATTTCTTTTAACATAATGAATGTTTTTCCAAGTTCTTCCTCCATTCATCTAATCTGTTCACACACCAAGTATAAGCCTTCATGAATAATGTTCGCATTTTTTGCCCAGCAACTCTTACTTAACACACACAAATTAGTCTGAGTTATTGATTACAAACATTCTATTGAATTCTCAGAGGAAACTATAGCAAGAGATGTTCACATTAAGTTGATTGGTAATTCAAGAATGAAGGCTATTCAAGAGGGCCATTAGCAACTGGGAGCATAGAAATCCTCAATTTGTCAGATTATCCATTTTGCTGTGTTTACATCATATCTAAAAATGAATTCCTTCCTTTGATGCTTCGTGTTACATATTTTTATTGTGTAAACACCAGGAAGGATACACAGAGTAGGAGTTTATAGAAGAAAAACTATTCACATCAAAGCTGTAAACATATTTGTTCTTCTTATTTATGCTTAATAATTTGTCATTCACGAGGTGTGGGCTGTAAACCCCACAGTACAGATGAGACCACATGATCTCCGCTTGAAAGGCCTTGCGATGTAATTTAAGATGTAATGCAATGAAGATAAAGAGTACAACGGTATGGGCAGGATTGATGGAAGAAAAATGAAAGCACCACAAGTAAGATTACGCAGGTACCTACTGAAATCGATGGGAGTCTTTTCTCCTGACGGCAATGACCTTTGGATCAGGACCTAATTCACCAAAGGCTAATGCACAGTTGCCTTTGAAAAGAAGGGTTTTGTTGCTTTTTTTATGAACTAAAATAAGTAACTTAACTGAGGAACTAATTGTAGCCATTGCACAAGTGGGCCTTAAAAAGAATTTGAGAAGTCGTGACCTTACTTAAGAAGAGCTTACATGAATACAGGACAATTCTATTCATATTAAGACAATACGAACTCACTTTCTGCAGTTCTGAAGAAGTATTTAGACATGTTTTTAATGAATCTAGGTGTATTATTGTATTTGCAAAATGAGTATGCAGTTACACATTTAACTTGCACACACAACCACCGTACTTAAACAAGTAAAATGAGTGACTCGATATGTACATAGCTAGAGCTGGTAATTTTCATACCCATGTGGCCAATTTGTGTGCTACAGTGGTAATTAAGCAAGCTAATTAGAAATTCAATTGTACTCTTAAGCTCTTTAAATATCTGGCCCCTTCATATTACTAAGGAAATTACTGCATATTTATTTATGGAAGGCTGATGAAATGCACTAATGTTGAGGGCTGAGAGACATGGTATCTAAAAATTTGCTCTTTCTTCAAATATGTTGTTCAAATTTTATGTAAGGTATTTTGGAAAGTTAGGATAGGAAGGTTTACAAAACATTTGCCTAGAAGACAGAAAATCAAAATGCACCATGTAACGCTTGCCTGCTTGGTGTTGCACCCTGTCCCCCTCTAGTGGTGGCTAGGCCAGGTAGAAATTGATAAGGCTGCTGCAGGTTTGGTTAACAGAGGGGTGTGTTAGCTCAGAGAGCAGAGGCTTATGCATGAATCTCAAAAAGTCCCAATTTTGCTCCCTGCTGCTGCCCCCCTACGAAGGAGGTGCTGGCATTACACACCCCATAGATTCTCCCCTTAAAGTCAGTTTGCACGTATATTTAGGGAACAAACTTGCTTGTTTGATTGTGTGTTGAATGTTAAGATGTATGGAAAACTGCCTGATCATGGTTAGTTCAGTCAGTTGTCTCCTATACTATGCTCCCTATAATGCCTGTGCTGCACATATGCCCAACATTATTGAAACGTATGAAAAGTCAAGACAAATATTTGTGTTCTAGTTCAAAAACATGGTTTCATAACTACATCATTTCAGAAAAGGTGATAATTTCTTAACAGGGGAACATTAAGTACTCAATGAGTTAGTTATCCCTTATTCCAAAAATATCTGTCATCTTATCCAAATGTCTCTGAATAATTCTTGTGAGAAGCTCACATCTCAAATTATACTTTATCCTTCCACCCCCCTCCTACCCTCACACATAACTTAGAGAAAAATACCTTACTGAAAGCAATAGATGTCAACTGTGGGGATTAGTGAGAAATTAACATCACAGTCTCTCACTTCGTGACAGTTTATATACGGTTACCAGGTTTATAATGACTCTCAGTATTTGTAAACGTATCATTCTTGACAGTTCCTAGCCTGATTATGGGTCTTAGACTACCCTCTGTCTATGCACAGAACTCCCAACGATAGCACTCCAAACTGTCTGATTGTTCACAATCTTTTTTTTTTTTCTAACCATAAAGACAATGATAAACCCCAAGACAAAAGAAAAAAATCTCTGGTTTCTGCTTTTAAATTAGCAGCACTTAGGGGCACTGCAGGCTGGTAGTTTGCTTGATGGCAAAAAGTCTGACTTATTAACATTACCTTCATGGTAATTTTCATAACATTGTCCATAATGATTTGTGGTGGAACTTTTAAAAATTTCTTAACTTCTGCAAATAATCAGAGCGGAGTAGTTTTGAATATATCACTTTAGACTCTGTAATATACAGTAGCATATGTTGCAAAATGCTTATGATTTAGGAACAGTTCCTTAAATTGCTCTCTTTCTGGCTAACTCCGATAGAAACAGCTTGTGACTAAACAAAAGATGGCTCATTCTAATGTAGATGATGAGAGATGAATTAAGATAGTTAACTAAGTATTCTGAAGACACTGGCGTTTAGTTTGCATATTTGAATTAATGACTGGTTCAATTTATTTCACTGCTTCTTGGTTCCATTCAGGACATTTCTTATACAATCCTATAACAACTGGTTGAAATAAGATAGGAAAAAAGGACGCAACCCTGAAAACAAGATCACATCGTGGTTACAGTTTTACTGAGCTTACATTGTTTGTGCCATTTCTGTCTCTATATTTCATAGATTTATGAAATCTTGTTTCTTATGACAACCACAACTGATGACTGTTGAATCATCAATCAAACTTTAGATCATTCCTCTGTTTCTTGCACTTATTTTTAATGGACTATAATTTATTGGATTTTATGCAGAATGACAATTCAGACAGCGTGGAGTAAATTTTTGGGGTGGTGAGAGGGAAGTACAATATAAGCACAAAAGTGATTATTTGTTAATAGGATTTGTCTGCCTCCCTTCTGCCTATTACTTAGATAAGGTACAGCTGTGTCTTATTTACTGGGTAATCCTATTGGCAACAGCACCCTCTCAGCAAACACCACCACCATGAAAAACTCCAAAGAGACTTGGCCGTGTACTATGGTGGCTGTCTATGCAGAAGCCCCAGAGAAGGGCATGATGTTAGTATTTCAGTCCCTGAGCAAGTGACAAGCAGGCACACTGCAAAATGTGTAGAACTATCCTACTCCTCAGTGGCTCTTTATCAGCCAAGTCAAACGCAGCATGAGTATCAATAAGGTGGCCAAAGCATCTCCCATTTGAGAACAGTTTGCCATCATTATCACTCTAGCAGTGTTGGCAGCTCTCACTAAAGTGGGAGAAATGGCTTAAAATGCTACATTGAGACACATGTATTCTCCACAATACATCAGCTTTGTGTCTGAATGCCTGGGACCACATCTGTTACATAGAGAAAACAACCCTGTCTTCCCTCATGAGCTAAAAAAACAGTAGCAAATTGTCCATTCATCTATCTTTGCATGTTCTGATATTTCCACCTGTCATCGTTCTATCTGAATGAGAGGGCTTGCTTCCAACTGAGAGAAGAAATAGGTATGTAATGAATTGATAGAGAACTATAAACATGGGGAGAAGCACAAAAGATAACTCCTGCAATAATTACAGGGTACTGTCAGTTCAGTACACTTCCTATAAAAAATTATTAAACTTCTAATGCACCAGCCCATGGCCCATGACACTGAACAATAGACTATCCTCTTCCCTGGGGAGGGTTTTTTTTAGGAACAGTAATTAGAAAAGTGAGTTTTCAGAGTCCCAAAATAGAGACTGGGAGTATTGTTTTATACTCCACTATCCTGGCCCATATCTATAAGTTCAGACCTCACAAGTATTGTCAATGATTGCTTCCCCTCCTAAAGTTAGTTAGAGGGAGGTTTTGCAACAGGGTAAAATTTTAGTAAAGGCCTAGAGGAGGGACTTCTCCCTTTCACTGTGCAGTGGAGAGGAATTAGTGTTGCTCAGCACTGTATATTCCCATTTCCCACCCCCACTTCCACCTGCTCAGCTATTGAGCTGGATCTGGGCAGGGAGGAAACATTGTAGCTTCCTACCACTAGGAGGCAGCTCTTTTCCCCTGCCAGTGACTGGTCTCTGGAGCTGGCGCAGCATCTGTCACAGTTCAGGGCAGCTGCACCTTTATTCCCCACTCACGGTCCACCAAGAGCACCCACGGCTCCTCAGCCATCAACACTCTTGGACAGAGATCCACAGCGCTCTCTCTCTCTCCCACCTGATTGGGTGTTAAGGC
The DNA here is from genome assembly GCF_026122565.2 of Emydura macquarii macquarii. NCBI lineage: Eukaryota > Metazoa > Chordata > Testudines > Chelidae > Emydura > Emydura macquarii. The sequence continues at coordinate 11,014,776 of NW_027130208.1, read as the reverse complement.
TGCACAGCTCCCCGATTTATACTGTGATATTCCCAGCAAGCCAGACTGCCTAAAGGGTCAATGTCTGTGCTTTGCTTTCTCTCCAGAGGCTATGCCCAATGTATTGCCCCAGTTATAAGTTACCTCACAACTCTTTCTGAGCAAGCACATTTGTTCTTAAAGTGAAGCATAACAGATAAAACATTAAAAACCTACATTCATGCTAAAAAAGCTTACAGAGGCCACTCCCGACTCCAGCTTTGGGCTCTGATCAGTGTCAGTCCTTCAAAACACACAACAGGGCTTATCCCATATTACAAGTCCATAACTTTCTCCGATTCAGAACCAGAACCCAGGCTGGGCAGTTCTGCAGTTTCTTTATCCCTCCCGAGTCTTTAATCTCCAGTCTCTGGGAACAGATACTTAGCAGACAATCACCCTCTCCTCAGAGTGTAGCTACAAAAGGCTGTTTTTTTCCATAACCAGGAGTTGGGGAATTTACATTACCCAGTTCTTCGGTATTTCCTAGGAAATCCATTTCACGCTTGTTGGTCAAAAAGGCCGTTCTTGTCTGGCACATTTTTGGTATAGTCCTTTGAACCCCTAGCCCTCACACCACATCTCCTCCCTAGAGAGGATACATACAATCTCAGCCCATAGTAGTACATACATTTTGCATTTGATACAGTGGACCCACCGATATTTAACCTTAATTCAGTAAGGCTTCTCAAGGCTATAAAAGAAATTGACATATTTCTCAGAGCATCCTCCTGCCTTTCCACCTTTCTCCCACGGGGACACAGAGTGCAGAGCAGAGGAGCCCAGTTGGGTAGGATGAGATCCTTCTCAGCACTACTAGCACCTTCTCCCCACCAACCGAGGTTCAAGTATGAGGGAGAGGAACTTGGGGCGGGGAGAGACCAAACACAAGCAAAGCTCAGGGAAGATCTAGTGGGAGGAGGAGACTGGGGGAGTGAAATATCTTATAGGCTCATGGGTCTAAGACCAGCCCGCATCCCTCTGTATTGGTGGTAAAGTGAAATGTTGCCAAGCCTTGCAATTTTATCACAATACTCACAATATTTGTCATTTGTTTTTCTTAAAGCTTCAGTTCCTTGAATCATGTGATTTTGTGAGACTCTTAGCTTCCATTTAAAACAAAACGGTAAATTTCCCTAGCTCTTGTGATTCTGGAGACAGGCTTGAAAAGTGACACTAAAGGCTCAAAACCCACAAGGCAAATAAAATGTACCTCAAACGTATTATCTTCTAAGATCTCTGGTTTGTTAAACCAGTTTCTTGGGTATTGCGGTTCTGGCACATGAATTTTAAGCATGTGCAGTTGGCGGTACTGCCATGACAAGAGGCATAATTCTGTGGAATAAATTTCCCAGCAGGGATTTGTTACAATGACTGGGATTCCTAGTTTCAAAGTTCTTTCATCCTTGCTGGTGTCTAATTAGTTAAGAACATAAGAATGGCCATATTGGGTCAGACCAATGATCCATCTAGCTCAGTATCCTGTCTCTGACAGTGGTAGGTGCCAGATGCTTCAGATGGAATGAACAGAACAGGACAATTTATTGAGTGATGATGTGCAGTCCCAGCTTCTGGCAGTCAGAGGTTTAAGGACATTCAGAGCACGGGGGTTGCCTCCTTGACCATCTTGGCTAATAGCCATTGATGGACCTATCCTCCATGAACTTACCTAATTCCTTTTTGAACCCGGTTATACTTTTGGCCTTTACAACATCCCCTGGGAATGATTTCCAAAGACTGACTGCATGTGTGGGCAGAAGTACTTCCTTAGGTTTGTTTTAACTGCCTATTGATTTTTACAGTGTGCCCCCTGGTTCTTGTGTCATGTGAATGGGTAAACAACACTTCCTTATCCACTTTCTCAACGCCATTCATGATTTTATAGACCTCTATTATATCCCTCCTTAGCTGTCTCTTTTCTAAGAGGATGATCTAAGTTCTTTAATTTTTAATCCTTTTAACGATTCACTCAATTGGAGAGAGGGACAGAAGGTCAACAGGAGGTCCTTGATGTTTCCCAATTGAATCCTTGAAGGCTTGTCACCTTGGAAAACCCTAGAATGGTGCAGGACCAGTGGAAATTAATGTTGCAAACAGTGATGGACTATAAATTTAGAATTAGGAGTTTCAGGATTGCCACAAATTAACCCTTACTTCCAGCAATAATATTTGCTGTAAAAGTATTCCACATGCCGGTAAAGTGGATTTTTATTTTTTAATGAAGTGTAAGGGGTTCACACATGGTCTACGGTACTGGCATGATGTTACATCCAGTGAATTGGTATTGTTTTTCCAACGTATTCTTTTGAAGGTGATGACAGTTGATGCATCAGAAATGATAGCATGACTTTGTAACCTAGGTGCCATTGTTGTGACAGAGTCTGAAGGTAAGGCTCTTGATGGTGCAGTGTGCTTCTTCGATTTCTACTCTTCCATTATTCTATATTCAAATAAAAAAAGTCACCCACATATCTTCTGTCCTTGGCTAGTCTTGCATCCACTAAAATAAAATAAACTCCATCCCCACCCATATGGATATTAACAGCAAACTGTCATTTCACTTTAATTGGGAAGTCATAAATGTGTCATCCCCGCCTCCTCACTTTTTCATTTTCAGAATTTGTCATTGTTATCGTTTTTCTTCAAGTAAACAAAGTGTCTAGAACATCTTCTTTGATTCTCAAGCTTAGCTCCCATCTCTCTGCTTTTAAACAGAGAAATCAGGTCAAACCTTAATATATCACATGCCAAAAAAAAAAATCATATTTACAGCAAGTTAATGACTCAGTCTTGCCATCCTGTGAATTTTCTGCCATTTCATTTGCTCCATTGGTTCATCCATTTTCAAACAGCTTCATTTCCTGCTGGATCATTGACCGACTTTGTAACAGGTTCTCTTTCCATTGTGACCTTGCAAGGCAAATCTCATGTTTGTGAACAGAGAGATGGTATGGCCACCAGAAAGGCAAGTGTTCTCACAGACTTTAAGGTCAGAAGGGACCATCATGATCATCTAGTCTGACCTCCTGCATATTGCAGGCCACAGAACCTCACCCACCCACTCTTGAAATAGACCCCTAACCTCTGGCTGAGTTATTAAAGTCCTCAAATTTAAAGACTTCAAGTTATAAAGAATTTACCATTTACACTAGTTTAAACCTGCAATTGACCCATACTGCAGAGGAAGACAACGCCCCCCCCTCCCCCCCCCCCCCAGGATTTCTGCCAATCTGACCTAAGGGAAAATTCCTTTCCAACCCTAAATATGGCGATCAATTACCCTGAGCATGTGGGCAAGACACACCAGGCAGACACCTGGGAAAGAATTCTCTGTAGTAACTCAGAGTCCTCCCCATCTAGTGTCCCATTTCCAGCCATTGGGGATTTTTGCTCTTGGCAGTCTCCAATGGGCCACATGCCATTGTAGGCAGTCTCATCATATACTGCCCCCTCCATAAACTTATCAAGCTCAGTCTTGAAGCCAATTAGATTTTTTGTCCCCACTGCTCTCCTTGGAAGGCTGTTCCAGAATTTCATTTCGCTGATGGTTAGAAACCGTCGTCTAATTTCGAGCCTAAACGTCTTGATGGCCAGTTTATATCCATATGTTCTCGTGTCCACATTGGCTCTTAATTTAAATTAACCCTTCTCCCCTGGTATTTATCCCTCTGAGATATTTATAGCGAGCAATCATATCTCCCCTCAGCCGTCTTTTGGTTAGGCTAAACAAGCCAAGCTCTTTGAGTCTCCTCTTATAAGGGGTCCAGGGTACTAAAAATGCATTTGTGTATATGTTATTGTGTACCTCCTTTAGGTGTAGGGGGATGCTAATTTAATTCCTTTGGTTATTAGCACTTTTAAGAGCATTTCCTGGAGAGGTTCATATATAGTAGTTCAAACTAGATTCGCCAGGGACCAAAAGACAAAGAAATGATTTTTGGGTAAATAGCCTGTTTTTTAAACAGGCTCAGGGCCTTCTTTCGGATCCAGCAAGTGTATCAGAAAGTGACCCCTGGGCCATGGAGGGCCCCAGTTCTTAGGGAAGGGTTGGAAGGGCTGGGTCCTCTGATGCCACGTAAGTCTGGGTGCTGGTTCTGAGCTGAAGCGCTGATGAACTTGAAATCATAAGGAAACTCCTTGGGTGGGGTTTTGAAGGACTGCTCCTGCTAGGGCCTGGGTAATGGTTGGGGTGATTCTCTGTTAATCTTATTAACATGCATCTAGTTTTTTTATTTTATTTTTTTTTAAATATGGTTTATCTGTAGCACTTTTACCTTAAGAATAAAATAGTGTTGCATAAAATAAATTGTCTGGTAACTACAACTGAGGGCAGTCACACTGAAGAGAAAGCGAGCAGGTCTGGGGCTAAAACAGTGAAGGCAAGCAGAAGGGAGAGAGACATGTCTCTCCACCAAAGACAGATGAAGACTAGGGGAGCCAGAAGCCTGATCATGGGTGCACTTGCTGTGCCACAGAGGAGGAATACAGGTGCATTTGCTCTGGACTGTGACAGGGAGTAGCAAGTGACGGAAATGACCCGGGGAACGGAGTAGAGGTGTCTGCTGGAGGCCCGGTCTTACTATTGCCCTTGTTTAGGGGGCTCAAGATCCGGTCTTCCAGTGGAGGAAGTTAATTCCTTCATTACCAAAGGGAAACCAGAGCCAAGACCCTGGTGGAGAAAGGATTATTGAATGGTTAACTCACTGAACGAAGCATCTGGTTAGCCAGGGAGTGCAAAGAAGATTGGATTGAGCCGTGTATCCACAGGGCATAAAATTGGTTTGCCCAGCGAGGGAAGAAGGATTATTGAACCCTGACCCAGAAGGAGTGCAGACCGAGGTCCAGGAGACAAAGGAAGTCTTTGGTCTTGTTTGGACTTTTGTTTGGCTCTGAAGGGAGGATTTGATGATTTGGAAGGTCAAATCCCTTTACCGGAAGGGACACTGATGGTGATTTACCCTGCTGACAAAGTAAGGCTTACTCTAGGAGAAAAACCCCAAAGTGGCAACATTGAGGCACTGATGTCAGCGACAGTACAGTGTGACTGCCCACAGTTGTAGATCCCAGACAATTTATTTTATGCAACACTATTTTATTCTTAACGTAAAAGTGCTGCAGGCACTGATGTCAGTGATAAGTACATGCTATAGACATGACACTGTATGGGCCCTACACTCCTATTAAAACCATTGAGAGTTGATGCTATTTTTATAATATTTGTGCTTTTATACACACACAAATTGCCTACTTAAATAAGCAAAGCAGAGTGACTACCCTTGACCTACATAACTTTGGGGATGCAGGAAATCCAATTGACATGTGACCAGTAATTTATATAATTTTCAGAGCAGCAACTAGTACAAGAATTTTCCTGCACGAAAAGATTTATAAAACACACTTTATTCTATAATAATTAGAAGTGGGGGTATGAAAGAACCACTCTCCTGGCATCGCAAAGTCTGAGTTGCACCTAAGGAACGGCTGTGTCAGACATACTATGCTTTGAACTGTGAGGAAAATAGGGTACATGACACATGGATGCCTAATAACATCTCCGAGAAGTCACATTCACAGTCATAGTCAGCAGATTAACATTTTAACAAGAAGCTGTCCCACTGGGATTACCTCTTTCAGAGGACTGAGAAAACACTTCAAACTGTGCTGAGGAACAGAAAAACTAGGAAAAGAAAACTCTCTGTGTTAGACCCTTTAATACCAAAGAGTCCTTTGAACTTTGTTTGGCAGTCGTGCTCATCTCATACACAGGAAAGATACTTGGAGTGGGTGTTTCCCATGCCAGCAAAACTGCAAGGCTCATGATCCTTTAATTGAACCTGACAGTTGTGTAACCCATTGCTCAAAGCATCCCTTTATGTGCCTAAGCCACAGAAGATGAGTCTGCTACAACTCCCAACTAAGGGGAGCATCTTATGCTCCCAGCTCTAGTTTAATTCCTGGTGATGTCCAAGAGACATTGCACTTTTATCATCCATGAGTGATCTTTGCATGCACCTCACTGTGTAGCTTGCTAGAAATCTCTTCTCACCGTATAATGGCATGGAAGGAGTCAAACTTCATAGTGGAGCTGGATCAGGCACCACAGGTCTTACAGCTCAGTCCACTGGGTTGTTATGAACTAGGAAGTTCTGACCTGCTGCCCAGTGACCTGCTAACAGTTGCCAGAACTAGAAGCTCAACTCCGACAGAGGACCCTAGTTCTGAGATCTGATTGGCAGAATTCTGGGGATGCTGATTTGTTCCCTGCTTCTATTTAGACCAAGCACAGGAAGAGGTATTTGTCTGTGCCATTGGTTTTCCCTGATTAGGACTGCTTCCCTTGTGCTACCTGCTCCTACTGCCTGACTTTGACCTTCTGGTGACCCGACCCTGCCAGCCTCCTGACCTTGGTGTCCCCTCTGGCCTGTCTTGGACTCTGAGTTCCTGGTATCTGAGCCAGCCTGGCTTCCAACTCCTGCTCTGACCACTAGGTCAGACCACCCACATCCTGGTTATGTACAGCTGCTACAGAATGTGATGCTTTTTGACACAACAATGCCTTCCTGACCATTAACTGTAATGAGCATGTTCAGTGGCCAGAAAAAACGTTTGGTCAGAAGTTTCTCTCCTTACAGTAACAGGATGGAAATGTCAGTGTAACATAAACGCCAAAGGAGAACCCTTCGCAGGATAGGCAAAGTACCAGGGAACAAATAACTGCAAATCCCAGCAGCTTTCATTCTAAGACATCAGGGTGACAAATGCATTTCTACAGTAGAATTTCCAGCACAGACAACTGTGCCAGCATCTTTTTTGCAATAGCTATAATGATTTGCAGTCTAGAGGGGAAAATAAGAGGAAGAGGGAGTTTTGTTGTTGAATCACTTCATCACATTATGATTTCAAATAATCAGATTACAGACCAGTCATATTTCTTTCCCCCATAGTTAAATGTAAAGTACCAGAGACACACACACTAAAGAATTATTTGTACTATATTTGGTATACTCTTTTCCATATACAGTAGGTTCTCTTTAAATCTAGGATTGTTTTTCCATTGGGATTGAGAGTGAGAAAGAGAATTTACTATAAACTCTCTCTCATGTGTTAACCAAATATTTTTTTCATTTAATATTTGATCAAATATCCTTTCATTTATTTGAACATTGACAGTAATACAACGATGAAGGCATTTGGCTGATATTTTTATATCTTGAGTTTTGAACCCAGTTCTTTATTAAATGACTTTACAGAAACACTAACAGACTGCAGAGGAAAGACCTTCATCAAAATTGGGGGTGGGAAATGTGGAATAAATTTAAAATAATATATTATTTCATAATGGGGGAGGGGGGAATAGTGACCCTTTACTCCCTGTGCTTAATAACTAGACTTTACAGTTACTCTAAAGAGCTGCTAAGAGAAGAGAGAAACCATGCAAAAATGTGATTCGTTCATTTGGAAATTGGAAGTGATCAGAGTGATGTTTGAAAAGCTAATATTTTTACATTTTGAGAGAGAATCTTGATCCTTTAACATAAGACTTATAACAATGCCAGACTGCTGCTGAGAAGTGAGACTATTTTTAAAAAAGGCAAAATTCCTTCATCTCAAAATTGAAAAGAAGCAGAACATTTTTAGAAGAGTAACTTTCAAGCAGCCGGAATAATTAGAAAGCCTTTTACATTGAAGATTTGTGAGTCTCTTCATCCTGAGCTTTAAAAAATATTAAATATTCTTTAAAAACTCGTTTTACTTGCTTTCAGTTTTTATTCAAATGGATTCTGCACTCTCACTTCAAGAGCTCAAGTCAAATGGTAAAAATATTGATCTTTGAGAAATTTCTCAACCATTCATTTGAACTTTTAAAGAAAACATTTCTTTTTTAAACCTTTTTTCCTTAGATTTTGTCATATTTTACCATAAATTATTGTTTGGAACCAGTTACAACATGTCACTTGGCACAAACTTGTTTTGTGTCCGCTTCCAGACAGAGCGGCATGGTGTGAAATTCCTGCTTTTTGAAGGGGAAAAAACAACAACCGAGGAGAAATAATCACAAAATGAGAATTCCTGATTCACAGGGATGAAGCTTGCTGTGACCTACGGATGGTCCCAGGATGTCCACAGGGACTACTTGTTACCAGCTTGTTTTCCCCTGCTCACCCACTTTCTTGTTTAATACTTGATGAAAAGATAGGTTGATCTGGGTGACTTAGCAGCATGCTCATGCACACATGGATTCAGAGAGCTCATCCTCATGCTTGTATTTGTTAAGAGTGGGAGCAGTGGGACATGAGGACATGCTTGAGAGCGGACTACAGGCAATACTGACTGTGTTGAGTTTCTGATAGTTGCTGAACACCTGGTTTCTTCCCAAACCCATTTACACCACTCCTACCAACCCACTGCCACAGAGATGGGCGAATCCAAATCTTGACGATCAGTGTACCCAGCACACACATGTCTTGGCTCCTGTAGGTGCCCATCAGAGTTATCAACTGTTGGGTGCTGTAATAAAGAGCTCCAAGACAGGCTGTAAAAGACGAATATAAAAATAACCTGTCCCCAGTAAGTAAGGAAGAAGTGAAGAAAATGGATCCTGTAGTCCTTAGTGAGCTAAAATTCATTTTAACTATAGAGGGAGTGTTACCTGAGTGAAGAATGAGGGTTTAGCCCCAAAGTTTCACTGTGGTGTATGGATTCCCTTCCTCCATCCTCAGTTCTACTAGTAGATCTTGTATTTATTTTATTTCTTTGTTTTTAAAGTAATGCAGCTGTAGAAAGTTTCTCCCTTTTACCAGCCATGAAGCACTGGTACCACCTGTTCCTCTGTGACTGTCACAGCTATATAAAAAGACTTAGGCCTTGTGTTCAAACAGTAATTGTAAAGTTATTAGCAATGCTTCATCTGCTATTTTGCATTAATGAATAAACTATATCTTGCAAAAGGCACTGTGAGATTTCATAGCCCTCACATTAACTGTCCAACAAAGAATTTCTACCCAGGACAACTGAAAATAAAAAATAAATCCTATACTTGAAAGGCCAGGGAAACAGTGGGTTAGTTTGAGTCTCTAGCACACAGCCTTTGGTGAGGGTCCCAGGGTCCACTAATCTATGCTTACTCCAGGAGCATACTTATCTGTTGCTGTGCTGGTCTGCAAGAAGAGGGGGTGGATGGAGTTTAGGCTCCACCCATTCCACTGTCCTCTCACCTCCACACCACCTTGCTCCAAACAGGGAGTAAATGGTTGTGCAGCACCCATTTGCTGCTGAGCAGTCTGCATAGTGGTGTATGGGAAGTTCATACTCTTCTGTGTGGGCATTTCACCCAGGGCGCAATTTAGTCCATTGTGCTGAATGCTTCTACGGTGGAATGGTTGACTTTACGAATGATAAATCAATACATTTCACGTAATACATCTTTATTTAGCACACACTGAGAAAAAGGTAAAGGCTATATTTCCAGATGAAAATGAATTGAGGGGGGGAAAGACTCTTTCTTCTAACTTGGTACAGTAGTTGTGGCTGTTAATCATCCTCTTTCCATTAGATTGTGACTGGCCATTCTACATGTCATCTTTCTCCATTATATTGCTATTATACAGTAACTTGATTTCTTCTCTGGTTTCCTAAGAATGTACCTGGGGGACTCTGCAGGTCTAACTTTTCCCCCAAATATTAAATACAGTATGTGCTGCCTGTATGATTTTTTTTTTTTTTTAGTGGCTATCTTAGCCCATTAAGGCAAGTTTGCCTTGATACATACAAACCCCAAGATTTCTTTGTGTTGCTTAATGCTGTGGGTCTCAACTTTTCCAGACTACTGTACCCCTTTCAGGAGTCTGATTTGTCTTGCCTACTTCAAGTTTCACCTTACTTAAAAACTACTTGCTTACAAAATCAGACAAAAATACAAGTACAGTACACTACTGGTGAAAAATTGCTTACATGTTGTCTGTATTACATTTTTCAGTTTGTACTCAGTTTCTTAGTGCTTTTTATGTAGCCTGTTGTAAAACTAGGCAAATATCTAATTGATATACCCCCCTGGAAGACCTCTGCCTACCCACAGGGGTACGCATATCCCTGGTTGAGAACTACTGGCTTAATGGAGTGTTACAACAACCTTATGATGGAGAGAGGCTTATCGTATGCTGGGTTATAATGATGTTATGGACCGGGATAAACCTTATTATGGTTAGTCGTAACCACCACCTTTCATTCAGGATAAATGTAAAGAAGCCATTGTAAAGACGTGGCAGAAACAATAGCAGGAACATCCAAATCACAGGCACGTGAAAAAGCTTGAGTAGAAACTGAACTCTGTAGTCCAAAAGGTTTCAAATGCAGGGGCTATGGCTTGGATTGGTAGAGTTATTTTTGTGAGAGAGAGAGAAACATGGCACAAAGGGAAGACACACAGACATCCAGAAAGTCAAGCAGCCAGTAATAGATGTGCTGGTACTGTGGCCCTTAGAGAAAGCTGAGAGTGAGCTTTTTTGGGCACAGAGTTCTGGTTGAAACAGCAGGTTTGAAACAATGAGCGAAGAAACTGTCTTCTGCTGCTTGATTCCTGCTGTGTTCAGAAAACCAGGACTTTCTGTACCATCTTTGTAAATCAACAAGATTGCATCATCTCTCTCACCTAGTTCTTCTAACTGGGAAAAACCACAACACCTGCAATTTGGCTACTATTTAGTTGGCATCAAGCTCATCAGTTAAACTGTTAAATCGGGGAGATCATTAAAATAACAGCATCAGAACTGCTGCTACTGTGACCATAATCCAATTCCCACCGAAATGAGTGCAAGTTTTCCCTTGACTTTCAAGGGAGATGCATCAAATTCTATAATTGGTGATGGTGATGATGGACAATAATAACAAAGTGGTTGCAATTCACATCTTTACAGTTACAGACCTACTTAAACTATCTTCACAGTAAACTGCAATTAATGTGGTAACTTTATCTACTCAGCTGGGCAGAACTGTAAAACTGAATGACAAACATGATTTAAACTCTTTGGGGCAGAACTTGTTCTATGTTCATACAGGGCCTAGCACAAAGGGATCCTGGTCCAGGTCTTTGGGTTCCTAGAAAATGATAATACAAATAATTGATGATGATGATGAGCATTGAAGCCAAATCCTATAAGTATCCCTGGAACATCCCTGGAACTCGCATTGAAGGTGCTAGGAATTCTGCATGCAGCCTGCTGGCAGGACAGGCCTTAATCTAATAAAATAAATTTTAGATATTATACATAGATACTGAAAGAGCTATTTTTATCGATTCTGAAAGATCCCCATTTATCTGTGTTTTATTAATGGGTAGTGAGTCAGATTCTATTATATTTCTTTTGCTAATTTATAGCAATGCGCTTTGTGCCACATACATGTAATAAAATCTGGGACCCTGCACACCTGTTCAGAGGAATTCTAAGGAATGGATTTTTTAAAAAACCATGATTTATTGTGAATTTGTTTTTAAAGTCAGTGGAAAGTTAAAGATGCTCAGCAATTTGCTGGAGTCACTCCATAATTTGGAGGATCTGGCTTTGAGATTATAATCTCTCCAAGGCAGAGACCTCATCAGTAATTGTCTATGAAACACCATGCACACCAATGACACTGTAGAAATCTTAAATAGTAATAAATCTCTGTGATGTGAAAGAAGCTGTGTATTTCCAGCTGTTCATCAAGGCTCATTATACAAGATGATGGTCTCACCATGATGCTGGGCAAAAATATTATCATTATTATATTTAATTTATACAGTGCCTAGACTTAAACCCACACAAAACTATCAAGTAGTTTCTCTTTTTTTTCCTTGTTGATGATTCTTGCTGTAAATACCATCTGTCAGGCTCTTATCTTGTTCCTCTTTATCACGTCCTTGTCACGTAGTTTGCACTAATCTAGTCCCCTTAGAAGAGTGTAATATTTAAACTAGATACACTACCACTAAGGGTTAAATTCCCTTCTATTTCGAAGGATCAGTGTAAGGTCTATTCACTGCTTACATCCGCTTTAGCCATATTTTGAGTACCTAAGGGGAACTTAAATTGAGCAGTGGCTTTTTTGCTGGCACGCTGCACACGGGTGAATTTCACTTAGGTGCTTCCCTAATATAATTTGTATTTATCCTAATATTTCAGAACTTGGAAGATTTTGAACCTGGGACTTTAGATGGTGGTAGGCAGAGCAGATGGTGCTGTGTTTTCTTGAAATATTTTCCTCCAAAGACAAAAGAATCTTGGGTAGAAGTTGGACTCATTATATAGAATGAAAGATGTGGGGTATCTTTGCATAACTACTTAGTGTATAGCTGTTGGGACAGGTACTCACTCTGAATCCCAGTGATAATGAGGAAAGATGATTCTTACTATTTACATATTGCTAGAAACATGCTCACTATTGGCATATTTCAGAAAAAAATTACATCGCCTTGAGCTCAAGATGAAGAAAGACAAGTGCAATATAATAAAGACATAAGAATTCAATTCAAAATCTCCTATTAATTTGAAGAATAATTAAATCAAAGCTCTGTTATGTACTTTAACTGGAGTAATAGTCTATAAAATATAGAACTAAGAAGAGAAGACAACACATCCCAGTGTGTTAAACAAAGAAGAGTGTAACTCAGTGGATCTAATCATGTCAGTAAAGATACTTGCATGTCTATGTTCCTATTTGGGCCCTACACCGTGATTAATGGAAGGAATAGTGTGACATACAGAAGTGAGATTTAGGAACTTTTCCTGGTTTCCTGCTCCACTTTCCTCCATGACTTTAATGAAGTTCCACATGTGACATTTCCCCACCTTTTATTCCCCCTCCCATTTTATTTTCCATTGTATAGAAACCAAGTCCTTTTCCAGTAGAAATGTTTCTTCTACAATGCTAACGTAAAACCATCTTTGATCACTATTTTTTTTTTCTGTAAAATGTCTTTCAAAACCACCTATGCGGTAGAATTTCAATTTATGGGCACCAGACTTATAAACACCCACTAAACAAACCATTTTTCCTGATGGAAGGGGGGACAAAAATCACATTACAAAAGCGATGGCGATAGAGAACAAGTTGGCATCTCTTTACATACCAATGCCTTCGGTACATTGAAAATCACTTTGAAGTGGGTCGAAGGACAAGAAAGAAGTGATGCAGTGCCCCATACTGCAATGTATGCACCGTACTTATTGTAATTTTGAGATGTTCAATTTTATGAACTCATGAATCCCCAATTAGTTTGTAAAATAGGTTTCCACTACATTTTATTTCACTCCATCACAAACAATTGAAAAAATATTGAAAAAATCTTTAAAATGTATTTTTTTTTTTAATATGAGAACAATATTCTGACATTCATTTACAGAGGAGCTCTAGCAGCAAACTTCAAACCCTGTTTCTGAATACTTCGAAGTTCCTGAGTCTCAGGTACTGGTGTTTTCAAAGGGCTATAAGGGACTCAACTCCTACTGAATTTCAAGGGGAGTGTGATGGGATATGCAAACCACAGCATAGCTAAGCCCAGCCAGCATTGCCCTGACACACTTGCAGCAAATGTTCCATCAAGTGGAGCACTTAACAGAGAGAGGAGCAGCTCATTTGGGTCGCAGAGTTGGAAGGCAACTGACCTGCAGCCCACAGCTCCAGTAGAGCTGAAGCAGGCCCCAGGTCTGGCATCACTGCCCTAAAGAAGAGTCTTCCGTGATGGACAGAGGGCCCCAACCCCAGGACAATCAGAGGAAGGGGGGATATCTCCCATCCCCCTTATCCCACCAGTGAGTCCTGGACATTAAAAATCCCCTCCCCACAACCCCCCCTGCCAGCCACAGACTACAGCGTAACTACTAGCCCACGCTCCCCTCGTAACCTCCGGGGGCACCCTTACAAAGAGTCAGGAACCTGATACCTCCTTAAGCTTCTTTTGAAAATCTCAGCCACACCCAATTAAAAAAACAGGGATCTGAGATCTTAAGTGGGACTTAAATGACTTTGTGCTGGCCCTCTGTACAGGGTGGATGTCACTTCCTGTGAGCCGTTACTCATGTATCTAAGTGTTTGCAGGTTTGGATACTTAGTGATGGGAGATGCACTTGTAAATATTATTCTAAATTACCAACTAGAAGTAAACCTTATATGTGTTGTTCCTGGAAAATACCCTACTATGAATTTACAGCCAATAAAAAGAAGTTCAGATGAATAACCCCTTTAGAAAGATTTATAATCATTCTTTAATATATATATATATTATATATATATAGATATATATATATTAAGTGATTTATAATTATCTGGACAGTGTGTGATGTCTCTAACGAACTGCACAAAAACTGAACTGAACCTGATAAATCTGGTTTTGTTACTGCAGTCCTGAATAAGGGCTACAGAATTGGTTTTATAATTTGCCATTATCCAGTATTCATGTTGGCAGATATTTATCAAAATGGATATCTTATAAAAGAATTTATCGTGAGTTAATATATCTGTAGGCGGTTTGAAACCCCTGGTGATTCAATGCCCACACTTGTCCCATTGATTTGTCCTTACAATGCCCCAATAAAAAGCATACATCTTTCAGGAAAAATATACAGCGCTGTAAATTTTTGTAAAGAGAGAAAAAGAATTGAGATTACACAATACAAACTACAGATGACAGTTTTGTTGTGCAAAGTAAAGCATACATATTTGAAGCCACTTGTTCTTCAATAAATAAAAATGCTGATTTTTTTTTAGATGAAGAAACTGTGTTTAGACTTTCATGATTACCTCAACCTACCTACATAAATGAATTGCAATCCTATTGTCTTGTTCTATGTGCTTTCTAATAGATTAGCTTCTGATACTGACTGGTGAAAAGAAACATCTTTCAGGGGAATTAATTTTAAAATTTTATGAGAAATCAGATGTGGGGAAAGAAATGAACTCATTTTGCTTAAAATGTAGGCAGGCACTTCAGTGAGGTTTTGAAGTTTGCATCTGTGTGGTGAAGCAATCTGAAACTTAAAGTTGAAATGATTCTCTACTGCATCCTGTTTCTCAGGTACAAGGAAGCTACTGAAGTTCCCTGGTCCTTAGGCTTTACTCTGGCCCCAACATAAGCTAAAGTTTCCAAGGGCTCTTCTAATTTGTGACAACTAATAATGGTTCCCAGTGGAGCACACACTTATTGAGAGTAGCCAGAGTACAGTAGTCATCCAGCCACAGTCCCTCTTGTCCTTTCGTGTCCCTGGCATCTCCTCTACATCAGGTCCAGGACAGACGACAGAATAGGAGGTGGCTAAACCAGTTCTACTTCAACTGAGGACTTCCCTCATGCCAGGGGAATTCCCAGGTGGCAAGATGCAGCTTTGCACTGCCAGTGTGGATCAGCAAATAAATCCAACAAACTTCCATGCAAGCTGCGAAAATATACCAGGAGATCTAGATAACTGCTGATTTGTACCAGTCTCTTTATTAGTGATCAAGAAATACATCACTTTCCAACAATTGAACTAAAACAAAATATCTTGGCTCAGTAGTCTAACAAAACAAAACAGACACAATCCACAGCACTATACTGGAGTGAAATGCCATAGCATATGAGCTGTCTCCTTAACCTCTGGGAACATAATTCCCAGATTGAAACACTTCTGTTATGATGTTCCTGAATTCTTTCTGCAGCCTGTCTGTGTCTCTTCATCATTAATGTTGCTAAGTTTCAGAAAATCTCACCTTCTGTATACTTTTGAATCTTTGCTGTAAGCAACTCTGTAAATAAGTGTTCCAGAAAACACATCTCAGCTTGACATGACTATATGTAAAGGATGAAATCCTGGCCCCACGGAAG
Organism: Emydura macquarii macquarii; assembly: GCF_026122565.2. Taxonomy (NCBI): domain Eukaryota; kingdom Metazoa; phylum Chordata; order Testudines; family Chelidae; genus Emydura; species Emydura macquarii. Next base: position 10,998,923 of record NW_027130208.1, on the reverse strand, counting down.
TCAGTGGGTGTTTTGCTATAGACTTCAGCAGAGCCAGGATTTTACCAGTGCCTTGTGGAAAATAAGATAGAGGCTTCTACCCTTTCTTTGGTGAAGGCTTTCATACTCTACCTTCATTTCTGTCAATATGCAAAAACATTGGTCATTAAAAAAACTTTGCTTTTTGACTAGTTGCAGCATTGGTTATTGTAATATCTTGTGCACATTGCAAAATGGTACTTTTTCTTTTGGAAACTCATTTCTGCTGATTCATAACTATAAATAAAAATTCAATGAGCTGAAATCTGATGATTCTGAGACCCCCAAATGAACTTGTGCTGCTATTAACTTGCCTGGATGCGTGTGAGACCCTCTTAATGTATTCAGTGCCTGTATCTGCAAGAAGAGGCAGTTAGGTTCATTTGATAGAGCACTGGATTGGAATTTTGGGATACTTACGTTCTCTTCCTAGCACTACTACTGCCCTGCTGTGTGACCTTGAGCTAATCACTTTGCCTCTGTTTCCTTTCCCACCCTTTGTCCATCTTCATTTAGATTATAATCTTTTCAAGGCATTGATTATCTTTTCCTGTGTGTTATATACAGAAGCTAGCACAATGAGGCCTCTGGATGCTATCACAATATGAACACTTAGGTATGTGAGTAGGTTTACTAATAATGATATCCCACTCAGTATACTGGAATTACTCACATGCATAAGTGTTTGAATTCCAAAGACTAGATCATCACAAAGTTCCACAAAATCACTACAAAGGTGGAGGGGAGGGGGATGGATGGAAGACCATTGTAAGGGGAACATTAAAGAATATCTATCCATCCATCCATCCAGGTATGGCAAAAAAAAAAAAAAAAGAGGACCAAAGCAACATAGCTTTCTATGGCAAGCCATATGTAAAACCCTACTTCACCAAGAATGTTTACTGTCTATTAGATAAGATAATCAAAGTCCACTCCAAATGTGTTGAAAGCAATCGTGGGCAAACCTCCAAAAGCTGATGGTTTACTACAGCTTGGATAAGAATCCAAATATGGAAGCTTGTTCCAGAATATGTCAAAACATCTCTAGGTGCCAAAATCTAGGAGGATCTGATTCAAAATGCAGATGTACCATATGTTGTTATTAATTTACTGAACTCTGTCAATTTTTAAAAAGGTTTTGTATCATTTTGCATTTTGAAAAAATGTTCAGGTCATTTCTAATTTTATCAGAATTTGTAAAACTCCAGGAGCCTGATCAAACTCTCATTAAAGTTAATGGAAAGACGTCTGTTGACTTTAATGGGAGATAGATTAGGGACAAATTTTAAACCCTATTTTGTTAACATGTTAATTTTTTTTTCAACTCAGTGTTTTTACCCAAATCTTTTAAATAATGTTAAACTTCAATATGATCTTTACCATTAATATTTAACAAGCTTAGCCTCTTTTAGATTTCATATCACAGGCTTGTAAAAATTTTGTTGTTTCATGCATTATTATTATTATTTTATTAACTAATAAATGTGGTAAGTATTCTATTTTCTGTATTGGAGAATGTTGTATTATTTTTCTGCATTCAAAACAACATATGCTTAATTAGATCGTGAACTCAGATCCATAGATATTAAGGTCAGAAGGGATCATTGTGTTCATCTAGACTGACATTTACATAACACAGGCCATAAGATTTCCATGAATTAAGTCCAGTTTGAACTAGAAACAGGAAAACAGTCAGTGATGGAGAATTCAGTACGAACCTTGGTAAATTGTTTCAATGATTGATTACTCTCACCATTAAAAATCTGCACCCTGTTCCCACTCGGAACTTGTCTACCTTTCACTTCCAGCCATTAGATCATGTACCTTTTTCTACTAGATTGAAGAGCCCATTATTAAATATTTGTTCCCCATGTATATATTTATAGATGGTAATCAAGACACCCCTTAATTTTCTCTTTGTTAAGCTAAATAGATAGACTCAAAGAACTCTATCACTGTAAGGCATGTTTCCGAACCCTTTAATCATTCTTTATCTTTATATTCTTTATATTAATCATTTCTCTTTGCTGAACCCTCTCCAATTTACCAACAAATTTCTTGAATTGTGGGCACCAGAACAGGGCACAATATTCCAGCAGTGTTTGCACTATTGTCAAATATAAAGGTAAAATAACCTCTTTATTCCTACTTGAGATTCCCACATTTATTCATCACAGAATATCATTAGCCCTTGTGAACACAATGGGAGCTCATGTTCAGCTGATTATCCACCACAATCCCTAAATCTTTTTCAGAGTCATGGCTTCCCAGGATAGAGTCCCCATCCTGTAAGCATAGCTGATATTCTTTGTGCCTAGATTTACATTTAGCTGTATTCAAATGCATATTGTTTGCTTGACCAAGCATTTGAGATCGCTCTGAATCAGTGACCTATTCTCTTCATTGTTTACTACTGGCCCGATTTTTGTGTCATCTGCAAACTTAATCAGTGATGATTTTATGTTTTCTTCTAGATAATGGATAAAAATGTTAAACAGGGTAAGGCCAAGAACTGATCCCTGCAGAACCCCACTGGAAACACAGTGGCTCAAGGATGATTCCCCATTTACAATTACAAGACCCATCAGTTAGCCAGCTTTTAATCCACTTAGGTTTTGCAATGTTAATTTTATATGTCTAGTTCTTTAATCAAAATGTCATGTGGTATCAAGTGCCTTAGGGAAGTTCAAGTATATTTTGTCAGTACTATTATCTTTATCAACCAAACTTATCATCTCAACAAAAAAGATATCAAGTTAGCTTGACAGCATCTATTTTCCATAAACCTATGTTGATTTGCTTAATTACATCACCCTCTTTTAATTCTTTATATAAGTCTGCATTCATGTAGTATGTCATTGTAGAAACTTCCTAGAAATCAGATGCCTTTAAAAGACTATTGTGGATCAATAATATTGAAGAGTTTGTCTGTTTCTAAACCTCAATATCTCTTTTTTTTCTTTATCTCCCCACCCCCATATAATAGTGACAATAGTCAAATCCCTGTTGTGGAATTTTGCCTGTGAGACGTTTTAAAAATAGCTTCTAATTCTAAGGAACAAGACAACCAGTAAATTGTTCTATTTTTTGCATTCTTGTTTAAAAAATGAGCCAGACTTCAGTTTTGTGCCAGATTTATATTTGCTTAAAATAAACTTCTACAGTTAAGGGATTTGCTGCTAATTTTTTCACCAAGGGCCAGATGCTTTCCCTACATGGGTTTTCCCCCTGAGTGGTTCAGCGTTTTCTTTAGATATTTGCATGTGATCCTTTCCCTGAAGATGTTAACGGAGGTTCACCATCTGGATCTCCTGACCTCTCAGCCTCCTTCCATCCCTCTCTGAGTCCGATCCTCTTCCACATACCCCAGAACAGTTGTACTACTCTCAGCCACCCTCTCTTTGCAGACCCTGAGGGCAGCTTTGGCCCACATTTATCTTAGGGATATTTAACAAGAAAAAGTTATTAGTGGTGTCTTCCTCCTGACACTTAGAAAATAAATGGCAGTGCTAGATATTGACTATCTATTATCAGTTTCTAATGATGCTGGGATGGTGCAGGAAGATCAGCTATTTTGCTTCATTATTTTTCATGACTATTTTTAATTCCCTTCCTTTCCCCATTCCCCAAAGTCCCAGTTATTTCATTGGGTATATTGAATATGCAACCAAGGCAGGTTGAAATCCTTAGGGGCTAAACTGTGACTCAGCCTAGGTTCCTGTGCAGGACTTTTCCCCTGGGCCCCCCTAACACCCTGACACAGACTGACTGGTATACAAGAGTCGGCATGCCTACTTACTCCTTCCCCAAAACAGGTAGATGGGGAATGGCAGGAAATGGGTGGAGACTTTGCTCCACTTCCACTATCCCGCTCACTGACCTACTTAGCTGGCATGGGACGTGTTGCTTTGTGCTGCTGATATAGGCCAGAACCAATTGGAAAGCACACAGCCCCATGGGCTATCGCTGAGTGGTTCAGCTTACATATTCCCCTCCACACACACACACACCTGTACCTCCCCCAGCCAGCCATGCATAGGGCTCAGCCTAGAGTCAAATTCTAGCCCTAAATAATTTAAATTCAAAATCTGTTTGTTTCAGTGGGTGACTTCAAAGGAAAGGAGGAACAAAGCAAGAAAGTTTTTGCACTACTTATTGAAAATATCTCCAACATAGCTGCCAGAATATTTCCAATATATATGTCCAGAAATGTCCCAGAAGGATTATCCATCAACACTGCTGGGTAGAAAAATTCCAGTTGAAGGTGTTATTGATTGTTATTACACAAACCAGCCTGAATCAAGACAGCATTTCTGTTTGCCTGTAACATTAATCAGCTCTTTATAAATCCTTGTTTGTGATGGGGTAGAGGGAGATGGAAGTCAATGGAGCTCTGTAATATGTTTTACTTTAAAAGTGCAGGAATGCTTGAGATAATTGACTTTGAGTCAGTTTAACAGAGTGGAGTTAAGATCTGTTCTGATTAACTAGCGCACCATTAACTGCTTTGGCAGTTTTTTTGTAGCAGAAGTTTTTAAAAAATACATTCATGAAAATCACAGAAATCATTTGATTTACTTTATACTTATAGACATGAAGCATGGACTTGGCATTAGCTCAGTTCTCTCACTAATTGGTCTGAAGGGTTATTAGATCCTTTACCACTCACAATAAAAGGCAGTCTTCTACTGAACACCTAATCAAAGCAAAACCCTACGGAGCAAACCAAGTAAAATTTACCTCTAACTCCTCTGAAGACATCCCTTTTGTCCTTCACACAATCCAGCCCTCTAGTGCCACTGCTGTCCTCTAGCCCAACACTAAATCAATCCTGCCTCTCATCATTTCCCAGGTGAACATTTAGCACTCCCTAGAAGGCTGTTTTACATTGACATTTCCCCCTATCACATTCAGACCTGGTGTCATCTTTATTATTTGAACCAGAAGTATTAAATCATGGAATAAACCGCATGATTTATGTGAAAGAAAGAAATCATGCATCAGGAAGCTTTAAATGTATTATTATTTTTCTTAATTCCTTCCTTTTAGCGCTATAGCATGTCATTCGTTGCACCAGACATTTAGAACTTGGCAGACTGAGAGGCATTTTCCACAGGCTGCCATCATTCCTCCTAGTGAAAGCTACCTTTAGGCCCAGAGATATTGAATAAGCTTTTGTTACACTTGTACGGCATGCCTCAATTCTTCATTTCTTGGCTCTCCCACTTCTCATTAGACTCAAGTCCTTTCGTTTTTGGTTTTTATTTTGTTTAATTTTCCCAGGAATTTATCAGTGTTTATTCCAAAAATTTTAAAAGGAAGCAAATCAGTGCAAAAAATTAACTGGATGATTTTCTGGGTTAATCGTGGGGGACAGGAGGATAGAAAAAAAGCAACAAATAAGAGCATTGAAAGTAAAAGCAGTTAATGCTGTGGTTTATTTCGTAAACCGTATTTAACTGCATTTTGACATACATATATGCATCTGCATGTTTGTGTTTATCCTCCACTGCTTTTCCTTACTTTAACAGACAGCCTCACATAAACAATTAGACTAATTTATTATTAACATAAATACATCTATCTAATGTAATGTATTGGCTTTTCTTAACATAATCTGTATTTTCATGTCCTTGAGTGGTCCAAAATTCATGTAAAAATGGGTAAAAACTGAACATCAGCTTTTGTAAAACCTGGGGATTCTTTTTGTTAAAAATCAGTAAAAACTCAAAATGAAGGGCCTTGTGAAGCTTCCAGTATAATCAAGTTCCTGCTCCAAAGACTAACACAGAACCCAGTCCTGTTCTCCTTAAAGTCAATGGAAACATTCTCAAAATTAAAGCAATGAACTACATGAAACCCAGTTCTTCATGAGCTAAAATACAACTAACCGTGCATCAGCAGAGAAACAGACACACAATAGATTCAGGCTAAGGTAATGATAGACATTTTAACTCATGTGTATACCAAAGACGAGGAGAGATGCCTCACATGGCTCATGCATGGGAGAAGGAACAGCCTGGGCACTCACAGAGCTGGAATAAGGCACAGAGGAAGTTCATCAGGGGGTCAGGCTCTAAAACAGTCACCCCAAAGAGTAAATCATTTCTATTACAATTGTGCCTATGCAACTGGTCAGTGTGTGTTACAGGTCTCTTTCTGTGCCTGATCCTGTGTGTCTGTTACAACCCCAACTAAGGAGACTTGGGTGTTTAGCTCAAGTTGTAGAGACTTGTGCATTTAACTCTGGAGATACCCAGTTCAATCTCTGGTATTGGCCAAGATGGCGACTGCTATGCCTGAAAGCCCTCCCATGTGTTCTGTAACACATAGTAAGAGACGGTTCCTGCCACTAAGAACTTGTGGTCTAAAAAGATCCATTGTCTACTAACTATCAGTTCCTGGAAACTCCAGATCAAAACCACCTAATCTGTATAAGAGGTGAGACTAAACTTGTTATGTGTGTGCTTATTCTGAGCTGAAGTACTTGTAATCTCTGAGGTGTGGATTTGAAGGACTGATCCTGCTAGAATCCATGTTAGGATTTGTGGGTGTTACTGGTAATCTTATTAGCATGTGTGTAGGTTCTTTTATTGTTTCTAATGTTTTCTCTGTAGTGCTTTTTACCTTAGGAATAAAGTAGGCTTGCATAGAAAGAAGTGTGCGGTAACTTATAACTGTAGACAATCACTCTATCATCAATCTCTGCAGAGAAAGCAAGGAGGTGTCTTTGGACAACCAGTCTGTTCCGGGAAATAAAGTGAAGGCAGGGAACTGTGCAACCTGGGAATGCCCCAATCAGAAGGGGGAGAGATGCAGGCCTCCACCAGAAAGACAATGGCTGTGGAGTTGGAAGCCGAGAGTAGGTGCCCTTGCTGAACCATGTTGCTCATAGAGCTAGCTTGTCTTTATTATGTTCACTGCTTTCCATTATATTCAGCAGTAATGCAACAACCTACAGGTCTGTATACTGTAAGACACTAGCTTCAGCAAGATAGCAAAAGGCTTGAGGCCTATGAACTTTGAACAGATAAACTTTGAACAATGGCCTAATGGAAAACCTCAAGTACTGCGGAGCTGAAAATAGAGTGTTTAAGGAGAATTGCTAACCCCAGGTACATGATCCAACAACAAGAGTGTCATGGTAACGAATTGACGTATATGATAAGTTGAGATGATTGATATACTAACCTATAGGAGAAGGACACATCAACATTAGTAAGGTGAGGAAATACAAATAAGGAAAAGGGGAAAATCCCCTACTGAATATGCATCAAACATAGTGGCGTCAGCCTATTATATTATAAAAGTTACAGCCGAGCCTAAGGGCAGTAAGAGAAAGAGATGTAGTCCTCGGGAAGTGCCATAACGATGGCCACTAGTAATGAGCGGGGAGGTGATGGTGATGAGGAAGATAATGGCGAACAGCTCAGATTGTTCAGTGAGGGATGGTGTGAGTATATGGATGTGCAGATGTACATTCTGTAGTAACTCTATCAACCTTGCTGAGTTGGGGTGTTTGTGATTGTGCTAAATGAATTAATAAAATACTTGTAAATATAGAAGAGTTCCTATAGGTGAGTGTTGCAGCTGTGTACATCAGGGTTTCCAACTATATAATCATTTGAATAATACTGGGCCTAATCTTGGGACAAGAACTTATCAACCGTTGAAATGATAACTGGGGATTCTTAAGTCATCAATATAATCTATAGATCAGACTACCACCATGGTGGAGAAATATAGGCGCAGTTTCCCTGAACTGTCACATTCATGCCTTAACCTCTCCTACAGTGGAATTCTCCAGATCTCCCAGTCTAAAATCAGGCCCAGGACTATGGCACCGTATGTATCAGGAGTGGTTACCCGAAAGGTTTGACTGAATTCAGCACTGAGGTTCTTCCCTTCATGAGTCTGTGACCAGTGGTAAATATAGTGACCAGAGAGCCTGTGGAGAACATTAGGTTGTGTGTTGTTTACATTGTTTTGGGCGTGGGAAGAAAAATATGAGTGTGGGAGTGAGATAATGGTTTGAAACCTTGGGACTCTATGAGGACCCACTGAGGTGTTAGGAGCCACCCCAGAATGTCTGTTCAAAAGTGGGCATTTGGAGGAGGCAGTGTGAGGATTGGCAGATGAAAATGGTTTGGTCTGTGCTTGCTATGAAAGGTCTCTCCCAACTCCAGAGACTGGGACGATTGAAGTCCAGGCTACCCAGAGGATGACAGTTAGACCAGAGTTAGACATCAGATTTTATGGCTTATGAAAAAGGAAACCTCAACTGGTGGCCTTGAAAAGGACAGTGAATGCTGCACTGGCATTCATTCATAGGTTTTAATTGTAAATAACAAATTGCACTTTTTGTTAATTCAGTCTGGAGAGTGGAGTTGTGGTGAATGGGGATTTCTGCACTGGATATCAGGGGAATCCCAGCTCCTGGGGACTGGGTCCTTCTAACAAAAGAGCCAAGTGAGTAGAGCCGCGAAATAAATTTTCTAAGTGAGATGCCGGGATCCGAGATTAGGTCATAGGAAACCCAGGGTCACACCAATACAGTCTGGCTGTGAGGCTAACCTATATTAATGGGAAGAGGAAGCTGAGCACAGGAGAAAACAGATTGGACCCTATGTGGGTAGCTGTGAGTGGCAGCTTCTCCCTCAAATCCCTAGTGACTAGTTGGACCAGGCTCCAGATACTTTGTTTTGCTGACATGAAGTTTGGGAGCTTAGGAGCATGGCTCTGAAGTAAGGGCCTGATGATCTTTTGCAGAAACTGCTTCTTCCCGGAGGCCTTCTTAAAGGGACATAATCTTTTGCTGATTTGTTTTGGGTCCTTCTCCACCATCCTCTTTTCTAGTACTCTGGTTAGCCCACAAATCCAAAAACCTCAGCTCCCTAATGTCAAACCAACTAGGAGGGAGCACCTTCTTCTCAGTTTATCAGGCAACTCCAACTATTCCAGACATCCACTTTCTCATCCTATTTAAGTGTGAGCTAGTTGCTGAGCTTGTGCGATTATGCTGGGTGAGCTAATTATTGGACCACTACAATAATATTCCTTTCTAACGTCAAAATCACTCATGGCCAAGCAGTTGGCTGAAAAAGCAAAGGAAAGATGAAAACATGGTGTTTTATTAGTTTGATTCTTATTATTCCTGCCTCCAAGCAAATCCATATAGCTCCAGAATATGGGCATCCCTGAAAACTCTTGCAAACATTACAGCAAAGGGGAACAGTGTGTGTGTGTGTGTGTGTGTGTGTGTGCGCGTGTGTGTGTGCGTGTGTGTGTGTGTGCGTGTGCGCGCGCGTGCAATAGCATAATGTAAAATACAGAAGACCTGGAAGCTTGCTGTGGTTCTGAAGAACAAATATATTTCTCCCCCATTATTATGTTCTAAAGCATCAGCAGACGTGGGAGCTTGTTTTAGAACTGATTATCAACTAGCATATATTCCTCCCATACAGAAGGGCTATAGAACCTTGCCAGACTTCTGACCAGATGAATGCTAGTAATAACATTAACACACATGTTGTTAGGAAGATAAGTAATGATCTTTTCTGCAAAGCTGTTGACTTGAAAAATAACATTAGACAAGCAACGTACACAAGTATTTTATATGTGATGAAAGAGCAGTCACTTATCTAACAACAACAGATTTAATTATAGTCTGCAGTAGATGCTAGAAAAAAAAGGTGATGCTAAAATGTCAGACATCTCCATGTCTGTTTTATTATTTGCTTTTTTATTTAATCTGTTATAGTTCTGAATTGGATCAAAAGAAAAATAAGTAATTCTTTTTGCTTTATCCTATGTATTTTTCAGTTACTAACAGTGTCATCTTTCAAAAAATATTAAACCCAAAATAGAAAAAAATGAGCAGAATCATAATAGCCTAGTAAACAATTATAAGCTACCATTTGCAAATGGTTGAGCACTCTGCAGAAATATGAGCACTTATTTTCTCTATTAACAAAGTATTCTTCCATAAAAATCCCCAAAGATGTCTGTCTGTTTGTTTGTTTGTTTATTGCTTCATTCAAAGCTATAGCAGAACTCAGAACATCAACTTTATACAATAGAATGAGTCTCTCTGAAACTTTAAGGCCAAATCTGAAGCTACTGTGTTTTGCTATTGACTTCAATGGGACTAGGATTTCTCCAGAAGGGTCAATCTTGTCCTTTGGATGTGGAGGACATTGGCACTGGAACTCTTGTGATTGTGCTGCCTGGCACCACTGTGTAGCATGGGGAACAGATCTGTGCGGCCCCTCTGCACAACAGAAGTTTTCGAGGCAAGGCAAGATACGGAGGCAGGGCTGGAATATCTGCCTTTTAAGACATCCTTGGTCCTTTTCCGAGTGTTGTGCTAGAGCCAATAGGCTGGAGTAGCTCCACAGGGTCTCCATTGCTGCCACTTACAGTCCTGGGAGGTGGGGAAATATGCCAGAAATGACTCCAGTACTCAGAAGAGCACAGGGCACAGGGATCTGGATTCCCCTCTTCGTGCATGAGCAAATCAGGTTCAGTAATACTTTTCTTTTTGTTGTAAGAAAGAAGATGAGAGGCCAGTGGAAGCTCATAAAGTATTTATTATTGCTCTGTGTGTAGAACAGCAGGGATGAGAAACTAAAGAAGAGAGGAACAGACACAATAGCCTTATAATGAACAACTAGTCTTGAATATGAGCCACAGTGTCAGGGGAAACCGGAATCTTTCTGTTTGACTCTCTTGATCTTACTGCACAAAATGACTGCACACAAAAGGTGAAACAAATGCCCCCTGGAGGCAGACAGCAAAGACGAGACTGACCCAGGATGGAAATAATGTAATTATACTCCATCTGCATTAGAGCTCTCAGTTCCAATGCTTCATAATGTCTGACTATTTTATCTTAGTCTCAGCAGGGCTTCAATTTACTGAAGCTATCTGTGCTATATCCTCGCTTTTCTATACACTCAGGATGAATCCTGCAAGATGCATAAATAAAAGTATAGTATCCAGTTAGCACAGTAGCAGAGAAGGGAAATGAACAAGGCAAATGCATCAGCGGAGACCTAAAGTGACACTAGATGGGATGTGTTGAGAAACATGGCCCCCTACAGTGGTACTGAACCAATATCAGCAATTTGATCCTATCCGGTACATTATGAGAAAAGAATTATGACTTTAAAATATAAAAAAGCTAATTTTATTGTTTGCTTCTTTCATTTGACACTGTGCTCATGGCTATACACAACACAGCAGTATTTATTTGTATTAGAGGAGTGTTTACAGGCCCCAGCTCATGTCAGGGCCCCACTATACTGTTGTATGTATGCACAGTAAGGCAGTCCTCAAAGAACTTACAATCCTAATAGACAAAGGAGGAATTATTACCCCATTTTGCAGATGGGAAGATGAAGCTCAGAGATAAAGTGACTTGCCTAAGATCACACAGGAAATGAACCCAGCTTTCCTGAATCCCAGTCCAAGGCCTCCATATTGTACTTCCTCCAGTTCACAACTGAAAACATGTGAGTAACCATTTAGCAAGTCAATTAGCAAAAGATATTGTGTCAAAATCTGTTCTGCTCTGTCTGATTAAATACTGGGGGGGGAAATGGAAAATACCTTACAAACACTAGAGCTTCTGTTCAGTTAGACCATATTTATGTTTTTTAGTATTTGTTTATGCATGTTGATTTGAAACAGGTTTGCCTGGTTTAATTGAATACACACACACGTAATGTGAGATACAGTATTTCAACCTATTGGAATAGATCCCTCTCTCTTTCATCCCAACGCATATTTACAGACACATTAAGTGGTTCAGCATTGCCATTCATTCCTGTTCATGGCTTATTCCTCCATTATGCCCAGCTTGATCATATTGCTGTGCATGATGTCCTGTCGTCTAGTCATTGGTCGGCCTCTAGGTTAGACTGAACTTGGCTATGTTTGTATTATTTTCTTTGGCATCCTATCATCTGTTTGTCTTCTGAAGTGTCCTCATCATAACCTTTTCTACTGTACTCAATCCTGTATCCTGAAATGACATCCTACTCTTACTAACCTCTTCATTTGTCTTAAAATCATTTCATCTTACACCTACCATCTTTCCAGAAATTCTCCTGCCTCCAGTCTTCTGATGTCTGTTTTGTTTACTGATACTACTGAATAATACTACTGATTATTCTAGTTTGTCAAATTTTCACTTAGTACCAAATGTAATATTTTTATTAGTCCCTAATTTTGTCAATTACTTTGCAGCACTTGTAGCTAAAGAACATCTCCTTTTAATCTCATCCTAGATGGAATCATCAGCACTGATCAAGCTTCCTAGGCATACATAAAATTTTATTTGTTCTATGACTTCACTACTGCTGTATATCAACACTTGATCTATTGTCCTTTTTCCAAGATGCATCCACTTCAACATCTTGACATTTATTGTAAGTCCAAGTCAACTACACCAATTTTCCAAGGTAGCAAAGAGTATGATCATTAATTCAAATGTGTCAGTCAATTGAACAATGTCATCTGCATAAACTAAGGAGTTTAGTTCTAGATCATCTAGCGTCACACCGTGCAACTCGTCTAGCGTTCTTAATGTTCAGGAACATAATGAAAAGCGATGGAGATTCCATGCCCCCTTGTCTTACACCAAACTTTGACTTAAACTAGTTGCTTAATTTTCCACCAATTTTTACAGCACCACAGGAGTCTTTGTACAGAGCTTTTATAATTACAATTATATTATCTGGAACACCATATGATTTTGCTGTGTTCCATAATGCTACCCTCCAAACCGAATCAAATCCCTTTGTGAAGATGAAAACAGCAATCATCTTTAATCCCCATTCTCCCTTTTTTCTAGCAGATGTTGAAGTGTAAATGCAACTTCAGCCTGATCTAAAGCTGCACTATTCTTCACTTACTACTTCCTCTAAAACTAGCCTTAATCTGTTAACAATTACTTGTTACAATGTTACTTGTTACTTGTTACAATGTTACTTGTTACAATTACTTGTTACATTTCTTGTTCTGTTTCTTCAAGCTGCCTTGTTCATCTATCTTGTCTAAAATATTTGCATCTGTATGAACTATATAGTTCAGCACTTTGTCAAAATACTCTTCCATACTTCCAGCACCTCTTCAGCATTTGTTGTCTGTTCACTGATAACCTTTCTCATTGCTTGCATCATTGGCCTGGTTGTGTTTTCATACAATTTAATCTATTTATATATTGTTTTCATATCTTGTTTTGTTGTTAAGCCCCTTCTTTCAAAAACTCTTGTTTATCCAATCTTTGTGATTTCTTTACTGCTTTGTGCAGTGCTTTTACTTCTTCTACTTTCCCAACAGTCTTAACTTGCTTACACTTTCACTGTCATGTTCTTTTTTGTTATGTGTCCAGCTTTTCTTTGTTTGCTTATGCCTTCCAATAACTTCTTCCACTGTTTTGTATTACTTCCTTAAATATTATCCATCCAGTCTGTAGTGAGATTTCTTCATCTGCACAAATTAATGGCCTGAAATGCTCTCTAAGTTCTACCTTTCATGCCTCCCTCACAGCGCTATCCTTCTTATCAAGATCAAACTTGGCTCCAGTTGCACACATCTTTATCCTGAACAGTGCCACACTCAGCACTTCTATATACTCTCTACTGATAATAATGGGGTCAATCTAGTTTTTGGTTTGACCATCTGCTGATTACCATGTAACATGAACTGTACATGAGGAAACCAAGTACTGTAAATAATCAAATTGTGCTTCTCACAGCAAGTTCATATCCTTTCCCTATTATCTTTGCTGTCATACACGATTCATTTGCTTACCATGTCCACTGGCAAGCTTTGCATTCATATCTGTCATTATCAGAATCAGATCATGATCAAGAATCTCATTTACAATGCTATCCAGCTGTTGATAAAATCCATTCTTCCCTTCCTCTTCTGTGGCTTCTTCTGGTGCATAACAGCAGATCAAACTTATGCATCATTTATTGTAGGCAATAGTAAACTATGCTATAACAATCTACTCAGACACTGGTTTCCAGCTGTTCACCGAACAAACTGTTCTCTTGTCCACTGCTATAGCAACCCCATCTCTATGCTTTGCTTGTCCACTTGAATGTCTGGAGTAAAGGTAAGTGTAATTTCCAACTGTCAACTTTTCTGTATCCAGTTAACATGTCTCCTTTATGGCAGCAAGGGAAATTTGTAACTTCCTTAACTCCTCCACTACTTGCTCAGTCTAGTCTGCAGCAAACAGAGTTCTAATATTCCAGTTTACAATATATTTAGTTGTTATCCAAAATCCATGACCACTTCCTTTTAGTTAGGTCTATTAGGCTTGGGTCAAAATCCATATCAATCAGTTTGGTTTGCTGTACCGGTTCTATAAAAAATGTGTTTCAGATGGTAGTGGCATTTTAGGCCAATTCACCCTATTCAGCTCGTGGGAATTCTATGCCATAGGCTGGTGAACTGTTAGGAACGGGTAGCAGCATTTCCACCACAGTCTGGATGCTTTCCAAGGCAAAGGAGATTGGACTGCTCAGAATTTTCTCTGTACTTAGACTTCTAGAAAGCCTTTCGCAAATCCCTCGCCAAAGGCTCTTAAGTAAAGTAAGCAGTATTGGGATAAGAGGGAGGTCCTCTCATGGATCAGTAACTGGTAAAAAGATGGGAAACAATGGGTAGGAATAAATGGTCAATTTTCAGAATGGAGAGAGATAAATATTGGGGTCCTGCGGGGATCTGAACTAGAATCTGTGCTGTTAAACATATTCATAAATGATCTGGGAAAGGGGGTAAACAGTGAGGTGTAGATGACACAAAATTAATCCAGCTAGTTAATTCCAAAGCAGACTGTGAAGAGTTACAAAAGGTTCTCACAAAACATGGTGACTGGGCAACAAAATGGGAGATGAAATTCAATGTTGATAATACAAAGTAATGCATTTTGGAAAACATAATCCCAATTATACATACAAAATGATAGGGTCTAAATTAGCTGTTACCACTCAAAGAGATTTTGGAGTTATTGTGGATATTTCTCTGAAAACATTTGCTCAATGTGCAGCAGCAGTCAAAAAAGCTAACAGAATGTTAGGTAGCATTAGGAAAGGGATAGATAATTAGACAAAAAATATCATAATGCCACCATATAAATTCATGGTACACCCACACATTGAATACTGCTTGCAGTTCTGGTTCCCCATTTCAAAAGAGGTATATTAGAATTGGAAAAGTACGGAGAAGGGCAACAAAAATGATTAAGGGTAGAGAACAGCTTCCATAGGAGGAGAGTATAAAAAGACTGTGAATTTTCAGCTTAGAAAGGAGACAACTAAGGGGGAATACAATAGAGGTTTGTAAAATCATGAATGGTGTGGAGAAAGTGAATAAGGAAGTGTTATTTACACCTTCACATAACACAAGAACCAGGAGTCTCACAAAGAAATTAACAGGCAGGAGGTTTAAAACAAACAGAAGGAAGTTCTTCTTCATACAATGAAGTAAACATGTGGAACTCATTACCAAGGGATGTTGTGAAGGCCAAAACTATAACTGGGTTAAAAAAGAATTAGATATGTTTGTGGTGGATAGATTCATCAGTGGCTATTAGCCAAGATGGTCAGGCATGCAACCCCATGTTCTGGATGCCCCTAGCCTCTGAATGCCAGAAGCTGGGAGTGGATGACAGGGGATGGATCACTCGATAAATTATTCTGTTCTCTTCATTCCCTCTGAGGCACCTGGCATTGGCCACTATTGGAAGACAGGACACTGGGCTAAATTGACCATTGGTCTGAGCCAGTATAGCCATCCTTGTTGTCTTATGTTTCTTTCCTCTAGACAGACTTGCCTGAAGAGGCTAAAAAGCTCGGCCTGCCCCAGTTTGAAATCAGAGGTTTCTTTCTCCTAGATACTGTTGGTACACAACATCTAATTCTCTAAAATTCAGTACAAACCTTCTCAGTTTCCCCAAAAGGGGCTACTGCAACCACCCCCTGCGGGACATGGCTTTTAACCTATGGCATTATGTCCCAGAACAGGGGAATATTCAGGTGACAAATTGTATGGTCCAATCCAGAGAAGTGCAACAGAGCTATTTTGCTGGCTGCATGAGTGGCTGTTTCTTGGCACATCTACAGAAAGATTCTAAGTGGTGTGGCTTCCCTAGATTGGAAGGACCCTTGTCTCAAGAGAGGAAGTTCAGGGCACCGGGGTTTTGTGTGGGTTGGGTGGGGTGAGTGCTCTTCCTGTCTCTGGAACAGAAAGAAAATGTTGTAACAACAAACACCAGCAGCAGAAGGGGAGCTGTCACTCAGTAATAAATACACATTAATCTTTTGTTAACTGAGCTCCTGCCTGCATCGTTTTTTTGTCCTAAGCTACTAATAAGTAGACGGTGAGCTCGTATAACCATACCAATGTCAGATACTTTGGGAATGTTACCATGATCTTCTATTTGCTTCACTGTGTTATTCTTTGAGTGTTTTCAAATACCAAATCAATTTGGAAATAATGGGTCTTCACATTTTCTTCATCGACCTTTCTTTTTTCCGGATTTGGCTCAGGAACATCCTTCTACAGGGAGTCCAGAGCAGAAGTGGATGAATCAGTTAAGATAAAATAAAACCTGAATTAAACCTTTGTCCCAAACTCAATGTCTACAGTACAGGTAGAAAAAAGATACCTTAACTGCTTGACTCTATTGATCCTGCTTGTGGCTGAAATGAGAATTGGGAGCAGAAAAAAAAAGAGGTTGGAGGCAGGAATAATGGAGACCACGTTCTCATTATTAGTTGATTGTCAGGGGAGGAAGAAAGCGGAGGGTTGTGCCCAAAAGTGTGCTAACCACGCATGACATTGCCAGATTCGTTTTATCTTAACTGTCTTCAGTTAAACATCTTCTAACAAGAGAGATGATCTAAAGTCTCTGCTGGTTTAAATGAGCAGAGTTTTGCTGATTTCTCCGGTGCAAAGAATTACACCAGCAAAGAATTTGGCCCAAATATCTTTCAATCAGAAATTTTAAAACAAAATACCAATTGGAAAAAGATTCTAATCATAGAGAGCCAGATTGCAAAACACTTACACACTCTGAGTAGCTCATAGGCGTGCGCAGCACATTTCATTAGGGTGTGCACACATTACCTAGGGAATTTTACCTGCGTCCTTATTTTTTCAGCTATGGTGACCTGGCGCCCTACATCTTACCCGCCGCCAGAAAAACTACCAGTGTTCTTATGTTTGGCGGCAGCTCGCATCGCACTCCAGGTCGTTCTCCACCGCCGGGAAAACTGCCGGCGTCCTTATTTTCGGCCTGGGCACACCCCATGCGCACGCCTATGGAATAGTTTATTATTACTTGAATAATCTCACTGAAATTAACAGGACTATTTGGAACATAAGGAACCTGTGACCCTAATAACCATTCAATGACAGCAGGCAGAGGGCCCACCATATTGTAATTTATATCAGGCCTGACAAACTCACTACCCTCAAGACACTGTTGTCATAATATGTATCTAAAAGGTATCCTATATAAACTGGTGACATGCTGGTTCTAAAAATCATTCTGTGATGTATGCATGAGTTGTGTACAAAGAGTTGTGTGTGTGTGCTGGAAATACGTTCTCAAATGTGTTTGGGAGGCAGTGAATGTGGATTTACCTCTCTGACCAGCTTGATTACAGGCAGAAGACAAGGAAAGTACACTTATATAAGATTAACAAAGCCATCAAGCTAACAAGTGGCAGAGAAGACAACTTAGTAAGCATGTTGGGGGCAGAGTCTGCACCCCAGAAAGACTTCCTTGCTTTCGAGGCAGAGACAATGGACTTTAAGAAATGTAAAAAAACATTCTGGTTATCCATCACTTAGGCTTGGTCTACACTTACCTCTGCGGTTTGGTGGCAGTCGACAAGAGTTACGCAAAGTACGCAAAGAACTTGCGTAACTCCCATTGACTTCTGTGCTTCTCTTCTGCGCGCTGTCTTCACTGCACTGCACCGACGGAAACCACATTCCCGTCGACACAGCACTACGCCACTTGTGGGGGTGGATTAATAAAGTCGACTTCTGGATTGACTGAGCAGGTCTTAAATGACCGCTCAGTCGATCCAGATAAGTCGATGCTGACAGCGGTGATTTTGCCGCCATCAGTGTAGACATAGCCATAGAAAAAAGGGGAGAGCACCCTCTGAATCTGTGAACATTGGATTATCTGGTGTGGTGGGCTAGAGCTGCTGGTAATTTGATGTAAGTGAAAAAACTGCTTAAGCAAATATTGTGACTTGCTAAAATTAGGTTTTAGTCACTAGAAAGTGTGGTTTGTTTGTCTTTTTTTTCCCCTCTTGCTTAGTATCACTGAAATTTCTGTTCTTTATAAAGAAATGTATTCTTAGTTTTCCTATAAACCACATGAGTGCTATTATATTGAGTAAAATGTGAGCCCTGCAGTAAACCAACAGGCTGCTGTGTGATAAGTCTCTTTGGAGACAGGAAACGTAACAATTTCTGTGAGTGTCCAAAGAGTGGGACAGAGAAATGCATTGCAGAGAAATGTCTTTGAGGGAACTCAGAAACTGTGGTTCACTGCATGATACCTGCAAGGTAAGGTCTGGCAGAGTCTCAGGGAGTTTGCTGATGCAGCAGGGAGACTGGTGTGCCAGGGAGCGGACGTTCAGTCTATTTGCCAGCACGGCTCTCACCTGAAGCAGATGGGTAACTCATTGACTTATAGTCCTGGGTGTCCTGAACAGAACATCACAGTATCACTCAACTTGAACAGAGATACCGCAATCTAGCTCAGAGTAAACAAAAATACAAAACAGTTTCTTCAAGATTAAAGACCTCACAACATCCTAGGATTCAAGCAGATCAAGTAATGTACTGGCCATCTATATTTACCACTTTAACGCTTTCTCCAAAGACACAGAGAGCCCATTGCCCTTTCTTATTCTAAAATTTAAAGATTTATTATGAAAAGAGCCTTCAAAACCAGAGATTGTAAAATGAGACACTTTCAAAATGAGGTACCAAAGAATTTGATGACTCTTCCTAAGAATCAGACTCTCTTATATCAGTATATGTCATCTGAGGAAATGAAAAGTCTTTAGCTTCCTGATAATCATGAAATAAATAATCCTTTTCATCTCAATTGAGATGTAATTTTGATGGGGGAAAAGTTCTGAGGCCTACATCCAAGAGATGGAAAATCAGCTCTTAGAAGCACTAGCTTCTTTCTTCAAGGCTGAATGACCTTCAGAAAACATGGAAATATATGCATCTTTGAAAAATATTTTGGAATATAATATGGTCCTTTTTCTGCTCATACTTCATACATCTGACCCAGATAGGTATTCTCAGAATGAACAGAGTGTTAGTCAGAGAGTAATGTTCATAGATAGTGTAAAGCTCCCATGCTGTGCTGGTTTTAAGAACATAAGAATGGCCATACTGGGACAGACCAATGGTCCATCTAACTCAGTATCCTGTCTTCCAAACGTGGCCAATGCCAGGCTCAGAGGCTAGAGACGCCCAGAGCATGGGGTTGCATGCCTGACAATCTTGGCTAATAGCCATTGATGGACCTATCCTCCAGAACTTATCTAGTTCTGTTTTGAACCCAGTTATATTTTTGGCCTTCACAACATCCCTGGCAACAAGTTCCACAGGTTGACATGTGTTGTGTGAACAAGTACTTCCTTCTGTTTGTTTTAAACCTACTGCCTATTAATTTCATCGGGTGACCCTGGGTTCTTGTATTATGTGAAGGTGTAAATAACACTTCCTTTTTCACTTTCTCCACACCATTCATGATTTTATAAACATCTATCATATCCTCCCTTAGTCATCGCTTTTCTAAGATGAATAGTCCCAGTCTTTTTAATCTCTCCTCATATGGACTGTGTTCCATACTTGTAATCATTTTTGTATTCATTCTTTGTACTTTCTCCACTTCTAATACATCTTTTTTGAAATGGGATGACCCAAGCTGCATGCAGTATTCAAGGTATGGGTGTACCATGGACTTATATGGGCATTATGATGTTTTCTGTCTTATTATCTATCCCTTTTCTAATGGTTCCCAACGTTCTGTTAGCTTTTTTTGACTGCTGCTGCACATTGAGTGGATGTTTTCAGAGAACTGTCTCAGTTTTGTGAGATCCCTTTGTAACTCTTTGCAGTCAGCTTTGAACTTAACTATCTTGAGTAATATTTCTATCACCTAGTAAGCTTTTCCACCTCACTGATTACGCCTTTTTCCAGATAATTTAAAATATGTTGAAAGGTCCCAGTACAGATCCTTGGGGGACATTGCTATTTACCTCTCTCCATTCTGAAAACTGACCATTTGCATCCTATCATTTAACCAGTTATTTCCCTTTTATCTCATGACTGATTATTTTGCTTAAGAGCCTTTGGTGAGGGACCTTGTCAAAGACCGTCTGAAAGTAAACTATTTTTCCTGGATCACCCTAGTTCACATTGTTGACACCTTCAAGTAATTCTAATAGATTAGACAGGCATGCTTTCTCTTTACAAAACTTTATTGACTCTTCCCCAATATATTGTGTTCATCTGTGTGTGTGATAATTCTATTCTTCACTATAAATTCAACCAGTTTGCCTGGTACCGAAATTAGATTGTAATTTCCAGGATCACCTATGGAACTTTTTTTTAAAATAGCCATTACATTATCCACTGGTCATCTGGTACAGAAGCTGAGTTAAGCAATAGGTTGCATACCACAGTTTGTAGTTCTGCAATTTCATATTTAGTTTCTTCCGAACTCTTGAGTAAACACTATTTGGTCCTGGTGACTTACTTTTTAATATATCAATTTGTTCCAAAACCTCCTCTTATCATACCTCAATCTGGGACGGTTCCTCAGATTTGTCACCTAAGAAAAATGGCTCAGGTGTGGGAATCTCCCTCAGATCTTCTGTGGTGAATGCAATGAAAACTATTCATTTAGCTTCTCAACAGTGGCTTTGTCTTCCTTGAGTGCTTCTTTAACACCTTGATCATCCAGTGCCCCAAGGATTGTTTGGTAGGCTACCTGTTTCTCATGTACTTTATTTGCTGTAAGCTTTTGAGTCTTTTGCTAGTTGCTCTTCAAATTCTTTTTTTGCCTGCCTAATTGTAGGTTTACACTTGACTTGCCAGACTTTATGTTCCTTTCTATTTTCATCTGTAGGATTTGACTTCCAATTTTTAAAAGATTTCTTTTAGTCTCTAACCACCTCTTTTACTTTATTTAGCCATAGTGGCATTCTTTTATCCTTTTTGTTTTTGTTTTGTTTTTAGTTTTTGTTTGGGGTATACATCTAGTCTGAGCTTCTATTATGGTGTTTTTTAAAAGTTTCCCTGCAGCATGCAAGCATTTCACTCCTTTTAATTTTCATTTAACTAGTCTCCTCATTTTTATATAGTTCCCCTTTTGGAAGTTAAATGTTACTATAGTACGTTTCTTTGGTTTTTTGCTCCCTACAAGGATGTTAAATTTAACTACCTTATAGTTGCTGTAACTGAGCAGTTCAGCTATATTGGACCGGATCCTGTGCACCACTTAGGATCAAATCAAGAATTGCATTTTTGTGGGTTCCAGGATTAGCTGCTTCAAGAAAAAGTCATTAATGGTGTCCAGAAAGTTTACTTCTGCATCTCGTCCTGAGGTGACGTTCCCAGTCAATATGGTGATAGTGGAAATCTCCCATTATTACTGGGTTTTCTGTTTTTATAACATCTCTAATCTCTCTGAGCATTTCATAATCACCGTCACCATCCTGGTCAAGTGTTCAGTAGTATGTTCCTAGTTCTGTACTCTTATTATTCAAGCATGGAATTACTATCCATAGAGATGCTAAGATACTGTTTGATTCATTTAAGATTTTTACTGTATTTGACTCTACACTTTCTTACACATATAGTGCCACTCCCTCATCAACATGATCTATTCTGTCATTCCGATACATTTTGGTGTCTTTCCACCATGCGGGAAGTTAGAGTAGCTTGATAAGTCAGGAGGCTGCCAGATCAAACATGCTAGTGCTCTACAATGCCCATATCAGGGGGCCATGAAGGACTAATGCAGAGCCAGTTATGCTAGCTCCTTATTTCCCCGTGTTGCCATTTCTGGATGGCTCCATGGCCCCTTTGAGGCACTCCCCCTCTTACTCTTAAGAGTCTGAAAGTATTTTTAAATGTTGTATTGCAGAAAAAAAATCATTTCAAGTGTTATTTGAGAAATATGGGAATCTAATTATTTGCTTCCAGATTTTTCTCAGCCAGTAGTATTGCATCCGTGTTTACTGGCAAATGCCAGACCAATCATGTATAGAACAAAATTGAAGTTACTTTTACGGTTTCTGAGAGATACTCTGTACATGCTGTGATGGACTAGGAGCTGCTTAGCAATAATTTTTGAATCTGCATGCTGTCCTGGGTATCATGGTGTTTTCTGTATGATCATATTAGTTTAGCACATCAGGAAACTGTCTGAAAAAAATAAACAGGAAAGGTAAAAATGGTCTAAAATAAGCCACCCCTCAGTGAATACTGGAGGGTTCTGAAGAGACAATGTGATGACTGTTAGCTTTTCCTCTCTAGCTAACCTACAAAACTGGTTTGAACTAGGAAAGGAAAAGGCATGCAAACAAAGGAGAATAAAACTACAGAAGGATCAAAAAATACATTTCCTCTTGAGAGGAGAGTAGTTGTTTGAGGGGAGCCATGCTGAGACACAGGCATCCTCTGGAGTGACTGAGGAAGCTAGACTTGCCTAGGTTACCAACTAAGAATGGTAAATCTTTTTGGAAGATAGACATGCATGTAGACTGTTTCAAAATCTGCCTGTTAAAAAGTTACACCAAATTCCTGTAAGAAGGGAGTCTGGTCACAGATTCCCAAAGGGAAGAACTGCTCCTATCCTAACTCAGTCAGCCTTGTTGATATGCAGGGTGCGGTAGGCGAGGGCCTGGTGTGAAAGTGGGATACTTGTGGAATTCTACCCAAGAAAAGGTGGTCTAATACCTGAGGAGGATCACTCAGAGAACAGAAAGCGGAGAGAGGTTCAGCTAACCCAGCAGCCATGATACATGCATGAGCAAGTTTCAGAACCAAAACTGAATTGAAGGCAAATGCTACTCACCGTCACCTCATGCCAAGATCATGCTGGATGCTGTTCTGTGCTTGCCAACACAAACAAAGTCAAAGTCTGCATGAATACATTGGTCTAATATGATTGAAATACTGCTTCTATACAATGTCCTTTTTTTTTTTTTTAAAGGAAGATGGCCAGTCTATTTGTGGCATAAACACATTGTACAAATGCTTGTTTGTCACCAGCATTTGAAGAAAAGCAAAGCCACTGAATTGTCTGGTTTGGTTTTTCTATGTAAAATTCTGTCAGTGTACTGTTTCTTCTGCTTCATTCAGTGCTTTGCACAAATGTACATCACATTGAATATACTGTCTTTGTTTCTTTCCACGGAGCAGCTGGCTGAGAGCACTTGTTATTACTCTTCTATTTTCACCAGCTACCATGCCGTCCTCTCCTTCCTTTCTGCATTTTTCTAGCCACTTAGATGTCTAGAGAACAATGGTCTATTTCTGCTTTCTTTTCTTTCTCCTCAAAACAACGACTTTCTTATACTCTCAGCTCTAAAATTAGAATGTTCACATGTAATGGAGGTGATCTGTTTGAAGGACTGAACCCTACTTGTATGCATATGCACTGGGCTGTTGGCACTTATACATACTTTATCCGGATACTGCTCTGTTGGGTGGGGCTAGTACAAATCCCTTGGATGGCTAGGTAAGATGAGTGAATGTACAAATATTCAGGAACAAACAGTAGGGTAATTAACCATCTGGATAGACAGATCGCAGCATTTTCATTTCCTATGAACAGTTTGAGAGATCATAACAGGAGGCCAAATTTGGCCCTGAGTAATACCCCATGCAATGGCATTGTATGGGGTAGGTAAGGGAAGAATTTATCCTATTGAGTCTAATTTCACAGATATCCATAGGTGAGACCGTGAACACCTTACTCCCTCTGGTAAGTAATTAAACGCACAAGTAGTCCCACTATTATCATTGGGATTAAGTAACTGCTGTAGTGAACTGAAGTTACTGAGCAGTGTGGTTTACAGTCTGGTCCCATTTTTGTTTGAGTCTTCTCAGTTATTCTAAGAATTTTTCTTTAAACGTAGTTGTAGGTCATATTGATCTGTTTTGCTGTGAATGGTGCATGAAGACAAAAAAATAAATCACAGGGAAGTAACTGACTCTTTCCTCATAAACAATATTTGTTTCCTATTTGTTTCTCAAAAAACTCTTTGCAAGTAAAACTGTGTGTGGTCGAAGTGACATGGGATATAGCCAATCTGCTGTCCTTTTTCAGAGTTGGTTTAAAAATTAGTTAGTTTCTTAGAAGAATGGTATCATGTCACAGTATAGTTAATATGTACTGCTAAACTGTGGTTAGGTATATTGTAAGCAGAGGAACTACATATTGCAATAAAGTGACTGTTGACTGTTTGTATCCATTTTCACAGGGCTAGAATCAGCTGCTTTATGTTCAATACTCTACCATTATTCCCATTCATTTAACTAGGAGTAATTTACAATTTGGATAAAATCTGGCTCTGTTGAAGTCAGTGGCAAAGCTTCTAGGTGAGTAAAGGCAGTAAAATCTGGCACTAAATGAAGGTCAGTCTATTTTGAGTGAAAAATACATTTAAAAATCTCCATTCAATCCTGTGGATTTACAATACGTACAGTTGCTCCTTATTAATAGCTTTATCTTGGTTTGATTTTCTTGTTTGAGTTTTAGGAAAGTGAATAGAAACTTTATCTGGGTGAATGAATTTAATCTTCCTGGACAGTATCATCTCTTTTTTAAGTAACCCACAATCAAATATGAAGCTCTCAGTACCAGCTGTGGAAAGAGAGCTTGGGGAAAATTAAAATAAAATTTAATTTCCCAATGCCACTATCATGCTGCAGCTGTACCAGCCCTGTGTCTTTGACAAGATCCATAACTTGCTTTTTTTTGGTTCTAGGATGCTGGCATAGCAGAGCATTCAAGGGGAGATGAACAATGTAAGGAAATGTTTGCTTTTATGGATCTCTTTTCTAAAATTTTGCCTGAAGGCAAGATTAAATATCTAAAAAAGCTTCTCTGAATGTTAAGATGGCTTCTAAATGTGGAGTTAACTAAAAGAAAAAAAGTATGCTGCACTTATACTGAAAAATAACTTCAACATAAATGGGGAAAATATAGCCCTTGGAAAAGACAGCACATTTTTTATAAACTATAATTTATAAGGTCTCTTTATAATTTTCATGTCCCTTGGAGAAACTTTTTGGACAGTTTTAAAAACGCACTGTAACCATTATTATAAACATCCAAATGAATAGCTTAGAGATAAGTTGTTCATTTGCATTTTTATCTTTGTTGTCTTACAACCATTAACTGTGCAAATGAAACTCAGAGAACATTTGTATTAAACCCCAGGCTACTAGAAATTAATATACATGCAGAACAAAAATATCTAGAAGTTAGGGATGACCTTCAGTGAGGCTCAAGTTATAGCTTCCAATTTACTGAAAAATAACACATCCTATTTCATAATAACGACATAACACAGTAATCACAGTTTTAGTAATACTTTTGGAGTATCTGAAGGTAACAATAAACAATGCAATGCCAGTGCTGTAGTTCTGGGGAATGAATCAATACTCATGAAAAGTAAGAGGGAGCATATATGTGTACTAAGGAGGTTGTAGAATCTTCATCATTGGAAGTTTTTACATCCAGGTTAGAAAAACACCTTTCAGAAATGGTTTAGCTATTACATAGTCCTGCCTTGTGTGCAAGGGACTGGATTAGATGACCTCTCGAGGTCCCTTCCTGTCCCAGATTTCTATGATTCTTTGTTTATTTCAGTGGGATAGGATTTGACTCCTAGCTTATGAAGAAGAGCATATATCTTTAAATAGATATCGACCGCAAAAATGTTCATAAGCATTCATTTTAAAGTCATTCAAAAATCAATGGGGCTTGATCTTCAGTTGCTGCAATTTATCAAACTCCATTGAAGTCAATGGAGCTTATGACAATTTACACCAGCTGAGGATCTGCCCCAGGATTTGGGTAGTGTTTATGGGCTCAGTCCACCAGCCCCTATTCACATGAATGGCAGCAGTGGAGCAATGAGTTGGAACTATTCATGCTAGCAAGGATCTGCGTCTTTTATCTAAAGCCAAAATTTGGCCCTCTGAAATTTAACAAAATAGTACTACAAGAAGGAATGTATTCATTCTAAATGGAATCAGTCATAACACTGTATCATCTCATTGTACTATGTAAGTGAATTCTCCAATATCTTAAAAAGCTACAAACCATGTGGAATATGGCTTTAATTCAATAGCCTGACATTAATAATAGGGAAATGACATGGCATTGAAACTATGGGGTTAGGCTATAGACAGCTGCATTAGTGTACAGTAGGGATGAGCCAAAGTGCACCATCACTACAACGCTGCTCAAATGTAAGGACTACTGTCTGCTATCAACCTACGGATCCTAATCAGGCTAGAGGGGGCAAGGAGGAGCCGGAGATGGCAGGCAGAGGAGGGGAGTACATACAGTAGCTTCTTAATAGGGTATACAAAAAGTGTTCTATACTGCATGCATGGGGGGAACAGATGGGGAGCATGCCTGCTGTGGTGGGTGCGGATCCACACCACTTCCAGTGGGCCAATGCTTAGTAGGCACTCAATGGGAGTGGAAATTAAAAGTGTAAAGTACAGACATAAAAGGAGAGGATGAAATATTGATGTGATCAGCACAGGGGCTGATTGAGAGAGGAGCTACTCAATCCATTATGCCTGGCAGAAAACAAAGATGGCCTCTGGCGCACTTTCTGAAAGCCCCCCCAAAGCCTAAAGATCTGTTCTCCAAACTCCCATCTGACATCACACTGGTAGCTACATTTGATAAAATTCAGGATTAAGAACACGGAATATGTGAGCAAATAGGACAATTGAGTTAACCAATGCTCATCGGATATGAATTCCTTTGGGGAGACTTTAGTGCTTCTCATATGCTAGTCACATAATTTATTATTTATTTTTATTATTACTTATTAATTTTTTTCTCTGTCAGGTGCACCCTGCTTTAATGTCTCAGAACACACAACTTACTAAAGTGGCAAATTTGTTTTGATTAAGAAGCAAAAGGAAAAGGATACTTCCTCCTAATACACCAACAATCTTGAGAAAAGAGAGTGATCGAATGCTGTATCAATAGACTTGAAGTGGGACAGGGAGAGATGTAAGTTTCAGGGCTGGGAAACCTCCCAGAAGAACACTGGGCCACCAGCCCCTACACAACTAAATATAGTGACATGTAGCTGGAGTGCCACAGCTGCCCTCAGCTGCCATGCAGGCGCATGTAGAAACAGGTAAGGCTGGCGCCATGGAAGGGTTGTAGATTAAAGACAACAGCTTTCATTGCATTCATAAATTAATAAGATTCTAGTGCAAGAAAGCTAGAGAAAGCAGTTAGGTGACTAAACCCCTTGGAGGTTCTAGGCCATAGGAGCCTCAATCTTCTTGAAAGTAAATGGGATTGAGTACCCTAAGTCACTTGAATGTCTCTGGGATAAAATTTGCAAAATCACCTAATTCCCTTTTGAGGATCTGGCCCTTAGATTCCTCCATCTCTTTTGAAAATGGGCTCCCAACTCCCTGAGGTGCTTTTGAAGATTTTACCTTCTGTGCCTAATACTACCTAATATCTGAGCATTGGAATTCTGCCCTGCCTGAAGCCTCTGATTTGTGTTCATTCTTGCCTAGGTTGAAACTTGGCCAGCTGATCTTAATGCAGGTACTGCTTTGGTAGAAACTCAAAAAGCAGCGAGGTGCTTTGTACATTTGACCTCAATATGTAGAGCTAGGGACCATTTACATTTTCTTGGCACCTCAGCCCAGGTTGTCCCAATAGATCTCCCAAATGTTTCATGCAGCTGTTGAGCAGCGTGAGGGACTGAGACTTGTGGGACTCTGCAGGGGAGGGCTTTGCAGTGAAGGAACAGTCACCTCTAGTGAACATCTGGGCCATTTCAGGGCATTTTACTTAGACCGCAAGTGTTTTTGGGGCAGGGACCATCTTTTCATTATGTGCATGTACAGTGCCTAGCATAATGGGCTTGAACCCTGGCTGGATCCTCAGGTGCTCCCACAATACAAATAAGTTCTACTGCTACTATTTTTGCTCACCCTTGCAGCCAGTTGCCAGTGGGAGAGAGATGAGTTTCCACTCTAATGAGGATACTGAACTAGTCAACACGGTCCTCATGTCCATGCAGATTAACAACCATAGTTCTTCTTGCCACCGGGGGAAAGCTGATAATTGATTCTTGATTAAAAACACTTTGGTGATCAGGGATCAGACACTTGTATTTACCTATCCGTTAGGGCTTTTTCTCCTTTTTTCCACCTCTGAACAGTTGCAAAGAAAAATATTTGTCAAATGCTGAGCTGCAATTAGCACTGAACCAGTGTTTTACATAAATGTTGTACTCCAATCCCACCATGAAAATGCTCACAAAAGTTAATAGAAAAATAGATATGAGAAACAAAGAAAAAAGATGGTAACTGAGAGATTATATACACTGATGAATGACATGTTCTCTTTTTTGTAATTATAGTTCTCAAAGGGACCACATTAGGACAGTAACCTGTATTCAGAAACGCACCTCGCTAATGGACTGTAGAATCCCACATTAGCATTAGCATCAACCAGGTCAGTGTTGGACAAAGACTTCTCATCTTAAGTACTTCTGCCTACATTGAGCTTCACCCACCCATGCCAGTTATTTAATTTTAGTGTTTCATCTTCCCACTAACTATCTATGTATCTACCCTATCTCTACTCTTGAATGTTTATCGAGGTATCATGTTCATTTTTTTCCAGGTTTTCCAGGAGCAGAGGTTAACCTGACTGTACTTCAGCTCCTGGACGCCACAAAGTGGTTAATGCAGTTTGTCACTGAGCTTGAAAACTATTTTCAAATAGATTGTTAATGAGGGTCCTGTCAAACAGCGAACTGCTCCATTGTCCCTTTGAGTGTAGAGGGACACACAGTTTAGTCTTGGTTAAAGAGGACTGATAAGAAGATGATCTGAAGTTGGCATCTTGCTCACGTTACAAACTTAATCTGAGGATCTTTAACCATTTTTCTAAAGGTGGATCGTGATTCCATGGAAACTCTTAGGCACTGAAAGGTTAGGTAACTTGCCTCAGGCAACAAAGTGAGCCAATGGCAGAGTCAAGAACAGAACCCAACTCCCCAGGCTCCCGTTCCTTTGCTCAGGATGGAAGACCATGCTGCCTTTGACCTTGCCTCTGCAGCCCTCAAGATACACAGAAGTGCTGTGGTTCCAGTCTTCAAAGGAGGGCAGTTTTCTGAGGACCATTGAAGGTGTGCACAATTTATGTCACTCACAGGGCTCAGGGGATCACTATGCAAAAGCAGGTGGGGCTGGGAGAGTGGCAGAGGCCATCCAGAGAAGGAGCAGGAATGGAGCCAGAAGACCTTTGCTGCAGATACTCCAGTGTTCTGTCCTGCCATGGGGGGGATGCATAACAGGCACAGATGGCTTCTTCAGCCAACAACTACATCCTACCTCTGTCCCTAGTTGTGCATCCATCCAACACCTTCTCAGGCTGGGCATTGATATGGGAATTTGGTTTGTATTGCATTATCATGAGCATGCCTTAGCATACACACAAATAATTAGTAGCAGTATTTATTATCTTTGTTGAGGTGGCATCTACGAGCCCCAGGCCCCATTGTGCTACACACTGTTCAAACATAGAGCAAAACGATGGTTCCCGCCCAAAGACCTAACCTCTGCAGTCACCATGTTTCCATTACTGAATTACTGTCTTTCTGCAAGGAATAGTTGTGAAATACTGCACTTGGGGTCTTTTGTGCTGTCTCAGGAAGAATTTGTCATCAGTGAGCTCTTGATGATTTGTGGATAAAAAGCTTCTTTCAGGTCTGCAACCTATTCCTATAGCTAAATATGAAAAAGCAAACCGAGCTAAAGGAACAACTTTGCTGCAGGCCCTTACGCTGTACTTGTTCGGCACGGTGACCTCTGAGATCTTTGGCAGAAAGAAAAGTTCCAGGATCATGGAGTCAGTGTGACTTCTTCTTTCAGTCAGATGATAAACAGTAAAGGATAGTAGCCGGGAGGGTTGGCTTCCCTCTGAGATTGACGCAGAGGGAGAGCCAAACCCACCCTGGGGGTTTGAGCCAAGAAGGACACCACCTGACCGGAAGCAGGTGGGAGGGGCCAGACCTTTAAAACCCAGGCCTGCTAGCTCAGTCAGTCCCCAGTGGCCAAGGGAGAAGGATACCTCAGAGGGGTGGGAGAGTCCCACACAGAGGGGAAGTTGCCAGACCTATCCACGGTGTGGGGACCTGCCGATCCGGAGGAGTTGCCTGCTGCCTGGGACCCAGAGGAAGGCCTGCCAGTGCTGCCTACTGCCTGGGATTCAGAGAACCTGCCAGCGCTACCCACTGCCTGGGGGCCGGAGGACTTGGAGGAACTGCCCTCCGCAGAGGACCCTGTGCAGTTTCCGGAGCTGCTGCCGGTTGATGGGGATGGATTTGTGGGACTCCTGCATGCCCTCGATTCCAGCAACCCAGAGAAAGGCAACGGAGCCCAGGTACTTTACACAGAGGGCGGGAGGAAGGAGCCCAGGGAAGCCGACTGTGGTGCGGCTGAGCTGCGGCTTGCAGTGCGTTATGGCTGGAGCCCCGCCGACCCACTGACAGGGCCCTGGGCTGGGATGCAGTGGAGATGGGTGGGGCCTGCGTCCTCTTTCCCTCACCCTGACCTGGGTGGATACTGGCTACGCCGGAACCTGTCCCTTACTGCCTGTCCTGCCCTGCCCTGCCAAAGGACCGGACCACAGACTGCTGCTCACCCTGCTAAGGGCTTGAGCATCTGCGTGTGCTTCCGCTGGCCTTCCCAGGCCAACCGTCCCTAGACTACTGACTTCCCCGGCTAAGGACTAGAGTCTGCTGTCCCTCGGCCCTGCTCTGCCCAAGGGCCAGGCCTTAGACTGCTGCTCGCCCTACCAAGGTTTTGAGCCTACCTGGGTTTGCCTACCAGCCCTCCCGAGGGCTAGGCAAGAGACTGCTCCCTCGCCCAGTCTGAGGGCTTGAGGCTATTTCCCGCTGCTGGCCCGTCCCTGACAGCGGGCCAGACCCTAGGCAGATAGCAAGAGCGGGCCAAGAGACTATTCCCCAAGCCAAAAGGGTCGACCTGAACCCAGGCTCGCCCTACTGAGGGCCGGAGGTATCCCCTTGATTTGGGCTCCCCAAAGCTGTAGGCGCCAGGAGGGGTGGCCTCCCTCTGAGATTGACTCGGAGGGAGAGTCCCCGGCGCCGCCCCCTACAAGGAAACTTCGACAAGGATAAATTGTTTATGCAATGCACAGCCATTTAGCCACATGTCTCATTGACTTTAATGGGAGTCTCACCTAAATATCTGAACATCACGTAGAAAATATACCCTGAAGTACGGTGTCTGGGGAAAAAATTGCCTAGAGAAAAAATATAAAGAGGAGAAATATGAAAGCAAACTCGATACAAAAGTACTGCATGTGGGTGGGAATAAATAACTGTATTTGTGTGTTAGCTGTGCAGCTAACCTCCCAACCAGAGATGGTGATTGGAAACAGTCAATAGAGTGGTAGAATGTAACAAGACGAGAAAAGGTTCCATTAGCATCCATGGGGAGAGTTAAAAGAAAAACATACGACGAATCTATAGAGAATATCAATCTAAAAATCTCAGTGTGACCGTTTTTATGTTTCACCATAATTTAATATAACAGGCACTTAAACACTCAGGTTAAAATATTCATTTTATCTGGTCACATTCTATTCAAATGATTTTACTATCTTCCAAAGGGTAAATCTGGCAAGGTTTTTGAGCATGTTAAAATAATCCAAAAGTAACTGCTAACGTTGTTTGAACCAGAAATGCTTCTATTTCAATCTTTGTGAAAGCTACGGCTGGAGGAAGTTTACAGCAAAAGACTATATACAGAGGTGTACGTCAGGACTTGTAAAATGATGAATGACATACTTTACAGATATCTTCCACAGAGGCAGTTAGGCAATTTTTTTCAAAATCAGGTTTTACTCAGAAAAGTGATTAAAAGTGGCACCTCCCGACTCTACAGAGCTGTCCCTTGTTCAGAATGATAGCTGTTGTTTTCACTTACCAAAGTGAATCTTAAGGCTTATCTGCACAAGGATGTTAGTGTACTAAGGCACGTTTAGTGTGCAGTAAGCGTGACCACACAGGGAGTTAGTGTTGAGTAGTTAGTGCACATCAGCAACTGCAGGCTTTTTCCCACTGTAGACAAGCCTTTGCGGCTGTTTATGCCCCTTAGCTCTGAAAAGCCAATGGAGTATGAGTTAGATTCTTTTTCTTCTTTTGCATCATGGGCTCGATCCTGCAAAGTGCTGTGCACTGTGGGCCTGATCCAGGAAAGCACTTACACGTGTGCTTAATTTTAAGCACATAAATAATCCCATTGATTTAAAGTTTCTTGCTTCCTCCCCTTCTAGGATTTGGCATTCTTTTCCCACCATGAGAAAACGATGCAAATCATTAGCTAAATAATCTTTGCCCATGACAAAGGCATTAATTGAAATGCCATTATTCATGCTCTAGAGGGGCTTTCAAACCATCAGCTGTTCCTTCCTTCCATTATAAAGCAAAGTCACTTCAACTGAACTGTATTTAGACTTTCTTCCTGAAGTACAACTCTGTCTAGACTAATTTTAGCTTTATGTAACAACTTCCATTAAGAAAAACATGCAGTATTTATGGGATCAACCAAAAGAAAAAAGTCAGTCATGAAAATCACTACAGTTTCAAGTAAATGAATGGAAATACTGAGTATGCAGTCACATCCAGCTCACCATTATGACAAACATTTTTAATAAAATTAAATAGACAATCTTTCTTTCTCAAATGTGAATGCCTGATTGTTAAAATCTGATGTGTTCTTGTAGCCTCCTCCATTCCTCAACAACTCAAATACCTTGGTTTAGATCTTTCAAGAGCAAATCTTTCCTACCTCCACATACCAAATATGATTTCAAGAAGCAACAAACAAACAAAAATCTGTTTAGTTTTCAAAGCCATTTCATTGTAAATTGACTTTCCCTGCCCAATGAAATGCTTGTGTCAGAGTGAAACAAAATTTAAGGCAATAAATCTAGGACTCCTGTTATATTACACAAATTGTCCCATAAATGGAAACGGTTGTTTTCTTCCAGGAAGAAATAAACCAATTCTAAAAATAATGTTCTAGGAAATATTTTATTTCTCAGATGCTGTTTATTCTCTTTTTATTAACAAACTAAAGCAGAATACAAAAAAGGCAAACATCCTGATGTGAATCCTCCAAATCAAAGTATTAACCTGGTTATCAAACATACTTGTCTTGCTTTTGAAAAATCAGTAAATGTAAACGGATGAATTTTCTGCAGGTGGGAGGAGCCTGGAAGAGGTATAGTTATAGAAATAGTTTTATATTGTAAAATGATGTATGCAGCAGTAATTTTGAATGTCATTTAAATGTTTGTATTTTGGTTAAAAATGTATCAATTAGCTAAGTAGGAAAATGGAAGTGGCCCTTTAAAAAGAGGGCAGGGTACTGAATGGAGAGTGCCCTTGAAGGGATTTGTGAACAGAATATATTTGAAGGTTGAAAGATCTAAACGCAATGGCCAGCCCACAGGAAAAGGCTCCAGAACTCACATGCTAATAAAACTACCCTGTGTGAAACAAAATCTTCATTACTGAAGGTGTGACACTTGTAATTTCATTGACATCAGTGGAGTTACACAAGCAAAGAATCTCCCCTAGCGACTTGGAAGTCATTGAAGTCAATGGACCCACAGCCATTTACACCAGCTCAGGATCTGCACTTCTATTTTATCACATGAAATGAGGACACTAAAGCATTAATGAGGACATTTTGCTCATCCCCATTGTGATATGTCTTCTTATACAGCACGTCTTTGTCCTGCTGCCTGCCTATCATTTAAATATTTAATAACGTTTAATAGTTTCATCTCTTCATTAGCACTAGGAATGGAAAAATCTGAAATAAAGTAACCGTTCATGTGTTTGGAAGGAATCTATAAACGTAAACACAGCCTTTGATATTATTAACTTTTTAACTGGAAAATGAACATAACTCTAAATTAGTTCATCACTACCTTCCAGAATACTTCCAATGCAGTTTATTTCTAGTGCAATTTCTCCAAACATAATATACACCCCTTGCTTAGCTAGTTGTTTATTGAACAACATTCTTGTTGCTGGCAGTGACTGCATTGGCTGCATTAATCTCACCTCTGGCTTCAGATTCAGAAACCTCTGTCAACAGTAAACTAACCAATAATAATAATAAAGGAGTGTTTCTGGCAATTTGTTTGTTCACATTCCAGTTTTATATACCATCAAGATGGCTGTAGGATGCCTCTGTATAATATTTGTAAAGCTTGGTAAATTCATTATAGGTGATGATGATATTTGTATTACAATAGTGCCTAGGAACCCTGCATGGACCAGCACTGCATTATGCTAAGCATTGTACAAATACAAAACAAAAAGATGGTCCCTGCCACAGAGCTTACAACCTTAGTATAATACCAATATAAATTCTAATATAGCACTTTTCATCAGTAGGTCTCAAAGTGATTTCCAGAGGATCTCAGTATTATTATCCCCATTTTACAGTTAGGGATATTGAGGCTTTGTGCCATTATGTGACATGCTCGAGGTCACCCAGCAGGCCAACAGCAGAGCCAGTCCCTCAGGTCTTCTGAGGGCTTTATTCACCAGGCCACACTGCCTATCCTAGAAGACAAAAGACAATGGATAGACAATGGCATGCAGATAGACCAATGGGAGAGCACAAGGAAACAATGAGATAGTACTGGTCAGCATGATAGGCAGTGGTCAGAGCATGCCAGCTGCCTAAATGTGGTCAGGTTAGGGAGTTAGATGGTAAGCTTCAATAGCTGGTAGGTATCCAACCTCCTCAGATATGGGATTTTTCCATTAACTACTGTATGGCCTGCTAAAATCAACAGTTCACACTTCCACCATTTGATTTGTTCTTCCACTAGCAGGCACTCTTGGATCAATGTGCTGATATATATCACACTGAAGGGCTGAGCTTTACTGTTTAGTAAAATGTGGGTCATCTCTGTCAAAGAGCTAACACTATTGTTGATCACAAATCTCCAAATTGGCATAGAAAGATCCTGTGGTCACAATAGCAGAATATATATGGACAAGACTGTTGAAACTGCCAAATGAAATAACCTTTAACATATGCCGTGAATCTAAATACAAAGGTGCTCTATACTGTGTACTAAGATTCACATTCAGCTCATTCCACATCTAAATTGATACGAACTTGAATCCAAGTCTTAGGCTAATAAAATCCTTGAACAGATCCAGATAACAGGCCGAGTATTTTCACATCCTTTCATATTCTCAGTTTTATCTTTGTTACGTGAACTATGCTGAAAGTATTGATTGCCAAAAGTACTAGCTAATATTCCTGAGTCCTTAAGACTAGAGACTAGTTTGTTCATTCTGGTAGACATATTGGTATAACACAATTGATTATGGTAGTTTCTGTGTTTTAAAAGAGGTACAACTCCAATGGATGCTACTGTAACAAACACACATCCTATTGAACTGTAGTTCCATTTACACAGTATAACTGCTTTTATTGCTGGAAAAGACCTAGATGTTTGAGATCAAATTTTCAGTGAGTGATTTTAATTCTGCCCTAAAAATTCAAGAGCGCATAGTTTTTTTAATTCAAGGACTGATTATCCTCTCACATCACAGCACAATATAATATTATATCCCCTTCTTCATTCAGTACACACATGAGACAACTAGGAGGGTTAGAAACATGGGTTTCTAGTGCAGTGGAATGGGTGACCCAGAATGGTCATGGTTATGGGCTGAATGGTTGAGGGTCAATCTGAATAAGGCCGAGATAGTGCTATTCATTTGGGGGAGGCAGCCAAAAGAACTGGCTAGAATTACATAGGCCCCACTAACTGACTGAGGGTGCGTAGCCTTGGCTTATAAATTAGGTTCACGATGTAGGGATTTTGCTGGATGCTCAAGTGGCAGTAATGGCAACAAAAGCGTCTTTCCATCTACACTTGGTGGGCAAGACGGTTTGTTTGTGATGGGAACCTTGTTCTACTCATTCCTACCTGTGTCACATTAGATTACTGTAACGTGCTTTACCTTGGGCGACACCTTGAGACCATTTAGAAGGTGAGGGTTAGCAGCTGGTTCTCAGGCAGAACTCTTTGTTAGGAGCACACTCTGTTGCGCTATTAGCAGCGCTGTCTGCATTTGGGCTTCCAGGTGGAATTCAAGCTGTTGTTTTTGCCCTTTAAAGCCCTTAATGATTAGGATCTAGCTTACTGGAGAGATTGCCTACCTTTCTCCTCATGCCATACTGCTGCAGCTGCTACTGAGAGAGTTGCGCGAGCTGCTGGCAGTGGCAGAGCATTCTTGGGGAGGACCCCTCAGCTCTGGAATGTATTTCTCCACTCACCAGGATTTATTAACCTTGTGAACTGAAATACTCATCTTCTGCGCTGAGGCTTTTGAAGTCAGGATAAAGGTTGCATAGGGAGTTGCAGCACTATGGATTCACAGTTGCTTACTGTCTTTTTTTAACTATTGAAAAGAGGGGGCTCAGAGCACAGGCTCGGTGCTCCTACTGTATATGGATGTTCTTAAATCAAATAAATTCCCCTTTTACTTAGTTTTATTTTCAAACACCAAATATTTTTGTCAAAGGCCATCGACTGCATCTGCAACAGCAACATCCCTCCTCTTCCTCTTCCAGCCTCTTTGTCTTTAACTTGCCATGACTCAAAGAGGACATAACTAAGATGCTGCAAAGATTTATTTTGATCTGATCAATTTTAAGGTCTTTTTGTCTCTTTTTCTTGACTTCAGCAGAAAGGTTATGCATGTCTTTTGTTTGAGCTCTGTTTATTTTTCCCTGGATGTTCACCTTCAAGCACAGCACCAGGAAAAATGAAGTTTGCTTTACTCTGGGACAATGACCTCCTACTTCAGTTTTTTACTGCAGTAATCACCAAATAGTACTTCAATTGCACAAATAAATGATCAGCTATTATGCCCTCATATACCTATGCCAAGGTTGATGCAACTTCAGTTTTAAAAATACGGTGTAATGTAGATGTTCAAAAATGCTTATGATTTGATTTCTCACTGTTTCCTTCACCAGCTGCAAGAAGACAGCAAATGATGACTACATTACCATACAAGCAGCTTAGATGCTAACTGGAATTATATAAGCTTTGTGAAGCATTCTGCAATGCTGAACGTGAGCTTTGAGAGATCTCGCGTCTCACTGCTATTCATTTTTCAATTTTCAGCTTCAAAGATCTTGGACATTCTCCTCCAGGCTCATTTAGGAGCAGGATTCCAAGGCCTAGTCACATTGGATGATTCTCTTCAGCACAAGGATTTGTCTCAGCAGTCTCGAGACAGACAAAAAATAAAAAAGGAAAGTTTATGCAACAGTAGAGACTCTCATTCTTTCCATGTGTCATGACAATTCTGTTATTGGGCAGGACAATATAGTCAATTTACCTTGCAGAACATGACTATGACTTTTTTATTTTATAATCTGCTTTTCACTAAGCCTACTGTGCACTTTCATGCAAAACTGTACTCTCTATTGTTTGAAGTACAGTGAGATCCACTGACTGCAGACAAGCAGCGACTAGTGGAACAAGTTCAAACATAGTGCAGCGAATGGAGTTTAGTTAGAACAGTGGTGCCCAACCTCTATGGCTTGAGGGCCACAGATATCATTTTTACAACCATGAAGGGCCCCCAGTCTCCACCAGCAGGCCCCCTCTCCCACTGCAGCCAGACGGAAGGAGTTCAGCGAGGAGGCTGCCTCATCGCTGATCTCCCCTCTCCCTGGCTGCAGCAGGGAAACGGCATCCTGTAGCCCTGTGCACTCCCAAGTCAGTGGCTTCCTTCTGCAGCCAGGGGGATGGAAGATCTGTGCTCCCCTCCCTCTGGCTCCAGCAGGGACACTGGCAGAGCTCTTTGCTCTCTGCTGGAGCCGGGGGAGGGGAGCTCGGATTTCCCCTCCCTTTGGCTGCAGAAGGGACCCTAGCACCTATGGATCCAGGCAGAGTGCTTTGCTGTGCTCCCTGCTACAGCCAGGGGGAGGGGAATGCTGATCTCCCATCCCCTTGTCTGCAGCAAGGAGCCTGCACCGGTCTTTTAGCCCCATGGAAATGCGCTCCGCCTGGGTTCTTGGGCAGCAGCTTCCTTCTGCAGCCAGCAGGAGGGGAGCCATGGACCACTTTGAAAGCCCACGCAGGCCACTTTCGGCCCCCAGGCCACAGGTAGGGAACCACTGAGTTAGAGGCAGAATATATACCACACTGTTAAGTGAATTGTGGTCTCCTGCCACCAATTTTGGCACTCACATTACAGTAATTTGATCTAGGCCACATTTCCCTAGTTTGCTAGTGAGACTGTGTCAATAACTGTACTAAAATCAAGATATACCAGCTCTACAGCTTCTCCCCATTCACTACCTGGTGTAAACCAGAGATATATCATTTAACACTAACTGAAGATTTAGCCCAGGATTTTCAATGCTTTCCATAACCTATCACATTGACTGGCCCTGTATTAGTTTGAATATTTAAATGAGCTGTCACTGGAGAAAAGTAACAAGAGCTGCAAAAAAGGAGCGGGATAAGGCAAGGACAAATACATAATTATCAAGGGTATTTTAATAAAAAGGTGTAGCAGAAGTTCATGTTCTTTTGTGTGGCACGTGGCCCAGTCAATGTACAACTTAGATGCAGTAGTTTTATTCTGGCTGAGAAGTCACTTTGATTTCTTTTCCAAGCTTATTGTTTCCAGAGGTGTGATTTTCCCCCTTCTCCCCCCCCAAAAAATATATATATAATGCTGATAGGACTGAACTGCTGCAGCAAACTGCAGAAATTCATTAACGAGATATCAAAATGATGATTTCAAATGTGTGTCAATGCTGGCAGCACTTTTAGTGAGAATCTTCTAGCTTTCCATTAGTCTAGTAATGCGAATAAACAGCTTGCTTCCTCATTATTGTTATGAGAAATATTAGGGCTTTTAAAAGTCACGTTCGCGGTCCTTCTGCAGATGCCTTCCTCACAATTCCAGACCTCAGGCCCAGAGCTGGCATTCATCTCCCTTTGCCCTCCACAATAACTTTCAGTAGGAGCTCACTTTGGGGGGTTA
This sequence comes from Emydura macquarii macquarii, assembly GCF_026122565.2. NCBI lineage: Eukaryota > Metazoa > Chordata > Testudines > Chelidae > Emydura > Emydura macquarii. The sequence goes on along the minus strand of NW_027130208.1, from coordinate 10,959,453 downwards.
CTGATAAGCCTCTGTCTCAGAAAGCAACTGTGCAAATGAGCAGACCACGTGTTTCTTCCACTTAGTTACACAGTGTGAACTAGGCCCTCAGCTACACCCATGCGCAGTTCTGCACAGCTCAGAAATCTGTATGGAGGAGGGGTGAAGGTGGCTATAGGCCACCTTTGCCCTTCCCTAATCTCTGGTGAATCTGGAGCCCCATTGAGCTCTCAGTTACAAATCATTCTGCAGCCTTGAATTTCATCCCACTTGCAATACACTCCTGCATTCTTCCTAGACCACACCAACTCTCTTGTATGGCAGGCTTCTTCTTTGTCTGGTGGATGTCAATGTAGAGTAACAACTATAATTTTGCACGGCAGTGGAACGCGGGTTCTGAGGAAAGCTGAAGAACAGTGGGATTGATGTTTTCAGTTCTCATCATTGGCATCAGCTGCACCATATTAAGTGGTGATACAAAATCAACAGTAAGGATATTCATAGACAAAACCAGCAACCTCCTCCATCAGCACTGGTTCAGTTTCAATGACTTTCTTAGCTTTCATATTATTAAGATGAAAGATCAATGAATTATGAAGCACGTTTACCAAAGAATGCTGCAACATGACCGGTGATCATGTGGGCATCAAAAAGTTCAGTGACATGATAAAATCACCAGTGATGGACACAAATTGAATATGCAGCCAGGGCACCTTAAGGACCTCGCTAGAGATCGATAGGGGTGGCACTAGATCAGCAAGGAGCTACATCCCTTTGGGATTTGACACTATGATGCAGGTTAAGGAAGAATTTGGCAGAGTAGCTGCAGAAAGTAGTTCAAGCTCATACCACCGCGCTGTAGGAGGAGGTATTTATAAAATGAGGCACATCAGACAGCTCTCTGCAATCTTGATTCTGAATATTCTCTCCCCTATGCTGATTGAGTGTTTGCTGTAACCCATTCCTGCTGCCCCCTTCCTTTGTCTTTCCAACTAGTTGATCCTCTTCTGCCTTAAATCCCATGAGAATCTTTAAACAGCTGGTGGTGAGCCGACCTGGGCTAATCCTAGCTTGACCACTAGCTTGCTGTGTGGCCTTGCGCAAATGACTTTGCCTCTCTTGGCACCTGTTTCACCTTGAACCCTTTGGCTGTCTTGTTGGTCTAGACAATAAGCTCCTCAGGACACGGACTATCTGTCACTATGTGTTTGTACAGCATGCATCAAAACGGACTCCTTATCTAGGCATAACACAAATAATAAAATGTGGGGTGAAAATATGATTTGGTTTCAACTTGGACAATAGCTAGCCTTTTGCCAGAGGCTCTTATCCTCCACTGACTTTTGCCCATCAAGGTCAATGGAATTACAATAGCATGAGTGTATGGAACAGAATAGAAAGTCAGGCCCAGTTTTTTGAAACTTTGCATTTTGGGACTATGCCAGCAGTTTGTCATTTTATTACTTCTTTCTACAAACATTTTATTTTTATTGGGCAAATAAAATATTATAATACATGAGACAGACTGTATTTAATACTTCATTGTGCTTATGACAAAAAGTAGCATAAGAACAAACTTTCAGTAATTTAATATTTAATAATGATGTATGTGTTGGGGAACTGGGGGAAAAAACACAGTCATTAAATTTACAATTAGGCTCTAATGCAAAATATATATGTTGGGAATCATGCTATACTTTGTTCCTTTTCATGCCTGTTCATTTGCTGAAGTGACTAATTTTGAAATATTCATAAATTGCTAATTTCCAACATATGAATTATCCAGAAACTCTTAGATGATATATTTTTAAAATCAAAACCATTTAATCTTATTTTGATCTCACTTCCATCAGCAAATCAGAATTTACATGAAGTCAGTGGAGTTACACTGATATAAAAATGGTACAAACCAAATCAGAATTAGGTTCATTCTCCTTAAATGAGGCTTGCTGTTACCTCATGCATATATTCATGAAATAGCACCAGATCCAATTCCCACTGAAGCCAATGGTTGTCTGTCCATTGACATAATGACGTTGGATTGGACCCAGGGTGAGTTAAATCCTGAAGTCCTCTCTCAGTCTAAACTCTCAAAATTTCAGTGGGAGATTTGCTTCAATAATGCCATTCGGCTCAGTTCCAAAATACACTATGCAAAACAAAATAACGTGGCTTCAGTAATCTATTGAAAAACAACTCACATCTTGTGCAAAGCTGTATTATTATACTAAATTTCAGACCTGATGCCTTTTTTTAAAAATTAAATAATGTTGTTGGCTGTTCAGAATTGGATTTTTTTTGGGAGGTGGCAGGGTGTCGGGAAAGATGTGAGTTGCCAAACATTGGACAAATGGTAGAAAGAAAGAAAGAAAATCTGAATTCCTGAGTCTTTGCTTTTATCCTTGGCAAATTAGACTACAGGAAGTATATAAGCTGAAAACTTTTCTTCCAATTAACATTTCATAAACTTCTGAAGAGTTGATTTAAAAGGACAATGGAACAAGAGTATATATTGAATCCAGACCTGTGCAACTGCATTTATATGTTTTCCAGCAATAAAGTTGGTTAAAAGACAAATTAATTGTATGCTTCCTCTTCAAGAGACATAGACCAATGGTAGTTACTATAGCAACTACTTGCAATTCATTCTATTAACTTTCTTATTGCAGAAACAATCAATAATGATATAGATCATTTTAAGATTAAATATACATATAGGCTTTTATAAATATATTGTTTGCTCCACTTTCAAATAAAATCTGATATGTTGTTGAAAAAATAAAAGGAATGTCAGAGAGAAGCAAAATTTAATTTTGGTGGGTGAGGGGGAAGAAATGGTGAAACAAAATTACACCAGAAGCAATCCTCTCCTTTTAGCAATTTCAGCAAAATGCTCATATTACCGCTGTATGAAATATAAATGTTTTGGCACTTACTCGTATTGTTCAATTTTGAACATTACACCTCGTATAAAGGTATAACCCTATGTGATGAAATCTTCTCTCTATTGCTGCTCTTTGAAAGTCCCAGATGATCACTACAAAGACAGATCTCTCCCTGGAGGATAGAGTCAACTTTAGGGCCACATCAGCCCTGCCTAACACCCTATACAGGCCCATTTAAAATACATCTCGAGGCCATATTAACTCCCTATGGGTCTCCTCTGAAGATATTACTGAGTAGCTGCAGGGGGATCTGGGTACTGGCTCCCTGGCTTTCATGAGGTGTTCCATGTTAGGGTGACTCAGCAGAGCATTGCAAAGGCAGAAGGGACAACAGGAGCTAATGTAACTACATTCATTTGTATTTTCTGGAATCTGTATATATGGAAATAACATGTACCACTGCAAGTGCGTATCTCATATTATTAATGGTATGGCTGTCAGAACATGTTTAAATGCCATGTGCTATGTATACCTTCTACAGTATTTATTTAAACCATGTGTCAAAGATTCCCATTGACTGAATTAGGTTCCATTTAAAATCCAAGGAGGAGGAGCTAGTGGTGGCAGTGCCTACGATATAGCTTTTAGCCTAGGGGTTAGAACACTTGCCTGGGATGTGATAGACCCAGGTTCAATTTCCCCTTCTGGCAGAGGAAGTGAGAGGATTTGAACAGAGGACTCCCCCCATCCCTCTAATGGGCTCCAACCACTAAGCTATGAGATAATCTACTAGTGAGCACCCTCCATGTCTCCTGCTGAAGCTGTTCCACTGTGGATAAATAATGAAAGCATGATTGGAACAGGGGGATTGGACCTGATGTCGGCCACTTCCCAGGTAGGTGCCTAAGCACTGGACTTAACAGGGTCATTCTCGCTCGCTGGCTCTCTCTAGCTCAGTGCCTGTTCCACTGTGAATAAATACTTAAATAGTAATTGGGCTATACAGAGAGAGAGAGAGAGAGAATGACACCTGGTAACTCCATTGAAATCTAGTGGAATCAAAATGAAGGCAGAATTTGGCTACTCTGTACTACTTTAGGACTATACTGTGATATCAATTTTTAGTAGGGATGCAGGGCCACCCAAAAAAAAAAAACAAATAACACCACAAACCAAATAAGGGCAGATAAGTAGAAAGAAGAAGATTTATGCAGGGCTCAAAAGACAAGAAGCTTGACTTTCATGTGTTAGAGGAAGAGGAGCCAGGGAAAGGATTCATGGTAGAGGTGGAATTAACACAGTCAGTTTGGGAATGGTAGATGATCTTGGAGGCAGATTTTTGAATGAATTGGAGAGGGGTTACTGGAGTACTGTGGGAAACTACAGAGGAGGTGATTATGTTGGTCATTGTAATGCTATGTGATGAGAGAGTTTTAGCTCGGACAGAAAGAATGGACAGATCTTAGAAACATTTTGGAAAAAGAAGTAGTAGGATTTCTACATAGCTTGGATGTGTGGGCAGGACAGAGGGAGAAGGCAAAAAATGACTCCTAGTTTAGGGACCTGAGTGACAATGAAGATGGGGTGGATATCAGTGGTGAGAGAGGACTGGGGAAATAGACACCTGTGAGAAGGAAGATAAGGAATTAACATGTTGGCCATGCTTGCATTAATATATAGACATAAAAGAGATGATGCAGAGAGGCTGAAATACAGATCATCAGCTTCATGTTGCAGATACACTGTTGTCTATTTATTTCATATGTCTCTGACCCTACCTATATAGAAGACAACCCCTGTTCCATCCTTTAACTTGATATTAAACAAGCACTTAATTAAAATTTCACATTCAAAGGTTTTGTTTGTAGAATCAACTTTTCTGTAAATTAGTAGAAAAAATTATTTATTGGTTATAGTGTTATAGATGATGTTGACGATGCAGATTACAATCTGTAAACCCTCATTAGCTCCAGTTAGTATTCATATGCCAGTACCTCCCAAGCCCAGGTGACTCAAAGTGTACATTTGTTTTATTAAATTATGTATATAGATCTTTAGAGAATTCCCAGGCAAATGCTGGTCAATTGACAAACTGAGGAGGATTTCCTGTTGAAGAATACCTCACAGACAACGCCTTCAGAAACTGAGACACAGAGATACTGCAGATGTTTGCTGCCATTAGTTCTACAGAGCTAACAATGACAGCTCTGTCACTATGAAATAACCTTTTAATTTTAATTCCACTGGAAAATATAGGGTACTACCAGTTAATGCTACAGGATTCACAAAAAGTTGTACTAATATTCCCATTTTATCAAATGCTAATTATTAAAGGCCGTTTTCTTCTCTCAGTTGACTGAGAAATTGTACATTTGGTTTTCAGGCATTTGCAACCTGATCTAAACCCCAGCGAAGTCAGTGGAAACACTCTCATTGACTTCAAATAGATGTCTGAAAAGACCTGAAATAAGGCTGCAGTGCTGGAGTCCTCAGGCAGGCAAAAATCCCGCTCACCATAGTATCTGAATGCCTCACAGTTATTGGATTTGTTTAAAAAAAACATAAGAAAGTAGTTCTTCACACTATGCATAGTCAATCTGTGGAACTCATTGCTGTGGCATGTTCATGGCAGGGTGGTTTCCCCATTGTATATGGAGAACTAGTGCACATTGAATGATTTTTGTAAGGTCACACAGGAAGTCTGTGGCTAACCTGGGAACTGAATCCAGTTCTCTTGAGCCCCATGCACTAGATCATCCCTCCGACCCCATCCAACAGTTCCTATATAGACACCACTTCCACTAAAATAAATGATCAATCATATTACCTTTTTTCTCCTTAGTGTATCCTACTCCTTATCATGGTGATAAGTAAGAGTCATTCGTATTCCTTGCCGGGCCTGATGACATGTGACTCAGGAGGCCAAATATCTATCTTCCCCTCGTTTGGGAATCACTCCTGAGCTTAGGTGCTGATAGGTGCCTGGATACAGGGAAGGCAGCAATGTGCATTCCCAGAGGCAGAAACATAAGTGCCCAGGGAACTTTTACTCTGAAAACTTAGGTGCTGAGTGAGTTTGGGCTCCTTTAGGGTTTCGAAGGAGTTTTGTTCATCACAGTGGAGCCAAAAGTGGGACTTAGGTGCCCAACTCCTTGTTAGCATCCGGCCCTTTGTGCCTACACTACCCATTTGAAAATGTGGGCCTAGATTTCCATGAAACTAGTTTTTATACCAGTCTGAAACTGCTCTGTATAATTAATTACTTTCAGAAAGCTTTGTAAAACGACAAACTCCCAGAAATTCTAAGTTGTCTTTCCAATTACTGTGTGAATGCTCCTACAGAATATGATCCAATGGTGACTTCCTGAGATTCAGACTAGCAAAACCAAAAGATGGGTATCACTTAGATTTTTGTCATCTTGTTATTCATTAATCAAAATAAAAAAAAATTGCAGGTTAAAGCTGAGAATTATGCAAAAAAGTATTTCTAAAATCTAAATGACCACATTTGTAATGTAAATAGGCCATTGTCAATACATGTAGGTTTTATTCTTGCTTCTACCAATGACCAAGACAAGTCACTTCTCTCTGTGTATCCCCTCCCATTTCTTGCCTTTTCTGTCTATTTAGATTGTAAAATCATGAGAGTAGGGAGTGTCTCAGTAGATCTGTGGTTAGCACACAGTGGGGCTCTGATAATTTGGAGCCTTTAGGTACTATTGTAATTCCAATAATAAATAAATAACACTGTACACTGGGAGTTCTGTCCCTAACATATTAGCTACATAAAATAACCCAAGTTAATAGGTTATGAATGAAACTCAAATCATCAATCCTTGGTGCTTGGTGCTGCTCAGAGTAAAGAAACTAAGACTGAGGATCCATAATGAAGAACGATGAGATTTATTAAAGCAACCTATATATCTGAGATTTCCCTGACACAGTTTAGGAAGGCAGCAAACTGGTGCCTGCTATCAAAAAGGTTGAAAAACACTGATTTAGAGTCCTGAACTTTTGAACTCCTAACTGATTGAGGAATTATGTATAAGAGTAGAATGAAATTACCAATGCATGGTTCATGGAGAAATAAGAAACCTGAAGCCCACTTGTGAAAATTGATGTATTTAATATGATTGAGAAAAGGCAGCAGTGATAGGGTGTATGGACTCTTTAAATGTTGCGAGGGGATCCCTATGAGGCTAGCACTATCCCTTTCCAAGTTTGCCCCTGCAAGAGGAAGGAAACTGTCTAAAAGTAAAACTGACCCCGTTAGTATCCAGTAATATCATTCAGTTATTAGGATGGGATAGAACTCCTCTTTTTTCTCAGTGGCAATGGCTCATGCTAACCCTTCATACTTCCAGACAATCTTTCTTTCTCAGAATCAGGAGAACAGGGAAGGCTGGGAAATGTAGTCCATCAGGGCAGCCATGGTGCAATCCTAACTTGGAACAAGGCATGCTGGGAAATTTAGAAAGTATATAGTGCCTACTCTCACCAAACAGGGTGAGAGAGTTGAAAGGAGTTAGGTTGTGCTGAGGCTTTTGAAAGGTATGTAAACCTTGCTATGTTTTTTATTATGATTTTGGCAGCAGGTATCTCTGAAAAGTGTCTGAATTAACTAATTAGCCAATTGTTGTGTTGATATGTCTTTGGCTAGGCCTAGAAAGGAGCTAAAATACTCCCTGATGGGAGATGGTTTTGCATGCAAGCTCTATTGACATGCTATTTGTTAGTTTGTCATGGAATACTACTGTTGCCTGTAAAGGTATAGTTAGCCTGTAGCTAGCTATAGCTGTGGGTATAGCCAGCAAGATAAGAATGTATCTCTTCTGGTGGATAGCTGGCTTTCTTTGTTATAGACGTTCTTCTGGGCACTCACTACTTACTCTCTAAGATCCCAAGAAATTAGATTTTTACAGTTATGACATTATTAGATCTAGAGTTATTTTATGGCTTTTATGTTTCCCTCCGAGTTCTTCAGTGTTGGATACCCAGTAACTTAAGAACCTAGTGGTTTTTACAAACTGAGGGATTAAAAAAATTGGGACTTTTTATATCTCCTTAAAGTACCCCTGTTGTGTGTCTCCTGCCTTCTCATAAGTATGAATAATACACACAGGTGTTGTGGGGTCCAAATCCTCTTTACTCAACATATGCAAAAATCAAGGTCTTGCTATATTTGTACATTGTGCTCTGGCTGGCTTCCAGAGCAATGAGTAGTGCTAGATGGCTCTCAAACTGTTTACTGTGCGTGGGTTGGATAGAATTCCTTTATAGTTCCCTAAATAATCCTCCCCCCTCTCTCTCTCTCTCTCTCTCACACATACACACACAAAGTCTGGTTGCCCTTAAGAACTGTATATATTTATTTGCCTTAAATAGGGTTACAACAGTATTTTCAGTCTTTCCTAAAGCTCCTTTCACTTACTGAGGTGAAGTGAATGAGTACTACCAAACAGGCATGCACGTGTGTGGGGGGGGGGAGGGGGGGTGTCATGCTTGATGTTAAGACTCCATTAATAAATAGCTCAAAAATTAACAATGTTTTAACAAATGGTTAATCAATTGTTAAAATCTAGTCCAGCAAATTGATAGGTTTCTTAGAACATCTTCTAATGTTTTTATAGCCATCTGTTGTACTCAGATCTATAACATGCTTATGCCACCATCTATTAACCACTTATGCTTTATAGACCTGTTATAAATGGAACCTTATTATGTAGTGTGCCCCATGTGTGTCATGCTAAATTATTTCTGAATATAAATATAAAAACATGCAGCAAGAGTGCAATATTATGAGAACACCAAAACAACAAAAAGGAAAATAGTTGTAGTGATAAAATACATCACTTAAAGCCCCCTGTTCCAGGTTCCTCTGTGTGAGTTAAGGCATCCATTTATGTGGAACAACCTGTAGGACTGGGGTAAAGATAACAAGAAGGGCAAGGCAGGAGCGGGAGGAGATGCTTTCCTCTTCATTCCTCAGTTGCAAATCTGTATTTTAAATATACATTCCTGTTGGTTGAGGGGTTGCTATTGCCTTTATAAAGCTGACGAACTCTGACCACCATAAACTAAGCCCAGAGCACTGTCATTTATTTTGGATATTAGTCTCATATGAGATCATTTGAGCTAATTCCAAATACAGTATCAGAGTTCTGTTTTTGGAATGTTGGCATACTTCCCCCCCCCCTTCTCAGAATCAGTTGCTGTGCACATTAAAGAACATTTCATTTTTATTTTATAATAGGGCTTAAAAATAGTACTTCCTATATAATGCTTTTCATCAGTAGCTCTCAAAACACTTTACAATGGAGGTGAGCATCATTATTTCCATTTTACTCATGCATGAATAGGCATTCCAATTTATTTTACTGCAGATCAATGCTCTCACCATTTTTCCTCACTTTAATATCCTCTGCAGGATAGCTCTGTTAAAGTCAAATGTCTCTATTACTTGGTTGACTTTGCTTTTTAATCATTCTTTTGATGACAGCAGGAGGATTTGTAGAACCATCTTTCAGGTCTATGTTACTTACTTTTTTTTCCAGTTGCATACTGCATTTTGTTTAGCTCAAAATGTAGAGAGACCCTAAAAGTCTGCAGTTGTTACAGGACTTAAACCAGCACATATTGAAGTCAATGGACAAACTCGCCCTGACTTCAATAGGTAACGGATTAGGCTCATACTCTCAACTGATAAAGTTCAGTAATACTATTGCACACTTAACTTTAGTTCCTCCTCTTGCTCCCCTAGTGATTAACCCTACTGAAACATTAGTCCTCTTCTTGAATAAGGGCTTTCTTTGACCTAATCAGGAAACAATCATTGCCATAATGATTATATGGGACTCTTTTTATTATTCTTATAACAATGTTATGCATCATTTTGAGTCTAAATCAAACTAGCAATTTCTTCAGAAACTGGAGCAGAGGATTGGGAATAGCAAGACTCCTGAATTTTATTCCCAGCTCAGCTGGTCATTCAATGAGTGACCGTGGGTAAGTCGTGTAAAGCATCACGTGCTGTAGTTCAGTTAATTTCCCACCCTCATGAAGATGTGAGATTCCATTAAAGCTGTTAAGGAAAAGTACTGAGAACGTCAGAAGTGTAAGGTAAATAGTCTTAAGTGAGGCCTAGTCTAATTTTCAGTTTTCTTTGGCTTCTGCAAACTCTTAATATCTCGTTTAAGTAAATTCTATATAATAGAACTTAAGAGGGCATTCTTGCTTAGAGAGAGTCATACGTGATGAAAGGTCAGGCAGAATTTTAGTGCCCCAGCTTTTATGTAAAAAGTGTCTTATTTTTAAATGTGCTCAGAACAAAATATGACTGGAAGTCATGAGTGATGTAAGAAGTAGTAGATCATTAGGTTATTAATGTCTGGAATGAATAGGAAGCCATAGGAACATGATGATCTGGATCCCTGAGATCATCTGATTTTTCCATAGTTTTTTCTGTTCTTGGAAGGATATCTGTTTCTGTGGTTTGGGGATGTATGTTGCCAGTAAGACTTTGTATTTCCTAAACTGACAAAAAGGCAAGTTTGTCCATCTTTAAGATAGATTGGACCACATTTTTGGGGTATGAGACTTGTGATTCCCCTGACTTGCTTCAGAGGTTTCTGGGGCAATGCTATTGGATGGTGCAAACTGGAAGTGCAACTTTAAAGACCCAAAGAAGTCCAGAAGATGCTATGATCTTTCCAGGCCACCACTGTACCAACAAGAACTGCTCTTTCTCCAGTAGCTAGCATAAGGTACCAAAATCTGAGACAACATCACCTGGTCCCTTGCTTGCAATCTTGACTCTGCTTTGAAGGCCAAGCAAGCAAAAGAGACAAACTTCTTCTCCAAGTAACCTTTCACTTTTTTGTTTCTTTTCTTATAACCTACATGGCAAAGATACTTGGCACTTGTATTAGTGATTTTTCTCCAACATTTGTTAATGTGTGAATGAAAGTGTGTGTCACAGAAATAGCATGTGCTGACTCTGATTCTAAAGTAAATCCTGCTGTGTAATCCCTTTGTTACCCTGGGTTATCAGAGTGCCTGCATAAAACTAATCTGCCTCAAAATGGAGCCTATGGGTTGCTAATAACTGTTAATAGACTGATTATAAAAGAGTTAACTTTTGGAGTCTCTTCTGCCTCACAGGGCTGACCAGAAACGTAAGGGAACATGATCTGGTGAAGTTCAATGTGCATAAGAATTAATCATGTGCATTGACTATGTTCATACAATGATTTGGTCAATTGTTGATTTAATTCCACTGGGACCCTAAACACCCCTGTATTTACAGTTTACACGCTATCATTGTAATCTTTGTACAAAATATGCCTGGTGTGGCTTCATTTAAAAACTAACAACTTGCTGATCGATCAAATCACGGTATAATGTTGCGTTACATTTTATGTAAAGTTATAAAATCTCCTTTTAGGGTGTCTCTAGCATATGTTGAAGTTCAGACACCCTTGGCTAGGTAAAGCTGTTAAACACGCCTATCCCAGACAAAGGACTATAATTTCCCTGCCTGGGAGTTATTTCCAAAGTACTTTGACGGACAATGAATGTTTTTTATGGCATGTAAACAGACTCATCAAGCTAACAAGGGGTGGAGGCAAACAGCCCCGATGCAATAGTGTGAGGAGATCAGTAGTTGTGCCAAAGGAGGCAGAAACTAAATCACTTGCATTTTAGCAGACACACACCATTCCAGAAGGACACTTCCTTCAAGACAAACTCCATGTTGCCTACCTCACAGCTGGAGATAGACTTCTGACTGGAGGTATCTTTCAGAAGAGTCCATTTCAAAGGTTCATTGGACTAATCTTTTTAGGTTTCTTTGCCCCTCTTGTAATCTCTCACCTCACAAGACAAAGGTACCAGCCCTTTGACTTTGGGGGATGGATCCTGATTCAGGGCTTCAGTCACTATCTTGATGAAAACATGTGGTGAGGATTTTACCTTGAACCAAGTCTAATTTAAGTTTTAGTTACCAGAAAGCATTTTATCTTAACAAAGGCTGGTGGAGACCAGTGGATATCTGTGGTATTTTCAGCAAGCTCTAAGACACACAATGTTGGATAGAGACAGTGCATGTTTGTTACAAACTGTCCTAGGGAGAGAGCTACAGAAGCAAGGCATTGTGAGGCTTTATGGGATAGGGTCACTCCACTCCTCACCGGTCTGGATTTCACCTCAGAACATTACATCCATATTGTCTATTTAACTTTTAAATTCAATTCCAATTATGATTTTTTGACTTGCTTGTGCTATTCATTTCTGATTTGATTTAGTACAACTTAATTACTTTTAGTTAGAAGTTTGTTTAATTAAAGTTTGCTCTTGTTAACTTGTAGTAAAAATCCACAAAAATCATACTACTAGTTTTTTTTTTTTTTTTTTTTTTCTTTCAAAAAATAGCAGCAAGGGTCATGACACCCTCCTCTAGGGTTACAGGTCAGTGATCAAAAAGGTAACTTTGTATGGTACCTCAATGCCCCTGAGCGCCATCCATGAATTAATACATTGATTCCTTGCACAAGAAACTCTAGGCCTTGTCTTCGCGCTAAAATCCAATGCAGAATTCCCGTTGACGTCAGTGGAGCAGCATCCAGCCAGTGCAAAGGCAAGGTGTAAGAATGATTTGCCATAGGCATAGGGCCCTTACTGAAAGGTGCTGAGAACCTCCTATGAGGTTCTCCGTTAGCCTCAACTACCAGTGCAGTCAGTGTGTGTTGAGGGCACTCAACATCTTTCAAGAAATGCAAGGTACTTTGTAGGATCAAGCCTTAAGTAATGTCTAAATTATTCAAACAACTGAACTTAAATTAACAGTAAATAACCTGAAAGAGACCATGACTTATTTCCATCTAAAATGATGTGACTGGAATTGGAAAGAGAAATTCATAAGTGTTAAAAATGAAGATGGATGGAGAAAACATGTTCCTGATAACTTAGCAATCTGAGACCAGCTGTTGCTGAACAAACATGTATTATTTTTAACCATCATAGGCCTAGAAGAAAATAGACTTACCGAAATAACACGAAACAGGAATGCACATGTGAATAATCAAATATGCAAAGCACATGGCTGCCTAGAATTTTTTTTTTTTTTTCAGGGACAGACCTGAGTCTATTTCAGCTGTGCACAAATCACTCAAAATAAATACCGCAAAAGATCCGGTGCTTTCCTAAAATGCGTTTATATTCGGAGAATGAAGAAAGTCTCAACAAGCATAAACTCTTCCCATGTCATCACTAGGAAAAAAGGTGTCTGGTTTTAACATGTGTTACGAGCCTACGTAGTCAAAGCAAGCCGTAGTTCTAACCTGTAATAGCTGGTTTACCTCTACCCAGCTATTGGATGTTAAAACTACAGCTGCATTTTTGCTTAACCTCTGTGTGGAAGAGAGGCTAGATAGAAGAAATGAGAAGGGGTGAGGCAAGCTGGCTGATTGGAAGTAGCGGATGGCTGGCTAAAACTGTGTCTTCACTGCCAAAACAAAAAAAAAGGAAAACTGTGACAGTGAGAAAAATGTGCCTGCTATCTTGTTATAAAATCCCAGGGGAGACAAGGCACAGGTAGTTTCTACCTCAGTGTAGCTAAGCAAGGTCAATGCTATAAACTTCTCCCACCCGGAGTTGACTTAACCTAGGTACACTGCAGTAAAAACCACAGAGCCCTGTCTGCACTAGGATTTTAGAGTTTGAGATAGCTAATGGTGCTATTTTATTTTAAGAAACACACCTCTTTTGGCAGTGAAGATAAGGCCTAAGCAGTGGGGAGAGGAAGATGGAGAGGGCAGAGATTCTTAATCTGTCCAACAAGCCTCTGTCCTCTGAGGAAAGAGTCATGTCCTCCCTCTACCCCCTGCTCCCGCCCCAATCTCCAGGGAACAGATACTGAAACTTTCCCATTGAGAGAGTCGCTTTATGTTACTGACTTAGCCATAACTCTCACAGCAGGTTTCACTTTCTCAACTAATGGAAACTGCAATGACTTCTATCCTGCTTCCAATCTTAGCCTGAATCCCTAACAAAATCCTGAACGGTTAGAACTTCTCCAAAGGTTGAGGCAACAGCCCGCCCTGACCCAGCTCAAAGTGATAGCAGTGTTGGTTTGTAACAGGTACACATCCCTTATCTTGGTTTTGAATTCCCTTCCTTGAGTTCTCTCTCCAAGCCCAGCACTAAAACTTCCCCCCTGCATTGTCAATTAACACTTCATAGCATCATGCTGTCACTCGCAAAAACAAATGCTTTGGTTTTGGGAATGACATTCAAGATATGACCGCTCCTGTTTGCTTCAGTGGTATTAGCAGGAACTCAATAAATATCCCTGGTGTGGATTCCCACCATTTTGTATGTGGTAGATGGAAACTACTGAATGCTGCCAAGCAGCAATGAGGGAAAAAAATAAAATAAGCCATTTCCCATGTCTGTGATAACAAGAAATCTTTGAATTGTGCCTGGGTCAAACTGAGCTGTTAGCAAGTGGCTTTAAGAAAGGAGCTGAGGATATAACAGAGTCATAAAATATGACATTTTAATCAAGACTCGAGCTGTTTTCTAATTACATTCAACTACACTTAAAGGAAAAACAGGAGGTGTCAGGTTCTTATAGAAACAAGCAGAAAATTGTCCTCAGTACATCACTGATTATTATGAATAGCACAGTGTCAAATTACCCAGAAAAGATACAGTACTAAATCCTTCTAAAAGTCATATTTCCAATTTTCTTTTCAATTTTGTCTTGGAGTAAATTTGGTCACTGGCTTATTCAGAAGCTGTCTTTTTTAGTATCTATTCTATATTTAAGTATGTATAATGGATCTGCTAAAAACATCAGAGACCATTAAGCCACAGAAGCATGAAATCAACTAGAAATTATTATTTTAATTCTATGCATTTGTGCATAACAGTATGAATGAGGTGCCAAATAAACATTCATCAGAACCCCAGCTAGTTCTTCAAAAAACTAATGTGACTTTGCATTTGGAAGCAGAAAGCACACTTGCATGTATTCCAAGAGCGAGGCTCAGATGCAAAGGGCGGCTTACACATGTTCTGAGAAGCAAAAGAAGAGAGTAGCTGTGGTGTTATATACTCTCTTGCTAAGAGCTCCTAAAATCAAGGCACTGTGGCTTGACAGGTGTATAACTCTGAGTTTAACATTTATATTGATCGTGTTTGTATTGTACAAACTTAATGAATGTTGTGTTTACAAGTCCTGTCCCAGCATGCATTGTGCTCAGTGTTTACACTTAGAGACTGCATGTCAGATGTAATCTTTCTTTGCACCAGTCAGTGTGGAGGAGTTCTCTCCGAGACATTATGGCCATAGGAAAACACTTCCTTTTTGAGTGCACGGTGTTGGCGGGGGGGAGAAACAACTCTGTGTGTGTGTGTGTGTGTGTGTGTGTGTGTGTGTGTGTGTGTGTGTTCCCTGTACATCAGTAAGCCTTAGAGAAACTGGGCTGAAGATTATATTTTGTATTCTAAGAAGAAACGTCAGGAAACTGACTACAGGAGAAGGATCGAAGGATCATCTTAACTTCTTCCAACACCAGGACATTTTTTATTAACAGAAAACTATCTTCTCTCTCCCTACAAGAGAAATGGGCACAGAGGATATCTAAGTCCTAAAAGTACAGTAATTTAATGCAGTCCCAGCAAAGGGACATAGACCACTGAGGTTTTGTGGTCAAATTGTGGTGGATTCAGAGGAATTTATTTGCATTCTGCCTTAGCCAGTTGAACAATTCCAAGCTACACAGTGATTTGGATGGTACTGGAGGTGGTGATGGAGGGTTTTCCTTTTGTAGTGGAATGACTTTGTGCCTAAACAGGTCTGGCTGCTGCATAGCCAGGATTCATAGGCAGCAGTAGCCTGTGAAGCTGCAAAGGTTACTGGTATGTGTTGGATAGGACCATAAAAGGTTAAATGTATTCTGCACCCACTGATGTCAATGGGAGTTTTCTCATTGGCTTCAGTGGTACCTTGAACATGCATAATTGTAATATAATCTTGTGACATAAGATCCATTATTTTGTATGCCATCACATATAAAAGATGGAATATGAGCAAGGATATGGGAAAAATTATTTTCCTCTCAACTTGATATTTCTTAAACTGATATATTACTGACTCCAGGTAAGTTGTTGGTCAAACAGGTATGTTGAATAACTTATTTGATTTCATGATTTTTTTTTTTTTTTCCAGTTAAAACTTGTGTTGGGTTTTTCTCCCTTCCCCTCTCTCCTCCCCTCCCCCCACTTTCTCAGTTCTACCATCTATTTAAGATCTTTCACTCAGTTCTTGGGTCCAGGATACACCATTTTACATCCATGTTCCTCCAGTTCCCACCAAGTCCCAAAATACGGGGACACGATCATGTAAGAACAGTTTTAAAATCTTGAATGTATTTGTGTTGTAGTAGCATCGAAAGGCTCATTGTGTTGAGCAATGCACAAATACATAGCAAGAGACAGTCTGTGCCCCAAGGAACTAACAATGTAAGGTTTTGATCTTAATGCACCGGGAGCATTCTCTTTGACTTCAGTGGCTTTAGTCACTGTGCGTACAGTTAAGCATATTCATGAATCTCTCCATGATTGAAGTCTAAATGGACAAAACTGACAAAGGGTGGAAGAAAGAACTATTATCCCCACTTCACAGATGGAGAACTGAGGTGTAGAGATTAAGCAACCTGCCCAGTGTCACACAGAAAGTCAATGGCGCTCAGGACCTGAACCAAGAGCAACTGAATCTCACTCCCCAGCCATAATCACAAGACGATCCTTTGTCTTGCGCAACAATATTAAGTCACACAGGAAGCCTGGGCCTGAGCTAAGAACTGAAACAAAGCATGCCATATGCTCTGATTTCTGCTCCAGCTAGTAGGTCTGGGTGGAAACTTGTTTTGCAGCATAAACATTCAAATAACTTGCAACATCACCAAGATTTTTTTTTCCAGCAGCTACCTCAATTATGCTTTAAAATGTTCAGCTGTATGATCTACAAAATGGCTGTTGGAGTCTTTGCCTCAAGACAAGAGTTTGTTGCTCATTAAGTTAAGCATATGCAAACACCACTATGCCCTGGCAATTTGATGTGACATGACTCTAATGATACTTTTCTATTTCCATCTTGTGTATAAATTGTATGGATCACAGTTAATCTTTTGCTCAGTGACCCCATTCCTCAATTCCATCACTTTTATAAAGCAACTTGCCAAGCAAAACAGGAATTCCTTGTAACAACTACTTGATTTTTGAACATACATATTTTAACTTTATGCACAGAATAGAAGCTGACCTTCAAATGGTGCTGGAGAGAATTTGCATGCTGCTGACTATGTCTCATGCTGCACAGCAAGTCTGCGCAAAGGAGGGGCCCCTCTGAAGGTCTCAAGGGAGATGATCTGTACAGCTAACAGAGGGTAGTATGATTCCTGCCTAGCTTATGGTCAGTTAATATCTTTTGGGTTTGGGGTTTTTTTTAAAAGAAGACACACACTTGTGGAGAGAAATTCCAGCAGCAGCTGTTTATCTATCCATAATAGAACAACACATTCATTAGCCTCTCTGAGGTACTTACAGGGTCCCCATTACCACAATCCCTGAATATATTGCATTCTTTAATGTATTAAGCCTCACAATATCCCTGTGAGGAAGGGAAGTGCTATTATCCCTATTGTTCAGATGGGGAACTGAGAGACAAAGTAACTTGTCCAAGATCACAGAAGAAGTCTGTGTCAGAGCAGAAAACTTAACCTGGGTTTTCCAAATCTTAAGTTAGTACTCAAGCCACGTAGCCATACTTCTCCTCCTTTCAATTCTGAACCAAAACACCCTGGCCTCAGACTCAACTTCCATGCCTAGAAAAACCCCACTTAAGAGGGGCCTGAGAATGTAGCGAAGACTTAATCATGCCAACACTCTGTTTAACTTCTTGTCACCTGTGGAATTCACTATTCACAAACAGTCTGCATTTATGCAATAAGGGTAAAATTATTCCTTGGATTTTCATATCCACCTATGTGTACCCCTAAAAGACCTTTTGGTAAAGAAAAAAATATTCTTGAGGAGAAAGAAGGCTGAAATTTCTAAAAGAGAATGGAAGGCTCATTTACCTCTCCTCATCTCCAGCTGTGTACTCTGGCTCCCCTTTGGAGCTTAAGGAGGCATTTCAGGGGCTATTTAGGCTTCTGATCTAAATTGCTAGTTAACTTATTTAAATATTCATTGGGCTAGGAAGATTGTGAGAGACTATAGGGCACTCCCATGGGATGTGGGAAACCCAAGTCCCTGGTCAAATGACTATATGATGTGGAAGAGTGTCAACAGGCAAGAGGGAGTCCCACGCAAGAATATCCAATAATACAGTGGTTGGGTTGCTCTAAAACCTAGTTTCTCAACCCAGGGGTGCATGAGACACAGGCAGAGGGTAGGTGGGTGCCACGATCTCCAGGGTGCTGAAAACCTCAGTTAAGGGAGGGCTGCTATCCACTCTGGGCTAGTGCTGGCTCACACCTCACAGCTCCAGTGGTGAGGGGAACACCACGTGATCCCTGTGATCAGGCCACAGTGATTAGCAGCAAAGACCGGTGCCAGCCCTTGAGGAAGGGGTGAGGGAAGGAAGGAAGGGAGAAGGAACAGGGTGTTCTGCCACAGCCACACACCATTGCAGCACTCTCCTGGAAATAGTCGTCCATCGGTAAAGAAGGAAAATGTTTTTTCTCAGAGTTTAAGCACATGCCAGTCTGCTGTAGTTTCTACTTTTAGTATTTGAATTTAAGTGGGCTTGCGTTACTGTTTGCGACTGGAGTTTAAATGGATCGTTTTCTTGTAAAAACACTTCAGATTTAGAAGAAGGTAGTTCCCAGACAAATGTGCAACAAGTGTTGGAGCCAGAGGAACATGTTTTGGGGAAAAAATGAGCATCAGTAGTGGAAGTACAAAATCTTCACAGGTTCATAAAGCATGTAGCTACAATCCCAGTTACCTGGTTTTTGGGTTTACAACAAACAGAGGTATACCTCCGCTACCACTTTGAGTGATCTCCAGTGAGACATTATCTAATCACTGTATGAAGCCTTCCCTTTGGAAAAGGCACCTTCAAACTAAACATCCTGATCTGAAGGACAAACCGATAGGGTCGTGTTTCCCCCTCCTCCCCCCCCCCTCCCCCCCCTCCACACACACACACACACAAGAAAAAGTGAAAGTTTGGAAAAATCCAGTGCTGGTATGAAATTGTACTCTGCGATCCCTAAACAAGTTCTGCAAGCTTTGTTTGAAATCATCATACACATGGTGGCAAAAATGAAGAAACCACATACCATTTCTGAGAACCTTGTCCTTCATTCCTGCTGCTATCAGAATTCCTGAAATCCTGTTTGGCAAAACAGAAGTAGATAAAATTAAAACCATTCAAATGACACCATGACAAGATGAATTGATGACATGGCAGAAGACATAATTAAACAAACTTCAGAAAAAATCATCCAGAAAAAACAGTTCGCTTTACGATTGATTGAATCTACAGATGTTCCAATTGTGCACAACTGATGTTTGTCAGATACATTGATGAAGATGAGCAAGGAATACAGGAACAAATGTATGGCTGCAAAGAATTGGACACAAACAACAAGAGGACATTTTTAAGATCTTAAATGAGCACACTGTAAAAAAGGGATTGTCATGGAAGTGGTGTCTGTGCACAGATGGAGCAGCAGCAATGGTAGGTCGATGAAATGGTCTTGTTACTCGCTTAAAAGCTATAAATCTTTCAATCAAGTTGAACCATTTTATTATCCACAGACAGGCATTGGCTGCAAAGCGACTAAATGAAGATTTAAACAGTGTGCTAGGAACGGCCGTAAAAATAGTAAATTTCATAATAGTGCGGGCTCTGAATTCATGTCTCTTCTGATTGCTTGCCGACGTGGGATCTGAACATATTACTGTTCTTCTTCACACTGAAGTTCAGTGGTCATCACAGGGAAGGTTGTTGAATCACCTGTTCGAGTTGAGATATGAAGTTACTGTCTTTTTAGATATGAAATCTGAATTCTTGCAGCATTTTGAAGATGAAGTAGGTTAATTTGCAAATCCATATCTTTGACATTTTTGATGAAATCAATTACTTGAATCTTCAGTTTCAGGGATACAACACAAATATATTTACTTTGCATGATAAAATAAGAGCTTTTAGAAAAAAGCTGAGGTTCTGGAAAAATAAAGATTTGTGGCAATTTTGTTCCATTTCCACAGCTGAATTCTGTGAGGAAAACAAACTCTCTGAATAAAAGTGTGGGAGGGGGGAATTAGGAACACTTGGTAAATTTGGAGTCAAACTTTTAACATTTCCCTAATGTTGAAGAGCATGAAGATCCACAAACTGGATGTTGAATCCATTTAATGACAGCACTATTGAACAAGCTTTCTGGAATCTCTGCATGAAGGAAAAACTTTTTGAGCTTTCCACAGACAGTACGTTGCAGAGGATGCAAAGCATGGGAATGGGTGACATGCCTGCATTTTGGCAGAAAATGAAACGGGAATGCCTACAGCTGAGGAACATGACTCTCTGAGCCTCTCATGTTTTGCCTCAACATATTTGTGAGACCAGTTTCTCACACTTGACTGGGCTAAAAAGTAAAATAAGTCATTTGTGCCCAGAAAATGATCTGATAGTAGCAATCAGTAATTTAAAACCAAGATTTGGAATGCTTATGTCATCCCAACAGGCCCAATTTTTTCATTTAAATCCAGCTCTTACAAGAATGCATTTTAGTTTTGTTAAAACTAGCAAAAAGTCCAGTCCCTGATTTGTAGAACAATTCTAGAGGGGGCGTATCCGTTCCAGTCACAAAGATACCTATGTTTAGAGTTTTATTGATATAAATGTTCTATAATTTTTATGATTCATGTGGTGGTTTGTTCTGAAAACTGTTGTAAAATTCAATAAAAAAAGAATAAATCTTAAATTCTAAATTACTGTGTGTGCCTCCATGTCTGCCTGTATGTGCGTGTGTCTCAGCATGTCACTGCATGTGTCTAAGTCCTTGTGTCTTATTTCTGAACTACAGGTCCAAACACTCCCTTCACCCACTGCCACCATAGTACTCCTGCAGACATACCTTTTTAGGGAAGATTGTGGCTGCTCTTTTTCTTTCGCCCTGTTTTTCTTGTCTCTCTCACCCCTTTTTCCTCTCAAATCTATGGCAAAAAATTTGGCACACTGCGCATTATATTCTCCAGCAATAATTTGGCATGCTGCACAGAGCCTCCTAGCTTTGGCCAACATCATCTCTAGCCCAGGTACATACTTGAGCTGTACACCCCTGGTGTAAAAGGTGGCAACCCTACCTACATTAGATCTGCCATCTGTCATATCACGGCCTTATATACTCAGCCCTTCTTCCAACATATGGCTCACATTAGTCTGTAAATAGCCCATGGAAAATTGAGTGTTCGGGCACTTCTGAAAAATTTTCAGAAGTTAAGGGGTACTTGCTACTTAACTTTCAGAGCAGTGTTTCTCAACCTTTTAAGATTTCTGGGATCAAATCCCTGTTCCACTTTGGGAGGGGGGAACTGAACCCATAATATCCGTCTTAGATACATGCTCTTAATTGCTGTGCCTAAGATTACAAGGATGGGGGGAGCAGCATCACCACTTCATCCTCTGTTTTTGTGCAGGGATCAGTCTGTTAGGTGATCTCTGAGAACACCTACCAGATCAGGCTCTGCAGGTGAGATAGGCAGGGGAAAGCCATTTTGGGATTCTATCACGGCTGAGACATCTAGGTAAGGTGGCTGTGAGCATGCTCAGTGGCAGACTTTTAAGCACCTGAGGGAATTTACTGGTGAAAACTTAGGTGTCTAGGGATCTTAGGGTTATGTGGTGGTTTGGGGGAAGAGGGGTTAGGGGCCTAAATCCATAATATAGATGCTCAAAGTGGCAGAGCCACAAAGTAATTTAGGCTGCTGTATATTTCTAATTTTGCTTTCGTTTCTGCCTCCCTCCTTTGCTGCATCGGTTCAAATACATATATCTACTGGAGCCAAAGAGGTAATTGTGAAAAGATGCCCTCTTGCACCAACTCCTCTCTGAGGTGCTGCTTTCTGATTGTTGGGTGCCTTTAAATCCCGTTGACTTCA
The DNA here is from genome assembly GCF_026122565.2 of Emydura macquarii macquarii. Lineage (NCBI taxonomy): Eukaryota > Metazoa > Chordata > Testudines > Chelidae > Emydura > Emydura macquarii. The sequence goes on along the minus strand of NW_027130208.1, from coordinate 10,937,410 downwards.
AAACCTCTTCCAGGATGAAGCTCATGAAGTGGACATTTAACTATATAAATAGCTTGACAAATCAGACCCGTTATCCTTTGAAGCCTGGATTGTTGGAAAGTTCTTTTCATCACCCTCCACTGGTAGGCTGGCATCAGTCACAGTGTAATATCACTAGATGGGCCATTTTAAAAACCACCAGGTCGATCTCCTTCAGTCCTAATCAGTCAAGTGAGGAAAAGCCCCTGTAGTTTCTGTAGAGAATACTGAATTAAATATCTCCACTCACATGCTGCCCTTGCGCATAGGGAGTGTGGGGGTTGCGTGGTTGCTACCCTTTGCTCTGTCAGCTCTTTCCCTCACTCTTAAAGGGAGTCTGCAGCAGCCTGATAAAGAGCTGAAACCAGTAATTGAATAGCAAAACGGAGAGTCCATTCTTACATCCTCCTCTGTTTTTCAGCAACCTCTTGCTGGAGCTTAAGGGAGTGGAAACATTCGAGATGGCCAAAATTTGAATAACAATGAGAATTGCAGTGTGTGGTGTCTCAGGAGAAACTGAGATGGAACCCTGTCTGCACCCTGGCTCAGAGCAAGGTCCCAAAGTCCTATTTTCAAAAGTGACTTAGGCATTTGGGAGTCTAAGTCCCATTGACTTTCAGTGGGACTTGTGTGCCTAAGGCACTCTTTGAAATTCCACTCATATTGACACTGTTTTGTGTCCACTAGTGCCAATAAAGCAAGCGAACTTCCTTGCTTGCCTCATATGTCCAGCTCACCTATATTACTCTTAGGTTTATAGTATCCTTACTTATTAGTATAAAGACATCAGCCATTGTAGTGCCTTTGTTGCAGAAATTCTGCTGATATGGTCTGTTCTGTTCAGTCATGAATCATGCTCATTTCAGAGCGATGAGTCTGCAAAATTCACCAGTCAAACTCTTACATTTAACTTGGGACTAAGTCAAATAGTAGATCTGAATTTCCATGATTAACATCAGAAATTCTCACTGGTAGTAGGAATGACTACAGCGTCACACTTATTTTAGCTATCTTGTAGATAAAATATTCAAAACTAATAAATACGCTAAATTTTCCTTTCAAGGGGGAAGGATAAGTGAGTGAACTGAGTGAGACCAATGCATAAGATATTACATAGTTTTCTTGTCTTATAGTAATAAACTCTTGTAAGAAATCCTCAATCCCCTTTCTCATTATCATTCATCTAAATAACATGCTGGATGTGATTGGTTAGGTTTTTGCTTGCTTCAACAGAGTATGTTCACTTAACTCTGCTGGCCATGCTATATTTTACTTCCACTAGGAGGACTTGTTCTCTATGCTGCACATCCTTTAAGACCCTCAGACGACTTGTCAGTGAGCTGGGAAATCTAAACAAAAATCCATACACCTGGAAGGCTGTGTGAATGAGCAACAACACTTTCAACTAACTGGGAGAGGTAGTCATGGGCCCAGTGTCCTGGGAAAGGGTAGGGCATATTTAGATCTGCAGCCATTCATGGTCATGATGTGTAGAAGCCTGTATGACTTCAGGGACATTTCACCCTGGCCAGCTCCATGCTTCAGGGCTAAAATTTGGACAAACAATGTGCATTTACTTGACCCCTCTGATATTATAATCTCAGAGAACTTTACAAACTTACTTCCAGTGATAGGTGAGAAGAACCTTCTAACTCCCCTTTTTGAGGCAATAGTTAAGTCATGGGTAGTGATCACTCTACCATCACTTTATTGCAGCCATTTCTGGGGAGGAATGCTCACAGTAACACTATACAAGTACGAAGGAAGGAAGGAAGTAGGGAAGGACCATATCCTAGAATCAAGGAGTAAACACTAGAAAATGTACAGAAGGGAACAAACTTGAACTGGCAGGGAGCTGGTCTAGGAGACCAAAAAGGTCTTTTTGAGCTCCAGTGTTTCTCGCTTGTGAAACTCTAACACTCATGGATTTACCCTGCGATAGAGAGAGAGAGACAATATATATTTAAAAAAAAAAAAAAAAAACTTGTGTCGTGTATGTGAATAAATATTTGGTAGGAGTCTATATTATGTAATCTCCCAAATAAGAAGCATTGGACTAACCCCCCTTGTCCCCTCAGAAAGGGCATATACTAAAGAGGGATGGAGGGGGAGGAGAAAAAAGGTAATCAGGAGATTAGAAATGTAACTTAATTGGACTTTCCATTTCACACATTATCAAACAATAGCAAATATTCTCTAGTTCCTCCTGAGTTGCTGGGGATTATGAGTTTCCTAGCATGCCCTTTTAATCTCACTGCTTATTAACATTTAGTAGACCGAGGAGGGACAACCAATAAAGAATTGTTGCATCAGGAATGTTAGTATTGGTGATATTCTGAATGTGTCTAAAAATAAATAAATAATTTTGGTCCCAAAATAAATCCATGGAAGTGGATCACTGATTAAAGTGTAGCAGCAAGCAGGCTGGCAACCCAAATTCACAATAAATCTGACTATTTATTTTTCACAGCAAACAAGACCTTCCTGGCAACAACACACTTCCCTTCAAGGGGCTAGTCACGTGGTCAGAACCTTTACATAACCTGGTGATTTGACAGCAGAGGGTTAGCTGTTGACAGCTGGGGGGGAACAGGCTCTGTGAGATCAGGTTAATTACCATGAAATGTCTGTTCGTTTATATTCAAATCTTTTTTGTGCTTGTTTTTCTTTCTCTTCCCCCACCTTGCTAGCACCAGCTCCATCAGATTTATCACATGCTGCTCTTCAGATTGAAAACTTTTGGTCCGTGCACTTCTGACCCATTTTCCTTTACAGTGTTTGACCTGCGGGAAAGCACAGCAGAATAAAAAAAAATCCTGTCATAATATTTAGCTGTTTAGACCCCCCTAACACTTCACAAAGGAGGTCAGGATCCTTATCCCCATTTTACAGATGGCTGGGAAGCCGGTCTCTCGCTATGCACAGAGACACACTCCTGGAATTAGAACTAAACCAGGGCTCACCCACAACTAACATCCCAATTCACCCAGGGCTGTGTTCTTGTGCAGTATAGTCATGTACTACTTATAAGAAATGAGCTGCGAAGCTTTCAGTACCTTTTTTTCTGTACTTTTGTAGCTCAGTTCTTTGTGGGGCTTGTAATAGCATACATTTGAAAAAAACTGAAATGAAGATGAGCCAGTAAGTGTGTGAATAAATACACTGCTTGAGAAGCTCATATAAAAATCTATGGTAGTAGAATCATTTCTATTAACTGCCCTTGTTTTCAGAAAGGTGCTATGAATGTAGTTAAGTGGTTAAATCCTGCAGCCAATCCTTCCCCATGTTAAGCACTCCTGGAAGACAAGTTGGTGTTTTTCATGACTAAGTACTGATAGCCGGGTCAGATCTGGCATGACTAGGTGGGGTAGTGAGTATTTTCCTAGACAGAAACAGCAACTACCTCATGGAAAACTTGACGAACATGGGAAAGAGAGAAGAAAGCTGTTCAATGTACATTTAACACCAGGCCTGACTGCGCCACAGATTCATGTTAATTAAACATCCATAATCTTCACTAAAGACCAAACCTGTAAGTTAATAACCTCCTTCAAATCCCATTAGCCTGTCAAGGGGTCTGTGTTATGTAAAGCACTCACAACAAGCTTTGTTGCGTTCCCCCCCCCACCACCACCTAATTATGCCCCAAGCATTATATGATGTGGGGAAACCACTAAATGTATTGATCAGGTTGATTAATATACTATCTATTGCATTAGCAATTTGAGGCATAAGGGATCAGGATTCATTGCACTTAATGCTGCACAACTCAATAACACAATGTCCTTCTCCCATTGACTAAGAGCTTTCATTAATGTGCAGAGCTATTCTGCTGATTCACTTGGGCATGCAAACCTGGTGGACCTTGCGCAGAGCACAAAAAGGAGGGTGAGTGATGGGTGGACAGAAGGTCCTTCATGGATAACCTGGAACCACACACATCTGCCTGCCACCCCAACAATGGAAAGTAGCTCAGGCTGTGGTTCACGTTTGCTGTGGTGTTACTGTAAGGGCTTGTCTACACTTACCTCTGAGATTCGGCGGCAGTCAATGGAAGTTACACAAGCTATGCAAAAAACTTGCATAACTGCCGTCGACTTCCCTGTTCCACTTCTGCGCGCCATCTTCACTGCACGGCGCCAACGGGAACCGCATTTCCGTCGATGCAGCGCTACGCCACTTGAGAAGGTGGTCTTAGTACGTCGATTTCTGGATTGACTGAGCAGGTCTTCACTGACCGCTCAGTCGATCCAGCTAAGTCAATCTGACGGCAGCAACTTTGCCACTGTCAGTGTGGTCATAGCCAGAGATGAAAGAAGAACAGTGGGAGGACCTTTAGACAATGAATACTGTGCAGGCTGAATTCAGCTATTGTACACACAGACAGCTGAATTTTTACTTTGCTGCTGCCAAAAAATAAATGTTTTCATTTTAGACACCAACAAAACCTAACCCAAAATCTTAATTGTCACAGGGACAGCCATTCCCTATAAAAGAAAGTTGGATTGTGCATAACACTGTACCTACTCAGCAATGATCCTAATCCGAGTACAGTAGACTGCCCCTAATAAAATACAGAAGGACCATATCATGATATGATTTACGCAAGAAGATTATCTTTATAATGCAATAGGCAACGTATCACAAGTTTCATATTTATATATTTTAGAGCCATATAATCTGACCTCCACCATAACACAGGCCATAGATTTCACCAGTGATTTCCCCTACATAAAGCATAACAAGTTGTGGTTAAATTAGAGCATTTCTTTTCTATCTATTTTAGGGTATTATGCTGCCACCCATCACCATAGTGTCTGAATGCCTTACATGCACAGTTAGAAAGACATCCAATCTTGATATAAAAATTCCAAGTGATGGATAATTTGCCACATTCTTTGGTAATATGTTCCAATGGTTAATTGCCTTCACTATTACAAATATACACTTATTTCCTATTTACTATAGTTTTCTATATATTTTAATTTCAAAGGAGCCTAAGAAAATTAGGCATCAAAGCAACTAAATCCCTCAGGCTCTGTTAAGAATCCCAGACAATCCTTAGTCCAATGCTGAAAACTTTGTCCTTTAACTAGGTTTTGATTTTGTTTTTTCAAATTTAATCTTAGGAAATTTGAGTAGATCAGAAAGGTGAGTGATTGCAGTGTTATTCATGATAACACTCTGTGCTAAATCACACTTTTTTTATCTGCCCTGTGTCTTTGTACGTTCTTGTTCTTAAATTTTAAAAGTACTAAGATTTCATGGGGAAATTTAAATAGTTTTGTTCAGCAATAAAATCTATTATACAAAATTTAATTTATGGTGATCTTTCAGGTCTAATACATTAAAAAACTGGCTAATGTGACACTAAGGCTGTTCCTCAAGAATATTTATTTAAAATCTACAGAAACAACATTATCTATAACAATATAGGCTATTTTTAATAAGTAACTGGAAAATTTTTAATGAAAAAATGCCACCTCAATTCTATCAAAAATTTTTTTTCTTCTGACTGATGCATTGCAATTGCTACACTTTCTTATTTTCCATAGTTTAATGTGGATTTTAAAAAAAACAGTTATTACATGAGCAACTAGAGTACTTCAGACCCACTGGTAAACAGACACTGTGTATATCTAACACATTGTGATATTATGATATCTTGCTCAGAACACCCATACCTGAGAGACACTGTTAAAGTTCTGCATCAGCATGAGTAAACTTAGCTGCTGCTAAACTGTGTGTCAGCTCCCTGAGACCCACCTGTTTACCTTTCATGCAAATTTTTCAGGACTCTGCCCGTCCAAAACTTTTCTTCTAGGTAACAATCCGTGAACCCCAATTCTGGAATTCCCCAGAGATGACTCTTTGCAGCGTCCAAGCCCCTCATTGGACATTTACAAAAGTTATTAACGTTGCTGCCTCCAAAGACACAGTGTACACACTAGCCTGTTAGATTGGCTGAGAACTCACCCTCCACTGCTAATCCACCATAATAAGATGGTTTTATAATAAAACAAGAATGAGTATATTATTAAAGGACAGATATTGAAGTGATACTTAAGCAAGAATCAAGGAGACAGATATGGTTACACATGAAACAAAATGCTTTCTAATGATTAAAACTTAATTTTAGCAAGTGATAATCTTTGTCTAAACAGCTTTCTCTCTTACATCAAACTTTCAGGCCAAGAAGATCAGCTTTCATACGTTCAAAGGGTGCTATGCCCTTTAAGGGACGTAAGGGGACAACTCACACATCTATTTTGCCACAAGCCAGGAAGGCTTCCTGGAATACAGATTGTGTTCCCTGGTATGACTGTTAAACAGTCTTTTCCCCCCACACACATTTAGCTTGATGGCTTTGTTTACCATATGTAAACACACTTTCATTAGTCTCTGCCTGTAACTAAGCCCGTCAGACAGGTAAATACACATTCCTTTGCCTAGGGCAGGCTGCTTTTTATGCTCCAGCGCCAAACACATTTTACGTCATGCACTGATTTTCAGGGCCAGCATGTGTCACCAGTTTACATATGATACCTTACATGATACCTTTGGGATATATATTATAACAGTGTGTTGGGGCAATTAGTGTGAGTTACAGTATGGGGAGTCCTATTGCCAGTTGACATTGAGGAGGTGCCATGGTCGCAGATACATTGGTAAAAATAACGTCAGGTAGCAACACAAATTCTACCTGATCTTGTATCTTAATTTTACAGCAGCATGTTTGAAAAATATCACATCAATTTCTTGAATTCATTTGGTATTTGTTATTAATATAATATAATATAATTAATCCATTTAATATATACTGGGCTGTCATATGCAGTTCTATGTGTGTTTCATTTTAATTTAGCAGTGCTTAGACACTTAATTCATTGTCACTCTCGGGCACAAAAATCTTCGCCAAGAATTTCCCAATGAGAGGGAGCTCAAGGGAGATGAGAATTTTTGAGAATTTGGCCCTAAAACACCAATGTGCATGAATTCTTATTTTAAAAAGAGATGTATAGGATGAAATCTTGGCCTTATTGACATTCATAGGAGTTTTTCTGTTGACTTCAATGGGGCAGGGTTTCATCCACAGACCGCCAAATGTGGTTATGTCAAAGCATCTTTACCACAGGGATACAGCACCTCGGTTAGTCCTGTGTAATCTGCCTTTCAGTCCATGATACATTTCACAATTGATACGATACAACATACTTTCCAGTGACCCCACTGTGTGCCTATATGTGAACACACACGCTACCTAATCATGCAGGGATTTTGTTAAGAGAACACTAGGCTTGGAGGGTTACAGCCTGAGCAATCAGGAAATAAAGGTAAAGTTGTGCCTGGTGGCGTAGAGGAAGCTGAGCTGCTGTTTCATGGAGGAAGTAAAATCTCTCTGGTGTGTAAGAGGTGAGGTTCACTTACAAGGGTCTTCGATTTGCAGGGATCTTGGGAAAGAGTTTCAGCACATAGTATTTTTGCATGAATGCTATTTAAAACCATTGTTTAAAGAAACTAGCAATTTTTTCTTTCTTGTAATGAATGTGTATTCCAAAGTCTCTTTTCTAAATTGTAATTATGAGTTGTGGAAGACCTAATAGAACTGTTAAGGAGAAAAGCAAAGCATGGAAATTATTGTTTAATAATTTGGGGGTTGTGTCAGAGAAGTCACAAAGCAGGATTATTTATGTCAGTGAGACGACACAAGAGAGAGGTGGGGGCACATGTAGTGGTTTCCAGAACATTGAAACTAGCATTTTTATTACTAAGAGTATCAGGGACTGAAGGAGAAGAAAATAAGGGGCTGGGGGAGTGTGAACTAAGTGATAAAACATCCACAAATAAGTGAATGTTTCATGTTTTGATTTATTCACACTGTGACTCCCACAACATCAGTTTTCCTGGTGCTTTAATTATTTTCTCCATTGACATCTGGTAAAGATCCTTCAAGTCTTGTGAACTTAAGAAACACAAAAATAAATAAAGCAAGATTCTTTGATGGGCTGATTCTCCCAAGAATTCCAGGCACCAATGTGACATTGTGGCGTTTACCTGTAATGCAGCATGAGCTGCCACTGAAGTTCACAATAAAGATTGTCCCAGCACTAAGCCCAATTGGAGTTTGTTTTTAAAAATTAAAGATTGCTTGAAACTGAAATTGAATTCCCCTCCCTAAATATACTGTATGTAAGATTCAACACACTTTCAAATAAATTAATATCCCTACCCAGAACATTCCTTGTATTCTACCAGAACCTTTTGCAACCGTCTATTAAAAAGTAGAGCTGGGTAAAATTTTTCAGGCAAAACTTCCCCTGAAAATTGCACATTTTGGACAACCGACATTTTTGTGAATTTGCCAAATTGTTTTGTCTTGGAAGGGGAAAAAAGAGAGAGAATTTCAAAAAAGTCAAAATTTCATTTGAAAGTTTCCAAAACATTCAAATTCTTTTACTTAAATTTTACTTTAAATGTTTTGAATTTTTCTTCCGTTTTAGAAAGGTAAAATTCCTCAAACAAAATCAGATGTTTCATTTGATGTGAAAATTGTTTTCGACTTTTTTGTTTCACCAAAAAATTCAAAAGAATTTGTTTGAAAATAACTTGAAACAAACATTTTGAACCAAACCATCAAACCACACAGCTGTTAAAGAGTGACCTTCATCACTTGCCATTAATATGTTCAAAGGTTGCATAGGGATTCAGTAATATGGCCCCCACTGGTTTTAATAGGAGTTCTGTGGCATCCAGGGGAGAATAGACTTCATAGTATGCTAATTAAAAAAACTTCTCTCCCCATTGTACCTTTTCCTATTACCCCACTCTTTTTTATAACCAATTTACTCTGCAGAACTGATTAGCATACTAATAGCATTCCCTCTAATTCACAAATAGGACTCCAGTTGTGAATATTCATTAAATGTAAAGTTATATAACCTCTTAGGTGCAATACAGGAAGTACAAACATGTTTTTCTTTAATATGAACAGTGTTTTAAGATACAACCACAGTGTTTTAAGATACAATCCTATACTTTTCATTTTTGAACTAATCCATAAATCACAAGCATAGAAGTGTTATTTTTCATAACTGATCATGGAGGGGCTTGGAGTACCACAGAGGTTCTCTATTATGCAACATCTTCTAATTAGATGATTTTTAAATGTTCTTTCACTTTTAGCTTTCTCTCTCTGTATCTGACACACTTTTTTCTTTCTCGTTTCCACGTTATGCCCTTATCTTGTCTCTATCTTTCTTCTTCTTCTTGTTTTCTTAGGATGTAGAAATATGTCTTTAGATCATTCTCTGCCCATCCTAATGCTTTTTTTTCTAATCAGTGAATTCAAGCACCTAGGCTCTCTCCACCAGTCAGTGAACTAATCCACTGGGTTTGTTCAAATTTGAAGTGCCACCGTCAAAGTCTGCCACTGTAAAAAGTAAGACTAGTGACAATTTTCCATTCAAGTGCCTAGTCATGAAAAAATTGGGTTTGTAGTTAAAGGAATTTTTTCAGAAGAGGTGCCAGCTCTATGTAGAAAGCTTGAAAGTAAAATATTTTGCCCCCAAACAAATATTTTGTTGTAGTACAGCTGGGGAGCCTGCCCACTAAGGTGAATAGAATGGGATCATTAGGCAAACACCTTCCATGATGCACCACTTCCCCGCTCTCCAAGAGGAGAAACTGGCTGATGAGGGACCCTGGCCTAAGTAGGAGGATGGGGCAAGAGACACCACAACAGAAACTCTGTATCAAAATATTTTGGTTTTCAGCTAAAATATTTCAGGGTTTGGGCCCCATCCCCAACCACATCTTTTATTTTCTGAAAACTTAATATTTCTCAGAAAGCAGAGGGGGACACTTTCCCATCAACTCTATAAAAGAAACTTGGTCACTACCCACAACAAATATTTGCAGGTTTTCACACCTCTTTAAATACTAAGGAGCTAGAAGTGAATATTTTGTTCTAGAGCCTAATGAAAGAATTTATGAAATCTACAGATTGGAAAAACCCAGTGGGTCATGTCTCTACTGCTAAAGGACTCTTCCTACGGGTAGGGCTCCCCGCCCTGGGGTTAAGGTTCCTATGGGAAGGGGACTTGAAACTAGGGTTGGGAACCATATGGTTAGGGGACTTTGAGCTAGGGCTAGGTGTCCTTTGGGTAGAGGTCCCCATCCTAGGGTTAGGATTCCAATGGGTAGAGGTCTTGGAGTTAGGGTTATGGACCCTATGGGTAGGGGATTTAGAGCTCAGGTTAGGGTTCCTATAGGTAGGGGATTTCGACCTAGAGTTAGGGTTCCTAAGTAGACTTGGAGATAGGAACCCAAACCCTATCAGTAGGGGAGATTGAGCTGGGGATAGGGGACTTGGAGCTAGGGTTAGGTTTTCTATGGGTAGGGGTTCCCGCTCTAGGGTTAGGGTTTCTATGGGTAGGGGACTTGAAGCTACAATTAGGGTTTCTGTGGGTAGGGGTCCCTGCCCTATTGTGTGAGATATGCTGTCCCTTTGTGCACCGGGGAAAGGGAGGGTGTTACTACTCCTCCTCCCTGCTTTCACCATCCTGTGTCCACATGGAACCATGCTGCCTAGGGTGCTAAAAATGAAGAAGCTCCAGCTTCCAATAAAAAAATGTGGTGAGATTTTTAATTTCAGGTCTTAGTGTGTATTCCCTCGCCAACAACATTCTTTAGCTAGAACTAGAAAAATACAAGATGTGTATCAAAAAAACAAATCTGCCTTTAATTTAAAGCTTGTTTTCCATGGCTCTCAAATAATATAAGCACCCTGATGAACTACCATTCTTCGTAACTTTCATTATGTTGGGCTCCCCAAAGTAATATGGGTGGGTATGAGATCGAGAAGTCTGAATTAGATAATGCAGGTTGGAATCAATTGTTCTAATCACGGTGCGGCAGAGCCGAGTCCAGACAGACTCAGTTATGAAATGCAACTTCCTACTTTTCCCCAATAAATAATATTATTTATTTGTTTATATTGAGGGTAAAATAGGGTCCATTGCTATACCATCCACTGTATAATACTGTGTTCTGAGGGATGTTAAATAGCCCATATTACAGGGTGCCTTTCTTCATTGTACTTCAATAAGCAGGTTTTAGCTTGTGTTCCAATCAAATCCATTGCATTTCATCACATTAAGTGGTGTTTAATTTGCGCTATTACAAACCACTCACTCTCCACCCGTTCCTGTCTTCTAACATTCCATCAAAGCAAATTGCTATTAACCTGTGTTGCCATGGCAATGAGGGTAGCCCCTATTGTTTTTTGTGCGTCAATCCACTCATCAGTGTTTGTCTTGAAGGACTGTACAAACCAGTGGGGGGGCGGGAGTGTGGGCAGTCCGACCAGCATACTTACTGAAAGCTTTGTACTCTGGATCCAGGAAAGGGACGGCTCAGACTAAAAGGCATGTTTCCATGGCAACGGGAGCTGCTCCTATTGTTTCAGTTTGTCACTCATCACAGCAATGTCTGCCTTGGGAGATAGTGCAAAGCTTTTCTAGTAGCCTTTTGTTGTGGACCCAGAAGGCTGGTTAGCAATGCTTCCGCGGTAAACAGAGGTTTTGTCTTGGGGGAGATCCACTGCCTGAACAATCAGATTGATTGAATTAGGGATTTTAAATTAATTGCACACAAGTAAAGGTGAAAGAGCTTGAAATATGCTGCATGGGTGAATTATACCTATACCCGTCTGTACGGAGACGTCTTAAGAAAAAGAAACTGTTGCCTATAACCCTGATAAAGGATGACAAACACAAAAAGTAAATTTTGAAGAATTCTTTTCATCTCCTTAACTTTTTTTACCCCGGTTTATAACACCTAATTGCATCCATGACAAATGTGGTGGGGTTTGTTTGTTTGGTTTTTTTTGTTGTGTTGTTTTTTTGCAGGGAATGGGAGGAAATATTCTAATTGGCAGCTCCATCTTAATGCAAAACTTCAGTTTCTTATCTCTTCTCACTTGTTTCTGAAAAAAATGAGTGATTATATTGCTCATGAAATCTACCAGATATACAGTCCTGGAAACTGAAGTCTACCCAGGATATGGATATAATAGTGGCAATGGAAGCTTTCCCACATTTCCTCACCCATTGCCTGATCTAAAGACCATTGAAGTCAATGGGAGTCTTTTCATTGACTTCAATAAACTTTGGGTGCTGGCCCAAACGGTCTCATAGCTGAAAATTAATTCCACATACTGATTCAACGCTTGGAGAGAACAGGTGGGAGAGATAATATTTGTTTATTGGACTAACTTCTATTGGTAAGAGACAAGTTTTCGAGCTACACAGAGCTCTTCCTCCAGCTCAGGAGGGATTTGAAGTGACTTTGCAGACATTTACAGGCAGTTCCTTCCATGCACCATGGTGGCAACATCGGAGAAAGTCTGAAGATGTTTGGAAAATTTGACATGTGGACAGCATATACTCTTCCCTTGTCCTTGTTCAGGAATTACAAACAAAGCCTTCTTTGGATAAAACAAAAGTGGCTTGTAAAGTAATATATTCAAAACAATTTGGAAAAACCCTGTTTGTTGCAAAGTGGTGCATAACATTGCTACTACAGTATTATTTTATGTGTGTAGTTTGAAATACATATGCCTTCCTGATGAATACTGGGTCCTTTACATAGAGAAAAAGAACAACCACCGAAAACATAGCTGGAAGATTCATCCATCCAAGAATGGGAAATTAAATGAGTTAGCATGCCACCAAAGTAAGTGTAATTGAATGTTTCTGTCTAATCCGTTCATTGCAAATAGACTGTGTCTTGAAAGATTACATTCGGATCTTTTCTAATTGTTTACATATGTCCTTTAAACATCACTAGACTGCAACTATGTAGAAGTGGTATGGCACGTGGTAAAGAATTGTATGGGTACCCTTGCCAATTCATCCGCAAAGAATGAGATAGATGTGTGATTGAAAAGTATTTGTCTAACCAGCTGCAGCTGTGTGTAGCTGATATATAAACCCTCATTTAGAAGATATTATCTATCAGGCAGAACAAAGGTGGATAATTTGAAATGATTTAGCACAATGACTTACCAAATTACCCCCCCACACACACACACAAAGTATTTTTAAGTCACATGAAGGTTGTGATACAAACCCATAACTTCTAGGGCATTCAAAGTTAAAGCTGATTGGTCTTTAATTTACCTTTTCCTTTTTTAAGGGCTGTTTAAATTTAAACATGAAAAACAAATTCTAGGGATGGGGGGATGCTGAATTTACAGACCTTCAGGGTTGATAACTGTTCACCACTGTAAGCTTTTTGGGTCAGGGACTGTCATTTATTATGTTTATACAGCAATTATTATGTCATTTATTATGTTTATACTAACAATGGGATCCTGGCTGGGTTGACCTCTACTCACTACCACAATATAGAGAGAGAGATGATATTATATCATGCTAATTAATAGCAGCAGCACATAGCAGCAACACACTTCCAAGATAACAAAAGCAATGGTAATATCCATTGAATTGTTTCTTAATCTGTTCTGCAGAAAACATGTTTGTGGAAGGCAAAGGGGAAGGGGAAGTGTTCCGAATAAAAGAAAGAATGAACTCTATTCTGGAGAGTCCTAGATTTTAAGAGACAAAATGACTATTATGATGATCTAATCTGACCTTTGTCATGACAGAGGCCAGAGATTTTTAACCATGTGATTCCAAATCTAGACCAATAACCTGTAGTTGAACTAGAGTATATATTTCAGACATATCCAAAGTAAATCCTGGATCTACTGAAATCAGTGGCAAAATTCCTATTGAGTTTAGTGGGGCTGGATTTCACCCCAGTTTTGATATAAAGATGGCAAGTAAAGGATAATTTACTATATTCGTTGGTAATTTGGTCCAATAGTTAATAGAACTCACTCTTAAAAAATGTGTTTTATTTCCAATTTGAATTGAGATATAGTGGGTGCATTTAAAATATTTTCTTTAACCTTTTTGCCATTTGAAGCTATTACTGATCTGTAATGGGGATACAGATAGCACCATTCAAAAACAGTAGTCAGAGAAAAGACAAAATAAAGCACTGCACTCACTGCAGTGAGTCCAGCTTTCAAAAGTGGCCTCTAAAACTTGATCTCACAGTGAATCATAGAAATATAGGGCTGAAAGGGATCTCAAGAAGTCATCAGGTCCAGCCCCCTGCACTATGGCAGGACCAAGTAAACATAGAGCATCCCTGAGAGCTCTCTTTCTAAAAGCTTCTAATGATGAGGACTCCACAATCTCCCTTGGAAGCCTATTCCAGAGCTTACCTATCCTTAGTTTGAAAATTTTTCCTAACATCTAACTTAAATCTCCATTGCTGAAAATTAAGCCGATTACTTCTTGTCCTATCTTCAGTGGACATAAAGAACAATTGATCACCATCCTCTTTATAACAGCCCTTAATATATTTGAAGACTTATCAGATCTCCTCTCAATCTTCTTATATCAAGAGTAAACATGATCAGTTTTTTTAACCTTTCCTCATAAGTCAGGTTTTCTAAACCTTTTATTATTTTTGTTGTTGTCCTCTGGACTCTTTTGAATTTGTCCAATTTTTTCCTAAAGTATGGCACACAGAACTGTACACAATACTCCAGCTGAGTCCTCACCAGTGCTGAGTAGAGTGGGACAATTACTTCTCATGTTTTACATACAACACTCCTGTTAATATACCCCAGAATATAAGCCTTTTTTGCAGCTGCATCACATTGTTGACTCATATTCAATTTGTTGATCCACTATAACCCCCAGATCCTTTACAGCAGTATTTCTACCTAGCAATTTATTCCCCATTTTGTAGGTGTGCATTTGATTTTTCCTTTCCTAAGTGAAGTACTTTGCACTTGTCTTTATTTAATTTCATCTTGTTGATTTCAGACAAATTCTCTAATTTATCAAGGTTGTTTTGAATTCTAATCCTCTCCTTCAAAGTGCTTGCAACACCTCCCAGCTTGGTGTGATCTGCAAATTTTATAATCGAACTCTCCACTCCATTATCTAAGTCATTAATGAAAATATTGAATAGCAAATGCCTCAGGTCTGACTCCTGTGGTACCCCACTAGATATGCTCTCCCAATTTGGCAGCAAACCATTGATAACTATTCTTTGAATACAGTCTTTCAATCACTTGTGCACATCCTTATAGTAATTACATCTAAACCACATTTCTCTAATTTACTTATGAGAATGTCATGTGACACTATCAAAAGCCATAGCAAAATCAAGATCTGTCACATATACTGGTTCCCCCTGGATCTGCTAGGACAATGAGCTTGTCAAAGAAGTAAATTATGTTGGTCTGTCACAATTTGTTCTTGACAAATCCATGCTGTCTATTCCTTATAACACTATTCTCTTTCTATTCTCTTTCAGGCGCTTAGAAACTGATTGCTTATTAATTTGTTCCAGTATCTTTCCAAATCTATAGTTCCCCTTTTAAAAGATAGGCACTATGTTTGCCCTTCTCCAGTCTTCTGGGAATTCACCCATCCTTCCAAGAGTTCACTTTTGGAAAAAAATGGACAAATTCGAGAGAGTCCAGAGGAAAACTGGGCTAACAGTTTTGAGATTGCTTTAGCTAATTCCTGAAGTACCCTAAGATGAATTTTATCAGGCCTTGATGACTTGAATACATCTAAATTACCTAAATATTCTTTCATTTGTTCTTTACCTATTTTGTTGTTAATCTTAATTGTGTTGAGTATCTGGATACCATTAACCTTTTAGTGAAGACCAAAGCAAACTAGGCATTAAACACCTCTGCTTAGACCAGAGCACCCTTAAAGTCAAAGAGCTATGGCACTTCATGCTTTCATTTGTCTCCAGCTACAAATATTTGGTCAAATCCGTCAAGTATTGAAGCCATATGGGCATAGAGGGCTACTTGCACAGCGCTTATTACAGAATCAGAGCCCCAGGATCCTAGCAATTAATAGATAACCTATCTCCACTTAAAGGTCAATTAATTAATAATCACAATGACTTTTGCTGAGACATGATCTACATAACCATGAGACCACTTTACCGATGAGATGAGAGTTTTGTGTGCTGATTTTTGTGGTCCCATCATTTCCTCGTGTTCCTCCACCTGTCCTTTTATATCCACCTGTCGTCTCATCTTGTAATTAGCTGTAGGGGAGGGACCATCTTTTTGGTGTGTTTGTACAGTGTCCAGCACAGTAGGGTCCTTTCCAAGGACTCTGGCTCTGAGGTACTACTGCCATGCCAATAATACTAATACCTATTACTGTTTACCAAGAAGAGGAAGAATTATAACTTTCTGAGTTACAGTTCCTTTCTGAAGCAGTTCTTGGGGTGAGCCTTACTCAGGGCTCAGTCTGAAGATTCATTCTAGCCTACCATGTTTAAATTCCTTCTTTCTCTTATCAAGCAACAAGGTGGGTGAGGTAATATCTTTTATTGGAACAACTTCTGTTGGTGAGAGATACCAGCTTTCGAGCTTACACAGAGCTCTTCTTCAGGTCTGGGAAATTTAGGCTTTGTCTACACAAGCGTGTTTGTAAGCAAAACGTTTGTCGTTCAAGGGTGTGAAAAAACATACCCCTGACTGGTGCCCTTGTCAGTGTAACTTTTGTCAAAGTAGACAGTGCTATGTCAGTGGGAGACACTCTCCTGCTGACACAGCTACCACCCTCATTGGGGGTAGTTTTATTATGCCGGCAGGAGAGTTCTCTCCAGTCGGCATGGAGCGGCTACGGGAGACCTTACAGCAGTGCCGCTGTAAGGTCTGTGGTGTAGACACAGCCTCACTCAGTGTCACAGCTAAATACAAGGTAGAACGGATTGTTTAGCATTAGCAGTTGTTCCGACAGGTTAGTAAAATTCATTTATTCCCAAGTTAACACATATTTCAAGGATAAGTGGCCTGTTAACGCCCCTCCAGTCATAGGGAGCAAAGGAAGGGGAAGGAGAGGAAAGCAGCTGGTGGGTGGGTTGTTAGTGGGTTATAGATTGTTGTAATAAGCCATAAATTCAGTGTCTCTATACAATCCATGCTTTGCAGTGTGTAGCCAAGTTATGAATTTAAGGTCTCAGGCTTATCTTTCAAAAGTGTTGTGCAGGTTTCCTTTGAGGATGAGAACTGCTAGGTCACATGTAGAATGATAAGTTTGTGAAAAGTGTTCACCCACAGCAGGTGATATGGTGTTTCTGTCTTTTAATATTTCCTGTGTGAGTTCAGTTGAGCACGTAGTGATTGTCTGTCTGGTTTCACCCACATAGTATCTATTTGGGGCTTTTAGTGCACTAGTGGATTATAGATTATTACAACAATCTGTAACCCACTAACAACCCACCTTCCCTCCCCAGCTGCTTCCTCCAACCTGCCTTCCTTATCTTCCTATGACTGGATGGATGTTAATGGGTCACTTCTCCTTGAATGGTCCCTTGAAGTATGTATTAACTGCTTATGCTAAACAATCTGTTTCAGTTGTGACACTCTAGCTATGTCTACACTATGTCAGCATAATTTATGTTGCTCAGGGATGTGAAAAACCACCCCCCTGAGCGACATAATTTACACTGACACAAGCGCCAGAGTGGACAGCGCTAGGTCAGCGAAGAGCTTCTCCCATCAACATAGCTACTGCCACTCACAGAAATGGTTTTATTATGCTGACGGAAGAGCTCTCTCCTGTCAGCACAGAGCATCTTCACCAGACACACTGCAGCGGCGCAGCTGTGCCCGCACAGCACTGTTTGTGTAGACAATCCCTGAGAATAAATTTCCCAAACCTGAAGAGCTCTGTGTAAGCTCCAAAGCTGGTTTCTCTCTCCAACAGAAGTTGATCCAATAAAATATATTACCTCACCTCCCATTGTCTATCTAGTATCCTGGGACCAACAGGGCTATCACAGCACTGCATTTCTCGCATCGAGTTTATTTCAGGGTTCAGAACCTCACCTAACTCTCTGTCTTTCTCTTCTCCGTTTAAATTTGAAAATAAGATTTTCCTCACACACACAAGATTGAATAAATTGAAATTTGTTCCCAGGTATTCTTTTTATATTTTCCTCAACATCCCCCATTTACCCTCTGTCTCTTTCTGTGTGAGCCTGATTACTGCTGATCACACGGATACAATTCAGACTGGGACACAAAGCTTTATTTTTCTTCTGAGACTTCCCTCCAGAAGGCCATAATATCTGAAATGTTGCTGTTTCTTGTTTGTTTTAAAGGGGAATGTAAATGAGCTTTCTGGAGAGGCGAAACGGATACTTTTTATTATTTTATTTTTAGAGCTGCAATTTATTTTTCTGTTGTATAAAAGGAAGAACAAGGGCTCATTATTTCAAAAATGCACCCTGTCCAAGTCTTACTGAACAATAAAATACTTGGGGAAAAAGCAGACTGAATACTTGTATTTGGAGACAAATGTACAGTAGCTTGTTGCTCAGTGGAATAACATCTGAACACACTGGCAAATTTGGTGTATTATCTTTGATTGTTAATACTAATCCAAATTATTGCACAGTAACTCTCCTGTTTCCATCATAGCCCAGAAAACTCATTGCATACACTTAACATAGTTCACTGGTTTCATCTTATCCACACTGCACCCCTAGTAGGACATTAGCCATGAAAGATATAGTTCCATCTGCTGAAAAATATAGCAATTCTATTAACAAGATTTGACTGCAGTATGATTAAAAGTATCATCTGTATTACAACAGATGGTATTATTCTTAGGGGTGTAATTAATTTTTCACTGTCTTCTGAATAGACATAACAGAATGCTGTACTCTATTCATAGGATTTACTTAACTTCCTTTTTTTTCATGTCTATTTTTCTTGAATTTGACTGCTTTCATACTTCAGCCAGGAATTCTGAGCCAACACCCCCCCCCCCCCCCACACACACACACACAAAAGCCTATAAACTGTGTATGAAAATGGGTGATAAAAATAAGTGTTGTTCCCAAAGAGTGAGCCATGCGGAATTATTACTATTGAACGTTGATTACAATATATTCATTGTACCTGCAGCTTCTGCTTTTCTAATGTTCTAATTCTAATGTCCTAAAGAGGGATAACTGTATAGACTTTGGGAATTCTCTATCAAGGCTCAAGTTAAAGCTTAAATAAGCATGAGTGTGTCATTGAAACATTAAGGTTGAAAATAGAAAACCTTAATGTGCAGGACCCAAAGACAGTACTACTTTTGGATCACATTTTGTCTTGGCTCTGTATTGTGGGAGGGCATAAGAACTGATGTCCCATGTGCAGCCTTCATTAGAGCTACCCGTATGGTGCCATAGGAGAAAACAGGTTCTGTGCCCAAGATCCCTCCCATTGTTCCTGGTCGGTAAGAAGTAAGAGAAACCGTGGTTCCATTCCCACTGTGTTCTGGCCTGCAGAACTGGATTGCCATGTAGGGGGAGTTTTCTGCACCCCATAAAACAATGTCCCATATTACATGCTCTGACACCCGCAGCACAAATGCTTACCAATTAATGGCAGCACAATCTGGTTTTTAGGTTTTTAATTCACTAACTGCCTTCTAACTTTCATGTAATTCATTGAGGTTTCCGGAGTAAAGGCCTTCTGATTCTCTTTCCGCTGGACCGTGTGGGTGTGGGTCACTTGCCAGGATTATGTAGGTATATCTCATATAATCATTTGCCTGCCACTGCAGGGGCCTCAGGCACCGGGGCACCTTGATCCCATCTATTCTCTGCCTGTGGCATATAATAGTCTAGTCTCCCGTGTGTTGTAGTAGTCTGGTCTCATTTGGGTTGTTGAGTTTATCGTGCGGGTGATGGGTGGTGTTGGTACCCTGTGATATACAGGAGGTCAGACTGTAGTAGTAGTAGTCCTTTCTGCCTTTAAACTACATGATTTTACTCAGATTAGTCATCTTTACTCCTCCTGGTAGACTCATTAACTCCAACTATACATCTGCCCAGTAATTCCATAAGTAAATCCATACTAAGATGGGTCCTGCAGAGCTGTAGGCAGAGTGCAGCAGGTGCACCATCCTTCGGGTTCTATGAGCCAGTGAAAAGGAGGTAGGGGCGTTTCCTTGCCCCTAATGTGTGGGCTGGATTGTGCCCTAGTCATGCTATAGAAGTGGTAGTCCCTGCAGTCTTCTGAATATAGGAAAAGTGATTGTCCTTAGACCTTACTGAGGAAATGCAGTGAGAGATCAAAGTCTCCTGCTCTCTTTGCACTCCACCTTCTTTGGTCACACCTGTGTAATCTGGAGACACGCTGACCCTTAGAAATGTCTGAAATAAGAGGAAGAAATGGGACCCCTGCTTTATCTTCCAGAGTGGCACGACAGCTTTCATGGGAGTGGGTTATTGTGGCACTCTGGTAGATAAAGCAGGGGTCCCATTTTAATAACCATTTTAATAAATAAAACGGGACCCTATTTTAATAACCATTGTTTGTCCTTAGCTTTCCTACCCTCTCTCTTTCCTACCAGATTATTAGACCCTCAAAAGTAAGACACCAATGGCCAAATCCTCCTTGTCTTCCATGAATATTAATAAAGTTCATTTAATAGCATCCACCAGGTGTGCCAGTTGCTTATTCTACACTGCAAAGAGAGGTGGGACTGCAGCAGGTGTAGATATACCCAAGGTAGCTTTTATCTAGCTACTTGAATAACAATAGCAGTGAGGCTGTCAGTGCAGGCTAGCTGCTCAAGGGTCCCAGCCGGGGTGTCCAACCCATGTTGTTGCCTGTGCTGCTGTGACTTCACTGCTATTGTTGTTTGCTCTCGCTAGATCAAAGGTAGCTTAGGTATGTCGACATGTGCCACAGTCACACACCTCTGATTGCAGTGTAGACCTAGCCCAAGAAAACCTAAAGGACAGATCCCTGCCCGAACAAGTTTATAACTTAAATAATGAAAGAAAGACAAGGGTGAATATAGATTGTGTCAGGAAGGGGAGGGGCAAGGAAGAGTAGGGGTTAATGATATCAGATTGTGGGGTGAATCAATTCAACCAAACAGTGCATTAATATCAGAGGCAATATTTGAGTAAAACAAGCAGGGTTCTGCACAAACAGCCACTTACTCTTCAACTATACAACCTCAAAATGAAAATATTCATCTCTGCCTGAAAACACAACTGTTGATATTTCATTAAATTATTGCCAGATTTGCTTATTGGAAGATGTTTCACACTGAATAATAGTTTAGGGGGTTGGGTTTTTTCTCGGTCTTCCCCCAGTTTCCTCCCAAGTCAAATTCTGACATTGGAGTGGGAATTGAAAAGGCTCAGTGTCAATTGAAATAGTACTTGGGCAAACTTATTCCCAATCTCAAGACAAGGAAAAGATAAGAATTAATTAAAGGTCAAAGAATATCTAGCACGTAAAATGTTAGGTACAGAAAAAGGAACCAAAGGCTCACAGAAAGAAGTCAAGAAATAGTGCAAAATTGATGAG
Organism: Emydura macquarii macquarii; assembly: GCF_026122565.2. Classification (NCBI taxonomy): domain Eukaryota; kingdom Metazoa; phylum Chordata; order Testudines; family Chelidae; genus Emydura; species Emydura macquarii. The sequence goes on along the minus strand of NW_027130208.1, from coordinate 10,915,944 downwards.
AAAAACAAAGGTAGAGAATGAAAGGAAGTTTGCACAAGATGTAGAGATAAATAATAAAACATGTTCCAAGTACATAAGGAGAAAGCAAAGTCTCCAGGAGACAGCAAGGATAATTTATTGACAGAAGAAGCAGTCCTTAATAAATAATTAAAGGAATTATTTGCTTCATTGTTCACAGGGGACGGAGAGGGACAGGTGCCAGCATCTGAGACGTGTCTCCATGGATGTTGAAAGCAGTACGTGATGAAGGAGTCCTGATAGCTGAGGGGATGTAGTGGGGGTGGAAGGAGGGAAGAAAGCGAGAGAATCACAACCAGGCAGAATCTCTTGCAACACTTGTGCAATAGTGGAAAAAAGGATATGGAAGGAAAGAGGGAATAGGAGATAAATGCAAAACCTCTTAGGCTTTTTATAGTTACTGGGTGTTAGTTAACATGAGGTAAAAGCCTAGTGAAAACAAAGGCAGTCTGTAGTTTTAACACAACTCTGAGGGTTGAGGGAAGCCCTAGGCTTAGTCTTTACCTTAGTCTTGCCCTAGTCTTTACCGCTACTTGCTAACTCATGATACAGTTATAATTTGCCCTGTCTTCACTAGGGCTCTGCCTCATGGCAGTTACCGTGCATTAGCTAACATGAGTTAAAAACACATCTTCCCCCCTCCCCTCCTCGTGAATATGCAACTGTGGGAGGGGAACCCAGGCTTCAACTCTACCAAGCTTACCTGTTAAAAGTAAAGTCTACACGGCCCTGGCCGCGCTGGAAGCTTGGAATGTGTTAGTTGGCAGATACAGCGAGCACCTTCTAACAACATCCTCTTTCAAATCCTAGTCCAGTCAAAGCCTTAGAAAGACACTTCCCGAGCACTATTGCGGTGCTCTGAGGATCAGTGAGAAGATTAGTTGTATTTGCAGTGTAAATGCGTAAGCACCATTAGCTTTGAAGGAGGAACATGTAGGAGGACACAATGTGTCAGATGAAGTGCCTCAGGTCCATATTCAGCAAGGTACTTGAGCACATGCCTAACTTTAAGCATGTGAGTACTCTCAGGGCAAACAATGGGACTGCTTATATGCTTAAAATTAAACTTTGTGCTCAAGTTCCTTCCGAAATAAGGGGCTCATTCTGTGTATTTCAGTCTACAGACGCGCACAGCAGTGAGAAAAGGGTGAAGAGAAAGTAAAGGAAAGGGTGAGGTTTCTTTCCCTCCACAAAGATGCTGGATTCAACCTCTGCTGTTCAATCTCGTCTCCTCTTTTCAATTCCTTTCTCTTGAAATCCTTTCACATCACTGCAGGACTATGCCTGATGGGTATAATTATGATATTAGATCAGGCCGTCAAGCTCAGATCTGCTATCTCATCAATAGAGCGGATGTGTAATATTTATATGCCTATCAATATCTATGCTTGTCTGTCTATACACACACAGCAAATACATACAGTGGAAGGTGGATTAAATAAATAGCTTTCGCTACTGAAGGGTGAACGTACAACTAGCGGGTGGCCGAGCAAAGCACTGATACGAGCCAAGCATGCATGATCATTTTCAACAAGGGAAAATAAATTGATGCTGACCTCTTCACATCATCTCTTATATTTTATGCTGCATCCATCTGACTCTATTTATAACAACGGGAACGTTCACAGCTTTAGGCCCATACAACAGTGTTACATGGGACCTTGTGGCCCACAAGCAACTAAAACTCCTTGCTTAATTTCTCCTCTGCCTTCTATGAATCTGACTTCAGCAGGTTTAACTCCCTACTTCCTCCACTAGGTAAGCTGTGCTTTGTCTGAATCTCCCGACTCATCAGTCCAGTCCATGTGGAGTAGGTGGCTGAGAGGCTGTGGAGCATTGAAGGGAGGAACCAGGTCTCACAACCTAAGGAAGATTGGTAGGCAAAAGTCATCTAGGGGAGCAATAGCTATACAGAAGAGGTAGGAAAGAGTCACGGGTAGTTAGAAAGCTGTAAGGTTTAGTTAGATTGGAAGCTGTTTAGGGCCGTGGCCATTTTTTGTATGTGTCTGGAGGGTCCTGGGAACTGCTGTAATATAAATAAGAACCATATCAGAGACCCTACACATTTAACATAGGCACCTGCAAAATCTAGGACTGACCCCGATCATAAAGCATCCTAGTTAGTAACAAAGCTATTAGTTAATGTTAGCACCTAGAGTCTCTGAGCGAAATCACACTCCTTTGTGCTAAGTACATACTCCTAGTGAGAGGCAGTCAGTCCCTGCCCCCAAAGACCTTAACAGTTAAATAGACAAGACCAACAAAGCATGGGGGAAAAAAGATTAATACCCAATTTTTCAGATGGGATCTAAGGCACAAAGCGCATGACTTGCCCAGGGTCACACAAGGAGTCAACAACAGGTGAAAACTGAGGGCAGGGTTACATTGAAAAGTTGCATCTGCGTAGTTACGGTGCTTGGGTGTATGGAAAAAATTACACCCCTGAGAGACATAGTTAAATTGACCTAAACCCTGCTGTAGACAGCACTAAATTCTTCCATCAACCGAGCTATCACCTCTCAGTGCGGTAGATTACCCATGCCAATGGGAGAACCCTTCCCAGCACTGTAGTGAGTGTCTACACTGACACCCTGCAGCTGTGCCACTGTAGCGTTTTTCAAGTGTAGACCATAGCCTGACTGCAGATCTCCTGAGTCCTAGACCAGTGATTTAAACACAAGACCATCCTCCCTCTTTAATCCTTGTCTGGATTGTACTCTCACTAGCAAGATGCTGAAACTGATAAGACCAGACTTCCTAGAAAGACAGAACTGCTTTGCTAAGGGTTTAGGCATCTCTGCTATAATACACACAGAAAGCAGCCTATTAGGATTCGGGACGTGTTAATGGATATATTTTCTATACTGAATTTCAATACTATAATGCTTAATTTCTTCCCCTTTTCTCTCAGGTATGATCAAACTCTGTGACTGTGATATGTAGCTTTGTAAAGCTTCTTGGGGACACCATTTGTTCAAAGACACAATACTGTAAAGAAAAATGTGTTTTTGTTGCACAGCACTTCATTGTATTTATTGTGAGGCAAGAAAGAGAAGAGTTCCTTCTCATTCCTTTCCCCTCTTTCTTTTTTCTTTCCTTACTGTCCTCCTTCCCATCAACACTATCACTGAAGAAAAAGAGCTATTCTAAAATAAAGCAACCCTCAAAAAAAAAAAAAAAAAAGTATTGTTAACAAAACCGCCACTTTCAACATTTCATCACCTAGAACACAACGAATATCTAGCTTGCAAAATGTCCAGTTATCATTCTGATAATGAAAAATGTGAGTTAGAAAAAACTACACTTTTTGAAAACAGTGACCTGTGGGCCAGGGAAAATTGCAAACTTGTACAGTGAAAGGTATAATTCACCGCTCTGATATTGCAGGGTTTGCTTTAAAAAAAAATCAGAGCTAGACTAGGACTCTTTTTTTTAAGAATTTCTTTAGCTCCACTCTGTCAATCGACAGCTCAGCTACTCCAGTGATGAGCACGGAATAAAAAAATCTAGCTAGATAGATGAGCTAGATAGAAGGGCTGGCATCAGTGTACTGCATTATAAAAGGATTATGACTGAACTCTGCAGAGTTCCTCAGGCAATTAATGGAAAAGTTGTATCTACGGGGTGCCTGATTAACAGGGATTTATGTTATACAAGAAGCATCATTAATGTAGAACACATGTATATCTATATCTATTGCTCTGTCTTTAAATGGTAACTTATTTCTACTAGGTTCAGGATTTAACTTCTAGTAGGGCAGATATGTCCTTTGTAAATGAAAAGCAAATATCCACACAAAGAATGCTACGCTTTAAACTTGAACTTTGTAAAACAGTTGCTAACCATGGGTGTTTCACTGAATTGTAGACATACCTTTAGGGATCAGGTGTAGCTAGGGTAAATTAGACTAGCATCAAGCCTGCTCAAAGTTGCACTGGAAAGTCCAACTCAGTACAAAATCATCCCAAAGATCCAGAACCGCAAAGGTAGTTTACAGCCACTTTTGCCCCATCTCCTTACCCACAATCCTGTGCCAGATATAATTCCACCAGGCTGAGGGAGAATCTAGGCCACAGAATACAGCAGGAGGTTTTTGGTTTCACTTACCTCCTAAAATGCTAGTGTTACCAAACGTATGGTTTGGTTTACATATTGAATAGTAAATTCACTAACAAGTATACACAATAAGTAGGCATATAAATGTAAAATAATGCATCTTTTCATATGCCTTTTTACCATATAGAACCTCAGATGATGTAAATCGGTGTCGCTCCATGGTTTTCACTGGAGCCTCTCTGATTGGGATCTGGCCCCTACGTGTTTAAAATGAATACTGCTAGAGTTCTAACGAAACAGTCTAATAGGAATCTAATGAGATGAGAATATTTCAATTAATTACACATTTTACTGATGTGGTAAGAGGAATCTCCTGCCATGTTAATGCTTTTCAGTCCCTGGTACTGTGATGTGGATCTATTCAGTCTCAACTATACAGAAATGGTTGATGTCTGTGGGAGTTTTGCCTGAACAAAGACTTCAGAAGTGGGCCCTCTAGCAGTGGAGATGTTTCATTATTCAAGATGGTTACATGGAGTACGAAGAACCCTTCAGTTCAAAGACTGTGGATGCATTTCACACAGAAATGTAATTGTAATATTTTACTGGGTGAAATGCTTCATCATACACCGAAAGAAATAAATTGCATAGTAAACAGAGATCATATTGAAATTGGCAAATGACTCACCTGTTAAAACATAGCCTATTGAACCAGAGATTATTTTTCACAACCCAGTGTTCTGTGCAGTGAGTTACTATCCTTGTGAGTATCCTAAATATAGGGATGGATCATGTAGTTTTTGCATAACCAAAACTTTTGAAATAAGTAGAAGTTTTACTTACTTAAGGCTTACAGGTTGGGGCTAATAGTAAATCAGAATTGTGAACACAGGATCCTTCCAAGGAAAGATTGCTTGATTAAACTTTATTATACATTACTTCTTTAATCAGTTTTGATATCTGAAAACCATTTTTATCTGAGTCTTGCATAAGCACAGTCTGATTTCAAGAAAATAAGAAAAAGGAGTGACAAAGAAAGAGAGAAAATTCTTGAACATGCATTGAATTCCTTGGTGGTAATTTCTAACAGATTTTTTGTGCTGTCTCAGACCTGTTTTTCTTTAAAGATGCCTTAACTCAGTCTCTCTCTTTGTTCCTGCGGATTTGTGCCTGAAAATAACTGTAGGAACAATTATTTGCATGTTCAAAAGAGGACCTGTAGGCACCTAAACACCTGATTTGCAATCAAATATATATATATATATATATATATATATATGTCTTTGTACCTGCAAAATTATGATCTTGAAATTATCTATGGGCACAAAAAGGGAAATGTAAAAGAAAAAAAAAAAATCCAGCCCATAGTCCTTAGCTCAAATCCACATATTTCTAAGTCTTCCTATACAGATCTTCAATCATTCTTCAATACTTTTAAAGAGTATACAAGTGGCTGCATTAATAGTAATTATTTCTTTTAAGTGTCACTTAAGCAAGGTTGAGAGCAATCTAGGGCAAACATCTGATTAAAATGGGTGCATCTCTATCATTCCCAAATTACTGTGTTTGCAGAAGAAGGATACAACATGCTTATTTATCCACATATGTGGCACAACGTCTTTTTTACTAGATAGAAGTGTCGTGCAATACTTTTTATGTCAGAATAAGCACATGTGATTGCTGTGTTCCCTTCCTTAGGGGCTGGTCCTGGCTGTCACCAGACTAAAAGATAGGGCTGATAATGACAGAGACTTTGCAGAATTCCCTTCTCTGCAAATAACGGCACATGGATTTTTCAAAGGCAAACTTATAGAAAGGACCACAGACTTAGGGTCCAGTCCAGCAAAGCACTTAAGTATGTGCTTGACTTCAAACTCCTGAATGATGTCAAAGGGAAAGGGTATTCTTCCTTCCTATATTAAACTGCAACAAATATGCAGTGCAAAATATGGTAGTTACACAAACTCCCATGTCCCAGCCAGGGCCCAAGCATAATTTTTTCAGGCCCAGTACAAACTTGTAACATGGGCCCTGTAACAAAGCGCTGTGGCCTTCCTTGGAGCCTGGGCCCGAGGAAGGGTCGCGACGCCCCTGCTGGACAGAACAATGCCCTACAGGCCAAATATCCTGGAAGCAGAGGGGCGGAGCCAGGACAGGAAAGGACAGTATAAAAGGTTGGCCTAGCAGCTCAGTTGGGGAGGAGCTGCTGCCAGAGGCAGATGTGTCTTCCCAGAGGCTGTGGTCTAGGCCTGACCCAGGCCCTGTCACTGTTCGGAGCAACCGCCCCATCAACTGGAGCCTCTAAGGCCTGCCCGGACTGCCAGGCCCGAGTGACTGGAGAGGGCCACCAAGCCCTAGTGACTGGACGGGGCCGCCGAGTCCCAGTAGCTGGGAAGAGCTTCCTAAGACCAGTGAGTGGGAGAAACCCCCTGAGGCCTGCCCTGACCTGGAGGAGCTACCTGATGTCAGGGACCCACTGGAACTGCTGGAGCTTGGTGGAGCTGACGACCACTGACGATCCTGAGCATAGGCGTGTGCAGCACATTTCATTAGGGTGTGCACTCAGGGATACGGTGTGCACCCAGGGAATTTTCATGATATTTTCAGGTGTGTCAATTTCAGCCACCTCTGCAAAATCTGCCAGCTCCTTCAATTTCTGCAGCAGCTTGTCAGTTTCTCATTTCAATTTCCCATCCAGTCTTTCTCTCCACCAAAAAATCGCCCTTATCCTTCAATTTCAGTGGCAGCTTGTCAATTTCGTTTCACTATTTCCTGCTGCCTCTTCTCACCATCTATGCCAGTGACCTGGAGGGAGACACCTGGCTGCAGGTACCCGAGGGAAAGGGTGGGAGGAAGTAGCCCAAGGACAGCTGACTAAAGAGTGGCTGAGTCTGTGGCTAAACCAGTCAGTGTGTTACATCTGGAGCCCCGCTGACTCAGTGGCAAACCACTTTGCCACTGCTCGGGCCCTGGGCTGGGATGCAATGGACTCGGGTGTGCCTGTGTCTCTCTCCCCCCTTCCCTAACCTCCCCAGGAAGACTTGGCTTCCTCTGAACATTACCAGAGGATACCGAGCTTTACCAGCCCCACCTGCCTGCAAGGCCTGGAGCTCTAAACTATTTTATCTGTCCAGCCCGGCTTGAGGACCGGGGGCTATAGATCACTTGTGCTTGCCTGCCCCACTTGAGTGCCGGAGGTAACAGCCTGCTTACCAGCCCTGCCCTGTTTGAGGGTCAGGAGCTATAGATGGCTTGTGCTTGCCTGCCTCACCTGAGGGCTGGGGGCTAAAGACAACTTTGCCTGCCCCACCCTGCCTGTTGGAAGGCCAGGGGTCGTAGACTCCTTACCAGCCCTACATGAAGGCCAGGGGGCTACAGACTGCAAGGGAAGCCTGCCCCGCCCCACCCGTGGCCAGGGCTGAAGACTCATAATCCATGAGCTTATTCCCATAGACCAAAGTGCTGTGGCCTTCCTCGGAGCCTGGGTCCAAGGAAGGGTTGCAATGCCCCAGCTGGACTGTGCCACTAGCCTACAGGCCCCCTCCCACCCACACACCACAATCCCTCATCCCTTACATACAATCTCATGAGCCACGAAAAAAGTTTGAATTCTGAAATTGCTGTTACATATTCTACATTTCTGAAAAATGCCCCGCCCCCCTGTGCTATTTTTGTTTCTATAAATATCCTCAGGCATGATCTACAATTTAGCCTCAATTTTTTCCTCATGGTAATGGGGGTTGCAGCCTGGGCCGGGACCCCCAGGGTCTCTGGGCCCCAGTAAAGTGTATCCTTTTTTCCCCCATGTGGGGACCCTGGTCCCAGCAGTATTGCTGGAACAATTTTTATTGTGGGGTTGCTGAAGGCCATTGAATCAAACTGTAAACCCTGAATATACTGGAAACCACTTCAAGCCAAGGGGTGCTGCAGCACCCCTAGTTGCAGCATTCCTGTGTCCCAGCACAGATCCTCTGCCGATGTAAATTGTAAGTGTTCCATTGAAGTCAATAGTTCTGTGGTAATTAACACCAGGTGAAAACCTCTCCCCTCCTCCCCCCTCCCCCAGAGGTGGCTATATTTCAGTAGCAAGTGAAGTAATTCTGATAGTAGGTAGCGCTTTCATCTGGCAGAAAAGGGCATAACAAGATCCAATGGGTAGAAGCTGAAGTTAGCCAAATTCAGACTAGAAATAAGGTGCAAATTTTTAACAGCGAGGGAAATTAACCACAAGAGCACCTTGCCAAAGGTTGTGGTGGATTTGTCATTACCTAAAGTCTTGAAATCTAGATGGGTTATTTTTCTGAAAGAAATGCTATAGCTCAGTGGGTTCCCCTAATCCCTGGGGGTCCACTGTGATTTATAAAGAGGTCCTCCTTTGAACCAGGGCTGGAACACACCAAAACAGCATTCCTGTACTTTTGCCATATGGAAGACAGGATTTTGTTCTAAAAAGGGCGTCTTCTGTATAGTGGGACCTTGCACACACCCTGTTGGAGAGGTCATTCCAGTAGTACTGGAAATAAAAAGGGTCTTGGACATTTAGTCAGATGCCAAAAGGGTCCTTGTTGGGAAAAAAGGTTGGGAACCACTGCTATAGCGCAAACTGAAGCTATGGGTTTGATGCACAAATTAGTGGTTGAGGTTCTTAGGTCTGTGTTATGCAAGAGGTCAGGCTAGATGTGTATAATGATCCGTTCTGGCCATAAAATCTATGAATCTGTAATTTATGTATATAGTTTGATAATAAGTTTGGAATGCTGTGGGAAGGAATGGTAAGTTATTGTTGTTATAGAATAAACATAGACGGACTATAGAACACTTGGCTACCTCCCTTGAGCTATTTTCCTTTGACTGTAATTTAGTTAATGAGCCACTATGGTATTTGTGTAGAATACCATATTTCCTTACTTATGTACTTATAAGTATAACACTTTTATTCTACATAGTCAAATATTACTCTGTCATCTTTCAGAGACGGGCATTTTAAGTGCTCTTAAGAAGGGGTCATCCTCTCCTGGTGAATTGAGGTTTAATTTACTAGAATACCACTTGATGAAGAACAAGGCTTCTACTTACACAGGAGGGAGTACTGCAAACTCTGCTTCAAAAACAATAAAATCATCACTTCTCATTTCTATCAAAAGACTGATGCTCTAACCTAACATAGTGGAGCCCACTCCACTGCCCTATTTCTTTATTCATACGGTTAATATAGTGGCATAAATAGTAATAAGGAGCAAATGCACGTCCTGGATCATCTCATGCTAAGATCAGAATAAACAATTTTTGTCTCCCCTCAGAAAAATATAAAACAACCAAGGAGCATTGTAGACCAGGTAAAGGAGAGAGAGAAATAGCTGCAGTTTAGAGGAGTTTGAAATTCAAAATGTTTGGATTATGGAATTTCAGATGAGTATTTGCTCTCTTATTTCATAAGGTTTTGCATTCTACTCACAATTTCATGATAGTGGGGAATTTCCCCATTGACATGTATGCATGTAAATCATTTACATATGTAAATAGGTCTATTGAACTCAACGGTTGCATCTTCACTAGGGAAAAGGTATGTTCTTAACTCAAGTTAATTAACTAGTGAAGACAGGGCAGTTTGTAGTTTTCACACAAGTTAGCATCAAGGTAAAAATTAACTGCACCTTGTCTGCACTAGGATTTTCATAGCAAGATAGTTAACTCGTGTTAGTCATTTTGATGTAAAAAAGCTACATCGTCACTGCTAATAAAGGTGTATGAGGGAGGCGGCTTTTATTGACCTGCTGTGACATACCAGGGTACAGTGCAGACCAGTGGGGAGGGCTGTGTCCTGTAACTTTGGTTGTCTTACAATGCCTTGCTGAACAATTTTCATCTGGGCTGCTCACAAACTTCCAGCAGGCAAGCCACACCCTGTGTGTTTGTTGTAACTACACACTTGGGTTATACTCTGGCTTCTCACCAGCCTTGTTTATACTTCAGGGTGACCCCAATACCCCTCCCCAGTCCCAGATTTCCCCCCAGAAATGTATGCTCTGTCCTGCCCAGCCCTCTCCTAGACAGTGCATTAATTTAAAATCTATTATTCCCTTTAAGGGAATAATATACCAGATTATCATCTCAATAGTTATTCAGACACTTCAATTTAAACACATTGGATTAGCTAAAACAGTAAAACATGTTTATTAACTACAAAGAGATTTTAAGTGAGTACAAGTAATGAGGTGTAATAGTCAGAAATGATTACAAGAAAAATAAAGATATTTACTAATGCCTACCTTAACCAGCTAAATTAGATTCAAGCAAAGTTTCTCACCACATGCTTCAACCGATTACTGACCGAACTCTCAGGTCAGGATCTCTCCCCCAGAGTCCAATGACTGCTTCTTTTGTCTCTTCAGGGAAAGAGAGTGTGAGTGTCTTGGGGTGTTTGTCCCTCCTTTTTATAGTTTCAGTCTCCCTCTTGAAAAAATTTCTAGCTGAGAACCAGGAGTCAGACTATCTGGATGGATATTCCCTTCTGGTTTATTCACCTATTTGAATTATCTTTGTTTTGCCTTACTGCTTGATGACTCTGCCTACTACTTACATGCAAATTAAGCAGAAAGATATTCCTTTGTTTAGGACAGACCTATTTGTCAAATTCTGTTTGGGTAGGCAGTGGGGTTTAGAGAATGATTTAATAATATCATAAAAGGGAATCTTATAACTTCCCATTCAGTGTTGTCATACATATTTTATCAGGACAATACTGATCAGCAAATTGACTTTTCAAATGGCACCTTACAAGGCATAGCTTCTACAAACTTTATTACAATGATGTGTAGGGTGTGAAATAGGTGTGAACGGGGTGTGTTCCATCACACCTTCTAATTCATGTGAAAATTACAAAATGCCTTGTCTTCAATAGAATTTTACCTGATGTTAGTTAACTCAAGCTCAGAACATACCCTTTTCTACCTAGTGAAGACAAGGCCAATGGGACAACCTCATGTGTCTGCACAGGATCGGGACAATAGTGAAATGTTCTGCTAGTTCTGAGTTCTTACCAAAATGTAAAACATTTTGTAGCTTGAATTGTCTTTCATGAAGTTGAATATTAAGGAATAATTCTGCTTAGGAGATCTGTGGATGAGAAAACAAATCTGTTTTTGTCTGATGGAAGTCAATGGATGTTCTGCCACTGATTTCAGTGGGAGTAGAATCAAAGCTTGTTATGATTAATAATCATGTATTTATTGCTGCAGCAAGTCTACAACATTAGTCTTGCAGTAAGTGTGCTAAAATGGGCTGGAAAGTAGGAAAAAACGTGCTGCCCGATATCAATAAGATACTGTACAAGAGAGAAGGGAAGTGAGAAGAATGTAAATTAGGGTTTTCATGATGTTAACTGTAGTGATTATGTTTATGGATGAAAAACAAAAAAACCAATGCCTGCATGCCTGGGAGTGCGTGTGCTTAATAGGTGGAAGAAATCATTCAAAATCCAGTCCATCAGAGTGAAAATATAGCCAGTGTAATATGGTGTTAGGATGCTGCACATTAGACTTTGACTAATCTGCAGTATAATCACTGGTCTTCCAAATTAAAACTGGCTATTGGCTGCTTTAACTAACACATCCACTTTTTTCCAGGCTTGCTGAAAGCATTCTATGTGCAGCTCAGAAACTTCTACTGGCTCTATTTTGTTTCCACCACTTGTAGGATAGTCGCACCATCCCTCATGTTCTAGAAAAGATTATTTTGAGTTCCAATCCCCTCTCCTCACCTCGCCTCTCCCCCTCTGCAAAATGATCACACAATCCTCCATGATGGGACGTAATGTGTAACAACAATTAAATATATCTTCTGGTCTTTGTGTATTTTAAAGATAGGTGGCACCCTATAACTCTGGCATTTATTCAATGTTGGAGGCTGGAGGTTTGCTCTGTACACTGCTGGGAACTCTAGAAGGGTGTAGCAGGGTCTCACAACAACTAGAGTCTCAGAAGGAAAATTGGAATTCTGGCCTAGTCAGCCATCTGGCATTCATGCTCCCTCTCTCCCCTTTTATTATACTATGTGCGGTTTGCATCTCAAATGTCACTACTTTTGCATTTCTTTAGAGTAATTCAACTCAAAAGACCCATGGGGATATTTAAGGGTGCATTTTCCAGACAAATACTTTTGTGTGTGTGCATGGAGGGAGCTTTAATATTTTGCCCCTTAAATTGAATTTTGTTACGGCCCTGATCCTCCAAATACTCCATACTCAATTCCTAGGAAGTGCTAGTGGCATTTCCTGCCAGCTACGTCAATGGAAGCTGAGCACTCTAAGTACCTTGCAGGATCAGGCCCTCTTTCATTTTATGCGGTTTTGATTTAACAAACCTTTGCGATTCGTGACTTTAATTTTGGATGATTCTTGTTTTTTGTTAACTTGGAACCCAAATGTTTTCAATCTACTGTTTATTGGAAATTATTTCAGGTCAATAATTGGGATTTTTCTAAGGGTCCTAAGAGTTAGGCGTTCAAATCCCATTGGATTTGAAAGTGAGATAGACCCCTTTGAAAATCCCATCCAATATTATTAAGTAAAAGCTGGAACAGACTGAGAAATTCAAGTTTAGAAAAAGCCTGTGGATTAGAATCTAGTGCAATAACTATGAAGTCTGAACCCATAGAGTTTTACATCCTCTTTCAGACACAATTGAAATAGATTGAGGATGTTTTCCAAATTGCATAGTGAGAAACACAAGCATATAAACATAATAGTGGCAGTCTATGAAATTGGGAAATATAGCAAAGGAAAATTCTTTTCACCTTTACTTCCAGCAACCAGCAAAAGTGTCAAAATAATTTTCCCGGAGTTTTACAAGATTGAATTTTGCAGGTGGCTTTCACAATGTATGGTACTTTGGTCCTAAAGGAATCTTTATCAAGCAAAAATGACATCTGGATTTACTGGGTTTTTTCCATTTGATCTTCTTCCACCTTTTGTTAATGCTGAGTTTAGGCTGGGAAGCGTCGGAGACAGTCACATCTGGTAACTGGTAATTTAATAAAAAGAGCAACTCTGAGAATGTTAAGGAAATATTGACGGTAAAGAAATTACTCTTAATAAAAATGAAGAATACAAGAAATGCTGAAGTTGCTTATAAATGATATATCATGTTTATAGAAAATTAAGGCCTTTAGATGCATGCAGCAGAATTATTTTTCTGATGATTACACTAATTTGTCAATAAGATATCATCCCAATTTAGGTTTCAAATGTGACCGAACATGTATCGGTGAACAGAAAGGGTCTGATTCTTGCTTTCATGTGTCTTACACCATTGAGCAAAATTTGCAGCTTGTGTAATTCTACTGGAATCAGATGAGAATATGGCTCAGTGATTTCAAAGGAGTTACTCCTCCAGTGTAAATGAGAGGTGAATCAGGCCCACCTTCTATTTTTGTTGTAAATTAGTTCTAAATGTCTGTTGTATATTTTCATTAACTGTGTTTGGAAGAACAACCTTGGTGATAAAAAAGCCTGGGAGTGCTTTACTTACCTGTTCATCTTTTCAGGGCTTGAAAAATAGCCCATTTCTATTTTCAAACCATATGCAGTAGTTCAATGTCAAAGACAAATGCATGCTGTAGTATTTAGACTTGAATTATACTATACTGGAGTCTTGGATGAAAAGAGAACACGCAGCATGTTTCTGACTCATTTTTGCCATAATCTAGCTTGAGTGTATCTATGCTGGTTCTCGGATCAGTTTGTGTTCCTTTATCTGGATCAAGTATGTCGCCTTGGTGCGTCAGAATGAGCCATCAAAAAGCAAATGCACGATTTTCATATTGTTTCTCCTAATATTGCAAAGAAATTGTTTCCCATCTCGGTGGTTCTGAAGCTAGAGTCAGAGTAGCTGAGTTTTATGGTTTGAAATAAAGAAAAGTTATAGGGCTAACTTGTCAGCTGGTGTAAATTAGCATAGCCCCTTCGATGTTCGCATAGTTATGGCAATTTGCACCAGATGAAGACCTGGCCCTTAATTTTTCCATACTAATAAGAGTTCAGTGAGGTCACCATACTGCAGACTTTGGCTGTGTAAGTAAACAGGAAAGTTTGCAACCCTTATGGCTGGTCGAGTCCGAATTAGGGGCACAGTCATGTGATATGCTGAGTTCCCTCAGCTGACGTAGCTCAACCTACCAAACAGCACCACTACATAGGCCGGTGGATAGAGTAATACACTAGGGTAAGGACTGCTGAGTTCTATTCCTGCCACTGACCTGCTCTGTAACGTTCATTTTTCACAGCTCATCTTCTGTTGTACCCCACTGTGCTCTACCCATTCTTCTCACCTTGTTGCTTATTTTGTCGTCTCCTCTCACTCCTGCCTTCGTGACTTTTCTCACGTGGCTCCCCATGTCTAGGAAAACATCCCCCTTTCCTGCAGGCAAAGCGTCTTTTATTCCTTGCCTTTCAATCCCTCCTCAGAACTGACGATCAAGGCCATCATTTTTGACTGCAGTATAGCAGGATACAGCAGAGACCATAGGAAAAATAATGCCGGTGGTCAAAATATTATTAAAACTCACTGAATCTGAAATAGATTGGCATGTGTTGGGGTCGTGTGGAACCATGGTATCCCAGGACAAAGAGGCACAGTCTCTCAGGTCCTTCTGTATGCACTCTGGGGAAGCGCAATCTGCTCCTACATCAGGAAAAAACAAATTCCATTCCCTTCCCTGGTGCACCAGCCCCACTCCACAGGCTGCTGTAGGGGGAAGTGGGGTGGCCATGATCCCCAATCTACTTTTTGGCACCCTGCTTTCAGTTATCCACAGATGCAGGGACTGCTATTATGACACATGACCACACAAGCACACAAGTTCAGGGTGGAAGGGGGTTTCCTGCATGCCCCGTGTCGCTGTGCAGAGCCACTCACAATCTGAATCTAAACAGACCTCACTATGCACACAATGCTTTATGGAACAAATTCTCTAGTTGACGTAAAATGGGTGCAGAGATGTGGGGGAGCTATCGCATACTTCTGAACAGCAATTAAGAACAAACATGTCGATTAAGAAGAGGTAGGAGACTCTTAATAGAGCTTTTAAAGCTCTGATTACATAAATGACAGGTGGTTTCACCCTTTATGTAAAGTCCACTAGTCAAAGATCTCAGGTCTTCTGGATTTTTTGTAAAGAGATGTGAACTATCATTTATCAGAGATTCAGTTTTAATTCTCCTTCATGACAAATTGTAGGAGAAAGTGTGTAAACACTTATCAAAGTGAACTGAGTTTTGTCATCTTACACAAGTGGTGAATTTTGTAGCTGAGGGTATAAGGATCCCATGCTTCTTAAAATGACGTTGAGGAAATCAGTTTTTTACTTGGAGAATAAAAACATTTGCCTCAGCTGAGAAGGTGATGAGGATACTGGTGGAATTTCTTCAGGATGACACAATGGCTGCATTGCTTTCCCCTGTTAAATTCAATGTCGTTCTGATAGTTGCAAATGTGTGTCTTGACTTTGCAAATGCCAAAAATGTCTTCTATTGACAGCCTGCTAGTGACGCTCCAATTAATGATGGTTGCTTGCTTGGGCTTACTTTCCATTATTTAGGATACTGCTCTTGCCTCCATGACTTTGATTTAAAAATCCTAACAACTCTCTAAAAAATAAATAAAATGTATTATTTAAGACATCAGCAATATTTTTACGGACAGCAGAATTACAGAACTCATGTTCTAAATGCACAGACCTCTCTGAATAACTGGTATCACTGCTTCCATTTTAATTTGAAATATGTATTTTATGTGCAAGGAACATCACCTAGAGATGGTTATTTATTTCTATATGCCCTGATCCTGCAAACACTTATACCTCTGTTTTACTTTATGAACCAATGGGACTACTTATGTGTAAATCTAAGCACAGACATAAGTGTTTGCAGGAGCAGAAACTTAATTTGTGTGTCTCTTTAATTGGGAAGGGACTAATATTTTTCCTGACTTTAATTCCACAGAGTATTCTGTATGCTAAGAGTAAATTGAGAAACATGGTTCAACATGCATGAAGATGGCAAATGGATGTGTAAGGCGCGGATGGAAAGTTTTGTTATAGTATGGGAGTAAATGCATTTCTTACCAGTGAACAATGCTGTTCTAACAAAGATGTAACAAGATCAAATAACTGATGTGGTATGTGGGAAAGATCATAAAAAAGCAGAGCTTAACAAGTCTAAATTATCCCTGGAGCCAGACACAGTGAGATTCTGATGTATGATCTCTTGAAAACCTGGACTATTAGCATTGTTCTGTCTGATATTATGGAAATAATTCTATGTGGGATTTTTTTAAAAACAGTGAAAAGATTAAATGGGTAGTTTTCAAATGTGGAATGTCAATTTCAGTTAAACTTTGTGTTTGAAAATCTCTCTTCCTTTTTTGGGTTAGTCACCAATCAGTTAGGATTGTCTCTGAGTCTGAATTGAATATTTGTCATATTTAATATTAATGGTTAACACTCAACTCCAGCTAGGAAACCTAAAAATGTACATGTGGACACTTCATTTGAACTTGACACAACCTTCAAACAGTTTTAGGTAACAGTGGAAAATATCGTAGAATGAGCAGAGCAGAATACATTATAGCAAACCCCAGTGCCATGGATTCACCCTTACATTGATGTTGACACAAACTATTTTCCTAAGTGCAATTATGGGGCTATCTTTGCATTGGTGATGGGTGTAAGGGTTACAGGATCAAGTCCATTTGGAGAAGCATCCAATATTTTTTCCAAAGTTTCTTGGAAGAATTTTTGAAGCTCCCTCCTCACTCTCTAATACTTGCCAGTATCCTTTCCCATTACTTTCCAATATGCTTCAGCTTCCTCTTTACTGGTGTAGACGTAGCCTTGGATGCTCACTTCATACCACTGGCAGAGGAGTATAGGGTACAGGTAGCTACACACATCAGGGAAAAGCAGACTGTGTTCACATTGTGATGTGTAACTACTTGTCAGTGAAAGGCTCTGGCATGAGAAGATGGAAGGGAGACTGCCAGAGACTTTTCTGACCCACCACTTAATGGAGCCTTTCCCAGCTGCAAGAAAGGTCTCCAATAGCGGTGAGCTGCCCAAGCCTTTCCCCACTGACTCCCCCCTGCCAGATCCTTTCCCCATGGGGGGAGTCTTTTTCTATGGAAGGGAAAGCCTCTAGGGGTGGGGAAACAGCAAGACATCTCGGGAGACAAGATAGCGCATAGGGTATGTACTTGCATACATACCTACCCCCTTCAGGTATGTCTTTACTCTCCTTGCCTAAGCCATGCCGCGCTGGCTACGCTGCTGTTTATACTCACTGCTATTCTTACCCATATGCGCCGAAAGAAGCATGCAGTGTAGACGTCCCTCAAGAGTCCCCACAAGTCCTTCTTCCATCCAGCACTTCCAGCCTCTCATCCAGTGCCCACTGAAGTCAATGGGATTCCTTTCCGCTGAATTCAGTGGTCTTTGGACTGTCTCCTAACTGCCGCTTCCTTCTCATCAATCTCTAGTATGCTTCAGCTCCCTCACCATCTGCATTCCCCCCATAAACCCAATGGCCAACCGCCACCACAATTTTAAAATTTATACGTGGCTGAATGTCTTTTCAAATGCTACATTAAAATGATAAAAGACATGGAACATTAGACATTAATCTAAAATTAAAAGCAAACTTTTAAGTCAATGGAGTTACTCAGGCCCACATCCTCTGCCTTAATAAAGCCTCTTTCTGCTGCTCCAGCAGTGCAAGGAGCCCAGCCATATGCCATAACTAGCTGAGGACTCCCCCGCTTGAGAAAATACATGGCTGGCCTACAGCTCTACACTACTGTCTTCTGACCTCTTGTTATTGGTGGCACAACCAGGGGAGAAGAACAGGATCATAGTGCTGCTCGGGGACCTACTACAAGCTGGTATAAATTAGAGCAACTTGAATTAGACCAGCCTTGGGGCTGCTCTGGCTTATGCCAGGGACCGAATCGACCCATGAAACCCCAGGAATCTGAGGAGTACATAGGTGGCAGAGTGCAGTACATCTTGGCCACAAGAGTACAGGTCAATCAGAACTGAGAATCAGACTTCACGGATTTAGACGGGTCTAATCAACATAAAAAATCTGGCCCTTTTTTCTGAGAAGCCTTTAAACTAGTATTGAAATCTTCATATTTCACAATAATAGAAATCTTTATAAAATACATCCTGGAATCCTGAGTAAGGATACAAATTCAAAGCCTGCTAAAGTCTCGGGAAAGATTCCTGTTGATTCCAGTGGACTTTCTGCATCAGACCCTTTTTAAGTATTTTACTGGTATAAATTAATGTTTTACTAAAAAGTCTTGATTATTTAAGTTTTCGCTTTGGGCTCAATTCTATATCCTTGTGGATCAACATGCCCCATCAAGACATGGGGCACAGCTCTACAAGCTATGCAGGATCGAATCCTACCTATCTGCTTAGCACATTCAGGCCCCAATTCAGAAAACACTTTCACATGTATTAGTCTCAAGAACTGTAATAGGACTTAAGCACATGCTTAAAGTTAAGCCGTGCCTAAGTGCTTTTTTGAATAGGGATGCTTTCCTGAATCAGAATCTTAATGCTGAACTCTAGGTCCTTTAAACAAAACTTAAGTTCAGCTACAGTTAGTGCCTTATGTCCTGTGTTCCATTTATATTGTCAAGGCATCAGTACTGACCTAGCAATTGCATTGCACTTGAACAATATTTTCATCTGTATCTAGGCCTCCTGTCCGTTTGTTGACTATTGAGAAATGTTCCATTAGATACAAAACAAGTGCTTACAAATCTACATCATAAGCAAAACAACAGAGACAAAATTAATATATAAACCAGTTAATGGATGCAGGTGTACATGAGTTATTATACACAGGTGATGTTATCTACTAGAAGAATAAAGGAGAAAAGATACCCCACACAACACAGAAAGAAAATCAATTATATAACATACCATTATTCTATAATTATCAGACAGCCTGAGCCTGGAATTCTTGCATGAGAGGATAATCCAGCATTAACTGTGCAGAAAGGTAAACCAATTGATTTTTAAGCAAGGAAATTACTGTAGGGAACTAGATACCCTGAAATATAGCCCCGGCACCAGCTAGTCCTCTCTATTATTAGAAACCCAATAGACTCCTGAATCCATGAAGGCAAGATACATTAAGACACAGAGAGGGCTTATTTCAACTCACTGTAGTCACATAGTGCCTGTCACAAGCAAGAAAGCAACTGGTATAGCTGAGATTTCATACTAAAAAAAATGATGGTCCATCCACAGATATTCAAATAAAGCCAGGAATGGACTTTTTCCTGATTTGGGGGATTGTAAATCTCATGTGTGTTGGTGAAAAACTCCTGGCTAGAAGAAATAAATTCTTCCCTGCTCCATAAACCATGCAAAAGAGACTTCTACCAAGGCGGATTTGGAGCGAAATTTACACAAATTTTAACAGAGCTTAGTGTAATCTGCAGATGAGGGGGGAGCGAGTCAGTTAGCATTCGGGTCAGATACACACTTGTATCCTTGGTTTATCAATCACCATGTAAGTGGCATCACAGGCGCATCGGGGAATGAACTACACACATTTGCCTACACAGCAGGATGGAAGCTTGTCTTAGCTTTGAACCGTTCTCTTGACCAAATGACTAAAGGGCTTGATAGTAAATCTTTGAAAAACTAGACCCGTAAAAATGACCCCAGAGTGTTAGAACAACGGTACTAACAATAAGAACAACTTTCCCCAAGAAGGGCTATCCTGTGGCTTTACCGAGGGCCCCATGTGAGACAACATATAGTTGCTCTGCCCCAGCAACAAACAAAGGGCTTGATTGTGACTCAGAGAGTCACAATCTGGTCTCTGGTTCCCCTTGTGCTCCAGATGTGGAACATAATCTTTGCCACCTCCCTCGCCAGCTCAGATTAATCCCCCGGGGGTACCATCTCAGCTGTGCTGGCCTCTGCACTGAGTGTAGAACCAAGGTTCTGCACCTTCCCCAGCTCTATCTGCTCATTCACTGCCCACATGCCCAGGAAGAGGAAGAGAGGCCCAGGGAGACTCTTCTTCCACCAAGAAATGCAGTTAGTGATCAGAGGGGAATAAAGGGGCACCTAGTGCCCCTTACTCCTTGCATGGGCACACAGCAAGGGTCATTTCTGGTATTTAGGGGAAAACTCTTCCTTCAAAGGCATATGCAGCATGCATTGAGGTGAGTGGTAATTGCACGCATACATCTCGAAGGAAACATGCATCCCCTGCACACAATATACAGGAGGCATGTGCAGCAACCAGAGAAGTGGTTAGGACTGGCAACCGGCATTCACACTGACAGCTCCCATGTCAGAGACTTCCCAGCTATCCTACCCTATCCTAAGCACACCCTGATATTGCTCTTGTGACTTATAATACAGCAAAGCCAAAATAGGCTGGATGCTGAATGAGCACATTAAAAGGCTTGGTCCCTGCCCCACAGTGTCAACGAAAATAAAATAGTGTTTTCAAACACGAGCCATTCCTTTCCAAACTGGTGTCCACAAACTCCATCCAGGCTGCTGTCTCCCCTATCTTCTACTTCACTTACTCTCTGTTGCACCAGGACTTAGTGAATCATAATAACCCATGTTAATACCCTTCCCTGCCCTCGGTCAGAAAGGAAATTAATTTCCTAAAGGCTGGGTTGTGACTCTCTGCATTCCCAAATGACAGCAGTTATGCCATGAGTAGTCAATAGCAACTCTCCTGTGAGTAACTACTCGCCAATATGAGTAATCCTTAGAATGAAGAGTAATGGAAAGTTCTCTTACGACAGACTGAGACTCCCATCCCATGTAAGGTCTGAAGTATGTATTCATAAGCATGTTTAGCATACTCAATATCTCCACTTAACCCTTACAAATGCTTTTGTGTGAATTCAAACAGCAAGTATGGACTTTTCTTGTGGTATCTCTACTAAATGTGTGTCCCAATTAAAGCATACAGGGCAGCAAACTCTTCTTAACAAACATAGTTTGGTCACTGAAAACTGGAAAATGTGCTTAATTCTAACATTTTAACCAGAAACATAAGGTCTGTATCAAATAGTTACAATGTATCAGCTAGAGACTTAGTTGCTAGCTTCCCCTCTTTTCAGGTCAAGGTGGGAAATAATTGTATTTTAACGGTTGGAAAGAATATCTTCAGATAGTAAAACTTCATAGATGCTCTGACAGCAGTGGGGATAAAATGCACATGAACGGTCTTTCAGAATTCCAAGGAGTATCTATCAGGGCCAGCTTTTATTAAATTTAACACCAACTATATTTCTTAAGGAGTTATGTTCTTCTCCAGAGAAAATTTGTCAGAATCTGACAGGCTATTCATTTCCCCCTCCTTGTAAATACTTTGTGTGTTCTCAGTCACTAGCAGACGTGTCTGATGTGCATAAAGGGACTCATAAAAATGAGCAGAATTCTCATTAGTAACTAAGGAATATTGTACCCTTCCCCCTTCCCCCTGCCCTTATTTGGGTAGAAAGTACTGGTTCCCTCTTTTTTTTTTATTTGCCATGCAAAACATTTTAATGATTGGTCATCCACTTCATACAACCCAACACTCCAAATCTGTATTATAGAGATGGATATTTCTGATTGGAAACAATATAAAACAGATCAGTAATAGTATGAAAAGTCCCAGCAACTGGATTTCATTTTCTGGATCTTGATGATATTGACAGCACTACTTCCCAAGGGTTAGAAATGTGGAAGGTCCCATCTTCTTCCATAATACATTCTGGAGATGCCAAGTGCTTACTGGTGTCCAAGGAAAGCATGTAGTAATTTGATTATTAATGAAACTGACAAATAATGCTCTGCACCTGTCCTGTCTTCACCTCCCACATGTTATTATGCCTGACATTTTGTCAGCACTCCATGTTTAAATTCCCCAATTCTCTGCTGGTGTCAGTGAATGCAGCTCTGTGGACTTCCTGGGCTTCTACTCATTTACACCAGTACCGAATGTGGCCTGTCAAATGGATCAGTGCATGACTGTATGTTATATGGGAACCGAACTGCTGTTGTTTTTGGATGATCAAAGATATATATCTGAAAAGTAAAGGTCAAAAACTCATCAGTCCTTTAACATATCCTTTATTTACACTATACAAAAAGTATTAGACTACTCACTAGCCCAATTCAAAGCTTACCAAGAATTCTTTCCCTCAAAGTTGTCTATAAATTTCACTATAGAATTCAGATAGAGCTCTATAATTCATTGAACAGTACTAAGCAATGTCCTTTTAGGCCCCAGTCCTGTACTTGCTTAACTTTATACACTGGGAGTGAGTGAGTAGTCAGGAGGTGAATATCCTGGTCCCTTTGGAGTCAATGGCAAACCCCTCATTGATTTCTACGGGGCCAGGATTTCACACCTAGTGTGCAAAGTTAAGTCTTTTGCAGGATCGGGACCTTTATTGACAAGCATAGGGCCTAGTTGTACAGACCATTCCTCACATGATTAAAATTCTTCACATGAAATACTTATTATTAAATATAATATTAAATATATGTTATTATATAATATTATAACACCATATATTATATTCCACAGTGGAAAATCATAATTCAGGTAAATAATACATTATGACAATAATTAATAACTGGTGATTTCTCTTGATCTTGCCTTTTCCAATGACCTAGTTAACTGACCTGTCTAGCCTCTTCTAAGAACAGGAAGATAATCCTTCCATATATGTTTTTCAAATGGGCCACTTTTATCTCCTGCGTACTAAGATAGTTGACCCCATCATTGTTCTTTAATGTAATTGCAATGGTGCCATTGTAGTTAAACATGTGTCTGTGTCTTGTAGAGAACTACAGAAATATGCAAAACATCACTGAGACTTGGAAAGGAGATATATCTGGGTGTATCTTTAATCCCACAAAAAAAAAATCAATTACATTTGTTGGTATTATCTGATTTTTAAAGATGCCGAGCACCTACAGTGCCTGTTGATTTCAGGAATTCAGGAATTCAAAGACATTTACATCTCTTGAAATTGGGCCAGATGTGTCTATAAAATAGGTTTGTAAGATATGGAACAAATGAGACTTATGAGCACGTCAAGGGGCCAAACAGCATAAGGAGCCTGATGCTACTATCATCAGCAGGAGTGACCCTAGGGGACAGTGTTTTCAGTGTCAGAGCAAAAAAGAAAAGTAAAAAGAAAAGAAAGGGACAGCCAATAGAGTGGGACAGTGGAATTATGCCCCCTGGAAATTGGTACCCAGGGCAACTGCCCTGCTTGCCTGTCTCTAGAACAGCCCCTGGCCATCATAGTCACAGGAGTCTGAATCCACCCGACGTTGTGATGCTGAGATTTGCAATGTTTACCTTTTAGGTACCTAAAAGGTAACACTGCAGTCTATAAAGTGTGTGTTAGGTACCTAGGCTCCCTATATAATGAATGTGATCCACAAAAGCCAGCAAACTAGCCGGACAGCCACCTAGCCTGGCCAATGGGAGATATTGACAAGAGGGATGTGTCCTAAGCTCCATCCCGCTGATGGAGATAGAGGCCAATCTCTGCTTAGCAAACCACAAATGGGAACTTCCTCTCCTGGAGTCAGACAGGTTAGTGCTTAGGTTGGGTTCTTGAAAGAATAAGTTTGGCGCCTGTCTCACTCCAGACAAAATGTCCAGGAGAGGAGATGGTGCTAGTGCTCACCTTACAATGTTTAGCCCCATGGTTAGCGCACTCCCCTGGGATGTGTGTAGAATTCCTTCCTCTGCCTGAGGGGGTAAAGGATTTGAATGGGGTCACCCGCCTCTCAGAAGAGTGCTCTTAACCACTGAGCTCTGGGATTATGTGAGGGGTGGGGCTCCTTCCTGGCACTGCCCACTGTCGGAAGAGAGGATACTGGGCTAGATGGACCATTTGTATGACCCAGTATGGCCGTTCTTATGTGCTTATGTTCCGTCTCTCTTGTTGAAGTTTTTTCCACTTTGGATAAATAATGAAAGAGTGAATGGAGCAGGGGTACTGGTTCCTGCTGTTGACATGGGAGTTTCCTCAGCAAAAGATCCAAGTAGTGCAGATTAAATCAGAAAAACCCTCTGCCCTTCCTCCTTTGACACTTTTATAAAGAGATCTCCAAAGCTCATTGACAGGAGAAAAAAGCTATTCTGAAATTCATCACCGGGAGAGAGACCAAGGCAAAATTGCACAAAGGGAGAAAGAGAGATTGATCCTGCATTTAAAGGGAAACTGGACATTTATTTATTTTTCAGATAAAAGCCATTTCATTGGAATAGTGGCAGAATTTAAAAAAACAACAATACAATTAGATGTAAAGGTTAGGAGAGTACAAATGCTACAGAATAAGGTATACTGATGTTGCATGAAATATGTTTCGCCACATTTTGATAGCATGCACAATATGTGTGTGTTTGTGTGATATATAAAGTCCTGAATTTCTGCAGAATTTTCAGCAATTCTGCGCTGATACAAAATTTTGCAACTTAGCAAATTTCAGTGCCCCCACAGAGCAGAGAGAGAACTGGGGAAGGGTTGGGAGGGCGGACAGGAATATCCAGAACTATTTACTCTGCAGCAGCATGGAAACAAAATGATCAAAGCTGTGAAATGGCAGCAATAGCATCTAAAGCCAAGTGGTATTATTAAAAGAGCTTTGCAAGTGACTGATATTTGGTTCACTGGCTGAACTGAAAACTTTTTTAAAAAAATAATTTGGGGTTGAACAAAATGTTTCCTTTTTTTTCAGTTTTTAACATTTTTTTAAAATTGAAGTAAAATTTGATATGAAACATTTGTTTCAGCATTTTAGTTTTTTTAGGTTTTGGTTTTTTCATCCAAAATGGTTTGGTGAATTTGACGAGGAAGTACAGTTATCCCTATTGTATGTATGAGAACTAAGAGAGGCTAAATGGTTTGCCAAAGGAAGCCTATAGAGGATGGGAACCTGCCTCTTTCAAGTCCCAGGCTAGTGTCTGAACTGTGGGCCCTCCTTTTTCCCTGCTGGTACATTGCTGAAATCAGGAATCAACTTACTGGAGTTGAGAAGCGACACTGGTCTGATAGGAGAGTTGGGTCTATTTCCTCTCATTCCTATGGGAGTTCCAAGTCATTTTAACCCAACAAAAACAACTTTTTTTTAGAGCAGCAAGTTGTTTTATAACTTTTTGTGGGTAGAGAAGCAGAGCTGTAATTCAGATGTGGAAAAAGCTCTGCCTGACTTGTGTAGTGAAACTGTTCAGCTAGTGCCTGTCCTCTAATTGCCTCTGCAGTCTCCTGAGGAGGGTTCTCTTCCTTTTTCACTAATCAGCACTGACATGCAGTTGGCACCATAATCTGTGTGAATCACTTTGGTGGTGTTCTAAACTGCTCTCATTCCATGCAGGGAAAAACCAGATGTGGGACTTGACTTTCCACTGCCCTGACCATTGTGTTGTTACTTATATCTGGGTAAAGTGGATGTAAAATGTCCCAGTTCTAATTGGGGTGGAGGGTAGTGGGTATTGTCAACTCTCTCTGCACAGGTGTAATAATTACACAAGGAGTAAAGCAGCAATGAATCAGGCCATGAGACCCTGAATCAGATCTGACTTCCAGAAGTGTAAATCAGGAGCCAGTGATGTGAAATGAGTATAAAGTTAGTCTGAGATCAGAATTGGGTCCCACGACATTAACTGCACAAAGCAGAACTAAGTTGAAGATGGTGTGTGTTTTGGAGTTTGGTTTGGTTTTCCACCAATTCATGAATTCTGCAAACTTTGCTTTCTTTGGCCCAGATTCTGCTCATGCACGTGTAACCAGGGTCTGAATGAGCTCTCCCCTGACATCTAGTGATGAGCTGGGGGAATAGACCATGTTTGCATAGACTACTCTCCCTGGGTGCGCAGCATGATGGAACTGCTTTGCCAAAATAATCACTTTGGGCTGGTGCTGGATTACAAATTGCTTTAGTATTAGTGCAGGGGTAATGAAATGTTGTTATCCTTATTGTATCAGTAAAGGGCAGCAGAACGGTACTTAGCCTACCCTGGTTGAGAGGGTCACCTAAACTGAACCTTACTTGCTAAACTAGGGATAGGGATGCCAGTGAATGAGAGTGGGTGTGGTACTCCTACTCCATTGGGTGGATTTTATCCAAAGAGTCCTAAGCAGTATTTGACTTTCTCCTTAAAGACAGAGCTAACTGACTCTCAATTGAGTCTATTATTTCTGTTCAGTGATTGCTAGAGCTGAATCAAGTAGGTCTGGGGGCTATGCCTTAGACCTGGTGTTGAAACAGTGATGAAAGGAAAGATAATGGAGGCTGTACTGGCAATGAGGTTCCTTGATACCCAGTGAAACCACTAAGAGCTGGAGTCACTAAAGACCTGGATTAAATGATAGAACCTCAGAACATGGCATCACAGAAGTGGCAGCACACAGCCAGTGGCAGAGGTGCACAGCGATCACAGAGACCTTGCTCAATGCCCTTCCCTGCTTTCTGGGGCGGGAGGTCAACTCCCGGGAACACGCCTCTGAACTCTGGGTCTTCACTAACCAAAGACAGCCGACTGTGAGTGGGGTGCAGCAAAGGGAGAGGGGAGTGATGTGTTAAAGGTACATTCTTTTGTTGAACTTTCCCACTGCAAGGTGGGAAACTGAGACAAAGGACACTGCCCAACACACTGTGGGGTCGGGGTTGCTTTTATGGTCGCATGCTTTTGAATGTGGTTGTGGTGTTTTCCCAAACTAATGCTTGGTTCCCTTTCCCTTTTATGAAAAGTTCTTTTGTTATACGCACACCCATTGTTCACCGGAGGAGAAATGTTGCCTTTTCGAGGCACCCAAGGGTGGAGTTTAAGTTTTCCCAGATTATTGGGTGAGGGATCAAACTGTTTCTGGTTTGCATTGTTAGATATTGAACTTGGCCCTTGTTGCTGCTGACTCCACCTGGCAGAAGGGTTACATGAGTAAAGATGGCAGCAACAGGCTGTGTGTGTGCACATTTTTGGCTTTGTCCTTATTCAAGAATAGCCCTGATTCAGCTACTGAATTGTAGGGGTTTGCACCAAATGCTCTTATCTGTGTTTATACCTATTTGTTATCAGGGTAAACCTCAACTAACCCAATTGGTGTAAATGTTTGCTTGGCCTTGTCTGTACTGAGGGGTCAGCACCCAGGCAGCTACACAAGTTGCCAGCCAGTAACTACTGATCTGATGCTATTCTGGAGAGGAGACAAGACCTGCTTCTGAACATTCTGGTGAAGCCCCAGACAGGTGGTTTGCAAAGCTGTGAGTGGGAGGAGGTGTTGCTTGCTACTTCTGCTGTATCTGACTTGCCTCTGGCTTCTTTCTGTAACCAGGGACAAGTGGAGGCTTTTGTACGTTCTATTTTCTGCTTCCATTGTTGTCTTCTTATCGCTCCTTTTTATTTTTTCATTGTATCACCTTTGTCCCAATCGTGACCAAAACCAAATGTCTCAAACAATGATAATGCACTCATGACTTTAGGATGTAAATGCCTGTCTGATGAATCATGCTGAGATCTCTCTGTGATAGCAGTGAGCTTTGGTGATCTTATGGGCAAAAGACACAGACTTGGGAAAGCAAAAATCATTTATCTACCAGTAATATGGCCCCTATTTTCTCTAGCCTTCTATTAATGGAATAAAATAGGCTAAACTCTCCCGTGGTGCTGTGCTGTATGTGGGAATAATTTCACAAAGCAAAAGAGAATGTGATATAGCCTTCCAGGAGAAGTAGATCTGATGGCATAACTGTGGGATTGGGATTCATAATGGGGTGGGGAGGAGGGTGTGAACAAACAGCCTAAACCTGCAGAACCTGACCTTTAAGTATTGGAATTTTTCAGTAGCTAGCTAAGATATGAAAAATAATGGGACAAATCTGAATCCTTTTCCATAGAGGTGGTCAGCCGCAAATATAACAAATACAGCACATTTCCATTGCACAGGTTGCCAGGGAGCAAGGAATCCTCCATGTGACCATACTGAGGGCCACAAAATCTCTGCCCCATAGCCGGTGAATGCTAGTAGGCAAGAGCTCCGACCAGAGGATCTGTTCACAGTGCAGATCCATTGCCATTAACCACCCACCCCAGTGGATCAGAAGCAGTGGCCCACATCTGCTTCTCATCCCCATAATCAGTAGTAGCAGCTGTGGCCCCTCTGTGCAGGTGTTCTCACAGCTTCTTGTAGATTTGGGAAGGATTGCATCTCCATATAAGTCTGGCTGGCAAACATATGGCTGCAGGAAATATACATTTGTCAGCAGTGTTCAAGCCAGCATAATAAAAGTAGCAGTGTGGTCACAGCGGCTAGCACTAGCCACCCACGCATGTACCTAGGGTCTCAGAGGGGATTGTATTCAGATGGCTTAGCCCTAGCCACTGCCCATGTTGCTGTGGTCCCACTGCTGTTTTTAGTGAGCTAGTTCTGTCAGAGTTAGTGCATGTTCATCTACCAGAGCTTGGGAATTACACCTCCCAGCTGCTGTCTACAAATAGCTTTTGTGTGTATATATAGCACAGTAGAACCAGAGTTACGAACACCTGGTGAATGGAGGTTGTAACTCTGAAAAGTTCGTAACTCTGAACAAAACAGTATGATTGCTCTTTCAAAAGTTTACAACTGAACATTGATGTAGTACAGCTTTGAAACTTTCCTATGCAGAGGAAAACTGCTGCTTTTAGCCATCTTAATTTAAATGAAACAAGCACAGAAACAGCTTCTTTACCATGTCAAATATTTTTTAAAACTTTCCCTTTATATTTTTAGTAGTTTACATTTAACACAATACTGTACTGCATTGGCTTTATTTTTTCTTGCTCTCTGCTGCTGCCTGATTGCGTACTTCCATTTCCAAATGAGGCGTGTGGTTGGCTGTCAGTTTGTAACTCTGGTGTTGTAACTCTGAGGTTTTCCTGTAACTCCTATACTTCAGTGCTGTAATTCTTTTGTTCTTTGATGTCTCTTGCCTTTATTTTTGACCTACCCACTTGATGCTTTTTCATCAAGGGCAGTGATTATTCCCCTCTATTTGGCATTGGTGAGGCCACAGTTGGAGTATTGTGTCCAGTTTTGGGGCCATCACTACAGAAAGGATGTGGACAAATTGGAGAGAGTCCAGCAGAGGGCAAAGAAAATGATTAGGGGGCTGGAGTACATGACTTATGATGAGAGGCTAAGGGAAGTAGGCTCGCTTAGTCTGCAGAAGAGTAGAGTAAGGGGGGATTTGATAGCGGCCTTCAACTACCTGAAGGAGGGTTTCAGGGAGCTAGGCTGTTCTCAGTGGCGGCAGATGACAGAACTAGGAGCAATGGTCTCAAGTTGCAGTGGGGGAGGTCTAGGTTGGATATTAGGAAACACTTTTTCACCAGGAGGGTGGTGAAGTACTGGAATGGGTTATCTCGGGAGGTGGTGGAATCTCCATCGTTAAAGGTCTTTAAGGCCCGCCTTGATCAAGCCCTGGCTGGGATGACTTAGTTGGGGTTGGTCCTGTTTTGAGCACAGGGTTAGTCTAGATGACCTTCTGAAGTCCCTTCCAACCCTAATATTCTGTGATTCTATGATAATCCCTTGCACACCTATACCTAGTTTCTGCTTTATTTAACTCATTAATGTCCTGAGATAGGGCACACCATGGGGTGGCAGGAATCTTCTTTGTTCATATTATAATCCTCTGTTCAAGTGGTACATTTCTAAAGCAGATATGGTCTCTGACTCTGTACTGCAGTTTCACAGTTGTGTTTGCGCCACCACAGGGATAGCTGTAAAACACAGGCATCTGGTATACTTGACATGATTAATTCTCTTCTTCAACCCACCACTGAGATGTAGAATTAAAAAATATTACCCAGATCTTGAAACCATGCAGAAGACATTTGTTTGCAAGCACTAAATTATATATTTTCTAACTCTTTTGGCTGTGTCTGACAGTGCAATAACTAAGGGGAGCAGTTATACTACCAACTAGTGCAACTGTATATCACTTTCTTAAGGCATCTTGCTATGCACAGTGCGATTCAAATGAAGCGTGCACATACAAGTATCATGGTGGGTGAAGTGAATCCTCTCTTGTTAGGTATTAAGCCACCTGGAATCCTTTGTGATGGACAAACCTCTTGATTGTGAAGTCAAGGTGATACAATCATACTTAGATTGTAAACGCTTTGGATAGGGATGATCTTTTTGTTCTTTGTACAGTACCTAGGACAATGGGGTCTTAGGCACTACAGTAATACAGACAATAAGTATGTACAGTGACTGTGCTGAGAATCTCTGTGCTGAGGATTAGTCTGGAAATATTAGGTTCACTGAGGATCTAATCTGTCAGGACCCAGGTCTTGAATCTGGGCTCACTGGCTTCTCAGGAAGCTGCCGTGGACGTCGCATTGGTTTACCATAGAGTTCACAGAAGTGAGTGGGCTAGTTTATGGGGTTCTGTGGCCTGTGTGCTGCCTGGCTGGTGACCCTATATAAACTCCTGCTTCTTTTCTGAGCAACAAGCCATTGCTTGCTGGTTGCTAATTGGATCTTGCCTTGCTGGACCCTGCCTTGTCATCCCACCCAATCCTGACCTTGCTGCTTCACTTGATCCTGCCAGCAGCCTTGCTGTATCTTCCCCTTGGATTGGATTTTCTGGCTATCAGACCCTTGCGTGAACACTGTGCACCAATCAGGATTGCCAGTCAACCCACCTGACCCTGGGCATTACATAGTCACCGCTGGTCAAAAATTGGAATTTCCATTTTGGTAGGACATTTCAACTTTTTTGAAACGTATTTTCATTTTGAACCAGAACAAAAAAAAAAAATTGAGATTCCCCATGAAATAGAAAAGGAGGGTGGGAGGGCAGGACTCACCTTGAAAAACTTTATTTTGAAAAACGTTAAAATTTCATTTCAAAACTTTTTTTCCCAAAATCTTGCCTTTGTTTTTATTTCATTTTATTCCATGATATGGCAATACTTGTAGAAGTGTGTGATATGACAGGTCAAGTCATGGCATCTTCTGATCTTTGCAGTCATGGCATCTTCTGATCTTTGCAGTCAAGAATGCATGCCTCTCTGGGAGCTAAAGAAAGCCATGGGCAGTCCTGGAACTGATATGGAGACACAGGGCTTCCACATTAAGAAAATCTGACTTTCAGTTGAGCCTCCAGGATCCGTACAGTTTGATGGCAGAATCCCTGCCAAGTCCAAGGGAAGGGCAAACCCTGGGATTTCTGTTTGAGACGCTTGTGATGTGGGTATTTCTATGGTAGAGTGTGATCCAATCCAGGCCTCTTTATATTTAAATAAAAAATGTTAATACAGAAAAAGATCAGGCTTGCCTAGGAAATAAGAGCGTAGGTAATCCACTAGTCAGTATGTGTTCTGAATACTCCTCTTTACCTGATACAGAAAGGATAGGCCTGTTACAGTTGCCCACTACTGAGCCTGGCTCTTCACCTCAAGCAGTAAAGACCACAGAATTTAGCTCTGAAAGTCCCTGGCTATCGCTGTGTCAGTCACGATGGCAGCCAACACACACATGCCTTGAAGGTTTGTTACCCACCCCCTAACATCACATATTTTAACAACGGCTGCAATATATTTACCTTTCGTGGCAAACTCTCTATATATCTTGTGATTCGCATTTGCATTGGTTGAGTTTTTGCTGTAAACACATTAATCACTTTAGATTCTTTTGGTGTTCAGTGGGATACAATATACTGTTCTGTAGGATTAATGCACACTCTGATATAGAGGTGAGTAAGTGGGGAAGAAAAAAAAAGTCTAACTTGATTAATTAAATTGTATTAGTTTAACAGCTTGTACTTGCTGGGACCAGATGTAGGATGAGGCTCATGATAACTTAAAGATGACTGCAAGCCGCTAACTTTGGATCTAATCCCCAACAAAAACTGCAGGTGTGTGGATTCCTTTCATTTTAGGTATATAGGGCTTGATTCAGATCTCACTGTTGCTTGTCTTACACCAGAGGTAGCTCCATAGACTGCATTAGAGTTACACCAGTAAATATATGATCACAGTGAAGGCCAGGATTTGACCATGATGCTTTCTTTCAGATTGGATCTAAACCTTCCACAGTTCAGTAATGTTTGGCTCTGTAGCTTTGCGTTAGGCTGTTCTGTATGAGAAATTAAGTATAAATTAGAGGTACTGCTATGAATATGATCACAACCTGCCTGTGAAACTAGAAGGGATTTTCATGAGACTACAACATTTTCTGAGAACACAGATACACCCAAAACCAAAAGGCTCTCCAGAAAGGCCTATCAAAACTTCAAAGTTTTCAGTTCTTTGACAGATGAAATTCAGTGTAGACAAATGTAAAGCAATGCACATGGAAAGGAACAATTAAACTGCTCGGACATCTGGACGGGATCTGAATTAGCTACAACATCTTGGAAAAAGATCCAGGTATTATTGTGGTCAGCTTAGTGAAGATGCCTGTAAAATACAAAGCAGTGGTTATGAGAGGATAAGATGCTATGTTTTAATGGGGAAGAAGAAGAATATGGAGGATGTTATAATGCTAAATTGCGGTTGTGCTGTCATCTTGACTATTGCATTCATGTCTGTCCACTTTATCTCAGAAAAGACATGGAAGAAAAAGAAGGTCCAGAGAAAAACAATATTAAAATAATTGAAGGCTGGCATCCATACAAGGCATTAGAAATCAGACTAGTGATGTGAATTCACTCTGGCTATTGTGAGAGGACCCTTTTGAGATTTCAGGGAGACTTTTCATTTAAAATATTGAATTATGAAAGAAGCAAGATTTTCCCACCGTGGTTGTTAATTTGGCTCTTAATTCGGCTCAGCACCTATGATGGGGTATGAAATACAATATTTTTACTTCATCGCATGTCTTTTTGTGTGCTTTTAATTGCATCTGATTCTGACGCAGCCTGTGATGGATTTTCCCCAGTGCATTGTTGTCCTTTTTATTTCTGGTGGGTCATGCAGTTTTAATGAAAACAATCACATGCTCCCGAAACTTACTTTAATTTTTAAACTATTCCATGGAACTTTTCTAACACTTATCAAGCTAATGTAGGGTCTTCTGAGGATCACATATAATTAAGGTTTACTAGAATAATGAGCCGCTACTGCAGTACAGAGCAGGATACCTGTCAGTCTCCTGGAAGCATGGCATCTCAGGTGTCAGTGAAATGCTTTTGCTTCACAACTGCATCAGTAACATAATGAATGAACTAGAGACAGTTGGTGAGACTCTCACTCCTGCTCTAATCCCTTTGTGCCAGTTTGGTCCTTCTACTTGGCATAAAGGAGCCCTGAAAGCTCCGCTGCCCTCCAGGGCAGGATTATCCTGGTGGCAGAAGGTTGCCTTCTGAGGATCCCCTTGCAAGCCCTGATGTAGGGAGTGAGCCAGGTTCAGGGCTGACAAAGAGAGGGACATGTTGGGAGTGGGGCCACAGCATGTACCACTCTAGAGATTTTTACATCGCACTGCTGCCCATAGGACAGTCCACGGAGGCTGATAAACCTGAGACAAGTCCCCAGGGCAGTCAAGTAATGCCAGGGGCCTCTCCAGAACAGCCCAGGAGCGGGAGGGCTCAAAGTTGTCTTAAAGCCACGCCCTCTGGTCTGAGAATTTTGTGCTGTACCGCTAAGATGCAGCACAGAATCTCCTCGAGTGTCTGGCTCCGAGAACTCCTGAATTTTGTCTGTCTCCTTGTCTCTCTCTATTTCCTCTGCACGTCACACAAGAAGCACTGTGCCACATTGCCACAGCTTCTTTTTTGTTTAGATGAATACCTAGCTAGCTACTAAGAATGACATGGAGCTGTGTTCCGGGGTCGAACTGACTCTAAAGGATTTAAAGTCAGAAGTGACAAATAGAAGTGGTCAAAAACATGTGTGTGTCTTACAATCAGCATTTGGCCTTTGGCAGTCATCCAGTCAGGGAGCAGAAACAAAGCCATTTGATTTAAGTGACCAAAACACAGCACCAATAGCAAATTACAAATTGGAAATACTCAAAAGCAATAGCCACATGAAATAGGTACCAATAGGCTGAACTCTATGCCTATAAATTGTTCATTGAATAATCTCAAATCAATAATATCCATAAAAAGGATGAAATCTGCCTGTAGATAATTCTCAAACACACAAATAGGGTAAATTTTTGCGGAAACTTATGTCTGGGTGGTGGTCTCCCACTCACCCCCCGCACCAGCACAAATAATAGCTGCATACATGTATATAACACCTTTCCTCAGTAAGGACCCCAAAGACTTTAAAAAGTTATTTCTCACAGTCATTCTGCATCAGTGATATTGGATACCTGTTTAAATAGGGAGGGAGGAGGAAGAATAAATCCACATGAAACTTCTGAGGTTAAAAATATTGAGGTAAGGGTTTACATGGGAAAGTCAGTCCAGGTGTGAATGTAAACAAACGTTGTCAGACTGGTAGAACTCCTGGACACTCCTCTCAGGTATGGAGCTGTTTTAAAAACAAAACAAAACATGTCACTTTGGAAGGGGTTTAAGCTAAATGGAAAAAGTCACTCTCATTATGGAATAAGTGTCCATGCAGGGGATTATGCCGGTATAATTATATTGGTTTAACTATGCTGATATAACCAGTAAAACCTTAAAGTCTAGACAAGTCCTAAGTATTCCAACTGAAATGTGGTGAGGAGACAAGTTCTGACATGCTCCCAACCTGTCAAATTATTTTCCTCTAGTAGAAAGGGCTATGATACAATCTCTCCAGTAACAGATTTGCTATTGAACCTTCTGAAGATCTGACTCTCCCATGCTTCAAATCTCTCTCCCTATATCTGACACACCTAATCAATAATTGTATATTTTTGTAGTTACTACTTACTTACAGTACCTTACAAGGAAAATGAGTTTCACTGAAGGTTATAGGGTAGAGATATCTTATTGCTAGGAGAATCCTGCCTCTGAGAAAGAATAAGAATATGTAGGTTAAAATGGTCCCCTTTCCTAAACTATTCTTAGCATAATTATATTATGCATTATTGCCTCTATTCTTATTTCCCCCCTTCCTTCTGAGTCTAAAAGAAATAATTCAGTGTATTATGTCAATAATGAAACATCTCAGAGTACTTTACAAAGGAATGAAATGACATAGCACGTTAAATGAATTGGGTACAGTGACTGCTATACTGAAAGCAAGGGAAAAACAATGCATCAAGATAGATGGGAGTAGGAGAAAAGAAAGCTATAATGAAAGAAAGATGAATGAATTAGCAGAGGGGAGGAAAGAGAATGGGTGGTGGATACTCCTGATAAAAAGCTAAAATTGGTTTCTGCTGCAAAATCTGTAATAAGTGAGTGAGAAGTCTTTGGGGAGTCAAACTATTAGGAATATTATTTTTTTAAGTGGATAGAAAATTAGTGAGCATCATGAAGGCTGGGGGTAATATCCTTCATGACTTGAAAAAGTAGCGTGGTTTAAGCATTCTGGCTCCTCTAAAGTTGAGGCAGACAGTATTTAGGAAAACCACAAAAGAGGGAATTGCAATAGTTGACATTGGAAGTGAATAAGGATATCTTCAGGGAGAAGTGAGGTCCAGCTGAAATCTGACAATGTCCTGAAGGTGGTGCTAGGCCTGTTAACAGCTATATGGGGAACTGGAGAGGGAAAGTTCAAGATTCTCAGTCCTTTGTTTCACAACTTCTGTTGTAGATGAGTTAACCCAGCGGTAGGAAGCAGGAATGAAGACAACATGGGATGGAGCAGCTGCCTTTTATGTCTCTTTGTCATGTAGCTTGTGGAAATTCACAGAAACAAGATGGAGTACAAGGTCACCTGAGCAAGTCCTGGTGACTCATAAATTGTAGTCCCTGGGCGAAATCCATTAATGGGCCATTAAGCAAGTTTATTGCTGCTGCCGTCCTGTCTGGGTTATCACCCAGAAACACAGCACAAATTGAAATACAGATAAATCACACATATCCATAACTTGCAATACAATTATGACACATACACATAAATGATATCATCATACTTAGCAAATTATAACCTCTCTAATGGTATCTGACATGGCCTATCCCGTACGAATTATTGTAATTTTGCAAATATTGATATTAAATCATATTCTAAAAGGTCCCCTCTAATTCAGACAGTGTCACACTAGCCAAGTTTCTATTTGGGTAATTACATTTT
Source organism: Emydura macquarii macquarii (assembly GCF_026122565.2). Lineage (NCBI taxonomy): Eukaryota > Metazoa > Chordata > Testudines > Chelidae > Emydura > Emydura macquarii. The sequence goes on along the minus strand of NW_027130208.1, from coordinate 10,879,649 downwards.
GCTGACTTAAAATTCATACTGCAATTTCACTTCATTTTGTTTTAGGGGTTTTTTCCTTTTTTGTTTTGCTAAATCAAGACAAATATCTAAAAAAAATGTTTTGACTTTATCAGAAAAAAAATCCTTTTTTTCATCTGAAACGATTCACCATATTTAACCCCACTTCGTGAACAGATCTGGTTGACCCAAAATTGCATTTTTCAGTGAATGAACTTCTCCCAGCTCTACTCTTACTGTTTAAAGGCCTGAATTGATAGTTCTTCTGCATGGTTCTGGCCGGCTTCCATTTCTGTAGTCTCCATGGTGCAAGATTATACTGAATATAAATATGCATTGATTCTCTGGCTTCTCAGCAAAAGCAACTGGCCGTATGGAATCCCGATTCAGTACACTTGTGGGTGCTATGAAGAGCTACTCAAAAAACAAGGGTTTTTTTACTGCACAAAATTATTCTTAAAAGTTTTTCCTGTTTTTCTAGGGGGGAATTCCCCAAAATTTTTCTACCAGCTACAGACCAATTCATAAAATGGGATGGGGAGGGATAAATTCTCTGAAATTTTCCTAAAATGTCCATTTTTCATTGGAGGGGAAAATTATATCTGAGAACATTTGTTGACTTACACAGATCTGTATAATTACATTATTATAATATCTAATTATATAGATGTGCTGATAACATTGTGCATGTGCTTAACTTTACTCATATGTGTCATGATATATGGAATTATGGTCCTTAAACAGGAAGTATTTTCTTTAATATATCAACATAGCCACATAAAAATATATACAGGCTTTCACAGAACTCGAGTCCTTGCTTTGTCATCCTTGTTTACCAAGGATTATGCCAGACTAGAACTCTCAGCACACAAAGACAGTAAGGCCAGATTTTTAAAGATAATTAATTAGGTGACTGAATAATCCATTGCAAGTAAACATGACTACAGTGTAAATGGTCTCATTGGACTCGTGGTAGCTGTTGGGCATTCCACACTCTTGAAAAGCAGGCTACTTATTTATGTGTCTAAATATAGACGGAAAAAACTATGCCAACATCTTCTATATTAGTGGTCTAAACCACCTAGAAAGAAGATTGTTGCAGTGTTTGGGACCATTAATAGGAATTAGTTGGAAACTTTGTCTCTTTAGTTAGGGAACATCCTCATTTTTCATGTTTAACAAGGTTAAATTACATTTCAAATTGCCATAATCTACAATCCTTTGGATTTTGCAGGAAAAGCAAGAATAGAATCAGTTAAACCATCTACAACCACCACACTCAGTTTATTCACAAAAGAAATGTTGAAATGTTGCCAAAAAAAGCCTGAACATATATTACTTTGATAATAACAGCTATGATATTTACAGTATCCTTTTTGTCCCTGGTAACTATTTACCTCCCTATAAATCTTGTGTTTTCAAAAGGTTAATAATAGGTATATATATAGATTTGCAGACACTGAAATATCTGCAAAAATGAGATCTCAGTGATATTCAAGGTAGAACCTGATATTCCCATTATCATGGTCCTTCCAGAACAGATGTTTGTTATCCACTTTCATATCATTTCTAAATTTTAAAAAGGGGGCAAGAAATATGATGGTGTGGGCAAAATATGAGAGAATTCAAATGCACTATGGGAGCGGAGAAACGAAAGAAGCATGGAAAAATCTGCTGGTGACAGATATGTAGATAAACACTCATCAATAAAAGTATTCCACCTGATTCTACTCTTGCACCTGTGTAATTCAAGAATAATTACATCAAAGTAAATAGAGTGAAATGCCAATGATGTTAAATCCAGTGTGAGAGGAGAAGCAGGCCCAATAGCCTGTGTTCAGGTAAGCAAATTGATTTAGATAGAATTGCAAAAACAATCTATAATTCCTGAACAACTCTTGGAATTCACCATTGATTGGGTGAATATTACAGTGATAATAGGAAAGCAATTGGAAGACTTCCTATGATAACATGAGGGTGTCCCTTCTTGGAGGGCTTGTGCTGTAATGGAATTGTCTCAGTCCCTCCGAGTGCAGTGATGCTGAACAATTAATGAAGCATAATTAACACTGTATATTTCTTTCTCGGTTATGTAACTGTCAGCATTGGTTGCAGATGTCTGACATGCATAATAACTAGTTCTTGTTGGAAAAACTGGAACAGTTTTACATCAGAAAATATAGATCCATCAAAATCGAAACATTTTGTGACATCGTGTTGTTTTTTGCCAAAATTTTCTTTCAGAGGAAAAAAGTTCAGACAATGTGGCAATGTCCCATTTTGACACTTTTGGGATGAAACTTTTCAGTGGTTCCTCCCTAAATGACTCTTCATTTAAAAAATTGTTTGTATGACAAAACTTAATATTTCAAAACTGAAATGTAGTCAACATTTAAAATAAAACATTTCAGTTGTCAAAATGAAATATTTGAATTGCTCTGAAATGTGGCTTGTTTTGTTTGGAGGTGGGCTTTTTTTGTTTGGAGGTGGGCTTTTTTTGTTTCACAGAAAATGTCAAATTTTGGGGTTTTGTTCACAATCCAAACAAAAACAGATTTTGAAATCTTTGCAAAACAGAATTTTTGTTCTCTGCCCAGCCCTAATAATCCAGTATTCTGATTGATACTATCCTTGGAATAATCCATATTGTCCACATAATATGTCCATTCCTTACTCACCCTCTAACCCAATAATTTACATACAGTTATCAAAGGAATTTCACTCGGTGAAGAGGACAGGGACTGAAGTTTTCCTCAAGGGGGAACAGTGGGAAGATTCTTATAATGTACAGTGGGGGAAGGGAAATAAGTCGAGAAGGGGGTTCAAATTTGAAGTGGTTGTATAGATGGAGAGATATGGGGACAATAGCACCTGAGAGCAGAGGAATATATAGTAACCAATCACAGCACAGAGCAGAGAAGACGGACATCACATTCCATTGTAATCATGATAATCTGAGGATGCTTTGTCTTCTCTTGGAAAGAAGTCATGCATTCCATTCCTCCCCCTCTGGACCTCATGGAAGCCTTGCTTCTAAAGCACCCTGTGTTTAAAAGCTCTGCTGAATATTGTTCGCTTAATGGAACTGTCAGTGGGAGGAGCATCTTAGTGTTCAAGTCCACAAGGAGAAAAGTAGTACCAAGTGAGACATCACACCATGTAAACGAAATATGACACAATCTACAGATAAGGAAGACATCAAGAGTCATTATTCCCAGGAGGTCAAAAACAAACTGGAAGGATTAATTGTTTAGGAACATAGCCTGTGTTTTATTTTTAAATAAGCATTGCCTCTCTATAATGAGATGCTTTATGATTTATACTACTTTTCTGAACTCCCTGTAATGCAGAATAAATTGGGCATTAATATTCCATTTTGGATTAAGGTAAATGGGGGAATTGATACAGTTGCTGCAATATCTTTAACTTCAGAAGTAATGGACAAGAGAAAATTGTTGTTTTGGATACCTATGAGCCAATGTAAAGCACAAGGGAACATTTTTGCTGTTACCATTCTTTGTTACAGAAAGAAATGGTCATTCAATAACTGGTAGAAATTATTTTAACACAGCTAGGATGGGCTGAAATATCAGACACCATGACAGATACAGTGGTGAAGATACAAACATTGATGTAGTAAAAGTCATGCAGCCAAACTACATGTACCAAAAAATGCCACTGCTAAATATCTAAAGGCTCATTTTCTGCCTTGTATTGTGTAAGAATCCATCAAAAAGCAATTAAAAAATCTGTAGAAACAGGAAACAGTTTCACCTGTAGAGTTAGTGAATGGGCTGCAATGATTTTAGGATGTGTGGATTTATGTGAACTATAAAGTCATTATAAACTCCTGCTTGGGAATGGATTAGTATTCAAAAGTGTAACTTTTTTTGCTGAACTGGACGGAAAGGTGAATTTTACAGAACTTTATCTGTTCTCTGCTAAATTCTAAAAATATTCTTATGGTCTACACATGTTAAAAACAGTGTATGCAGGAAGGATTAGAAAAAAGTGTAGCTAGTATCCCTGCCATATTACAAAGAATACTGAATGGATCAGATTACCCAATGCTTAAATGTTGTCTCCTCTTGTTTTTTTAATACGAAACAAGGACGTTTTAAAAGGCTTGCAAAAATATGGATTTAGAATTACGAAAGAAAGGCATGCTTTATTCCAGAATTAAGTTGCTTATTTCAAGAATAACCTAAATACATACAGAAGGGGCATATCTTAAAAAGAAACACTGATGCATTGGCTGTTTCCAAAAATATTTAAGAGTTTGGATCATATTTAGCTGTGTCAAACTACTGTGGAAGACTTCTTACCATGGAGAAGCTTGGAATAAGACCAATGAAAGTGGCAGAAGGACTCCCAGTGACTTCAGTGTCAAGAAAATGACTACAGTCTGACAGCAGAAGTAGCAGAGGTGTTGTGCTGTAGCAAGGAGTAGCTGGTGAAGCTCCTCTAGCTTAAATAAAGAATGCTCCTTCAATATTTTTTAAATAGCTATTAGGAAGCAAATCAGAGAAGCATGGTCCCCTGCGACTTTCTCAATGCTCAACCCCACTAAATAGGCCCCACAAATGTCTCATCAGACAATTATTCACGAAACGTTTTTTGAGCAGATGTCCACAAAATGAATTATGTGCTATCTGCCAAAGCTACTTCTGGTAGGATGTTTAGCAGGTAAATAGAAAGGGAGTTTGAAGACATGAATAAAACATTAATAGAACCGCCTAAGGCACTTTATTCCTCACATAAATACAAAATCATCATTCAAATCTATATAAGTACAGTAGGTGAAGCTTGATGATGTAAGATAATATGTTGAAGAGAGCCAAAGAGGAGGGAAAGTTGCTCAGTAGTTTTTGCATTTCCTTGTGTTAGTAATAGTACTATCGTACCTAAAGCAACTTGTCTCACCTCAGAAAGTAAGGGGAGACTATGTCCTTTAATGTTTACAGTGGATCACTGAGAATCAGAACTTCTAAGTTCCAGTCCCAGCTCCGCATGTCACTTTGAATCGCTGTAATTAATTAAAGGAGCGAGTACTCAACACCTCTGAAAATCAGATCACTAATTAAGGTGTCCAAATATGAAATTAGCTGCTTCACTCTGGCACCTATATTCAAATATTTTTATCCTTAAGCGCTGTGTATATCATCTGGAAATGAGCATGATAATTACTGATGGCATAGAGATATTGTGTGGGGTGTTACAGATTAACGCTGAAAAAATAGTTTGACATAATTAAAATATAGGCGCTACATGATACAAGTACTGAGCATTGCTATTACTAGCATATCTAATTTGATAAGCTTTCAAGATAGTTTTAGAAAGCTAAAATTTCTACTAGCCTGATGTTTCTAAAATGATAGAAACACAACTTAATACTTACTGTAGAGTGGTAATCACTGTGTACAGCACTGCCCACTATAAGCCCCTGTTTCCAGTTGTTTATAACTTTTGCCACACTGCAACCTTAATTCTAGCATTTCCGTACATCTGAGTACTTTTAAATATAGTTGGTAAAAGTGATTTTAGCTGCTTTGGTATATGATGTGGTATTAGCCCTCTGGTCAATGTGCAAACGAGCCTTCCCAACGTGCAGTAATGTTAGAAAATTGCGTGTGAAACTATGAAGTTGAATGATTGAACTTGGCCAGTCATTGGCCTTAGCCGTGTTATTTTTCAGCAAGTGCAGTGGGTATCCAAGGGTTGAGAACAGCACTGAAGTGGCCAGTGTTATCTGATGATTATTTACTGACAGAGCTACAGTCATCCAGTGCTATTACCCAGTTCATAATGTTAATCGTAAAATGCAACGTTACGGGAGTGGAAGCAAGAGACTCGAAAGCTCAATCCCTTCCATCTTTCATCCACCCCCTTTTTCTCAATTTCCCATGCTTGCCCCTCCCCCTCTTTCAGTCACTTGCTGCTACCTGCTCTATGAGAAATGCTCTGCTCCACTCCTTACCAGTAGCCTCTGCCGATAATGTGCCCGCAACGAAGTCAGCAGATTCCAAATGTTAGGAAATTAACTTTTTATGATTTTTTAGTTTAAACTCATAATTCTCTTATATACTAACCAAAAGCCTTTTCATTTTGTGTACTTATATATTTATTGCCCTATACATATTCAAACTAAAAAGTTCTTTGTCCTTCAATTAAACCTAATGGATGAAGGGAAAATGATGGAATATGTAATTTTTTTTTACCCCAACCTTACTAATATAGCCCAAACATCCAGGGAAGGGACGCCTCAGAATTAATGAAAGATGTCTACAGAAGTATAACAACAAGAAGTTATAACAAGAAGGGGTAATTGATTTATAGTGGATAAGAGATATTTGTTGTTATTACAGATGGGTTCTGTAGTGCAGTGTTTCTCAACCTTTTAGGAAGCAAGTACCCCCTAACTTCTGAAAATTTTAATAAATACTCCAATTTTCCATGGGATTTTATATTTACAGACTAATGTGAGCCTATGTTGGAAGAAGGGCTGAGTGTATAAGGCCATGATATGACAGATGTCAGATTTAGTGTGGGTAGAGTTACCATCTCTACACCATGGGTGCACAACTCAAGTATGTACCTGGGCTAGAGGTGATGTTGGCCAAAGCTAGGAGGCTTTGAGCGGCATGCCAATGCTGGGGAATATAAAGCACCGTGCCAAATTTTTTGTCATAGATTTGAGAGGAGGAAGGGGTGAGAGAGAGACAGGGAAGGAGGGCGAGAGAAAGAGATAGGAAAAGAAGGTAACTGGTAAAATCTGGGGCTGTCACAGAGCAGTGAAATTGACAAGTTTTCTGGGCACTGGGATTTGAGCTAGGGATGGGGGCTGCCACCTGGGCAAGTTGCAGGCAGCTGCCATCTGGCTGCCAGCCCTGGAGGTGAGCGACTGCCACCCAGTCTGAGCTGGGGCAGAGGAGGCTTCCGCGCCGGCTGGAACCCAGGGATGTGGGCAAGCAACTGCTGCCCATCTTCAAGCCGGGGCGTGAGAGGCTGTCCCTTGGCTCGGAGCCGGGGCATGGGTGGCTGCCACCCAACTGCAAGCCCAGCTCACGAGACACAGGAGGCTGACACCGGGCTCCCACCTGGACCTGGGACCTGGTGGGAAGCGGGGGGCTGCTGCCCACCTCCCCCAGAAGCTAGTGGCTGCAGCCTACCTCCTAGCTGGGAGCTGGAACCAGGCAGGAAGCGGGCGGGCTGCCACGTGCATTCCCCAAAAGCCGGCACCTGCCACCTGCCTCCCAGCTGGGATCGGGCGAGAAGCGGGCAGCTGCAACCCGGCTTCCTGGGACTGTGGCAGCTGTCGCCTGCCTCCCAGCTGGGAGCTGGGAAGTGAGGGGCTTCTGCCCAGCTCCCCCAGAAGCTGGCGGCTACTGCCCACCTCCCAGCTGGGAACTGTGACAGGACAGGAAGCGGGCGGCTGCCGCCCGGCTTCCCCAGAAGTCAGCAGCTGCCGCCCGCCTCCCCTTCACTCTGTTTTTCCCTGGATACCCGCTGCCTGAGTCTTGCGTATCCCAAGGGGTATGCATACCACAGGTTGAAAAACTATGCTGTAATGGATGAAATAATCACGGGAAAGTATTTTTCTCTCCAAAAAGAAGTCTCTCTGTCTTGCACCCTATAAAAAGAAAAAGGGTCAGAAAGTTAGGTTGGGGATGAACACTGTCTCTGTCCCACCAGATGAAGGGACCAAACTACCCTCTCTTCACTACCTACAGGGGGGTGGTAAAGTGTGTCTTCTGTATAGTGCTGTATTACTCTTTGATTGATAATCTTGTCAAATAACAGGCTCAAATGAAATTGATTAGATCTCAAATAGTTATTAAATTCAGAAATACAACACAGACAAAGAAACCTGGGACACCGTACAGGACTCCATGATGGAGAACTAAACCAAATGCAATCAATATTGGACGTTTTCTAAGTACACCCAACACCTGAGTCCATAACAAGGACTCTGCCCTACAGTACCATAAAACGTACAAGATCTATAGACCTTTCAATCTTTGGGATCAGGCATAGATGATGAGATATCTATGCCCAAATTTTGCCCTGTTGAACTGATACCACTCTGTAGCTTTTTAATGGCACAAAAAACTGATGTAACACTGCTTCACCTGGGGTGAGGATAAGCAAACAAACAAGTGACAGATGTTAATCTGAATTTACTAGTGGAAGGGAGTCAGATTCTACGATAATGAGCATAGTGTAAGAACCTGTATAGATAGGTTGGCTCCCTTACACTCTATCTAAATAGCAACAAAAATGCTTCCATAGTTTTGGCAGATGGATAGGTTGTTACCAAAAAGGGTATTTGAATACAATAGGAAAAGATGATTATTTTTTTTTAAATGAGAAAGAAAACTATATAAATAATGAGCCAAATTTATCCAGGATGCATTGACGGCATCAGTGATTAATTAGTCCCAGCCAGAAGTCCATTTCCTTGCAATAGTTTTCACCTTTTCAGTGGAACTACTGTTGCTACTAATTCAAACAAGATTATATAGAATTGGGATGCCCAATTGTAACATTTGAGGTTCAGAAATAACAACATTCTATTTTCTTCAGGGATCTGTAATTTAGAGAACATCACTTTTTGACTTTTGTTATACAACATGCTAAAATAAAATTTGTAAACTCTTCTAAATCTCTCCTGTCTTTGTTTGGTACTGTATATGCAAAGGAAGCATGTTGAGGGATTAAAAATTGGGAGAGAATTACCATTTAATACATTTGACTCCACCAAGGAGGGACAATAGAAGAGTTTTCAGCCGTAATAAATCCAATTTAATATAAATAAATAGTTGAGACAAGTTAGTTCTATCCAGTTCTCTTTATAAAGGAAATAACAAAGGGATTTGGGTTAGTAAGGTCAAATTTAGCTTAATAGCAGGAGACCTGACACAAATACCAACAGTGGTATTTAGGAGGGACAATCTTGTCTTATTTTTTAGTGAAAGCTTTATTTTTTGAATATTTTGGTAGAACAAAATATATAATCTACCACGATATCTTTAACTACCATTGAACTGTGTTCCTGTTCTCCCTTCCAAATGTCCCTATTAAATGGCTGCCGGAGATTAGAACATACTAAATTGATAAACAGACTAGAACACCGTCATCCGTATTGTTAGGAAAAGACAAAAATAAATCTCCCCATTATAGGACCAGTCCTGCAAATGTCTATACAAACATTTTTACCCCTCTGAACAGTTACATTAAATTCACTGGGACTACTCACATTGTAAATTTACTCAAAGCTTGTCTACGTGGTGTATTAGTGTATGGCAAGCCAGGGTGTAAATCTACAGCATACTAGTTTGCACTAACTCGCTGTGTAGACCCTGCAACAGTATACTGAAAGGTTTGTAGTGTGCTTTGATGTAATGCTATTTGAAACTCATGATTTACACCAGCCCTCACATGTATAGGTATTTGCAAGACTGGGGCCTCAAAAGGAAGCCAATATAGCTAAAATAAAAGAGCTAGGAGACATACTTGGACCCTGAGAATTAGGTCTGAAACAAACACAAATCCTCCCAACTACATGGTCATAAGTGTGTTGATGATTGAATGTTCTTACAGACAAGAATAGCTCGTTATCATTTTGTGCTAGCTTCTGTTCCTTCCTTTTCACTCCACTTTAGACACTAAAAGTTTGGTGTATGGCAAGCATAAAATAGTACTGCAAGTAGGCAACACCCTTGACACATGGGTGTTCATATGGGAAAATGTGTCTGGATCTTATGTACATATGGTGAAGAGGAGACAAGAGCTTAGTGATAATGCAAACAGTGCAAAGGCATGAGATCTATGAACGAACAGGTGTATTTGTTCTGGTATATCTGAGAAATAGGATCATAGAACAGACATTGTCAGCTATCAACAGGCCTCTAATACGTGGACATAGAGATCCACCTCATGGGTCAGATTATAGGATTCTGGTCTTATGTGTCTTTATTTTAGTCATATACAGTATTTCCTACAGCATCTTTATCTTTGAATGCGTGAGCAAACAGAGGTTAGGGAAGTTCATAGTGTATGGAAAGGGAGAAATAGAGGCTGTTGGGTTTTTTTTTAAAAAAAACCAACAAATCCTGCATACTAGCAAAAAACGACTGAGTTTTGTTGTCCATGTTAAAAATATTAACACATCACCAACAATGGCATGTGACATTTTTTTAGAGTAAATATGGAGTGATGTCATTGTGCCACGGCAAACCAACAGATCTGTTCGCTACTATCAGTGGTAGGGGCTCTCAGAAAAGCACAGTTACGAGTTGAGATCTCCTTCTGTGATTTATCACACATTCTTCTTTCTTTTCCTTTTACTCACTGAAGTCAAATGGTTATTTTATAAGCTATAGGAGTATTTTTAGCAAGGCTCAGTGCAATCATTATGCATCACTTCTCCGGGTACTCTGTGCTACTCACTGTACTGCCTACTAAACTTACATCCAACCCAGCTCTGGCTGAAATCAATAGGAATGTATTCCGTGGTTAAACATGTGCTTAAGTGGGATGCTAAATCAGGGTCTCAGTGTTCAGCACCTTGCAGAATCAACCTCTGATGGCTGAGTTCTTCAGGTACAGGAGTCATTTGGATACTATGCTGATTGATGGAGGCCAGATCAATAGAGATGATATAAGTAACTCCTCTTGGGACTAATCCTTTGTTGATGTGAATGGGTTAAGTTCCAGTTATGTTTCTTCCATCTACAGTAGAAGAGAATTTGGCCCTTTCAGCTGGGACTCTTTCACATATAAGTAATAGTTCATTTCCCAAAAAGGTTAGTTGCTAACTAAAATACTGAGGTAACAGGCAGTGTGGCCTAGGGGATAGGACACTAGTCTGGGAGTCAGGAGACCTCTATTCTCTTTGTCTAGTGCCACTGAGAACTTGAGCAAATCTCTGCACCTCTGCTTCCCCTCTGTCCTGTCTATTGAGATTATGAGCTCTTTAAGGTAGGAAATGGTTATACAATCCTAATGCAATGGGGCCCCAATATTAGGGTGTCTAAGTGTTATTCTTCTACTACTACTACTACTACTAATAAAAAATTGTTACCTGGGTGCTGAGAACACTATGGCATGCTGGCCAAAATTCTGCAGCGGGGTCTGTTTCTGGTTGTTGCCTACTGGTGCTGGATTCTGCATCAACATGAAATGCTGGCATTGGCATGAAGTGGCTAATGATTTGAATGCATGATACAATGCTTATTTTATTATTTAATTTAATGATGGAGTTATGCTTAATGCAACTTTTAAAAGGCTTTCCCCGCCTTCACTTTTCCCATGTATTTTAAACTGCTGCACTCTGTTAGTCTATAATAGAAGTGACCATATAAAGTAACCCTAACTTACCAGTAGTCCCACTGAAGTCACTGTAGGTACTCACATTAGTAAGGACTAATATTGTGAATAACAGATTCAGGCCCAGTAGCTAAACTATAGCAGTCACCAAAGTGGTTTATTGTAGGAGTGCTCCTGTTATAGACTTTTAGTGCTGTCGGACAGCCTGAGCTGGAAGAGTGCCTTCAAAACAAAACAAAACAAAACAAAACAAAACCTCTTATGAAATTATCCTAAAGATTTTAATAGAGCTTGAACTAGAAGGATTCCATAGAAATGTCATAGGGGTAACTCTGAACATCTATGGACTGCAACCTATAGAAGGAGATTGCACATGTACTCTGACAGGGAGCACCATAGAAAAGCTTAGTAGTGATCAGTAATAAAACACAGAATGGTTATAGTTTTCTATTAGATCTTATGGGACTTTCCTTTAGGTGTAAGACAGCCCTTGAGATACTGTCAAATTAGTTAGTAGCTATGTTCTTGTGAGTTCTTGCTCACAACAATGGAGGCTTTCAGGTACATTGCCACGTTCTCTATGTATTGTATGAATAGAGGGTTTCTGTCATTGTACTATCGGCTTGACACCTTTTTACCAGCACTAAATTCATTTTAAAATAAAATAAATTGGAACAAGACCACAGATAACCTTGAAAGTCAGAAGTGGAATATCTAAATGATTATAGATGCACAAAAAATGTCAGAGCTACTTCACAGTCATGAGGTAAAGTGTTGTAATGCAGATTACATTGATTTGGCTACCAGTTACTGACAGCTAACAGGAAATTGTTAATGATTCTCTACAGTACCTACAGAATAGAAGTCCCAAGCAAAAGGCATGCAAAAGACCAAAAGCTTGGGGGCGGGGGGAGAGAGAAAAGGGCACTAATGTTTTGATCACATTCATAAAGCAAGAAGCAATTTTCTATAAGATTAATATTATTTATTTCTATGACCTGATCCTGCAAATAACTTAACTGCATGATTAACTTTAAAGCATGTAAGTAGTGCCATTGACTTCAATGAACCTGCTTATATACTTAAAGTGAAACTTTGGCTTAAGTACTTTGTGGGGTGAGGGCTTAAATGTGATTCATTTATTGCACTGAAGCAATTTCTATGCCCAGTGCATAGCTCAAGTAACTAGGCCATGCATTAGGGTGAGCCACAGTGGCTAGACGGGTAGCAGCGCTCTCCTCACAAGGCATAAAGTAGAGCCAATGCACCACTGTTTCTACAGCCACAAGGTTTCACTAGCCCATGTGGCTCTTGTCCCACTCCCCATCTGGAGAAGGAAATGCCCAGTGGATCCATGACTACATAGTTCCACTATGGCTTCCCTTCCATGTCTCTAAACCCAAACTCCACCTCTTGCTGAGGTGCAGGTTTGTGCTTTCTGATACGCAAGGAATGCTGCTCCCCAGTGTAGAGACCAGTACTTCATATTGTCAACCCCAAATATTCAAAAATCATGAGTCAGGCTCACCAAAAATCATGGGTTTGGCTTTAAAATCATGAGATCATGTAAAAATAATAGATTTGCCTTCTACTTTTTCAGCCTTTAGGGTGCACTGGGGTCACATTTTGAAGCTTTCTTCTTTGCTACGAGGGCTAGAAACTTACTTTTTCTTTAAGAATGAAGACTGAAATCCTCACACATCCACTTGACTCCAGGAGCTGGGGCTTTAAGGAAAACAAAATCATGAGAGTTGGCACATCCATCACACAACAAAACTGTACTGGTTCACTGTGGCCAGGAGGGAGAGGTGCTGGGATTACCTCCAACTAATGAAACATTTTAAACAGTAAGTGCAAGTGGTCACCTGCCTTGATATCTTGCTGAAGACTTAGCTTACAGGTGTCGGAGAACAGTAGATAAGCTTCTACAATACATATCGTAAGGACCAAAGCAACAACAACAGAACCATAAAAGAAACATTGTCCAGTTTCAGAATTCCAAACTGGGTTTTATTTATAAATGTATGAAGTGATTACCACCCATAAAAGAATAACTTTCATGGGCAAATCAAAGTGTGTATACATACAGTGTTCATTTACATTCACTTGCAGGCTCTTCCAGCATCAGTGGAATAATTTTAGCTTGCAATTCAATTCGGTATGTTTATGGCATTTAGGGCAGAATACGTACAAGGACTATTGGCCCATTCTGGGCTCAGTCTGCAAAAGCACCCTTGCAATTTGTACACAACCAAGTTGTTGGCACATACAAACTGCAGTGCATGCCCACAACCTTTGATTTGCATGTATCTACATGCATTTGGGGTTATGCACACAAACACATTGGTTTGTGTGCAAGAACACATTCTTAAAAATCTGGCACTATGTAGAGAACAAATTGAATTACATACAGTCCAGTATTTTTGACATCATGGCATCACACTATCATAACTGCTTTTAACTCCCAATTCTTAGTATCTCTCACAGCTTATAAGTCTTTTGCATCCAAGGACTGAACTGTACTGTACAAGTTACCTATAATTCCCTTGGGTATGTGAAAGAGAGTCACTTGTATAGGCTAAAGTAACTTTGCCCTTCTTCATGGCACAGACGGGAAGCTTACAGCGTGCAATGTTAATGCTTGCCCTTAAAAGCCTCTTTCTGTTATGGAAGGAGAACTGAGGAACAAAGAGTGTGATTTGCCTGAGGTCACACATTCTTCCTCTATACTGACATCCATATTCTAATACTGCTACCTGGAAAAAATACAAGGAAATAATGATAGGAGAAGTTATACTTTCTAGTCTGATGCTTCAGCAAACAAAATGTAATGATGAAAAGAAAAAGGGGCAAGGTAGAAAACTAACCCAGCCTTCCACTGCAAATCTTCTTCTGAACTCCTGATGGCATTTTGAAATTGCTGTTATCACAAATATCTGTCATAAAAAATGTTGCTACAGTACTGCTGATGGCTTTGTTTCTTGTGGCAAGAGCCTTCCTAAATCGGATGAAAACACTAGCACTGTGGGAAGGCCCTTTTGCTTTCCAATCTCTGATCCTGAAGCAGAAAGTATAGCTTGCCAGGACTGTAATAGCTGCCACGGATTTAAGCTGTCCACTTTCTAGCATTATTCCAAGGCAGTTTTATTGCAACTTGAGATATCATTAACTGTCATGCAAGCCTCAGTATCAGAAATGAAGGAGGAGTGACATTCCTGATGCTAAACTGTCATTTGGAGGAGGCCATAGTTCTCAATGTTCAAGGTATCACAACTTCACATCATGATGAGTGGAATATACTGCCACTGTGGCCGTGAAGTTCATTGTGTCATAACTGTTGAGAGATGTCATATTCCTGATTGGTTGATGATAAGTTGCAATGCGGGGGATAGCATTAATTTGTTGATATTGATGAAATTGCTCATTCTCTCCCCTTCCTCTCAGCGTAGCTGTTGGCAGAAGGAATGATTGTGATTACAGACTGTGTACGACTGGCAGGTGTACAAAGAGGGAAAATAAGGAACAAAAGGAGGTGCTCTGCTTTAGGCAGCCTACACTGCAATTTGTGGTTTGATTGCAGCTCTGGTATGCAACCCTGTGCTAGCTTTAACCACACTAGCATTGCTTTAAAAAAACCAAAACAGTGGATGTTCTGTTGTGGGCTTCAGCACAGATTTTTCAAACTTGCTGGAGACCTATTTGTGCTGCCAGCCCATACGGAAGCCCTGTCACCACATCTACGCTGTTATTTTAACAATGTGAGCATGGGTAAAGCTACCACTGGTATGTCTACCAGCTTGGATTGCAGTGTAGACACAGCCAGAGACATCAGGTAGTGAAGGCTAGGTCCTGGTTTCATAGATGTCAATAGGACGTTTACCATTAATATCAATGGAAGCAGGGTCTGTTCTTAACAAATCAATTTTCTACCTTAGTGTTTGATTCCGCAACCCTTATTGTCATTAAGAAATAGATACTCCTATCATGGAAAGTAAACAAAATGAATATTTTCCAGTGTTTTTCATTTGTTTGTTTGTTTTTCAAACATTTTGTGCAAATTTTCTGTTTTGATGTGGGGAAAAAACTTTTGGATTTCAAAAACCACAAACAACCAAATTCCCCCACATTTTTTCTTTTTTTTCTTTCTTTCTTTTTTTTTTTTTTTAAATCAAACAACCACAACATTTCAAAAGAAATGAAAAATGTTGTTTAAACAAACAAACAAAAGCTATTTGTTTTTTACAAAAGATAAACTGAAAATTTTGACCGGCTCTAGTCCTAGTGCAGACTGTGCAAGTGTTTAAAGGCTGTGTTCTCAGGTCCTTAATACTTAGAAAGCACTGTTGCTGGACTGGCTGATATATATATATAACTTCACTGTACAGTTAATCATAATACATATTATTCCCCCCACCATCTTTTTTTTTGTCCAACCAGCTACTTAAATAAGACTAAGAGCTCAGACTTGGACCACTTTTAACAGTTTTCCCATTGACTGCCACGTAAGTAAGATTGTATCCTATGATGTCAAAATTCTCTATATCTCCCTAGTTTGGAGAATGGCTCTTTAGTTTTCTCTATTTTGCTGCCAAAAATACTAATTTTTCTTTACTTTCAATTACTCTGTTTAGTTTACTTTAGTTAAGCTTCTGTCTATTGTGACAGGGTCAGACCGGATGGCTAACGGAGAGTACTACTATTTGAGATCTGGGAACTGCTAAAGGCCCCTCCCCCAGCCTAAGGGAAGGAGCCACTGGACCCGGGACTCAATTGATTTTGGGGGACAACTAATGAGAAAACGGAAAAGGGTGTGAGGGTCAAAGGGTCAAACGGAGGGAACCGGAAGGGGACACTGAGCAAAGAACCCCATACAGTGCCCACTGCTCCCAGAAGGTGCCTAGGGAGCCAGCGGCCGTTGCCCAGAGGAACTCTGCCCAGATGTGTGAACAGATGGAGGAAAAGAAATAGGCCCCACAGTCGCAGAGCACCCCTTCAACCAACCTCCTTTCCCTGGTGCTATAGATGGCCACCTTGGACAGTGCTATGAGGAGGTTGACGAGGAGGTATCGTGACTTTGTGGGGCCATGGACGGGGTGTGCGTAGAGGAATAGGTGTGGGGAAAAGTGCAGCCAGAACCTCAGCAGGAGGGTCTGGAGGAGCCGGAACAGAGGTTGCAGCCTGGCACACTCAAGGTAGATGTGCACCAGGGTTTCCCTCATGCCGCAGACGTCTCACAGGGAACCATAATAAATATCTTACCTATGCATGTCATCCAAGCCCTTTCCTGAACTATTGTAAAGTGAGTACTGGGTCCCACTGGGACACTCACTTTTCAATGGAATAAAGCTCCCATTTCTAAGCATGAGAGATGTGTGTTTATTTATTTATTTATTACTTGTATTACCTAGGATCCCCAGCCATGGAGCAGGAGCCCATTGTGCTAGGCCAGGGGTGGCCAACCTGCGGCTCACAAGCAGCATGTGACTCTTTGCTCAGACAAATGTGGCACTTGGGAAAAGAGGGGGAGTGAAATTGACGAGCTGAGTGGAAATTGACTGTCCTGGGGGGGTAGAGAGACCAGGGGGAGTGAAATTGACGTGCTGCCTGAGGGCAAGATAACTGCGGCTCTTTGTCTCTCACTGGTTGGCCACGCCTGTGCTAGGCACTGTATAAAAACAGAACAAAAAGACAGTCCCTGCTCCAGAGAGCTTACAATTTAAGTATAAGATAAGAGACGAGATGGACACAAATGGGGGAGAACAAGGAAACAATGCGACAATGTGGGCAGCATGGTTGGCAGTGGTCTCAGCAGATCAGCAACCTAACTGTTGTCAATGTTTCATGTAGGCCTCATGGCAAAGGAGAATTTAAGGAGGGTTTTGAAGGAGGATAGTGAGTTAGTTTTGCAGCTGCATTCAGGGAGCTTGTCCCAGATGTGAGGGGCAGCATGGAAAAAGCACAAAGGTATTGGACATTGTAAGCTGTGATTTGTTTCATGGTCCAACCCTGAATCTTGCCCATCCTAGCCTTGAATTTTTTGTGGGGGGAAATATTCTCCATTTGGGCCAGGGAGGAAACTGCTTGTAAGTCAGTTGATTCAATTACTTAGCTTCTTGCTGTGGTCTGAACCTCAAATGATATTTCCCTCATTTATTAGATTGATCGCTTTATTTACCTTCATTGTCCGTCTCTGCCTGATGACCAGGCTAATCAGACAAATACACATTCCATTGTCTAGGGTAGGCTAGGCTTATGTACTGCTGGCCAAACTGATTTTAAGAACATAATTCTAGCACATACCCGTCACTCTTTGTACACACTCTGGACATACACTGTGAAAGAATATCAATGATCAGTGAGTTATTAGTTTTCCAGTGATAGATTACATGCCACCTTTTGAGTATATATTCTGACAACAGTGTCCTAGGTGTAGTGAGTATGTCAGACCCAACAACAGTTGCTGATACAGAATAGTGAAACACCAGTGGAACTCACTGTCTCAAGTAGTAATCAGAATCCTCTGAGTCACCCTTGTTATAGCATTCAGGATGGCACATTAAGGCATCTATGCAGGCTTTGTCCTAATTTAGATCATTCCCGGCAAAGAGTTATTGCACTGTGCGGCTGATATAGTCCTGGGCAACTCCAATTATTTGTCTGCTCCAGGAGATAGCAGCAGTAACTTCATGCCATCATAAAATAGGGAATTAATTTAGCTCCATTGCTCATCAAAACTGTTATTACATTTCACTGAAAGGCTAATCCCCACCACAGAAAAAAACCTTGGGTAAGTTATTCACTAGACTAAGTCCTTTAGTTTTCGGCTATTCAAAGGATACATACTGTGGTCAGTTTTGAATGCAAGTGGACACGTTTCCTGAAACTCTGCAAAAGCAAAAAAGCTGTTAAGGCATGTCGCTGAATGACACAGGCATTCTGAGGTAGCATGCGGCTGGCTATCATCTGCAGCAAAGCTCCCTCTGTTTGTTTTTCTCTGATGGTGTTTTTCTCTGAAGGTCTAGATTCATAAATTGATAGATTTTAAGACCAGAAGGGACCCCAGGGATCATCTAGTCTGATCTTGCGCATAACACAGAGCTTCTCTGAAATAATCAACATATACACTGCATAAGGACTCCCCCTTCGTTAGTGAGCTTTGGCTTTGATGATGATAGCAGAATATAAACCTCTGCCTAAACTTTCCCCTCAAGCAGATCGTGCTTGAGCTTTCCTGTGGGGCCTCCATATCTCTACCACTAGTCCGATCTGGTCTGAGGGTCACACCCACCCCTCAAATCATACGGGACTTAATATATCCCCTGCATGCCATGGAGGATAGGGTAAGGGGCGGGGTAACCATCCCAGTTCCAAATAATCTGACGAAAAAGGGTCAGTGAGGCCGGAAAAGGAGGTTGCCTCAGTATTTACACACCTGACTCTAATGGCCCACAAATCATACAGGTGGAGGAGCCACAGCTCCTATTCCAACCCATGGTTTATAATAATGGCTGTGGCATGCCTACTCTGTGGCTTGTCTACAGGTCAAGAGAGTGGATTCATTATCCCCTAATTCCATGAGGCTCCCCAGGAGGGGTTGGGGTTAGAAGGGATCACAAGTGTAATCTAAGTCTAACCCCCTGATCTACGTCTTATCTTTGTGGAATGATGGCATCCTCTCCAGGTAACTCCATGTAGAGTGTAACTCTCCATGTAGAGTGTAACTATTGTTCAGGGTTCTGGATAGTTCCTTCATTTACTAAAATGTCAGAGGAGGGAGAAAAGGATTCATGCCAGGACAGGCTGATGCAAACATTACTCCTGAGGAAATTCAGTGCCAACAAAAATTAAAAATTATGCACCAAAAAAAAACCACAAACATTTTAAAATTTTGCAAAATTCTGCAAATTGTATATGTCAATAAATAAATGTGGATGTTTCAGCATGGCAATGGGGAGCTCAGGCCACTGGCTGCATGGAGGTGAGAGATCACCCTACAGCCCTCCTCCTCTCCCCTGTGACATGGACTCAGCGGTGAGGCTGCACCCGAGCTTGACACAGCGCAAGGGTTGGGCCTGCCCCAGAATCCATCCAGGGCCCTGCCCTTCCATGCCAGGTGCCCCAGGTGTGGACAGGCAGGCTCAGCCTGACAGAATCCAAGTGTGGAGGGGCTTAGTATGAGGGGATCCAAATGCGGGGTGAGAAGGCTCTGTGTGGCGCAATCTGGGTTCGGCTGGCTCGGTGACAGGTGTAGGGGGAACTGGATGCACAGGGGTTCGTTGTGGGGGCAGTCCGGGTGCAGAGACAAGGGGACTCTGCCGGGGGGTCCAGGTAGTTCAGGTTCAGTAGGGGGGTCCGGGTGCAGAGGCAAGGGGCTCAGCAGGGGGTCTGGGTGCTGAAGGAGGGGGCTGGATGGGGGAGCAGTCCCTTGTACAGTGACCCCTCCCCCATGGCTGAGGAGTGATGGAGGCAGGAAACGGGGAGTGCGGAACCAGGGAGGTTTCTGGGGGTGGGTTTGACCTGGCCCCTGCCACTCAATGCAGGGGAAGTGCACCTCCCCCACATCCATCCCCTCCCCCAGCTAGGACTAGCAGCTGAGCCTGGAGCAGGGTAGGAGCCACCGGGTAGGGCTAGAGAGGGCCAGGTTTTGGGAGGACTCTGAATGCAGGGGGTAGGCTTGGCAAGATAGGGGTTTGGGTGCCGGGGGGGGGGGGGGTTCTGGATATGGGGTTGATGAGGCTCGGCGGAGGGGGGTCTGGGGAAGTCCAGATGGATGGGGGTTGGGTGGACAGGGTGTGGGTCTGTCTAGCCCTGGTAGGGTCATCCCCAGCCCCACCCCACTGCACCCCTGCAGTGATTTATCTCTCCGCCAGCTGCTCCGGGCACCTGAAACAAGGCACCCATGCTGCTGGGGTGGGATGCGTGACCACTCTTGTGGCTTCCCTTTGCTTCCCAGTCAGAAAGTCATTTTTCTGCAGGGAAGCAAAGAAATCTGTGGGGAACATGAATTCTGTGTGCACACAGTGATGCAGAATTTCCCTGGGAGTAAAAATTGCCATTAAAATGATCCACTTTCATAGCCCTGAGGTGCCAACCAGGAAGAACATGGGTTTCAGTAGTAAAACTTTTGTTGCACTGTTTTAACATTCTAGATAATCTGCCGTGTTCCAGTATTGTTGGTCAAATGAATGAAATAAAGATTGCAAAATCCTCAGTTTGAATTACAAATGACTATGGCCCAGATTGGCTCTTTAAATGTCATATAATTTCAACAGCAGTACACTTTGCCCACAGTGGTTCCCACATCTGCAGTTAAGCGAAGGGAGGGCTTTCAGTGGAATACAGGGTTTTGAAAATGCTTATTTGTGCATCATTATCCCTGTAACACACCTGAATTCTCAGTGCCCAATGAAAGGGAAGAGAAGAAAGAACGCTAGGAAGATGATTCTTCACTCCTAACTCAGGCAATATTCTGATTTCAAAGGAAACTTTGCTCAGGTAGATGTGTCCTTTTTTTGCTTCAGTATCAAGTCAGGCGATCTTGTTCTAAACCCAGTACTGGCATTAGGATGAAAAGTATAGAGTGATTACTGCTATGTATACTTAAACTGCTGAAAGCTTGAATGTGGATTCCTGATCTTTAAACACCACACTAGTGACCAATAAGGAAAGAGGAACATTGTTAATTGTCTTTCCACTGAGTTCAAAAGGCTTTGGATCAGGCCAATAAAGAAGAAAAAAGAAAGTCAGTTGAGAATTGGAAAGGCATAATTGAAATAAAACTGATCAAGATGAGAAAAGGACAGGAAAAAGTACATTTACTTTTTATTTAGGACCAAATCCTGATTCCCTTGAGGTCAATAAAAAAATGTCCATTGACTTTATTAGGAGGTGGACTTGTCCCCCAGTACTATCCATAAATTTATTTTATCATACTATGAGGAAATGTCCCACATGTAGTTGTTTATACGGTGACCCTGATCACAACCTTCGTCACGTAGAACATTCACACAGAGTTATATCCGGACTGCAGCATTGCAGTAGAAGAAGAAAATATCCTAGTGCAGTGTCTGTTGATTTCTGTGGCCTTTTAACCCATTAAATAATTTACCTTAAAAGGTTCAAAAGACACTGCAGGCTCAGTATATTAAACAACCAAATTCGTCCCTAACTTTAGTTACCATTCATTGGTAAATGTATTGCCAGTCTGGTTACAATATCTGCACAAGGAAATGGCTTGTTAAAGAAAAATGATACGTGTCTTTCTGACAGATTTTTGAGACGCTTAAACAGAAATTAATATCTGAGGGAAATCTTGGCACATTTTGAGAGGTTATCTCTATGTGGCTAGTAATACTGCTGCTCTTTCTTTTTTCACAGAAGTTCAGAAAGAAAAAGTACTGTTGAAAGACATATTTCACTATACAAATCAGTTTTGTTCTACAAAGAGGCACGGAAGTGATGATGATGATGCTTTGACATAATTACCTTTGAATTTTGTTATGTGAAGTTCAAATTTATGCTAATCAGAGTTATTCCCAGCAAAACAGATCTGATATGTACTGTGGAGGAACATAGATAGATCATAATGTGTCAAGAATTCTCCAGTACCCGCACACAGGTTGGCGGTAAATAAAAGATGTACCTGATAACTCAAAATCCTTTCTCCAGCATAAGTTCAAGGTGACAACTCAGGATAGTTTTCTTGCTCAGAGAATATAAATTCTGTCTCCAAAATGTGTCCTGGAGAAATTGTTTATTGGTCTCATGAGAATACTCCAAATGAGATGGCTTGCAAATAACCACATATGGTGCCCAAATACTGATAAGGAGATTAAAAATATCAAGCATGCAAATATGTAACAGGGAACGCTGAATTGGCCATACCTACTTACTCTCTTCTACACCCTGTTCATCAGAAATAATCTTCTTTGGCTAAAAAATTCCTATTATAGATCTCTGTGAGCAGATATTTCCCACTTTTTAGCAGAGATGGCATCTCTCATCCTGCCATTTTCAGCATGCTGTTTTGGAGATTAAAGACTGTGCTGTAACCATAAACCTGAGGAAACCTCACAAATCTTCATACCAAAATTTTGATATTGTTTTTTCCCTAAAAAAACACTTACATTGAATATTATTCCTAGTGGCATCTATGCTAGCAAATCAGACTGATCAATCTTAGCTGTCAGAACAACAGAAATTTATTTATATTCTACAAGTCTATATACATTTAATTTACAAAATATTTCTGATTTATTGAGATCTATGTACATGTATCTACATACATGATCTGAGTTTCGCATAACTGTATACACAACTTAATGCCTAATGGGTGGATTCATTTACCAAAATTTTGCTGGCACGTAGTAAGTTTTGAGTCTATCCATTATGAACTATGCAATTGCACACTGGACTTTTTGAAAAGCTCAAGAACTATTTAAACGGTTACCTATAAAACACTAAGGGCCTGATCCAAAGCCCATTGAAGACTATGGAAAGACTCCCATTGATTCCAATGGGCTATGAGTGTCCATACATAACATTTTAAATTCCCACATTTTAAACCATAATACATAGCAACAGTTATTAAACCAACCTGACGTTGATTTAAAGAACTGAATAAGAGGACACCTGGCTGGGTACACCTTGGAGTATTTAAAACCTATTCTTATCCTTGGCTTACAAGTAGCCAATTCTTTGATAAAGGGTATACTTTAGTAAGGCTTTGTCTCACGTGACCTTCTCATAAGCAAACTACAGAGATATAGCCTAGACGAATCTATGATAAGGTGGGTGCACAAGTGGTTGGAAAATGGTTCACAGTCCAGTTGGAAGGGCGTATCAAGTGGGGTCCTGCAAGCTCCTGCAAGAACTGGGTCCAGTTCTATTCAATATCTTCATAAATGATTTGAATAATTGCATAGACACTATACTTTTAAAGTCTGCAGATGATACCAAGCTGGAAGGTGTTGCAAGCGCTTTGGAGGACAGGATTAGAATTCCAAATTACCTTGACAAACTGGAGAAATGTTCTGAAATAAATAGGTTGAAATTTAATAAGGACAAATGCAAAGTACTATGCTTAGGAAGGAATAATCAATGGCACAAACACTCAATAGGAAATGACTGCCTAGGAAGGAGCACTGGAGAAAAGTATATGGGGGTTATAGTGGATCACAAATTAATATGAGTCAATAATGTAATACTGGTGCAGAAAAGTGAACATTCTGAGATGTATTAGCAGGAGTACCGTAAGCAGGATCCAGAAGAAGTTCTTCCACTGTACTCAGCACTGATAAGGCCTCAGCTGGAGTACTATGTCCAGTTCTGGGCACCACACTTTGGGAAAGATATGGACAAATTAAAGAAAGTCCAGAGGAGAGCAACAAAAATGATTAAAAGTCTGACCTATGAGGAAAGATTGAAAAAACTGGGTTTGTTTAATCTGGAGAAGAGAAGACTGAAGGGGGACATAACAGTCTTTGAAAAGGTTGTGATACAGAGCAGGGTGATAAATTGTTCTTCTTATCCACTGAGAACAGGACAAGAAGTAATGGTCTTAAATTGCAGCAAGGGAGTTTTACTGTTAGACATTAGGAAAAACTTTCTAATTGTAAGGGTAGTTAAGCACTGAAACAAATCACCTAGGGACATTGTGGAATCTCCATCATTGGAGGTTTTTAATAACAGGTTAGAAAAACACGTCAAGAATGGTCTAGATAAGACTTAGTCCTGCCTCAGTGCCGGGGACTGGACTAGATGACCTACTGAGGTCCCTTCCATTCATACATTTCTATGATTTCTATATATCCAGCTGCTTACAGTCAGATAGGCTAAGTGTTCTTGGATTTCAAGATCTAGACTCCTAAAGCTCCTTTTATTTACTATATTATAAGGGACAAGTTGGATCGTTTGATGGCATGCTGCTTATTATTGAAATGTGATGCCTATGGCTACTATTATTTTGATGATAGACTGTGCACAGGGAAATACTCAGCAATGCTTAAACAAAAAACAAAAAAAAATGAACCTACTCTTCTGCTTTCATGGTAGCTAGCTGAGAATCAGGCCTCTCTATTTTTTATTGAACTCCAGCAGGAGGTAACACATTTGATTTATCAAGCAATGTCAGACTTGCTTAGGAAAAAAGGCTTGGGAGTCACGGCTAGGGACAGAATGGCTGCAATGGATATAGCATTTGAAAACTTTGGTTTAAAATTGTGAGAAGCTGAGAGGAAAGTTTAAGTCATAAAGATAACAATCAATGGTGTGAACTAAGATTCCAACTCACAATACCAGAACTGTAGGTGCTGAGATATTGAATTGATGATCTGGAAATAACCTCAGATTAGGAAATATTAGGTTGGTGGAGCTCCTGAAGACATTGAGCTAAGATTTTTTTTTTTCAGTGTATTATAAAAGGTCCCAGGAATGGGTAACTTATTTCTTCAACAATGTACATATTACTGTACATTCTGATTCATATCACACCCATGGGAAGATCATTCAGACAGCACCGTATGCAACTCAATTTATACAAAACAAAGATTTTAAATACTTTGGTTTTTATTGCACATCCCAGCTGTCGATTTCAAAGGATTTAAGAGTATTAATGAATTTTAACCTCACAATACCCTGGGAGGTAATTATTATCCCTCTCTTATAGATGGGAAACTTATCATTGCAACACAAAGGAGAAACATTCTGGCTCGTGACTGGCTGAAAAGTCATGTGACTATTCAGTAAAATTCTATTGCTAACCTCAGAGGTGAACAAGAATGAGGCCTAGAACAATGTTAACCAATCAGATTACACTGAACTTCTCCAAACTATTATTCATCTTTCAGCTAATCGTATTGTATATAAAAACTTCTGCTTCCCAACCGGCTCACTGAAGATGAATAATAGATTTTAGGGATCTTCTAACTTAGTTTAAAGGGAGACAATATTGTATTTTTGTCTACAGATTTCACTGAAGACATTCAGAATATACATAGCATCACAAAATTTGTGGCCAGAGTCACCAGGTGGCAGAGTTATGCATAGTCTTCCAAGTTCTTTTCTCAGCATGAGAAAAAATGTTCAATCTTGGGAAGACATACTGTGATGTTATTTTTTTGTTGTGCAAGGTTCTGTGTGCAGGTTTTGGGAGAGAGAGCTGTGCGAGCAGCCGAAGAGTTTGCTGTCAGACTTGGTCTCTGATTAGAGTTAATGAGTTGCTGTCTAGGAACCAGGCATTGGTGATGGTCTAAGATTCCTAAAATAAGAGATTATCCTCCGTGCTGCTCGTGACCATGTTTGTTCCAGGACTGGTGCCTATGTATAAATAAAGCAAGTTACACTCAGTGTGCGTCACTGATTTCTCCTCCACTGGGAAGCTGACCTTCAAAGCTCCAGACATCTGATATCACTCAACAGTGGGGCAATGCTGGTATCAGAAGAAGAGGCAACAATATACTGACTTAGCAATTTGTTGAATATGAAGATTTATTGTTGGTCATTTATTTTCCTGTCTCACAAATGTAACTTGATATCAGAAATCTATATCTACCATATTTTATATGAGGCCGAAAAGTAGAGGGCTGGAATATACCTTGTTTTTCTTGCTAGGCTAAGGTTAAAAGGTGAAGTCCAGACTTACAACATGTCACTATTTTCCCCATGGATGCTGCAGATATTCTAGATAAGAACATTATTGTCACTGTGTTGAATGGCTTTTATATGATGATATAAATATGTCAATTAGTATTTCAATTAGCATCTGTGACTAATCTTGCCCACGCTGGGAAGTTACAGTATGTGAGTTTCTTACCAGAGGGTATGTTTTTGTTACTTTATTATACAAGTATAATACCAGTTGACAACTTCAATAGCAGGGGATAGCACAGAAAATTACAGGGTTTCTTTTTAATGGAAAATGGAAGGATTGGTTGGAAGCATCAGAGTGGAAGGCTAGGTCTTAATTCTCCTGTATTATAGAGTTCTATATTCCACTGCACATTATTCATCAACTCCTCCAGACTTCCTTCTAAGTACTTTAGTACTCCAAAGTTCCTGGGAACTTTGTCAGGGACTTTGTGATATCTATAGTTTTAGACTCATACTCTATTGCTTTACTGATGCTGTCCCTACCTAAAAATCCAGTAAAAATAAAGGACCTGGTTTTCATTTACACGAAAGCCCCATTACATCGCTCTGTCATTAGTTACATTCACTGTAAGGCTTTTATAAATGATAATCAAGCCCAAATATTTTTAAATGACATTTGTGAATTAATACCACTCACCCCACTACATCTATAATATAGCTACATGTTCAGATTACACCATTTTCAAATGTACTTATTCCATACTATGTTAACATCATAGTTAACATAGTTAATTTTATTAACATAGTTAATTGTTTCCAGACTTTATTACCACTCTATCTTGATGCAAAGTATAGAAAGAAGGTATCCCTTTTCTTTCTTCTCATTTTGCATTATTCTCTTTATGCCAGTAGAGGGCACAAACTGTTAAATCACATTATTATTGTACCTCATGTATGATGCTAAAAGTCAGTAGCTTTATAAAATTCATCAGGAAAAAAAAATCCATCGTTGGTAATGAGCATTTCATGGAGTTTGACTGCATTATCAGTGAGTCACTAATACCAAGAAAGGTTATTTAAATAATTCTACATTTCTGAATTGATTGGGAGTTATTAGGGAGTTCACTACCATAAAGCAATATTTTGGGTTCTGGGATTAAGGTAAAGAAAGATAACAATAAAGAAATGGTAATAGCAACCATTAGAATAAGACTCGTTACATTAACATTATAAAGCTATGAAACACTTTGGCTTCTTTTAAATACTAAGTGTTATGGTTTTTTTTAAATGTATTTAAAATTATCTATAGCTTTATAGTTCTCCCGTAAAGGGAAACTGATGCTGGGTCTAATTCCTCACTCTGTTACTCCAGTTTGATACCAATGTAATTGGACCAAGCCAATGGTGAGCCAGATCCAGCAGACTTAAAATTGACAAAAACAATAGCAGTGTGGAATTTTATTAGTAGCATATAGTATGATGTTGTCTCCATGCTGTTTACTTTTGCTAAGTCTTTAAAGAACACTAAATTCAACTGATTAATGATTTAATTGCAGTTGTAAGGGAACTAATTAATTAACATGAAGTGAAAAATATAAAATAGCATTGGGGTTTTAATGAAATACAGTAAGTACACCAAGAGCTTTTCATTTTCTGACCAACATCAGTAGATTTCTGAACATAACTATGTGTGAGATTTCAGTGACTAGTCGATGTATTCTAACCCTCAAGCTGGAGATGCTCTGTTTTAGCCAGCATAGTGCTGGCAAAAAGCCTGATGAAATTATTGAGCAATGCATGAAACTGACAGACCTAGATAGGACCAACCTTGGTGGTAAGGTCACAAGAGGGATCAACAGAGCTAAAAGTATCAAGACTTTGCCAAATCTTACTATGCAAGGTTCTGGCCAAATCGTTCAGATCGTAGCAGGAATAGTGCCAAGGGGCCCTTGGCTCAGCAGTGGTCTTAGAACAGATAATAAGGACAAAATACAGACAGCAAGTGAGTAATGCATGGACTAGAGAATAGCTGGTCCGGGTAGATTTTAAGACGGTGCAAACTTTTCAAACTAATTTTTGGTTCACAAATTTGTGAACTTCCTTCCCCCCCAAGTGTCTCACCTCCATTCCTTGGCAAAGAGGAGTTAACCTGGGAAGGAAAAAGAAAGATTTTCTGGCTACTGTGGTTACCTTTAAAACTTTGCCAAGTACTCTGCATAACTAAGAGCAGAGTAAGCCTCTTCATAGGTAAAGCTGGTGCTAGCGTCCAGAAAAAAGCCTGAATTTTCAACTTCTGCTTTCCATCCCAGTTCATCACTTCCCCAAATCCCCCTGAAATTCCACATGCCATATCTCATGCCAAGGTTGAGGCTCTCTTTTCCCCTTCCCAAAAGGTAAGTTTGAAATGAATAAGAAAGGGCATTTTAAACCCTGGCTCTCACTTTGAATGCTTTATGCCTCCCCAGCAGCACACAGCTGATATAACAGTCTGAAACAGCTATTGGAGAATTCTTTCATGTGGAGACTAATCTGGTGGTGTAGGGTAGGCATGACAGTTTCTGTGCCATCTCCTTTCAGTCCCTGATATATGGGGTACAACTGGGAAAAGGAGGAAGTGGCCAGCAACCTGCTATATCTAGTCCATTATTGGCTGTGGACTGGCACTGGGGGGGCTATTACCAACCAGTGTAATTAAGAGGAGTCCACAGGCTACACTAATTTGTGCTTTGACACTGAGCCAGCACCTGATGGCCCCACGATCTGAGAACATAATTACACACAGAGGGCCTTATCCAACTCCCACTGAAGACAGGGGGAATATTTACACTGATTTCAAAAGGAGTATGTCAGGACATAAAATTGCACCTGACCTGCAAGATGGGAGTATTTTTTTCCCTTAACAAACCCAGGAACTTAATGCCATTCAGTGGAATTCACTCTGCTGGACCTCCAAGACTGGTGAAATCTTAATCCCTGGAGTTGCAGATATATTTTGTATTTAAAGCAACTGGTAACCTTTTCCTGATAGTTCATAGTCACAAGTTGGGGTTTTTTGGTTGGCTCGTTTTGGTTTTGAAGGGATATATTTTGTTTGGTTTTTTGCCTTTCACAATAGAATTTCTCATTTTGTTCTACAGGGTATTGCCTGATTTGAGATGCTCTATAATTATTAATTATTTTTAGGCTTTGAAGGATTAGATTTTTCCTAGGTAAATGTCAGTAAATGTCAATTTCACCATAAACACACAAACTGACAAAAATATTTCCATTGATAAATGTAATTTACAGGTAGGCAAAGTAAAAAAAAATGCTAGTTGAGAATTTACTAGAATTTGATTTAAGGATATTTACTTTATATATTTTGACATGTGATGTTGACAGTTTGTGATTTAACAAGCTTTTAGAATCTCAATGTCTATTGTCATTAAATAATTATTGTCTATCCCCCCATAATTTTCAGCAACTGTGAAAATGTCTATAGATAAATCGGGGGGAAATGCTTACAACCCATAATTTTTTTGCATGTGACCACTTAAATTGATAGAAACTGAAAAAATCCTTTAAAAATAAACGTCAATATTATGCATTGTGAATGTAAATAAAAATAAATTCTCCCAAGCCTAATTATTTTAACTCAATAATTATGTTGATATATAAGTGTTTGTAAATATGTGACTTTCTCTGATTGGCACTGATCGTGACATAAGTTTTATACCAGATATGTAGTGCAGAAAGCAGGACAGCATCCGAAATTAGTGGGTGGGTGATGGTAGATGTTCATTAATCAGGAATACTTTAAAGTCTATGAGAATCTTTCCATTAACTTCAATCCACTTTTGATCGTGACCCAATGGCCTAAATTTCCAAAGCAACAATAAGAGATGGAAGAGAAATTTTTTAAACAAACCAGTCTAAAAGGAAGCATTTAAGTTTGCTCATTCTCCACTGGAGAAGTGGAAGTTAATGTGCTTTTTCAAAACCATTTTGTAGAGAGTACTAAGGTGAATTGGAATAGGAAGAGTGTTTGTAATTGGAATTGTGTTGATCATTTAAGTGTAAAGTGACACGAAGCTTAAAACGGATATTCATGGATGCTGGTCAGAGTTGAGAGTGCATTTTCTACTTGTAGTTGGAACTGAGTTTTCAGAACTGGGAATGTCCTCTGTCAAGAACAGGTATTATCTTTTGAGATTTTTCTTGAAGAATGTTGAAAACTTAAATGTTAATTCCCCTGTTTCCTAAGGGTTTGCGTGTGTCCATCTGTCTGTCTGTGGCGTTTGTGGCAGTAACTTGAATCTCCTTACAATGCAGCTTTTTATTTTTAATTTCCTAGAGTTTTTTTTTTTTTTAAATTATTTGTAATAATTTAGCTCCTGATTCACAGCACCAAAACTGCCCTTACATTAGGATGCAATGACGTTCTACACACAGGTAATTAATATGATGCCTTCCTTATTATTTTGGTTGAATTAGTCTCTGGCTTTTCCTAATGGTTCCTACAAATTGCCTCACTGGTGAAAAAGGAGTTTATATCGGTTATTACTGGCACAGATTTGTTCTTTTTATTGTAAGTTTTTCAGCATTATTAGATCCTGATTCAGACAAATTAAGTATATGTTTCTATAAGAATGGGTTTAAGTACAGACTTCAACATTTTCCTGAATTGGGACTCCTGGCTCTCCCCCTTGCATCATTTATTTCTAGGTTAGAGGCTGGAATGGATCACTATGATCACCTATTCTGATTTCCTGCATAAACTGGCCATAGAACTTCCCTGAGTTGATTCTTGCTTGAACTAGAGCATATTTTAAAAACTTCCTGTCCTGATTTAAATATTTCCTGTTTATGCCTTTTATTATGACCTCTTTGGAACACCTGATGTATTTCCTAATGGCCTTCTTGATGTTAAGACCTGGGTTTTCTAATGTTAACAACTCCACCAAATTGTTGTAGCACCATTCAATGGTTGCATGGGAACAAAGATGCTGTTTAATAAGCATTGGTAATGATTAATTGTTTGATTGGCCAAACTGATGAAATCTCCACAGTGCTTATATCCCCTAGTGACTGCATTGGTTTTGATAAATCACCTGCACGTGATTAATAGTTCTCAACTCACTTTCGATTCAACCTTTTAATATTCAGCATTTCACATGGAAAGTAGCATTGCACCACTGCAGAAACACTTATAAAAATAAGATTCCTGGTAAATGTTTTTTAGTATAATGAAGAGTCAGTGAATATACAAGGGTGGTAAGAAGAAAAGGAGTCGGAACCACTCACTTTGTTTGATGAACACAATCACTTGATGACATCCATCATATCCAGGAGTGTGTTACTTTTTAAGAATGATTCTTCACAGACCAGAATTTACCGACCACCTATCCTTACCTGCAATAGCTGTCTATAGCTTTCATTTCCTACTTTCCAGCCCTGCACAATAAGCACTGCAGAAGAATATTTTAGACAAATATTTATCCTCCGGATGCTCACGCCTTTTAAAAGAAATGGTGAGAGCAGACCAATACTACATAAAGCTGAAATTTGTCAGACTAACATATGGTATCACCTCTCTCCTTTTAGAACTTCAGTATATTCCTGTGCCATTGTCGATACCAGCTGCTATAACATTATAGGCTGCATTTTTGCAGAAATGGAGCCATTAATCCAGAAAAAGTCCTGTATTCAACTGTTGGATTATTTAACTGGCACTCCACTAGCACAAGAGAAGAATAAAAGAAAAACACAATTTTGTAATAACATTTTGTTTTATTGGATTAGAAAAGAGTCACATGACCTTTTCTCTAGCTTTTAAGGTAGCTGCAAAATGTCAGTCACTTCCTACTGGCTTGCCAGTCAGCCCAAGGCACTAATTTGTTTCTGCTCCAGGTTGCCAATTAATAGCTAATGCTAAGAACTGATCCCTGTATTTCACAGATAAAGCAATTGCACCCAGATGCTCTGATATGTAGAAATATCTGATATGTAGGAAATCAATAATATTTTAATGCCTACTATCTGCCAACATTCAGATTAATCCCACACATTATAAAAATCGGTGTTTGCTAATGTACAGATATTAAAGAGGCCAACACACACACAACAGACTCTTAAACTTTATTGTGGTTCTCTGTCAGTCACTTATTCCTGATAACAAAAATATCAAAAGATAATGCTAACCTTCTCCTCTCTCTCCCATAGTTCCCTGATTGCTTTTAAATTTCCATCTAACTACACATTAAATCATCCCACCATTTTAATTTTCTCTCTCCATGATTTCAAGATATTGTATATCAGTTTGCAGTCGCTTAGCACTTAACCTTCCTATTATTCTTTTCTTTCTGTATCATGCTCTGCAGTACAACTGCACATAATTCACACTCTTTCATCATTTTCATATTAGTTACTCTGGCCTGATCTAGGCCTTTTCTACAATTTGAACCAATTTGCATCAATATAACTGATAGTTATTACACTGGTGCAAACCCCTAATGCAGACATGCTATACCAAGCATATATACATGCTTATACTGGTGCAGTCTAATTCAGTACCATAATGAATTTCCTTATTGTGCACAGAGCCTTTCATTAGCCTTCCCTTCTTGCTCTCTTTCCCCTCCTCCCCCCGTTACAATCGCAGTTCAGCTCTCCCACTGGTTGCAATAATGGATGCAGTAGTGGAAACAAGGGGGAGGGATTTTTTTAAAAGTTCTCACTGTTGGCCTAACTGATTGCGTAGATGTCAGTCACAGTGTTACCATTGACTTAAGTGGCAAGAGAATTAGGCCATCGTTGAGCGCTTTTGAAAATGCCTCCTCAAGGGTCTATGCCCACAGTTGTTTTTAACAAAGTGTCCCCTAGACCTGCCAGGAGCAGGTTATACCTCCTGGTGGTAAAAACACTGGTGGCAGCAGGTGCTTTATTCACACTAGCACTTCTGCCGTTGCTTGCTGTCTTAGCAAGAGCAACGAGGTGAAATGATTTTGCAGACAAGAGGTAGAGTGGGATGGAGCTACAGTTGTTCTAGCTAGTTCCCAACACTGCCACGGTACAAAGCCTATGTTCTCCAGTGCTATGAAAAAATAGCACATAGCCTCAACAAGATGTACACATTCAATATACCAATCTCATTTCCATAGACCATTAAGGATGCCGCCTACAATATGCTCTAGTAAAATTTGGTTTTGATAGAGAATACATATTCTATACTCTGTGCATGATGTTGTAAACACCAGCTGGGGAAGGCTTTGCAAAAAATTGGGCATCACCATGAAAAAACCCCAGGCAGAAAGTGCAAGACTTTCAGATAACATTGCAAAGTATTTGGAGCCTTTGATTTAACTGTAACCAGAGCCTCATGTATTTTGTGGGTAACTTAGATTTTATATGTAGCACTTTCCATCCATAGGTCTCAAAGAACTTTACAAAGGGTAAGTATTACTACCTACCATCTTACAGATAGGGAAACTGAGGCACAGAGCAGTGGAAGCCCAAATTTTCAAAAGTGGCCTTTAATTGTGAGTTCCTCAATGGCTGGGAGTCCATATCGAGACAAAAGGCAATAAATACTTCTCCCTTAGAAGCATCAGCCACTGTCAGTGACAGGATCCTGAACCACTGGCCTGATTCTCTGTTTCCATTTTTGCCAATGGATTATATGATTTTTTGTAAGGGAAAAACTAGGTTTGGGCACTAGGCGCAGGAATTAATGAATCAGTGCTTCCGTCAATGGAGGAGAGAGTGACCAATGAGAGGGGGCATATGGAAATGATGGCAACTGGAAGAAAGGTTGTGAGCATTTTTCCTGTGGCAAGTTGCGGCAGCTGTGACATCCTTTGCCACTCTGATATTTGTCACTGGAAGCTAAATGCACCCCTGAAGACTGAACTAATAGGCTTTGTGGAAAGTGCATGACAGCAGGAATCCTTGTGATTCCAGTGGCTGAGTGCACACGGTTTTGCTGCTGGTTGTAAACCTTGGGAGTATGGTGGGCAGAGAATGACTTGAAATCAGGCAAGCTAACGATGACGTTTGGGAGGGGGTGGAACCGGCTCTGCAAACCCCAGACTGAACATAGAAAGTGAGGAAAGGAGAGTCTCGCCTGGTTCCAAGCAAGCAGCTTGATCACAACCCTCTGCAGCTGCCAGAATTGCCAATCCAAGGGGCAGAAAGGCCTGGGACAGCAAGGTGGTGACAGACATGCATCTGGCTGTTTTCTGGAGGCAGAATCCCTCCAAGAAAACAGCCGGGAGACTGAAAGAGACTGCCATCCCCAAAAGTAAAGGGCTGACAGACTTCATTGAAGGTGAGGGTCCAGGAACTGACGTGATTGAAAGCAAACTAAGGAAGGTCAATCAGGAGATGCTGAGGTGCCTCAAGAGACCACCCCAAGAGGCGGTGAGGGGAAAAGTGTCATAAAGGGGTGCTTTTGCTCAATGCATTCTGTAAGTCTATACCAAAAATGGACATCAGAGGAGGTTTT
Organism: Emydura macquarii macquarii; assembly: GCF_026122565.2. Lineage (NCBI taxonomy): Eukaryota > Metazoa > Chordata > Testudines > Chelidae > Emydura > Emydura macquarii. The sequence goes on along the minus strand of NW_027130208.1, from coordinate 10,845,253 downwards.
TCTTTTTTTTTTTTTTTTTTTTTAAAAGTCTGGTCTCCCTAATCACAAATTTTGGGAGTTTCTTGGCTGACATGTTAAAGTGATATGACACCCATCAACTTTCACCTGCTACCCAGGCTGTGCTTGTAAATCAAAGCTGCTAATTTTTGTTGCCTGTTTACTTTAATCTTTGGGAAGCATTAAATGGAAAATGCTATAGTAGCAGCATATCTGCCTATATAAATTCTGAGATATTTCTATGGTGACTCTTGAATGACAAGTGAAAATGAAAATTTCATTAGGATGGAAGGAGTATGGGACATTCAATTCAGTTATCACTATTATAAAATATTTATCTCAATGGTAGCAGCGAGAAGGTCCAGGCAGCAGAAAGGCACCATTGCTTTAAGTGCTATACAAATACACACGAAAACATGCTAATCAGTCTCAAAGATTTCACCATCTATGAAGTGATTACTTTCAACAATAGGTAATACTCTTCCCTCTGCATCAGTACTGAATCAATGCTTCAGTGTTGCATTAATGGACACTGTGCTGTTGCCTGAAGGTGCTGTATTTTTATAAGCTGTAAAACCAAGGCCTGGCCACTTGTGGCCATTAGAAGATCTCATGGGACTTTGTGAAGCATAAGAGAGCCAACACCAGCATGTGGGCCGAAACTCCAAATGGGATAAACACATTCCGCCCATGTACAATTCCCCCTGAAGTTTTATGAAAAGTTTTCTTCACTTCCCCTCCTATAAATGATTGTTTGCTGCATTTCATTCCAGAGGCAGCTGCATTTCAGTGCTGGACAGTCTTTACACAGAGATTCTAAACTTGCAATCTATATACTCATGTAAATGCCCATTGAGTTCACCAATTCATTCTTGGTCTATAACTCCAGTGGAGTTACCCCAGGCCAGATTTACCCTGCTGTGCTTTGGGATCCTGACCATGTACTGTTCAGTGATTACTTAATGCCTCAAGGAGCTTGTTGTAGATAACTGTTTTATTTTGTGCCTGGTTCCGGATAACAAGACAGTCATAGTCCCCTGCCCTGGCACTCTGTTGGGGAAAGCTCAGCCCTTAAAACCACAGTCACCAGAGGGTGAAAAGCATTATATAAATTATTAGTTGTATAACACCCTAAAATAGGATTTCTAATGGAAATAGCTGCTCAGCCTTAATTATGGCAGAATTACTATAATATCCTGATCTGTTGGAGCCAGATTTAGTAAAACCTCCATTCAGATCTCACAGTGAGGTGACTCACATGAACCTGATTTTTTCCCCCTTGGTTTTTACAGCCCAGAAATTAGATGGCCTTTTTATTTAATCCTTTGAGTCAACTTTTTCGTAGATATCAAGTTTTCAGTTTGCTCAGAGTCTAAAGAACAGACAGTCAAGAAAGGGAGAGCCCAACAAGGCAATGTCCTGATTGCACCAACAGATATTCTTTTGCTTCTGTCCCTATCACACCATGTCGGTTAACACAAGGCTTCATTATTGCACCAGTAAACTCGAGCAAAGCTTCCCTCATGCTGCTACCACTGGACTTGAAATTGCATTAAATCCCCTCTCAGCACTAATCAGCTTTTACCAGAACATGCAAAATAAACTCGGTTTGGAATTACCTCATTTTGCACACAGCTTGCGTTTGACTTTTTATCTTGCAGGAGAGAGTCTTGTTATTCCGCCACCCTCATCCTCTCAAAATTTGCAGCCGGGGGCCCAAAGGAATTTACCCTCTTTCTAGTCTAAACTAGAGGCGCACTTCTCTTTAAGTGTCTCTCGATGCTGGAGGAATACAGACACAAGCCTTCTCTGGTGTAGAGGCACTGAGCAAGGAAAGCCTGTTAGGAGCGGGGTGCAGAATGATTTGGTACGGGGGAGGGAGGGGATCAGCACCGAGTTTGAACGCTGGAATGCGCTGGTCCCCTGTGACAAGGGAGAAATCAACATGTCACTGGCCCTGGCGCTTACATTTGCCAGGAGGGTGACTGACATAGATAGCAAAGCGCGGAGGCGATCGCGTCGCTTTTGAAAAGCAAAAAGGGGCCCGCCCGCAGGCGAGCGGCGTGGCTGCGATCAAAAGCAGCGACTTCCTTTTTCTCTCTCCCTCTCCCAGCCCATCCCAGAGGCGAAAGGATGCGGTGGCCCAGCGCCTCCTCCCCAGCCGGAGAGAGACAGACAGACAGACGCACGCGTGCACGGAGACTCGCCCGCAGCTCGTCCCAGACTGCGACAATAAATGAGCAGAGAGGGAGCTCTTGAAAGGCGCAGGGCAAGGGGCTGGAGCAAGTTTCAGACAGGCCCCCCCCCGCCCGCCAGTGCGAAGCACCGTCAGGGGACAGCCCTTTAAGCCACCTCTTCCCCCGGCCCTTCCCGGCGGGGTGGCAGCAGCCCGCGGGCCGGGCCGGGCCGGGCCGGGCCCCCGCCCTTGGAAGCGGCTCCGCGCCCAGCCAGGCTGCAGCCGCGGCTGAGGGGAAAAAAAAAAGGCTGCCGGCACCTGCGATCCGGGCACGGCTCCCGCCACAGGCGTTGGCCCCTCTCCGCCCCCCACCTTTCATGCCGCTTCCTGCAACGGCCACTCTCCCCCCCCCCCCCCCCCCCCCAGCAAGTTCATCCACGCAGCAGCAAGCCCCGGTCCCCAGCCGCTAGCCTGCGTGGGTCGGGGGAGGCTGATCGTTGGGCATCTCCCTCACTCAAAGGGCAGGGGGCCCAAACCGCCACCCCGGCTGGTGGCGCGCGGCGGGGAGGTCGGTGTGGCGGGTGGGCGCGCGGGCGGGGGGAGGGGAGGGGAGGGCGTGAGGCGCCCTCGCTCCTCCCCGCCTCGGTGACTGAAGGGCGGCGCTCAGGCGGCGGGGCTCCGGAGGAGGCGGGAGCCGCAGGGTTTTGCACCGGCTGCTGCCTGGGAGCCGGCGGCCGGCTGAAAGAGCGGCAGGCAGGTAGGTGACTCCGCTCCCGCTCCGGGGCGAACTTCGCCCCCCCTCTCTCCGCGGGGACCTGCAGCCAGCCCCGGCCTCTGCTGCCTGAGGCGGGGGGCGGGAGGGGACACAAAAGTTGGGCTGGCCGCCCTCAGCGGCGTGACCGGGGTGAGGAGAGGGAGTTTAATTCGGTTCGCCCTCTCAGCCGCGTTTACACGAGCCGGGGGAAGCGGCTCGCGCTGGCCGAGCAAGTTCTCGGAACTGCGTCTCCCAGCCCGCGCCCGCCGCGCCGATGTGCAGCCGAGTCCTGCGGCGCCTTCTGCAGCGGGGGATCTGTTACCCGCCGGCGCTTCGCGGGCAGCTCCGGCGCAGGGCGGCTCGCTGGCTTTGCTGGGAAGAAATGGAAACCCGCAGATTGCGGAGTGCAAAGCCCCGCTCTTCTTTCTTTCTTTCCTTCCGTGTGGTCCTCACTCCCCGAAGCGATCGCCTTCCCACAGGCTCCCCAAGTCACTGCATGGCGGTAGCCTTGTTGGCTTCTGTCTCCCTTTCCCCTCCTCCCCCGTTATTAATATTTTTTTAAAAATTGTCAAGTTCCTGCGTTGCTATGGTTAAAGCCGAGCTGTAAGAAGAACATCCATTGCTGAGCCCAGGGTGTTTACAAAGGCGAGCGAAGTGTGTTTGTGTGTAACACAGCTACAGCCTTGTGAGCATTCAAAACAGCAGGAGAAGTTTGTGACACTCAACAGAAATACTTTTAAGGATAATAATGAGGTCAGAAAATCTGACAGATTTAGCGAGTAAATTAATCCCAGCGAAACAGATTAAACAAGAATTCAGTGGGAGATGGGTGCACCGGACCTGTGGCTGTGTCATCCCCACAGAGATCAATATCACACATTGACAAAAACTCTGATTTGGATAGAGATTATAATTAGTATTAACCAAAAGAACCGGTGATTCAGAGGGTCTGTGTTGTTCAGAGGTTTTATTTTTAAATTACCTTTTGAAAGGACCATGTACCTGTATTTAAAAAAATACTTGAGAGTAATTTTTCCTAAACACATTACTGAAAACTAAAAAACGACTTCTTTTACATGGGTTGCTGGCACTTTCCTACACTGTATACTCTTCTTTAGCAAAGTGAAGAGTGAAACATACTGCTGCTGTTCTGGTTGAACTCATCTGTATTAGTTTCACTAAACAAATCTCTTCACTTACTTCTGTATGCACTAGAGCAAAAAGGTTTTTTCATGTTGTTTTTCTTTCTTTAGAAGTTGTGTATGTGGAATGTTTTACAAGTTATTTTTCCATGCCACTCCTGTAGGGATAGAAATAAGGGGTAATATTTTCAAAAGCGACTGACTGATTTAGGAACTGAACTTCCATTAACTTTCAATGAGTCTTAGGCGCTGACATGCCTAAATCACTTTTGAAAATGTGACTTGAGTACTGTTGGAAATTTTACCCAACAGCTGTAAAGCCTCAGTCCTGCAAAATCTTTAGCATATGCTTAATATCATGCACTGTGACAGCCCCATTCAAAAATACAATAGCAATAAATTATAGAAAAACTTCAAATGTTTATTTGCATTTAATTGTGCTAAAGTTTCTGTTTTGTTTACATTTCATTCTTATAGATCCATTTAAGTGTTTTCAGTTACTAAAGGTAAATTTCTCTCTCCTATTTTATCAAAAGAACTGCTCTGTCGTGTTCTGAAGTGCAAAGCTTTGTTTCAATTCGTATACTGAGTGCTTAAAATCCACTAGACCCCAGCACGTATTACGTAAACCCCACTGTCTTTCTCCTAAATGGGAGATGATGGTGCTTGGAACTAGAGCTGGTCCAGAATTTTCAAAATTCCAATGAAACGTTTTGCAAAATATCTGTGAAATCTTCCACGCAACATTCCCTTGGTTTTTGACCAACCTATAGAATGGCTGAAATTTTTCAAATATTTGAAATTTCAATGATTCTTTTCCCCCTGGAAATTTGTATGGATTTTTGTCCAGTTCTACTCAACACCCTGCGGCAGATATTTGGCACCTCTCAGAATCAGGCATTAAATGCAAAATGTTGTTTATTAGATTCTCATTAATTTTTTTACTAGATCAGACTTGAACAAATACAAGATCTTCTCAAACTTGCTTGTTCATTTACATCAAAAATCCACATTGTTGCCAATATTTTTCTTTTAAAGACCTCTCCGCTCAAACATGGAGAATCCTATGACTCACCCATGTTGCCTAAACATCTTGCAAGATATTACAGTAATTTTACACAGCATTTTAGCAGTTAGAGACAGAAGACTTTGATTCCTCTAGTCCATCTTCCCTCGAAGGCAGACTTGTTCTCCTTCCTATACTTTGAAGCATGAGATTCAGTTTACTGTAGTTTGGGTGTTCTTTTCTTGCACTTGTGGACTTGCTGAAATGGTAGCGTGGGTAAATGCTTTCTGATATTTCCGCAGTTGAAATTTAGATTCTGTTTTATCTACAACAGACCTAGTTTGAGCCAGTGATGCTGTCCCGAGAGAGCTGTGTTGTGTGCTCACCACTGCTGCTCATGGTCCAGAACTCAACTCAGGGCTTGTCTACACAGAGCAGCAATGTGCAGTATGTGGAGTATTATTTCTAAAGTGCACTCCAATGCTGAACATTAACTAGTCTGTGCAGACCCTGCTGGTGTGCATGAAAAGTTCCCTGTTGAGCTTTTATATAGTACTGAAACAATACTACATTAAAGCACATTAGGGAACCTTTAGTGCGCATCGGCAGGGTCTGTATGGACCAATTAATGTGCATCATGCTAGTGCACTTTAGAAATCACACCCCCATAGGGTGTGTTATCCCACCATATAAACAAGACCTTAGTTTCAGTTTCCACCTTGTTAGTCCAATCTGTGATGTCAGCAAGAGCTGTGGATATCCTGCTTTGTGTGCAACCTGGTTGAGACTGGCCCTACTACCAATGACAGTGAGCCTGGCAAAAATCAGTGTGGTACCAAATGCACTATATTCAACATATGCTGTTTCAGCCAATTTGGAGTGTCCTGGTTGAAGCTTTGTAGATACTTGAAGTTATATAGGAGCTCAGTCATCTAGAATTTGTAGAAAACAAGTAGCCAAATGGGTTGAAAACTTGTTACAAGAGAATGTGATCTTTGGCTCAAACAGTGTGCGAAGTTTCAGGCCAGAGTGATTTATTTGATTTAAAAAAAAATTGTATGGGCAAGTAGAAACAACAAATAAGGGTTTATAATGGAAGTGCTGACAGAAGTTTTTAGCATTGTAAATGGTGTTGCTACTATGCCTAAGAACATTCCTAGAAAGTTATTTATTATGCAAGAAGCTTTGTTGCAAAGGAGTTTGGAACAGATACTTTTAGAAGGAAATATTTAATAGATATATATAATTCTTATTGAAGAAACACTGTTGAATTGAGAACCTATTGAAGGGCCCAATTCTGTCATCAGACACTTAGGTTCAATCGAGATTTGCATCTGTGTATTTGAGGGCAGAATTAGGCTTTATATGAATTACACTGATGCTGTAATAGCTCTGTTCAAAGCAAACAGAGCTTCGAAAACCCTAAAGGAGATAAAAATATTATAATTTAACTAGTGCATTCACTGTATGCTAAAACCAGATATGCAGAATTCACAATCTGGAACAATTTTTATTTTTGCCACTTAGAAATCATTTGGCTTTCTGACTAATAGGGATAACAAAGAAAAGCAAAACTTGTTTTTAGATGAATTTGTGAATTTGTGAATTTCAGATAACTGAAAAACACTTTGATATGAGGTGTAATGTAGCATCTGATTAGTATAAAAATAATTATTTTTAAATATGGGTGTAATAATAATACCTAGTTTTTCTATAGTGCTTTTCATCAGTATATCTCGAAGCACTTTACAATTTTTAAATGTCATATCTCTGAATATTCTTCTTGAAGTCACTGTAAATGTGAGGACTGCAAGAATTAGACTAAAGATTTTTACTATACAATTGGCTGTGCATGTGTGTTGGCAGCCCCAGTTACTGGGCTAACTGGATCTCTGACCTCACATGGTCTCTTTGAGTGCATCCCCCCTCTGGTACTGGGCTTCAAGTTGTCACCTCTTTTGGGGTGGACTTCTCAGACTAGCCCTGTGCTGCATTCCCCTGTGATCAACTGTGATTACCTCAGCAGGCCTGACTTATCTTCAGTGCCTGTGCTTCTGCTCCCTTCAAGAGCAACTACAATGGTAATCAGTGACCAGACAGCCTTCTTAAAGCAAAATATTATTTATTTAGAATGCAAACATTATAGAGAAAACAGACCTTAAAACAACAAACCAATCTCTGTGCCTGCCTTGGTCTAGGTCTTCACACACCTTCTGCAGATCCTCTCTCTATGTCTATGTCAATATGTCCCCCTGGAGAGCTCCTGACAATTGATTCCCTCCTTCTCCTCCTGAGAGGGCTTTTTAATTGTTTAGTGTCTAGCCCAAAGGGACACAGCTATTTTGCCAGCCTGGGAGTCTTTGCTTGTAATTGCTCCCCAGCATTGGTTGAGAGGTTTGCTTATCTATATCTGTTGTGCATCAGGTTATGTTGCACTGCTGCAGTGCTAATATGGAGTGAAAGCCCTAGCACTAAAGCTGCAATGGTGCAATTAGTCCCCTCAGTGCAGTCCCCCAAGTGTGTTGTTGAATAACAGCTTACTTTCAGAAATAATGCAACCCAATGGGTTTTATCAGTGTTATATGAATGTAACATGGACTTGCAGGTACTAGAAACATTCAACTCCAATCTACATGTAAAAAATTCAATATTCTGAAAAAGTTAAAAGGTAAGTGATGAGATTACCACTATTCTTGTTGTGTGTGAGGAACCTATAAAGCTATAGGTAGGGCCCTACCAAATTCTTGTTCTGTTTTAGTCAATTTCAGGGCCATAGGATTTGAATATTGGTTAATTTCACAATTTCAAATGTTTTTCATCTGAAATTTCACAGTGTTGTAACCCTGGGGGTCCTGACCCAAAATAATGTTGCAGAGGGAGTGGGGGTTGCAAACCTGTTGAACATTTCTGTGCAGTAGGGAAGTGAGTCTGATCTCCGTGCTGCTGGGAGCACCCCAGTCCAACCAGGACTAGCAGCTAGGCGCCTGCACTCCCAGCAGCATGGGGGAGATAAGATTTCACAGGCAAGGGCCAATTTCATGGTCAATGACGTGTTTTTCACAGCTGTGAAATTGGTAGGGCCCTACTTATAGGGAAAAGGGGAAGAGATAGAGTCCTTGGTGATCAACAGAGGATGTGGCAAGTGGGTGCAGTAAGCTCCTCATTAGATATTAGAGAGGGAAGTGAATGGAGTCCTGGACTCTTTAGGAGATGGGACTTGGTTTATTTGGCACTTCTGGAAAGTGGGCAGGCTAGTATCTGGTTTTAATAAAGCTAGTTTGCTCGTCTTAATTTTTTCAGCCTTCCCAATGCTGAATTTGCTAGGTAGTGGTTTCTTACTCAAACACTAGTAAGTGTGGATTCTGCTAGTTGATATTACAAATGGGTGACTAGACTTTAGTGATTGCCAAACATTGGTGCATGATTGTATCTGATTCAATGTGCCTAAAGTTAAAAAAAGAGGTAGGAAACGGTTTACTGAAAGGAATGGTAATGAAAACAGATCACTCTTCTAAAGTAATGCCTTTGTTGAGAGTTGGTAAGTAGCAAGATAGAACAGATCCATTTTAATTTCAAAACATGTAGAAAATTTGTTTCTTGGGATTCTTCAAGATTTAATGTACCATTGCATGAAATGATCAACTAAAATGGAAAGGCAGAGTATGGGTTTTTGTGAGCCTGTAATTGAAGTGTTTTCAATGTCACCAGCATTGTCATCAGAACATACTTACAATTTAAGTCCCTGTCCCAGGCCTTCTAGCAGATCTTCAACATTAATTTCCTTCAGGAACAGGGTTCTGCAAACAAGAGAGAAGGTGAAAAAGGCAAAGACCAATGGGTGATTAGGCCACTTAAAAGCAATTAAAAGGCCAAAACTTGAACTTGATAAAGTTAAAACTATCTTTTATGCTAACACCATCACCTTCAATTGATCACAAAATGGCCAGTCAAAGAAATCATTCAAGCATATCACGCGGGATATACTTTTCTGGTCAGGACTCAGATTTACACTCAAACGTCCTGTACCAGATGCTGTAAGTGAATAGAGGGAAAAGTTTAATGAATCATCATTGATGTTAACGTAATACATTTTACTGAAAATAAAAAAGGACCAACTAATGGCTACAGGCCTGGCATCCACATAGGGTTAAAATAAGTTCCTATCTAATGGTATGGATTCTATGTGCAAAAAGAAAAATTCAGCCAAATACAGACAAAAACATGACAAGGAAGATGTTTTCTGGATGACAACAAATGATGGGGGAACTTTCGAACTGCAATCATCTTAAATTTCTGATGTCTGGCTATTCAGCAAGTGACCTAATCCTGAATAACAAGGCCCCAAATTGCTGATGTTCCAGGATTCTTCCGCATGCACCAACTGGCTTATGATTAGTTGATTGGAAAAAGGAGGAATGATACCCCAACTTCTCAATGACACTTGGTGGAACTTTCGGGTTGAATCTTTTTATCCACATAATATAAATATTTTGAAAGTTACACTGGGAATGAGGAAAACTTTGATCAGAACATGGCACGAAACTTACACAACAACGGCTTCCTGAGAAAGATGCAGCATTTACACAAGGATTTGACAGATTACAGGCTGACATGATTTTCATAGTCTGTGTGGAACTCTAGGTTGATCTAATTAATGTCCATGGACTGGAACCACACAGAAACAAGCTTTTTTAAATAGCAATTCAGAGCATTTACGCAGCCTTTCTGTTACTTACCCAACATGACTGATACCAAATGAGATGCCCATAGGTTGTTTAGAACAGGTAGAAGAGTCAGAAGTGTTTCTCTTTATTTCTTAACATTCAGAAATAAAGATCCAGATTTCTAAAAAATCAAAAGCCAAAAAAATTTGCAGTACCATTTAATGTTTTAAGATACGTACTGCAGCTTAAAAAAAATATGATGCCCTAGTCTAAAGGAACACTGAATACATAAAAATAAACTTTCTTCTTAAGGACAATGCATCATGGTACTGCTCTTTAAACTGTGTTTGAAAAATAAATTATTGACTGATGACACAGTTGTTGGATTGTGTGTTGTATCACTATAGTAATTATGATTCTTATTTTATAAAATTTAAAATGGGCCAGATAGTGTTCTGAACTATACTCTTAATTTCTAAGAAGAGTTCACCTTGTGTACAACTAGATAATGGTTGATGATAATACATACATTTAATACAGTGGGATTACAGAATGTGAATAGCAAGAAATAACTTTCAGTCTCTAGGCTATGTGTTCTCAGTGTCTGTTATCTTCATGCTTCACAGCCAGTGTAATAACTTGCTGCGTGAACCCAAGAAAACAGGACATTGCAACATGAGATGAAAAAAATCCATGAGTGAATGTTTCAAATAAAAAAGGATGTGACTAGAGCTGAACAGAAAGTGCATGGTTTATGGGTCTTCCCCTCTCCTTCTTGTGGAAAACATCAACTTTCTGGTGAAAAATCAAAAAAATATTTTCGGTTTGGAAATGATGCCTCATGCCCCAATTCTTCTTCATGAGGCAGGCTCCTGGGCTGGACTCTATCACCTATGATGGCCAGGGACCCCCATGATGCACCACAGAGGCACAGCAAGCGGGGAGAACACCATTCTGTTTTGGTGACTCTACTATTTGGATTAGGAGCTGACCCTCCCACCCTTCTGGCAGCACCTATTGTCTTCATACAGAAGTTTTCTTCTCCCATCCGGGCACTTAATGCTGCCAGCTGCTCCTGTCTGATCCTTTCCCCTACCTCTCATTCAATCCCTACAAACACACATACAACCTTTCAAAACCACCTTCCCCTCTTCCCCACAGATTGTCTTTGTCTTTCTCCACTTCCTCTGCACAAATGTTTGTCCTTTATTTTATGAAGACACATACAATGTACGGTTTAAATGCAGGATGACAGGAACACAAAAAACAATGGGATGCCCCAACTAAGTGGCTCTTCATCTGGTTCAAGTGTTTTTAAACTTGCCCTGAATTGTTTGAACGTGTTGGCCTGAACTCTTGTTTTCACGTCTGGATGCCATATTGTGCACTAACTTCTAGTACACTTTGTAGGAAGTATTTACCGTGTATTCTTGTTTGTTTCTTTTAGGAATTGGCAAGAATGTAATGCAGCTAGACTGATATAACTCATAATTTTTGAGTTCAGCAGATAATTGATCCACCATTGAAGAAGGTGAAATTCCTCAGGAATTTTTATGCTATCAAAAATCCATGTTTCCTACAGAAGGAACCATTGTAAGCATCTGAGTAAATAATTCAGATCTTTAAGAATTAATATGCTTTCCAAAATATGCATTCATTCACAACTCCAAAAGCCTGTGTGTTCTTAAAAACTAATATGTATCCCTAAATGCATTAGTTGCTCTCAGGTTTCTAAAACTTAAAAATTCAGAACTTTATTATTTATAATTTGTTTGAGATGATAAACACAATTCAGTAGCCATTGTGTTAACCACAACCTTAAGACCCCCCCGCGCAACGACAGCACTATTTAAGTTTGTAGGTTTGTAGTAGAACTTTACATTCCCATGCTTAGTGTAAAGTCTGATCCTCCTGTTCCAGTCCAGTTATTTTGGGCCAGTTCCAAATCTTGTGTACGTTGGTACATGCCACTGTAAGGCACTGTATTTGTACATTAAAGAAGGGGTTATTAAACTGCTGCTGCACAATTTACCTTGTATCTATGGATGTTCCATTAACATGACTGGAGAGTCTATAAGATACAGTGCTGAAACTTGCATCAGTGAAGAGGATGAAGACCCTTTTCCATTTACTCTACATTTTCTTGCTTTTTCTAGCCAATTGGTAGCTTTTATATCTTTTTCAAAAGACATTGGAGAAAACTATTCCTTAGAGCCACAGTAGTAAGTCAAGCCCAGAGAAGCTTAGCGGCCCGGCATAAAAAGGTTTCTTCCAGAGTTACTGGGCTTCTTCACTCTGCAGTCTTCCAAACACTCCAAACACCCCAGTACCTTCTCTTTTTCCCCCTGCCAAGATATTTTCCACAGCTCAGCATTCTGGGACTTCACACTGGCCATTTCATCCCAAGATGTGGTCATGAGTCAGTGCCAAACTGCTAGAGGCAAATAACACGAAAGAAAGGAAAAAGTAAACTCTTTCTATAATCTACTGTGTATTTTAAAATTATTCTTTACAGCAAATTCACCTTAGCTTTCTTAACAAGGAACGCTTACTTCATGGGATCCTGCCCAAGATTACATTATAACTAATGCTGTACGGCAATTCAGACCAGTAACCACAAATACCATTAGTCATACCTAGGCTTGAAAGAATTAGATTTTTATCAATAAATGTTGATAAATGTCAATTTTACCATGCGCCCACAAACTGACAAAAAGTATTTCCATTGATAATCAAATTTACAGATAGGTGTAATAGCGTGGCCATGGGTTGGAGAGCCTGGGGCTATGCTAGCTCTGATTACAGGATGAGCCATACCTGGGTTGAATTAGGATAAAAACTGCAGGAACTTGCAGGAAAGGAGAGGAAGCCTAGGAAGCTGCAGCTGTGTCTGTAGATACAAAGAGGAGCAGGGAAAAGCTGAAGAAGTACAGAGGAGTGGAAGAAAGCTCTCCAGTCAGGAAGGGCCTGCCCAAGCATGGAAGGGACTATATGGGTATGTCTGTAGTGTAATTAAAGACCCGTGGCTGGCCCGTGTCAGGTGACTTGGTCTGGGTCTGTAAAAATGGCAGTGTAGATGTCTGGGCTTGGACTGGAACCCGAGTCTTGGGACCCTGCAAGGAGGGAGGGTCCCAGACCCCTAACATCTGCACCGCACTAAAGCAGCCCCATAACCTGAGCCCCTTGAGCCTGAGTTAGCTGACACGGGCCAGCTGCGAGTGTTTAGTTACAATGCAGACATACCCTATAAAGGCCAACTGGGATGAAAACTCTGTGAGTTTGTGTTTTGTTATTTTGGATTAACCAGGAGAGAGAGACTGTAGGGTTGAGGCCTAGAGGGCCAGAATGTACTGGAGGATTCATTAAATTGGACCCCAAAGGGGGTTTGTTGGAACTATCTTTTTAATGGCAAGAGTTCTTAAAAGGGCCCTGAATCAGGGAGAAACAGAGCAGGGCAATGCCAAGGCACCCTGGACCAGGAGAGGGTGTGCAGAAGTTAGCTACAGGCTATTACATTAGGCAGAGTAAGCAAAGTGCTGCTTGAGAGCTTACTGGAGTTGAATTTAAGGCTATTTACATTGTATGTGTTGACATATGATATTGACAATTTGTGTTTTAACAATGAGAAAGCTTTAATTTTTTTAATCTATGTGTCTCCTGTCATTAAATAGTTGTCTGACACCCCTCTCCCCCCATGATTTCTCACAACAATGACAATTTAAATTAATACAAATTTGAAAAAAAAAATGCTTAAAAATAAGAATGGACATTTTCTGTCAAAATTATATAAAAATTGAGTTCTGCCAAGTCTAGTTATACCATACTACAGAAAGTTATACCATGAATGGCTCTGAATTGCATTAAACCCACTAATATGTACTTCTCTTAGCTAGCATGCTATGAGGTATAAGGCATTTGAATGCAGTGTTTTTTGTTTTTTGTTTGTTTTAAACTGGAAATGTGAAAATTATAACTATACAAGGTTAGCTGTAAATATTCAGATCAACGTTTATTACTATGAAAAGTGTTACTTTGAATTTAGCAATTGGTGGAATTGACATTCTCTCCAGATATAGTGTAATCCTGTTTATTTCTTCTGGCAGTAGGTTTTGTTTTCCTTAATGTGATTCTTAAAGTGACTAATGCTGAAATGGCTAATGTGGACTTAGATAAATAGGCAGGTGAAGTAAGAGTGCAATAACATATTGGTTCCTGTCTGCTTTTTCATGAAAGGATTCCCTGTGGTGAACTTCTTTGATTGTGAACCTTCTTGAAATATAGATAGTGGATAGTGACCAAGATCTTTTATCTTACACTGCCTATCATTTACATTTCTCAATTGCCATTTGAGAAGTGTTGCATTTTCCGGCTACACATTTGTACTTTGTAGATTTATAACTGCTTGTCACAGCTTGTAAAATCTTTGTGCAAATGAAGTCTGAATGCCAATATGGTGCCAGTAATTTTCCCATTATCCCAGTGGGCCAATATGCTGCCTGATACATTATAATTGTAACAAGGAAGCTGAGGGTAAAGTAAGATGTTTATATTGTATCTGCATAGCAAGGCAAAAAAAAAAAATAATGGAATGCCATTTCTGCTTATTCTACTGTAGATATATTTCAGCATTGCCTGGTGGGCAAGAGAAGCAAGCTCTCCCGCTCCCTCCAAAAGAAAATCTCCTAAATTGACTCAAATGGAGGCTTTTCATCTATCTTTTATGAAAATTTTCAAAAATATGCCTCATTCAGTGACTTTACTGCTGTAAATAAAGAAAACTAGATGTAGTTTAGAAGATTAGGAAATCTGTGACCTTATCTATTTGATGCAACTTGGGTAAAGCTTATGCAACTGTACTTAGGCATTATACAGCACAAGTGGCCTCAGATCCATGCATGGATCTCCTATTAAAGTCAATGTGTGTTTTAGCAAGAACTGTGCTTGAAATGTGAATTTAAGTCTCCAGGCTCTGTCTACGTTACAGTTTATATTGGCATAATGTATGTTGTTCAGGGGTGTCAATAATGCACCCCTCCACCCCCGAGCGACATAAGTTACACCGACGTAAGCGCTACGTCAGTGGGAGAGTTTTTGCTGCCATAGCTCCCACTGCTCGCAGAGGTGGTTTTATTATGCCAACAGGAGAGCTCTCTCCTGTCGGCATAGAGCGTTTTTACCAGATGCTCTGCAGCGCTGCTGCATGTGTAGGCAAGCCCACTTGAGCACACAGTATTGCTGCGTTACCATGTGTGTGGTTTTGGGAGCATGTTTTCAGTCCAATAGAGCTTGACATTTCCAAAGCAATGTTCTAGCTATGCATATTTAGCTCTTTTGTGAAATTAAATTATAATACAACTGCTTATCGTTGTAGATCTCTTTGTGATAAATCAGGGAAAATAATCAAATAGGTTTCCACAGTCTGACTTCATATAAAGCATGGCCAGTGTAACTTTCCTTATATGGGAGGTCAAAGCAGTCATTTGCAGTGTATTGCACTACTTGGCTACTTAAGGAGCAATCCAGTTTAATACAATCTAATCTAATCCAATCTAAAACTGGTCAGTAAATGGTAATTTCTGTTTCACTTACAAGGTTACTGATTTCTACAGTTCATTTACAGAAAATCAATGCAGCCCAAGATTTGAAGGGACTCCATTTGTTGAATATTTGTTATTTTAGAATTCAAAGTAAAATGCATGAGCTGGAAAATATCATATAAATGCGATATAGTAGGGCAGACTTTTTTCACTCAGGAATTCAAACTTTTATGATTCCCACAGCCACATAATTTACTTCTCTTGTGTATTCCAGAATAGAAATTGCTTTTGTTATCCAACTGTGATGGGGTGGGGCAGGCCAAAAGAGCATCTTAATATTTTTTTCAGTGGTGAGTCTCTCCCTCTCTGTTCCCCTGAAATTGATGCCCCTTTTCCAACAAAATGCTGGGGGTGGAGAAGGAGGCAGATTCAATATTTCATCTTAAAGGATATTTTTGTGGCAAGTCATGAGTGTCTGAAATCAGGGAATTATAATGAATAATCTCCTGAAACATAACTAAACTGAAGCTAGAAGTCTGTTCTACTTCTAAAAATAAACTATATTTTCCAATTTCTGCATAGTTTGCAAATTCTGCTCTTTTTAAACTAATCATTGGAGGAAGGAATGTTGCTTACTGTATTAATTAACAAATTACTGCTGCAGGACTTAGTTTGAGATTTTTCTGTATTGTTTATGGAGTCCGGAGCAAGTTAAATTTGGAAGTTTCCTCACTTCAGGTTATGCATTGTAGCTGCCATATTTCTGGCTCCATAAATCACTTCAGAATCATGTTAGTTGGCTGTGTAGAAGGATTTCTGTTGAATGTAAGTGATGTTTTTCCTCCAATTTCTCCAGAGTTCAAATGTGCTGACAATGCACCATCCTCACTTCTGAGCTAGGGATGATTGGTTAAAAATGAATCAAATTATTTTTGTAACCCAGTGTTAGACCTGGTCTACACTACAGACTTTTGTCGACCAAAGTCAACTTTTTGCACCAAAGCACTTTTTGCACTGCAGTTCTCCCACCCGCCCTCGCGACCCAACTCCCCTGATTTTGCGACACAAAAAAACCACCTCAACAAGAGGCCTAAAGCTTTTTGCACCAAACTTTTAGCAACAGAGCGTCAGTGTAGACTAAACGCTTGGTTCTGACATTGTAAATGGTCTCCAGGAAGGGCCCCTCAATGCCCAACTTGACCACTCTGGCCATCAGTTTGAACTCCGCTGCCCTGCAGCCATCTGCCCCTCCCCCTTTAAAGTCTCAGGAATTTTTGAAATTCCACTTACTTTTTGGTCAGCATGGAGAGCTCACATCTCATCTTCCCAGCTGACCTAAAGGCCCAGGGAGTCAAACTGTTGCTCTGGTGCAGAGTCAAAGACCTGCCCCTTTTACAAGGAGCTGGAAGCCATCCTCAGCAGTGACCCCACTTCCACTGCCAAGAGACCCGTGGATACCTTCGCGGGCCCGGCAGCAGCGGACACTGGACTAAACCCCGATGAAGCAGTCATGGACGAGAAGGTTGAGTTGGAGGACCATGTGGAGCAGGGGACAAAGTAGTTTGCTGACATGGGGAGACAAGACCTCTTCTGAACCCCGGAGGCTTCGAACCATTCCCAACCCTCCAGCTCTGGCGTGCAGGATGCAGGAGAGGGGAGCTCTGATCAGTTATTTTTTTAGATGCTGTTGCTTAGTTACCTGTAAATTATAGCTGTCCTTTGTTTTGTTGCATTATATAGCAGGTTGAATGGATAGAATTGCACTAGAGTAGCTGTGTTTGCATGCACTTCCCGTTCCCCTGTTCAGTTAGGCCCTGCAGCGGAAGAATGTGTTAAAGCACACTGAGATTTCACAGGAATCCTCCAGAGAATTCTCTAGGAAACGTTCCTGGAGGTACTCGCCAATCTTCTGCCGGTGATTCCTTAGCAGAGCTGCTTTGTTTCTTCCCCCATTGTAGGAAACTTTCCTGTGACATACAGGCAAGCAGCATAGGGATCCGGTTTGAAGCTGCTCGCATGGAGGAGATGCACTCTAGCATCTCTGCTTACTCTCAGGAGTGAGGTATCTGCTTCTATGGCCCCCATCTGTGGAAAATAATGGCACAATTTGAAATTTTGTCCCTGTCTATCTGCATCAATACCCTAAACAACCACCCAGAACCTTTTCCCCCAGCGTGAGTGCCTCCTCCCCCTGGGCATAGCTCACCATGCCCTGTTTGATAATAGAGCTGTGCGCTTGCCAGGGGACAGAGAGAAAGAGATGTATTTTACAGTAATGCATCAGTGCTCTCACATGTTCTCACAATCATGCTTCATTCATAGTTTATTGTGCTTCTATAGATGTGCCCTTGAGAGAAACCCCTTCCACACCTGCCAAGTGCCTATGGATGATAAGAAAACGACCATGGAGAAACAAAGAGGAGATGTTCCAAGAATTCCTCCAGCCCTCTGAGGCGGAAAAAAAAGAAAAAAGGACACAGAAACACACTATGTTCGAAAATCAGAAAATTGATAGGCAAGAGAGAAGGGAAAACCAGGAGCAAGTGATAGCAGGTCACGAGCTCATGATAAAAGCCATGGAAGAGCAAACGGAGTTGCTAATGTCACTAATAATGCTGCAGACTGAATTCATGTATTCTCACCCCATCTTGCAGCCAGGACAGAACTGCTTTTCTTGCTCTCCCCAAACTCCACCCACACATTCCTACTAAACTCCCAGCCCATCTCGGTACCTTGTTCACTCCACCTCTTCAGACAGCTACCAGAATGATATCTGGACTTACATCCAGATGTCATAGCACGCACTGCCCCTCACAGCTTTCTTCCCTCCAGCCCTGCTTTTTGTGTGTGTTGTGAATTACTGTTATTTAATAAAGACATACTCTGTGAAGAATAAGCAATCTTTGTCTCTTGCACACAGTGGTTGCAGCTCACACTGATACACAGTGCAAGCGGGATAGCAATCATAGTATGTCACAGCACTGTTTACAAAGACACCTTATTGTTGCTCATTGTCAAAATGGCTTCTCAAGGCCTTCCTGATTTGAATGGCCCCCCATTGTGTCCCTCTAATAGCCCTAAGATCTGGTTGTTCATAGTCAGCTGGAAGGCGATCTGCCTCTGTGCTCCACCCTGGGGGGAACTTTTCACCCTTAGCTTCACAAGTATTACGGAGCATGCAGCAGATAGCTATATGGGAATATTTTCCACATTTAGGTCTAAGCTGCCATAAAGGCATCACCAGCAAGCTTTTAATCTGCCAAACACACATTCAACAGTCATTCAGCATGTGCTCAACCTGTTATTGAAGTGCTCCTTGCTGCTATCCAGGTTGTCCGTATAAGGCTTCATGAGCCATGCAGTAAGGGGTAGGTTGGGTCTCCCAGGATCACTATGGGCATTTCAACATACTTCACTGGAATTTTTTGGTCTGGAAAGAAAGCAACTTTGTGTACAGGCCAGTGTATCTGAAGATGCATGCATCGTGAACCTTCCCTGACCAACAAACGTTGTCAGTGAAACACACATGATGATCCGCAAGCACCTGCAGTACAACAGAGAAGTACCCCTTTCTATTGACGTACTCCATCGCAAGCTGGTCTGTGGCCAAAATTGGGATGTGTGTGCCATCTATCACCATGCCTCAGTTAGGGAATCCCATCGCTGCGAAGCCATCCACTATTTCACACACATTTACAAGACTCTCAGTCCTTCAGAGCAGAATGCGATTAATGGCTTTGAACACTTGCGATAACACAGCTCCAATAGTGAGTGGGTTTCCCAACTTCAAATGGATTAGTGACTGATCGGTAGCAGTTTAGATTTGCCAGCTTCCACAAGGCAATTGCCACGTGCTTCTCCACTGAGAGGGCAGCTCTCATTCTGGTGTCCTTGCGCTGCAGAGCATGGGCAATCTCCGTACAGAGTTCCATGAAGGTGGCTTTGAGCTTTCAAAGTTCTGCAGCCACTGCTCGTCATTCCAGATGTGCATAACTATGTGATCCCACCACTCAGTGCTTGTTTCATGCACCCAAAAGTGGCGGTGCACCGTGTGCGGATGCTCCATGAATGCAAGCAATAATTTGTTGTTGTTTGTTTGCATGGCACACAACAGGTCAGGCGCCTCGTATTCCTGTTCCAATTGGGAGCTCATGATATTCTGCATGACCAGCTGCGATGTGTTCAGAATACTGACAACAATATTGGAGAGCAGTGCAGAATCCATCCTTTCAGATAGAGATGGGAAGTGCTCAGAAAACTGGGGCCATTGAAAAATGCTGCGAAACATAGTCCGAAACCCATAGAATGATGGGACGGAAATGAAGGCATCATGGGACATTGATCTTCTTCGCCTTCCCACAACTGCTAGTGGCACAAGGTGGTGAGTTGCACAGTGGGATAGCTGCCCACAGTTCACTGCTCTCACTGTTGATGCTAAAGCACCAACTGTGGGCATGCTTCGGTGACACGAGTGCCGTGTGGACAGGCACAAGCATAATTACAGCGCTTCTTGATCATTGCTGTAACTTGAGTCAACAACACTTTCTAGACAACGCCTTACTCTGTGTGGCTGTCTGCTTCCTTCTAGTAACTGTTCCAAACTTAGCTTAAGGCCAGAAGCAAACTAATAAATATCTAATGGAGCTGTGTCTTTTAGCTCAGGCAGCAGAGGCTCATACTTATATATCCAGATGTTCTGGGTTTGATTCTTGCTGCAGACAACCAACCCATCATCGTTGTATTACATTTTGTTGATGCTGTAGAATTTTATAATTCTGCAAAAACACAGGGCTAGATCATGGAACCCTTACTCTTGTAGACTTTAATAGGATTACTTCCCTGAGTAAATGCTCATCAATGTCAGGGGAAAATAGCTCACCTTCTATGATCTAGATTACATCTTGGAGTTTTACTGTGAGCTTTTCCCTGTTGCTGTCCAGAATCTGATCACATCTTGGTACAGAATCTTCCATTGTTACACAAAAATACTCCTCAAAATGGTACCTAGCTGTAAGAAAATAGGGTTTTTTTAAAAATTTAAATTAAAAAAATGACTTGGGTAGCTTTCTGTTAGAATATCTTCTTGACAGCTAATGTCTTTCTAGGTGTGAGAGTGGTACCTCCGAGTACTTTGGATATTAGGTCCATTCACCTACTCTCTGTGGTCCCATCTATTGTAAAACTTTACAGCACTTCTTTGAACAAAGATAGAAATTACAGATATGAAGAAACTAGAACATATTACAAGGAACAGCTGGTGCTCTTTGTTTCCTCTAACTATGCCAACTGTAGCGCTGCAAAAGGACAAGGCGAGGGCATGCAAGCAGTAGGGAAGCTGTTCCAGGAACAGCTGAACTTAATTGTGACTTCTTGACTTCGCTTTGTCTTCCTGAATGTTCAGGGAGCTAGTTAGCAAGCTGGAGGGGTAGCAGTAGAGTGCCCACTTCCAGGTTGCATGCTCAATCTACTGGGACGGATTTGGAAATGGGAGGGAATTGTATTTTTGGTGAAATTGGCCACCCTTTCCTAGACTCTGTTTTTCATTTTTGAATAATCTCTAGGCTATTTTATGGATTGTCAGGGGAGCCATCTTGAATTATCTCAAAGTCATCTCTGCATAAAGTAACTAAAAACTAGCATTTGCTCTGTCACTATAATCTTGGAAGGGAATTAAAAAGGAGAAAATACTGAGTTTGAAATAGATCCTGCAGTGGATAACAGCCACAGTGTACTAAAATGAGGGCACAGATGATCTCAGAAAGAACAGGGCATGGTTTAAGAATTTATTAATTTTAAGAAGTGTGCCTTAAACTAACAGAAAATATGTGTGCACCAATATAACGGGAAATGTATTCAATGAGTGTTAAGATAAGATAATGATGTTGCCAGCTTTGAAAGGTATGGGTAGGGTTACATGCTATGTAAAGTGTGGGTTTGAGATACTTGTCCTGCCCTTGGACAATCTAACTTTATCCATCTGGCTCTTCAGGAAATGTTCTAATGTTCTTGTCCATGAATTGGCGTTCATCTTTTATTAGTGCTGGCTTCAAGTTTTTTTCCTTGCCATCTGTCCTTATTTCTGCTCGTGTTGACTAAATATGGTAAAAGTGTGAATTTAAAAAAAAAATTGTTGTGCACATAAATGAATGTAAATGAACTCACTCTAAGAAGGTGTTATGTGAAGGAGTGTATTTTTATCCGTCTTCTTTCCCCTTAGAAGAGTTGATTGTTTGTAAGTTTTATATAAATCATAAGGAGTCTTACATTGTCTCTCCAAAACTATTGCTTAGAAATATATAATACTTGTATTTTATTTGGGTTCTGAAAGTGCCTTAATATTAGTTTCTCTATCTGTAATTGGAGGTTAGGACACAGACAAGTTTAAGTGGTTTACTCAAGGTCACAGAGAAAGTCCATAGCAAAGGGGGTTAGATTTATGTTCCTGACTCATGGTACCCTCTTCTAACTAAGCCTTCCCAAGCCTTTTTCTCCAGAGCCAGACTGCCATATATTGGCTTGATTTTCTGAGATGCTGCACACCTGTAGTTTCCATTAATTTAGGTGGAAGCTGGGGATGTTGAAAACTTTTTTTGAAAATCAGGCCAGTGCAGGAATAAAGTCAGTCACATTTGGATTTTCATTGAAAACTCACTCTCAGAAGGTTAACCAATTAAAAACAATGTTGCCTAGTGAATAGAGCGGAGGCGAGGGAATCAATAGCAAAGTCAGGAATAGAATCCTAAGCTCCTGATTTGCTCTTGATGTTTGTTTTTCCCAGCCGTAAATGGAAATACTCGCCTGTGTGCAGCTTAATCATTGGTTTGTAAAGTACTCCAGATCATCAGCACTATTTAATTCCAAATATTGCTACTGCCCTACACCTAACATGTCGTTGCTGCTCACATAATTAAAATAATAGGGCTAAAGCTGAAATGGAAAATAATATTTTGTATCTTCATGGGAAAATGTTTTAGGAAGAGTATTCCAATCCATCTTGTTAGCCCAGTACGTCTGTTGAAAGGAAAAGCTGCCTAACTGTAGGTTCTGGTAGCATTTTGGGCTCTGGTTAATGACCACAGATGACATTGACTTCATAAAGTAATTGGAAACAAGTCCTGGAATATGAGTGCTCTTAAATTAAGAGAGCATAACTGATTGAGTGGGAGTGCACAAGTAATAATGATTGTAAATGGGCACAAGTCACTTTGTCTATGAATGAATGAGTGAACAGAGGATGCTGAGTATTAGTAAATATGAATAATTTATAATAATTTAAGGAGATACTGAGTGTTTCTGTATGATGAAATATGCATAAATCCAGTGAATGCGTGAATCATCTTATTTTGATTTGATAAGTAATGATTTTCTGCATTTCTGTTAATACAACAAAACCTGCTGAAGATTGGTGCTGAGACAAATATGTATCCTAGTCAGTATGAAGATGATGATAATATCTAGCCCTTAAACAGAACTGTTCATCCAGACCTCACAGAATTTACAAAGGAAGGTAAGTATCATTATTCACATTATACAAATAGGGAAACAAAGGCAGAAGGTCAGTGGCACAGCCAGAAATAGAACTTGCTGAGAGCCAACACGCAACCCACTGGACCATGTTACCTCTCTGGGAGAGCATGGGGGCTGACATGGAGAGAGAGAGCTTTGCAGGGAACAACTGGATATTACTGAGATTAACAAACTATTTTAAGCTCACCTGTTCTGTTTTGTTCCTCTGAGGCAGTGCTGATTGTCCTCTGGTGCTTTACAAGGATGTTTTTTGTTACATGGACAAACAGCATCATTAGGGAGAGCAGTTGTAGGCCTGTGTTCCAAGCCCAGTTTGAGCCCAAATCAGTTCCTTGTAATCAGTTCACACTCTTGAATGGGAACCAGTTCTCCTAGTTGAAGCAGGGATGCTGCAGCTTTCTGTCTCTATGAAAAGGAATATAGTCATTCTCCCAGTCTCCTCATTTCAAACCCTCAGAAGAAGCCACATGCTGAAACATGCCCTCCTGGTGTATATCAGCTCTTCTCAGTAATGTATATAAATAGTTGTTTAAAAAAAAAAAGAATTCCCCCTCCTGGCCAGATGAAACCTGAACATATTTTAAATGGAAAAATACTGATTTGACTTCTCACCTGAAAAGAGCCAATAGATTTTTTTTTTAAACATTATTTCACCTGGATTTTTTAACCTGATTTCATGAAACAAACAATACTGTAGTTATCAGCAGTATGGTTAGATTGTTAATTTCCAGCCTTCATATCTTATCTTTAGGATTCTTTTTTCCCTATCTTAAACTCTGGAGTTAGCAGTTGAACACTTTCTCAAGGGAATGCAGCTAATGGGGGGTGAATTTCAGAAGAAATGAGCGCTCCAGAAATGAATTTACAAGAGGTTATCGTGTTGTGGTGAACAAGTAAGATTTATTTTTTAAAAAACCCTCGCTTTATTTTTAAAAAAATCTCCCAATCATCATTATTTCAAGTTACACATGGGACACAAGTAAGTTTGAAGCTACCCTGTATGTGTGATTATTTTAAATGGTAGGACATATTGGGGAGAGGCAGAGTAGGAGAGAGCGAGAGCAACCTAACACCCAGAATGGGAAAAACACACAATTATGTTAAATATAGGTTATTTAAATTGACTGTTTCTTCAGGGATTGCTTAATCTTTTGTAGGCTGAGTTATTTTAGATGACGGGGTAAAATTTTCAAGAGTATCTAAGTGACTTCGGAGCTTGAGTCTCATTATTAAATGAAATTCAGACATTTAGGCGCTTATGTCTCATTGAAATTCAGTGGGACCTAGACTGCCAAGAACTGAACTCACAATTGAAAATGGGACTCTAGTTGCTAAATCGCTTAGTCAGTCTCGAAAATTTTTCCTGAGGTCCTACATTTTTTGTAAGACCTGTCTTCTCTGTGTGACTGTTTAATCCCATATTTTCAAAAGTGTGCATCTGAAAGTTGAGTATATGGGTTTGTGCACACCTCTGGTGTTCTGCACACTCAGATTGGGTTTGTACATGAATAGCAAGGTATTCAACTTGCACCCATGTGACAGGCATTGTACATAAGGGAAATGTGCTCTCTCTCAGGGAATGTCTACATGGCAGCAGACATTGATGCAGTAGCATCAATTGAGTGAGTTTGTGTAGACCCGCTCAGTCGATGGGAGAGTGCTCTCTTGTCAGCTTAGTATCTCACGTCGACCCAGCGTGGCAGTGTAGACCAGGTCTTAGTAACTGGGGCTTAAAGACCTCTCAACAATTTCCACAAGATCAAAGTTTCACTTGGGTTTCCTTGGTTAAACTGTCCCCATGCCACAAGACTAGTCTGTCTGATTTCTACCCTCTACCAAAGAGGTGACGAGTTTGACGTGCCAGGTTTTATATGAATGTAAAACGGAATTATTTTGTGAGTGTTTTTTCAGAACAATGGAGTTCATTTTGCATCTGTCTCTCTTGTTTTACATTTTACTTGCTCTCTGATGTTCTGTTGAAGTTATAAGGGAGTAAGTGAGGAAGCCTTACAAATGATGAGCAAATGAGTCAGGGAATCGAATACAATTACTGAAATGGCAGCATATATGCAGTGTGCTTTTCCTTTTATACATTTAGCTTAATCTGTTTATAGATGTTGCAGTTTATCAATCGCTCACCATAATTGTTGTTTCTGTATTGGATTTTGAGTTTCATATTGACTATCTTTGCTAATGTATTGTAAAGAAATCCAGCTGCTTCTGGTAAAGGACAGGGATTCCAATGCTTTAAATACTGTGGTTGGTCTATTTATGCACTTTAACTACTTCCTGAATGAGCCTACATCACTCTGTTTGGCAAGCCAACAATGATCAAACGAGGTGTAATATCTGAGAAGTTGATGTTTCATTTATCTATACTCTCTGCATGCAGGCTATTATATAAAGAAACTGTTATGTTTTGTTTTGTTTCGGAGGGTTTTCTGTCCCTGTGAGAAAAGCACAGAAAGGTTTTCCTGTAGCTGCATTTGAACACATTTGTTCTTGCTATATAGTGCTTGTTCCAACAGTAATTTCAACATTTGGATTTTTCACACACAGTCATAAAGGTCACAGTAGATCTTTAGTAATTTTTTTGCATAACCATATCCTGAAACTAGTGCTTCTGAGCCAAAGAGGGCTATCCTGCAAATCCCATCTCTGTTGAATGAATCTGCAAACATCCACAATGGCTATTGTCAGACTTACTGGGTGAAATGTGCCTGGTCTCGTTGAATCCACCCCCATCTGAGATTTCAGGTTGCCAGTGGAATCACTTAATTCTCCTGCTCTGAGACCAGGGCGTTGGGGTGCCATCCCCTGTGTATGACCAGGTCTGATTTAGGCTCAGACCCTGCCATTCTGTTTCCTCTTGAAGCAATGACAGTGGTAACTAGGGAGCAAATTACTTCCTTGAAGTAAAGTATTTAAAGCAAAATAATTTAAGAAAAACACAAGAAAACAGTCTACATGCTTGTGTGTCTTTCCCTATGCCTTCCCATTCCTGGATCTGAGGAGAGACACTGCATTTTGACTCCCTCTGCAGAGTCTCCATGTGTCATGCTGTTCCCTCGACAGCTTCTGACAATTACCCCCACTCTGCTTCTCCCAAGAAGGGCTTTTTAACTGTTTTAATGTTGTTTTCATCTTCAGAGTCTGAGTTTTTTGCAAAACAAGACTTGCAGCTTGTTGACAACAGGATACAGGATCCTTGAAGCAAACGGTTTTCCCCATTGTCTCCCAAGTGTGAGCTTGAGACTGCTTGCATAGCTCTATTATGGTGCTTTCCTTTCCTGTTTGTTCTTCCCATAGCCCCTAATTAATATAGAACCATATGTTGCTACAGGACATTCTAATACCTGATCCCACCACAATTACACATAACTTTACCTCACTGACCAGGTCACTTGCATTATTCATACCAATATTGCATATCAGTGTTCTTAGATTAATACATAGCAGCTCTCATCTGTCATGGCTGTAATGAACCATATTTGGCGATCTAGACAACACACAATTGATTCTGTGGATTCCGCTCTTGGCAATATCTCTGGTTCTATAGTTAAAAGAACAGTCCTCTTTTTCTGAGGGAGAAGCCTCAGGATCACCATAGGGTTAGCATATTGCTTGATTTACTTTCTCTCACTCTGTGTTACACTTACACTCACACCCCTGTTTAGCACTGAATTTTCTTGTTTTTGTAAAGCCGGCAAGGGCGGTTGAGAATTTGGAGGTCTCTAGCTTGAGCGAGTTCACTGGTGAAACTTGGAGAGCTTGTGAATTTCATGTTTTACAGTTAACAAAGTTGCCATAAGCTCCTTATCAGGAGCTAAGCAGCTTGATGCATTTACAAGTTCCATCATCCTTTGCTCCAACCTGTTAAGCTTCTTGACCTTACAATCTCCTTCTCTTTCAGTAGCTGATCTTCTAAATTCCTGTATTGAGATAGCTGCACTGTTAACCATTGTTCATGCACATTATGGTGCAGGTAGAGAAGGCTGCCTTGCTCAGCCATGACAAGAATTTAAAAGTAAATCAATCAATCAGTCTTACATATATTTGATCAGATTGAGATTGAGAGTTTGGCCACCAGGACTCTGGCAATCCATCCTCCCATATGGTCTTTTACAGGTCAGCTGTAAACTAGGATGACCTGTGAGTGTGGAGCGCTGCACCCTAGTTCCATAAGTTTTGAAGGTAGACAAGGAACACTGGCCCTTCATCATGCCCAAGTAGATATGTCACAGCCTCAGACCTCCAGGAGGTAATATTTGGTTAAGGACATAAGCAATTAGAATTTTTTGCTTAGATTCCAATTCAGGCCCAAATTCAAGATGAAGAGTGTAATCAGGCATGCACGCTGAGCCAGTCACTACTTGGGAGAGTCCCATGGTTGTCATGATGGATGTGAACTATGAACTGATCCAGAGGATTTGTCACATCCACTAAGTTCTTTCAGCCTTGGTGCCTCTAGTACCACCATGGTGAGGCGCTTCATCTGTTCACACGGGGACCGCATTTCAGAAGATGGTAGCTACAACCAAAGTAAGCCCACTTTGGGACTTACATTTAGAGTGAATGTGCTACATCCTATCCAGAATTCAGATTTGGGTGCACCTAGCACAGCCTCTTCACCCCTCTCCTGATCTCCTTCAGGTTTATGCTGTTCTGAATATGTGGCTGGAACCAACTGTGCCCTCCCTCCCCAAAATTGTCTAGCAGTATCATTCACTCAGGTTTTGGCAATGCATGCAAGACGGGGGGTCTCATTCCAAATTAAATGATGGACAGTTTAAACTTTAACTACTGATTTGTGCATTTGACAGCAGAAACCTAAGTCTGACCAGCAGGCAAAATCATTGGAATTGAAATAAAATATCTTTAATGTGGTTTACTCTGGGCAAATGATTCCTTCCTGCTTCCCTTCCCCTGCTTGCTACCATCTGGATCAGGGAGTCCCAGCTTCCATAACTGAATTCCTTTCCCTCCTACTCCCAGAAATCCCCACCCCTGCATCATTCCACTTTCTGAGTTGCCTTAAGGTGTTTTTGGAGTTGGAATATGGACCTGCTGAGAAGGCACACTGAGCCAAAAGGGGTTAAAAGGCAATAGTGGGCTCACGCAATACTGCCCTTCAGACCTGCCAAACATGCTGCAATTGGAGGAGCGGGTTAAAGGAAGCTCAGGCAAAGGGTAACAGACAGGGTGCGGGAGAGAGGAATCCTTCCCCAGGAAGCCAGACAGAAGAGTGAGCCTGCGACCACAGAGTGGGTAAGGCCATCAGGCAGAGCCTTCTCCATCCACAACCCTCTTCAAGAACTCATAGGGCCCTACTCATTTGGAATCTTTTGTTGTAAGGTGATTGATAGTTTGGACTATGGAGGGCTTTATAGATAGGAAGTAACCCTTACACTCAATACAGAGAGAACCTGCCAGTGGCACTTTCCACAGAGCCTTGGGCTGGGATCCGGTGGAAAGGGAGGGCCTGGGTTTCCTCTATCACACCCTCTTAAAAGACCAGACCCAGATGTTGGGGGTGGGGGGAAAGCTGAAGATCTGTCACTTAAGGTCAGGAACATCTCTACTGCCTGACTGAGAGTCAAGGGGCTAGAAGTCAAGTGTGCTAACCACTGGGCCTCCTGGCCCTCTAAGCCTTGTGTCACAGGCCATCTAAGCAGCTTCTGCACTCTTTTGTTCCCCAACATGATGCCTTCCAGTCTCCCTATAAATGTCTTAACAAATTAAAACTAAAGACAATCAATCTGCCATTCACCCTGCCTCCTTAAACCTTTAATGCAATTTCCCAAATCTCTTCCAAACTTCTTAGGTCCCAGACCTACTTAGGTACTAAGTCCTTCCCCGGCCCTAAACTATATTAAGTGATGTGTCCTATAAGATTAACTAAGGTAGTAATTAACACGTCGGCATGAGTTGATTTGAGTATAATCTTAGCTATGGAGTAATATTACTTTGGGGATCCCAACTGCAGAGTACTTAATCTTACTTGCACAAAAGGGATGCATTGCTAATAACATGCAGATATTATATGCATATGTAAAAATAAAATGTGAATTATAAATGGATTTTACTTATGAAATATCATTTGAGTTAAATTAATATATAAGAAAAAACATTAATTAATACTATTTCTGTCTCAGTCTGGACTGAGATGCTGTTTTCTCCTTTCTCTTTTACTGGCAGCTGAAGTAGCAGGGAATTATTTTTAGCACTATTTGTCCTGGTTGTCATCCTGGACACAGCAGCTTTCCATCTTACTCATCGCCAAAGTCCATTGCAATTGCCATATTGGATCAAATCAGGGTCCTTTCTCCAACAGTGATCAGTACCGACTGTTTCAAAGAAAGGTGCAAGAAACCTAGCAATAGGCACTATTGGGATAACCTGCCCCCAAGGAAAGATTATTCCTTACCCCCTGTAGTTAAAGGTTGGCTATGGCATGAAGCATGAGGGTTTATATTTCTTCCAACTCTCCTGTTTATTTTTCATGTGTTTAGTATTATGACTCTGGGTATGCTTGTTGTTCATATTATTGTCCAAACTCGTCTAAATCCTGCTAAAATCCTGACTTCAGTGATACATTGTTGTAGTGAGTTCCACAGGCTAGCTATGCATTGTGTAGGGGAAAAACCCTTCTTCTATGGTTTTAAATTTTCTTCTTTTCCGTTTCACAGAATGCCTCTTTATTCTGTATTATGAAAGGGAGTGAATTGAAGGACCCAGTCTTCCTTCTGTATACCTTTATGTTATGTCCTCCTATTGCTTCCTTTCTAAGGTAAACAGTTCCAGTCCTTTCAGTCATTCTTCATATGGCAGTTTCTCCATGTCTCAGGTTCCTCTGACTCCCAAGAAAAAAACACCATTTGGAATAAATGCCCAGGAGGGTGCTATGACTACCGATAGCAGTCTTGTCTTTTTGCATTCTTCTGTTGTCTAAGTACATACACCAGTGGTTCTTAACCTTTCCAAACTACTGTACCCCTGAAGCCTGAGTCCCACCCCCACGGGGCTGAGGCATGTAACTTAGTTTCATGGTGCCCCTGTGGCTCCAGGCAATTGCCTTTCTTGCCACCCCCAATACCAGATCTGCACTTGCGACCCCTCTAAACCCCCAGGTTAAGAAACACTGACATACACTCTTACAGAATGACTTGGATCTGTGGGGCAGGCATTGGAAATCTCCATTAGAACCAGACTCCTCAAGTTCCTGCTCTCCACATTCATTGCGGGTGGGGAATTGCTGTTGGAGTCCTTGTTAGATATGCAAGAAAATATGCAAGACAAAGCCTTGATAGCCTTGAAAGAATTAAGGCAATCCTTTCTATACCCCAGACGTTTTATAGTAATCATGTGTCCATGTTTGGTGCCTGCATTATTAGGCTGCCTGCCAACTCAGGCAAGCAACACTGCATTGGCTTACACTAGTTTTTCATTTTTAAATATTTAATTATGTCTTTTATTATGGCTAGGTATGCTGTGGATCCCTCTTCTCCTTTATCCCTCCTACTATGTGAGAGCTGTAATGGTATTCCAAATACTTCAGCAATTTCAGTGCCTTTCATCTCCAAATACCAGGTGTCTGCCTATTCAGATCGGTTAGACAATTTAAAATCACTTCTCCTGACCAAGAAGAATGAAGACAATCTAAAAACGTATCTTGCTTGCTGACAAAGACCCTGTTTCTTGTGATAATGACTGAAAGATGTAATGCAGAAGGTCTCTGTTATTTTGGTAGGTACATTGAAAAAGTGTTAAAGATTCCTACTTCTAAGTCAGACAGTGGGGGCACAGAATGATAAAACTTTTCTCATGGTGTATGTTCTGCCATGTAATCTCTTATTTCACAGACTTGGTCTAACACCAGTGTTAAATATTTAGGTCCACCTATATTAGGGAAAATATATTAAGAAATCCAGCTTATAAAGCTCCTGTATGGTAGGCTTGACTGTGGTTACAGATGATGCCAAATCATCTTGCTCATAAAGGGAAATATGTCTGTTTTGGGCCTTGAGCTTGATAGGGTATTTCATGGTGACAGAATATATAAGTATTGCATAGAATTTAAAAGTTGATATAAAATTAAGATGTGATCCTCTGGCCCTTTGTTTGCTATGGAAGCCTGACTGGCCACAGGCTTACCTGCCTCTATCTCCCCTCTTCCCGATAGGGCAAGAGTCTTTTGACCTAAAGATAAATATTTTTCAGCCTGAGTGCTTCAAAGAAAAGAATGTAGCAGACCCTGCTCCTTAGCTTAACATGCACTTGCTAAAACAAACCATTTCTGCATGTAGTCAGCTAAAGTAGCAATGGGTGCTTGTCCAGGGTTTTTTTGTTATTGCTTTTTACAGAATTGTGGAACCAATTTGAGTATCATTTCTCAACAGATTTTCCAGCATTTTGCACTTCCTAAAGCCTCATTCTCAAGCCTGCCGTGAAAAATATCTATATAGATCTACCGTAGGGATATGGGTGGAGGTCAGCACTGATCAACGATAAAAGGTTACACCTCAAGAAATATTTTTCAGCAGTGAGGAATTAACCGTGGGATCCCTCTTCGCTCCTTTCTTACTGTGCTTACCAGTAACAAATGTGAAAAAGCAATCAGGAAAGAGGGAGCATTGGGAATGAGAAGACGGGAGTTGGGGGCGAGGAGGAAGCGAAGGTGAATACCAGCAAGGGATCGGGCAATTATTCTGTTTAAAAATCACATGAATCTGTGATGAGCCTCCTCTACAGTAACCATGAAACAGTCTATTTCTGTTATATGGCGTGCTGGAATGTTCCGCTAATTGACTGAACATCTGTAACTGCTTTAGAATATTCTCAAATGGGTATTAGTCTGCCTGCTAGCTCAGTTTAAATGTCTTTCCCGTTATAGATTCATTTTGGGGTTTTACTCCTCTGCCATTTTAATTGCATTTAGCAGAAACTGAGAATTCAAGTTCTTGGGCAAGATAGATAGTTTCCTGTCCTTTTTTCAATCTTATTCATTAAAAAAGGGCAATTTTATTTCTCTATTTTATTTTAAATGGAGGAGAGCAAAATCTCTCTTTATAACTTAACATTTGAAATTTCACAGTCATCAGTAGAATAAGCCCTCTTGGTGCTTTGTAAAAAGAAAAAAAAAACAGTTGAAATTTTGACTCAGATCCACATTGGAGAAATCATTTCAACATCTCTTTCCATTCTCATCAGCATTCTGTATTATAGAAAATTATCTGCCTATGTACAGCTCTTGATTGAGTAAGATAATCAGAGAGAGGCAGGGGTGAATTAAGGGTAACTGGGTCTTCATCTACTGGTACTCAGTTCAACCCTAAAACTGATAGGTTTCTAAGGCTGACAGATCTTGCCTCCTAGCTAGCTTTCTCCCCAGACTATGACTGTATTAAAATGAAATGAAAATAATATAGCTGCAGACTTTCTACAAAGTAATATTAGTCCTACTGTCTCCCTTGTTCTTTGTCATCTTCACTTTTCTCTTCCTCTCCTATGCATTTTCTTCCAATATATACAATACTGACGTAATGTTTCTTCTCCTTAGTGACTCTCTTTTAGTCTATATTTCCTGTGTTTAATTCTTTTTTAAATAATCCTGAAAATATATGTATCGAGTGTAATGCACTGTTTAGTGCATGGCTTCTCTCTGTGTCTGATCCACAGACAATCGGTTTGCTACAGATTCTGGGTGCAGGACATACATAGTCCTTCATTTCAGATTGTGGAGTCTCTTGCTGTTAGCCCTGCAGGTCCCTAGTGGAAACCAGATAATGCTTGTTATCTTAACGCCATTCTTATTGCCATTCTCTTCAAGCATTAGAGGCTGGTAACATGGATCTGTTCCTATGAACAGGGGACTTGGCTTGCAGAGGAGCTCTCTAAGCTGCCCAAGTACTGAGCAGATGTGACTAAGGCTTTGTCTACACTAGTACATTTGCTGGCAAAACTTTTGTTGGTCAGGGGTGTGAAAAAATCATCCCCCTGATCAACATAAGTTTCACTGACAAAAGTGCTGGTGTGGACAGTGCTATGGCAGCAGGAGACATTCTCCCGCCAACATAGTTACCGCTGCTCGTTGTGGGTGGTTTGATTATGCTGGCAGAAGAACTTTCTCCTGCTGAAATAGAGTGGCTACAGGAGACCTCACAGTGGCACAGATGCAGTGGTATAGCTGTGCTGGTGCAAGGTCTGTAGTGTAGACATAGCCTAGGTGAATCTTGGTGCAGAGGTTTGATTGAGATCATTTAAAACATCAGAAATACATTCCCACTACTTCTTGTGACATCCTCCTCCACCCAAAGTACTATATGTGTAAATCGTATTGAGAACAAAAAGGAGCTCTACTCAGAACCAAAGGTGTGGGGTAGTACTTTATAATGCTTCTAGAGAATGTGATAGTGCACTGAAAACGAACAAGAAACAAATAACACCGTGCTTGTTCGACAGCTGTTTGTTTTATGCCTGAAATAGCAAAAAATGCCTGCTTAGCTGCAGAACAAGTAAAGTGCCTTTGTATGCCTGCTGTCCTCATCTTTTGCCTGTGTAAGCATCAGGCACAAAACAAGGTGGCTGAAGTACTTGAATGTGATGGGGTGTGTACCCCACATCAGCCTCATAAGGTTAGTGAGGGCCTGAGAGGCCATTTACATTACCTGCTGTCACTTAAGAGAATGTGGGCCAGGGTTTATGGAGAGTGAAGCCCAGCTGGGGGAGGGCTTGGCCAGCACTATAAAGCCAGGAGGCTGAAAGCAGAAGGGAGCTACAGGTGAAGGAGTCTGCAGTCACTCCTTGGGACAAGGGAGGATGTCAGGGATCAGAGAGATAGTAAGCTCTGGGATTCTGTCCTGGAATAACGAGTCTAACAAGAGGTTAGGAGGAAATGAGATAGCCATGGGGAGTAGAGTAGGCTTCTGTGTAAACTCAGACCCAGGCAAGGGAAGAGAGAGGCTAAATGGGAAGGAACCCAGGAGGACAGGGACTGAGTGGATCTGGATTGCTGGTTATAGTGTCCCTGGAACCTGGAGTAGTGGATGGGCTGTGGTTCCCTTACCAGCCACTGGGAAAGTGGCACTGGACCTAGACTTGGAACCGCCAGACAGCTTGTTCAGTGGGATTTTAACTGAGGTGGGAGTCTATTTAATGACCTGGCTGGAGGGATGAGTTGTGAAAACAGTGTGCATTGGGGCAGGGGGGTTCACAGCATGAGTAAACGGATGGCAGAAGGGGTGAGAGCTAATTCCCAGACCTAGCCACAAGGAGTGCACTTGCAATGGGTGGATCTCTTCACACTGAGCAGGATCTGTTTCATGTCTGCCTGCTTGTAGAATATGTCTTCCACCTGTGCTTTTGCATCAAGGCTGTATATGGGGAAAATAATAAAGAGGGCACGTGCATGTGCCACAGTTTCTGTGTAACCCTGGTGGAAGAAACAGTCTCCTTTCTCTGCTTTATTTACACCAATTGGTGTAGCTCACTAATGTGCCCATGATACATTCAGGCTCAGCTGGATTTAGGTAGGTCATGGTCTTTGGTATTGATGAAAGAGGAAGAGAAATAGACGCATAATGGAGAAGCCCTGAAACCATCTTTTAAACTTATGTAGTGTCTGTATCAAAGATGATGAAGGGGTCTGTGACTATTGCATTCATTAGATATCATAGTTGCTTTCAACCGCAATGATCCTCTGCTCATCTCATCCTTGCTCCCCTTGTTGCTTTGTATCCCACACCTCAGTCTGTCACACCCAGTAACTTCTGGGCAAACAACTCAGTTGGTTCCCCAAACGCTGCCTGACCTTGGCCAAAGAATTCAGCACTAACATTATGCCCTCTCCCACACCCTGGGAGTGCTGTACGATAGTAATGTGCCTCCTCTGTGGCATAACTGCAGATATGTTGCAATTTCATGACAGAGGAAACAAGGTTTCTCTTGGGATTTGAGTAATGTTTTGGGGATTGGATTCCTTGCCATAAAAAGGGAGATGGGAAAGAAAGTGAAGTGATGGGGGAGGAAAGTGGGGAGGGGGAAAGTAGTAGAAAGAAGTGTCCATGCTGAAAGCAACCTCCTGGTTAATGGGATCTGCCGAATAATCTTTCTTTCTCACACCCAGCCTCCTAGGTAATAAAGGTAGCATCACCTCTTTCATACAGTGGACCATATTACATAATTCAGATTATTATTACAACTTTTTTCTTGGATTTTACAAAATACTTTAACAGTTATCCTCTGTAATGATTCCCCTCTGATTTACCTGTAAGGAGGGAGTCAACTTAGTACATAAATCAGCAAACAGAATTCTGAACTATAACACAGGAAAAACTATCCCTTTTTGTATGATTAAATTGGTAAGAAAGGTCTGTATTAAAGTGTATTAAATCTTTTAAAATGTGTCGTCTGGAGGCCTTTCCCATTTAAAAGCAGTCAAGTCCAAATGGTCACGGTGAGCCTTGAGGGCCCTTAATGGCATTCTGACTGGAGAGGTGTAATTGAAGCCTAAGCACTTGTGTGCTTTCATCCTCAAATTATTGTTACGAAATTGGGACTATTTTTTTTTCCATTGGAGGAAAAGGAACAAGTGTGAAATAATTGCTTTTACCAGAAAATGATAGTTTTTTTAGGTAAATGATTAATACAACGTTTGGTGAGCTGTTTCAATTAGCCAGAGAAGATGTATTCATGCACTGAAGTTTTCTTGACCGTATTATTTGAATTATGACATGCTTGTCATGTGTAATAATATGAGCTTCCCATGGAAGAACATCACATTGCTCCCAACATTAGTATTAGTGTGTAGGGGAGGATCTTTCTGCAAGTATAAGCGTGTGTTTAATATACACTATCAGTTTCTTGTCATTATCAGGTTATTAAATAAAATGTTATATTTTTTTAATATTTAACGTAATCAGCCTGAAATTAATCAAATCTTTTCATCCAAAAAATGTGCTGATCACTTTATAATTTTGCAAGTACTGACTGACAGACCGTAAAATGCAAAAAATCACCACATATGCTACAGTATATGTTTTCTTCTAAATTAAACTTGGGTTGCTTTATAGCTTTCATGTTGAGCATCCCAGCAAAATCCTTATGCAATTACAAAGAAGAGAACAGTGTCCTATGTCTCCCTGTTTTTTCTTTAAAGGGGCAAAAATAGAAAAATTTGTCAGCAATCATTTTGTCTTTTATAGTACATAGAGAACCCAATTTGAAGATGGTGTAAATCAGTGTAGTCTCCATTGGCTTAAATGGAACTACATGAGTTTACACCACCTGCAGATCTAGCCCACCGTGAGTATTTAACCAATTTTGCTGGTGATGTAGGCCAGAGTAAAGTGTCTTTGACATAAGTCTGGAATGTGTATAGACAGCATAGATGACCCACACATTTTTCTTCCACCCCTCATCATCTTGTATGTTATGTACCTTATCAAAGCTATTTTAATAGAATTATGTGAGCGTCATTGAGTTTTTGTTGTTTGGTTCTATTTTTCCTGTGTCTCCACTTCTGATGCCAGGTGCTTAGCTATCATGGGTCAACTCCTCAGCTGGTGTAAGTCAGTGGAGTTTCCTTCTCTTTGATGGATCAATGCTGACTTGCACCTGCTGAGGCTCTGGCCCCATGCACCTATCTGCTTGCAGGGCTCTGAAGAGAGAAAAAATATAACTAATATATTTCTCAGAACTCTCATAAAACAGCTCTTTTATACATGGTAGAGTGACTACAAAATCTCAATCCAGTGTTTGAAATTATTATTCTATCAGAAATTGAGGTTTCTTGGTTTTCTGATGATATAAATCTCCTGTTTTTAGCCTAAATGGGCTTCCAGTTATTAGAATTTAACGCTCTCATAGGTCCAAGACTGAATATTACTGTTTTGGATCTTAGGCCAATGTAATTTTAGGAAGAAATTCTACTTCTTTGGGGGACAGTGAGGAGACAGATTGGGATAATTCTGTTAAAAACTCCTATTTGAACTAGGTGGTATTATGGAATTAATGAAAATATAGCCCCTTTCCAAATTATGATGAGGACTGAGCTGCTGACAAATTGCTTTAGGTAACCCTCTGAGCCAGGTCAGTAAAAACCTAATTAGCTTTCTAAGGGATCGTCAGCCAGGGGAAGACAGACACCTTGAGGGAAGTGGATCTTAATTCATGCTGGGACAAGAAAAGATATACAAATTAACTTCATTCCAGCCAAAGAATATCAAAGGGAGATTATGTATGCAATGGAAAATTATGCATTTTGATTTGGCAACTCTGCACAATAAAAGCAATTTTTGAAATGATAGATTACAGGAGATAGGAACCCAAACTGTTTGCCCTGGGAAACAAATAAAATACTATAAATATAAAATAAAATAAAATACTGTTTGCAGTTGGTCAGAGAAGAGTCTGTAAGTAATTAAAGCGAACACCTTACTCCCAAAATGTTAATCCAAAGCATGCTTGAATGGCCACATCAGTGTAACCTGAACAGCATAATTGACAGACTTCCATCCTACTTTCAGAGATGAAAGCTCACTGACATCACAGGCTGACACTTCAAGTCTGTGGTTCTGAAGGTTAGCAAGGATTCTGGCAGGCTGAAAGAGAGAAGGCTAAAAGTACGAGCATCATATTTACTGTTTTATTTCTGTAACTTCAGGTAAGAGAGCTGTCTGGGATTATGCTGCATAGGTTAACTGTGATTTCATAGTTGATCTTCTGATTTTTCTAATAACCTTGGTTTTATTTAGCATACTTTTTGGGTCTTAGCATGTTTCTGGGATATTCATTTTATTCTGTCCTCAAGAAGATTAAAAAAAAAAGAAGAAGAAAAGACCTCTGGTGATGGTACCTGTGCTGTGGCACTTAGTCAAAGGTAATCCCTCATAGGTGTTATCAAAAGGTTGTGTGAAACTGGTAAATTGCATGGGGAATGCCCGAGGAGCAGGAGTAATGGGAATAGAGGACTGACAGTAACTGAGGATATATTTGTTGGCAAGCAGTTCTTTTGAAAAAAATAAGGCACTTTGAGGCTGGTCTGGGGTCTGGAATGTCAGTAGTAATCCCAGAGGAGAGGGTTTAGTGGGCAAGAGCTTGGTTATGTGGTCAAAAGGGCACGATGATTTGAGTTCATCATTTGGCTCTGTAACTTCACATAGATATTACCAAACAAGTGTGTGTGTGTGTGATGTATACAATGAATTCAACACGTGTATTGGGTGTACAGCATGTGTTTTTGGGATCCTATTTAATGAAGGATGTGTTACCCAAAGAGGTGTTGAAGTTGTGTATGTGTGTGTGTGTCTAAATTTATTACTGTTATAAAGTAATTTTGGGAAATAGCCCTAGAACTATGTTCCTATATGCTCTATAATTATCTTTAAAAGAAAAGCTTTTAACTGATCTAGTAAATGTGATTCTCCAACACCACAGTTCAGTAACTATGACACATCAATGTAAGAGGATCTTACTTTTTCAATAGCAGAGTTAGTCTACCAGTTCTTTTTTTGGGTGGGGAGGGGAGGTTGGGGAGGGAGGGAAGGGCAGGAAGGAAGGTCTCAAATATTATTGCATAGTCGTAAAGACTTCTAGTGAATCCACCTACTGAGATCTATTATAGGAGTGGGTGGGTGAGGTTCTGTGGTCTGCAATGTGCAGAAGATAAGACTAGGTGATCGTATCCCTTCTGGCCTTAAAATCTGTGAGTCTGATTGTTTGAATGATTCCTGAGAATTTGTCATTGCCATCTTGTCTTTCTTACCTTGAGTTCATTTTGATGTTGGGAATCAAAAAACCCTCCTGCCTTCATGCCCTTTGGGGAGAAGGCGGAGAGGAAAGAGACAGACCCTGTCACTTAGAGGAAAGTGCATTGACAGCAAACCAAAGGACCCTGTGTTTTAGTAGTCTCAGATCTTCCACTGACTGCTGTTTATGTTAAATACTCTTCACAACCCTTATAACCAAGGCTTTGCACTCCTGCATTAAACAACTGTCATTCACCCATTTTGCAAGTAAGATAACTGAGAGCTTGCACAAGGTCACCCCACGGAGAGCTGAAAATAGAACCCAGGTGTCCACCATGAGAAGTCTTGTCCACTCTGTCACACGGCCTTTAAGAAGAATCATGCTAAATTAGGTGCTTGTCTGTAGCCCACACTAACACAGTGTGACTCTTGTCTCTAGAGGCTAGGGAACATAGAGAGTTTTATGATTCCATCATGCTAGCAGACTAGTCCTTTAGCTCAAGTGGCAGAGGCTCTTTTGATTTTGATGATTTTGCATCCAAAGTTCCTAGTCTGATCCCTGCAGATGACCCATGGTGGGAAGATGTTGCATTTGCCTATGTTGTGTCCACATTCTGCTCCCAGAGAATCAGGAATCCTGATGTCCAACATTCCTTTGCTGTCTCTCAAATAGTTGTGTAGTCCACTATCAAAGTGTGCGTTGCATCTCTTTGTATGGGCTGGTGCATGTAGGGTAACATCATTAGAGCTGTGTGAATAACTGATTTTTCAGTTCACTGGCAAGTCTGAAAAATTAAGACAAATTTTATTTTAGGTTGAATTCAGCATTTCGTTTTGGTTCTTTTTGGTCGATTTTGACCTTTTTTTAAATGGTTTTGATTTTTAATAAAACTAAAGGAAATTTTAAAACAAAAAGTTGTTTTGAACAGAAAAATCGAAAGGTTTGTTTAAAAATGTCAAAACAAAACATTTTTTAAATTTTTTTCCAGACTTTGTTTTGATTGAACAACAACAACAAAATCTGGTGACAGCAACATGAATTTACATAACATTTTGTGTTACTGAATCTGCATTTTTCTCTGAAAAAACCTTTGGCTGAAAAACTTTGCCCAATTCTCAACAGAAAGCTTTCCCCCCCGCTGGTTAGAAAAATCAGAAAACAGAATAAAAAAACATGATTTAATCTCTTTAAAAATACTTTTTTTGGACCAATTTCATGATTATTTTTTTGGTGCCCAACTTATGATTTTGAGGTTGGCTATAATGTAGTTTAGGCCTGGATATTTTGTTGTACTGGTTTGGCTTGTCCAGCTGTGGCTAATTTCCCCTTTCTGTAATCAGAGTAACAAAATAGGTGTGAGACTGCCTACTAAATTATTTTGCATAAAGCACAGCATTTCTAAGTATTATTTGTGAGAAATTCTGAGCTTTCCTTTGAATAGAACAAGGAGGCTTTTCCTTGCTAAGTAAAACAGTTTCTAACACTGCCATGTGCAACATGACTTTTCTCCTGTAGAAAGAAAGAAAGAAAGATACTGTTTCAGATTTTCATGTTAATGTACTTTTCTTTTTCCCTGATGACCCTGAGGTAATTTTGGCAGCCCAGGAGGGAAGAGAGTAGGGTGACTAGATAGCAAGTGTGAAAAATCAGGACCAGGGGTGGAATAGATGCCTATATAAGAAAAAACCCTGAATGTTGGGATTGTCCCTGTAAAATCAGGATATCTGGTCACCCTAGAAGAGAGCATTTTTACTTTGAAAAGAGGAAGTGAGCTTGATTCTGATTGTGATTCAGGATACCTGTTATATAGATCCAAGGCAGTAAACATTGTAATGGGCCATTGGCATCCTACCATTTGATAATAGTCCCTAAAAGCGGCATGGGTACAACTTGGATTCCCTCCTGTTTCAAAAGCACAGGTACTTTTACTTGAGCTCAACAGGAAACATCTTCTCTGCCATCTGTGCAACTGGGTGAGCTGCAGCAGCCCTCGCAAATAACTTACTTGATGTGTGTGGTGTTTTCTTTTTGTCGATTTTCCGTTAGTAGAGTTTGATTTTTATTCAGACTTAGTTGGAACACTTTTTTTATATGAACATGTTTCATATTACTTTCCAGGAGCTATTTTCTATGACTGTCTTTGACTAATTATGTGTGTGTTATTCATGGCATGTAACTGGTTGCCTGTGTTTAACAGCCTCGTTTCTGTTGCCTGATTGGAAGTAGGAAAATCAAAGACTTTGAAGATGGCGAGGTGAAAGCTTCTAGCATGAACCTATGTGCAAACACCCTTTCTGTTATCAGCATTTGATACTTTTGGTTTCTGCAAAGACTTCCCTATGAATTTTGACTGAAAAAGAATAGAAAATGGTCATAAATGTAATGCAAGTAACATCCCAAGGTTTTTAACATTAAACTAATGTTACTGCAGATAAAAAATATTAACCTAGACCTAATTAGCAATCTGAGGTCTGTTACACGCCAGCTGAGCAGCCCCAAAGCATCTGTAACTTAGCTTTCAACTGCTAGAAAATAACCCATCTTGTCTTATTTGTTACAATAGTTCTGCTCAAAACAATTGTTTTACATGTGTGGTGGATTTGCAACTGCCTGTAATACTTCATGAATATTATATATTCTAAGGAGATTTATTATAAGCATATTCTAGTGGCGTGCTGACTCTGCTGTAATGATGTTTGAGAAGCCCTTTCTGTTGAAAAGTCAATGCTTCTACACGTGCTACAATCAACACTTACTCAGATTGCCTTGAAATTTGCTATGTCGCAAGGGGGTTTGGAGAGGATTAGTAGTCCAAATTTGGGGACATTTGAGCAAGGGGTTACCTGTCCGCCTCCCATTGTCCCTTCCTGTGCGTGTGTACCTACATCTGGGTGGCCATGCCAGGATCTGGGCAGCTCTGCCGCTCTGGGGAGAGGGAATCTGAACCTCTCTCCCTGACTCCCTCATGTGACTTTGGACCTGGGGACCCCTATCCCTCTGGGTGTGTGTGGTCTGAGCTGTTTTCCTGAAAACCTCCTGTTTTCATGTGAGCTGGGATCTGGAGGGTTCTGCGACCCTTTTTGTCCCACTTTGTGTGTGCTGGGAGCTGGGTGGGGACCTTACTTCTTTAGCAGTTCTGAGCTCCTTTCCCTGCCCTCTCAAGTTAGCTAGCTTGGGGAAGTCATGCTCCTTTGTGTGAGGGACTGAGCATAGGCCTGCTGGGAGCCATGCACCAAGTACAGGTTGGTGAGACCAGTGTGATGAGTTGAGAACAGGCACTCTTGGTGCATATTGTTCACAAGCACTGTGAGTGGGAAGGAGGGATGAGAATGCACATTGAAATTAATGGAGCTGTTGGCAAGTTTCAGAGCTACTGTTTCACACTGTATTCATCTCCCTGAGATAGAATCATAGAAGTGTAGGGTTAGAAGGGACCTTGAGGACATCTAGTCCTGACCCCTGAACTGAGGCAGGACCAAGTAAACCTTGACCATCCCCGACAGGTCCTTGTCCAAAACCTCCAATTAAAAACCTCCAATGATGGAGATTCCACAATCTCCCTTGATAATATTTTCCAGTACTTAACCATCCTTATAGTTAGACAGCTTTGTCCTCATATCTAACCTAAATTTCCCTTGTTCCAGATTAAGCCCATTACTGCTTATCCTACCTTCAGTGGATGTTGAGAACAATTGATCACCATCCTTTTCATAACAACGTCTAACATATTTGAAGAGCTTTATCAGACCCCCCCCCCCGTCTCTTCTAAATATGCCCAAACTAAACATGCCCAGTTTCTTTAACTTTTCCTCACAGATCTGGTTTTCTAAATTGTTTATCATTTTTGTTGCTCTCCTCTATACTCTACCATTTGTCCACACCTTTCTTAAAGTGTGGTGCCCAGAACTGAACACACTACTCCAGCTGAGAACTCACCAGTGCTGAGTAGAGCAGGACAATTTAACTCCCATGTCTTATATACAAGACTTCTGTTAATACACCCTACTGTGATGATAGCCTTTTTTGTAACTGCCTCACATTGCTGGCACATACTCAGTTTGTGATCCAGTATAACCCCTAGATCCTTTTCAGTAGTACTACTGCCTAAAACAGATATTCCTCATTATGTCTTTACGCATTGTTTTTACTCCTTCATAAGTGTAGTACTTTGCACTTGTCTTTATTGAATTTCATCTTGTTGATTTCAGATCAATTCTCCAATTTGTCTAGGTCACTTTGAATTCTATCTAATCCTGTCCTCCAAAATGGTTGCTGCCCCTCCCAGCTTGGGATCATCCACAGATTTTATAAGCATGCTCTCCACTCCAAGTCATTATTGAAAATACTGAATAGAGTTGAACCAAGGACAGACCCTTGTGGGGCCCCACTAGATACTTCTTCCCATTTTGACAGCGAACAGTTGATAGCTACTCTTTGGGATGCTCTTATTAAGAACATCTGATTGAGAGGAATGAGCCACTTCACACCCCTCTATGCCTCCAATTCTGCAGATAAATGTAGAGTCCTTTCACTATATCCTTCCGAAAAAGTCCCCTTTTCTTGGATTATCCTGTGCTGGGTTCTAGATAGAGAAAAGCAGTTGCTGCTGTCTGTATTTTCACATAATATTATAGTGGAGTGAACTTACTGTTTCAATGCCAACTTTTCAAAGTGCCCTAAATCTGCATGCTTATTCAGTTTATCTTGAAATTTAGTAGACCTCCTGGGAGTTTGGGGTAGAATTAGTGATCCTAATATGAGGTCATTTTGAGCAAAGAGTTGCTACGATATAATCCTGCCCCCCTAAAAACCAGCATTTCATAAAGTTCACAGATTCTACCAATTTTTTATTATAAATAATAGTATTTTTGCACACACCTGAGGCTCAAACCTTGACTCTGATTGTCACCTGACAGTAGTCACCTGACACTTATTCCAGCTAGTGCATGACTCCAATACCCCATTGGGAAGCAATTTTGAAATCGCTATTAAAGAAGTTATGCTTTCAAGATTGGCCCATAGTGGGTTAATGCAATAGCAAAATTGTCAGGAAATGCACCCAGGAAGGGGTGGGTATATCCTGATATACAATTCTTTGCAGACATTACAGAAAATGCAAGAGCCGCTGATGCTCTGGCTTGACCACTGGGGGAGCTCACCAAACTGGTTTTAGGCAGCTGGTCCAAGTATGTAGGCTGAGAGAACTAATCTCTTTGGCTGGATTAAAGAGAGCTTCAGGGATAGGGGGGAGAGAGAGATTACTGGGGAATGGATAATCCTACCACCCACAAGAGGTTAGAGGCTTGGGGGAAGATAGGACTGCCTAAGACTTGGTAAGATAGATGTGCATATAGATCTTTTATTTTTTAAACCCTTTTTCTTCAATGTTTTATTTTATTTCTATTGTTAAGATCAAACAATACTTTGAGTTATGAGACAGTTTTGGTTCATTATCTTCACCGCTGGTCACGAGCTCTCAGAGAGAAAAAACTGCTGGTACTGAATCCAGTAAGAACTGTTGGGTTAAGCATGGTTGGTGTGCAGAGTGTACTGAAGCCTAGCACTCAGGCTAAGAATGGGAGAATCACAGGATTCTGCCCCAGGGAGATAGAGGTACAAGGTGTAACACTTGCAGGGGTGCACTCAGATGAGAGAAGGGGTCAGTAACCAGGACATCATGAATGGAGAGATTGTTACACAAAGAGGGTGGAAATTAATTATTCCTTCTATTGTGAGAGTGTGTACGGACCAAACGAGGATTAGAGCCTTCATTGTACTGGGTACTGTACAAGCAAATAACCTGCAGCCTGAGAGAGCTCACAGTCTAAGGTCTAGACAGTGCACAAGAGGTGAATAACAGATAAGGCAGGCGTGAGCCAAGTTAGCAGCAGGGACAGAGGAGTGTATATTAATCAGCCAATAACAAAGCAATAGGGTGAGAGAAGTTCTAATACAATTTAATTTTTAATTTTTACTGGTTCCTTATTTGAGGTTTTTGTTTTTAAATAAATCCAGTTTCCCTGGTGCAGAGCTCTCCTCTGATTTAAATTTTGATTAAGTCACTGCTAATGACAGCCAAAAGATGATGTTACTCCTGTTTTGTCCTTGCCATTTTTTGAAGTCTCTCTTTAGAATTCCCTCCACCCCTTTTTATGTTTACTGTTCAACTTCATCAAGATGATCTGTCTACAGCAAAGAGCCCTGCTGCGGTAGGCCGGCTGAATAAGCCACAGGCAACCCCACAACTGCTACCT
This sequence comes from Emydura macquarii macquarii, assembly GCF_026122565.2. NCBI lineage: Eukaryota > Metazoa > Chordata > Testudines > Chelidae > Emydura > Emydura macquarii. The sequence goes on along the minus strand of NW_027130208.1, from coordinate 10,800,449 downwards.
GCTAAGGCTGCTTGCTAATGAGAGAGTGTGATGTGACTGTGGAGTAAAGATCTAATGAGACCCCAAAGGAACCAAAGCTGCCAGCATTTCTTCCCCACAGCCCTCCCCCTCTTTTTTTTGAGTAAGCCATTATATTACCTAGTATGATGTTAGTGGTAACCTTCATTGTACTGTTTAGATTATAATTGGTTAATTGTTGTTGAGTCTGTGTGTTTGAGCTGTACAGGATCTATTTACATTTCTTGCAGTAGCAGATATGTGAGCTTTGTAATATTTCGTGATTCTTTTCAAAATCCTTCCACTTGTTTGTTTTCAAGTTTTTCCCATCTTCAACACCTTCAATGCCTTTAACTCCACATTTGCTTATTCATGGATGAATGTTGGTGCATGGAGTTGAAAATGTACATTATTTTCTTAAATGGACCCTTTTAGAGTTCACTTATATGTATCCATTTTATAATTGGGCAGCCTATCTATTCATTGGAAATAATGTGAGTGCAACCCCCCTCCCGCCCGAATACAAACAGGAAGAGATTGCTTACCTAGTTTTCATTAAAGGAAGACAGGATTAGGGGAAATCTTAGAAATGGAAAGAATAAGGATTGAAGAAATGTTAAAAGAACTAAGTGCACTGGACCCAGTTTGGGTCACTCCATTGTATGCCAGCTGAGAAAACCTGGCCCGTATGTATAACTTGGGTAAGCGATAACTGAGGATGATGGAATGGCAGGACTACAAATGTTTGTGTAAACCGTAAGGAAGGGAGAACAAGGAGTTATTTAGGGTGGTGCAAGGAGCTATAACAAATAGAAATTTCTTGATAAAATCAAGACATTGAAAATGTAGACTGAATAGCAGGGAAAATGCTGTAATAGTGAGATCTGTTATGCTGTGGAATATCCCACTGTGGGAGGGAATGGAGACTGCATCATCTAAAATACTTAACATTAGACAGGACAGAGAAGCAGGAAATATTGCATGAATAATTCCCCACTGGTGGGGTTGTGGGCTAGGTCTCTGCTTTTAATTGGTCTATGATCTGGAAGTGCTCTGTCATTTAAAAATGTGTTGCCTCCCCAAGATAGAGACTTGTTTCTCTTGCAAATGTCAGACTTAGATTATTGAAAGTTTAGGGAATGAAAGCTGGAAATAAAGGCAGAAATCTAGTTTTACATTTGTAAAATAAAGATCATACGGTTAATTCTTGTTGGTTTAATTAGCAAAGCTTTTCTTCTACAGGCCAGATCACTTTCTTTGCCCCCAGCCCTCTTGACCTGGTACTTTCAAAGGTGAGTTTAGCACCCTTGTCTCCTATTGACTTCAGTGGAAATATCCTGACTCTGAAGCTACACTTTTTGTATCAAGGCAAAATATTGTATAGATTATGCAAACTTTTCAAGTAAAGATGATACTCTAGTAATTAATTTAATGTACAAATGTACTAATACTTCTGCAGTAGTTTTTCTGTGTGGATTTTCCAAACTATTTTCCTTTTTTCCAGACTATAAAACTTTCTCTCTTCCTTTCTCAGGCACCCAGCATCTTTGTAGAGGACATTATTGTCTTTCCACCAATGGATGCATATGGTTGGATGCATCTGTTCACTTCCGCAGTGAACGAATGTGTTCCTTCCATACTGTTCTTAGCCTCTGCCAGTCTCAGAGTGTAGAACAAAGGTGAGAAAGGCAGAAACTTGGATCAACCATGTAGCAGTGTGTTGGTAGATTACTTGACTTCCAGACCATCACTGTAGACTTTCTTTCTTGGAAACCAAATATTGTGGGCAATTTTTTGCCAGTACTGGCGTGTAGTTCTTTTGTTTTTAAATTGCAAGTTGAAATTTTTTTAACCTGAAATAAGGAATTGAAATTGGGAGGGCTGGAGTGGGTGGGGGTGCAGCATGGAGAGAGAAATCTTTAAAAATATATATATATATTTATATATATAAATTTTGATTTATTCTAGCCAGAGAAACTTTCAGAACAATATCCTACCTAAAATAGGTATCTACTACTTCAAATTTCTGACAGACACCTGGCATTTGGTCATGGGGTCTCATTCTTGTATTGTCCTGGGTATATCATTTTATTGTTAGGGTGTGAATTCATCTCATAATTTATCAAGATGAGATTCTAATAATCTCTTCCTTTTGCAAAGACATGCTGACCTCTAGTGTCAGTCCCTCAATTTATTTTCTGTTTTGTGATTTGTGATCAATATAGAAAAATCAGTTCTTGTTCTGTATAGCTCTCTTGAGTTCCTGGAGTTTCTGATTAATTTAGACTCAGTGGACTCTACAAATTCCTCCAGCACAAAATGAAAATTTAACTTGAATTTGTCAGCCAGATCTGATGTATCAAATAAAAACCCAACTATGAGGAACTATTGAGTTTGTATTTGATCTTTTTTGCCACCCAGAGTCATATCTTGAGAGACTCTGAACTAAATTGCTTGATTCACCTTGAATCCCTCTTTGCGCTTTCTCTCAAGCATTTTAGTCTCTTTCTGTATTTCACATTATAGTCCTTTCAGAGTATACAAAATAATTAATAAATGAGGGACTTAGCTTTTGGACAGCTAATTTTAGAGAGAAGAATATCAGTCTTTCTGTTAAAAAACTGAAAAATGTATATGTGTATATTTCCATAGCACAACATTTTCAATAATTCTTTTTGCTCTTTGTTAGTGTCTTCAGAAAAATCCTTATAAACTCCTGAGGAGCTGCTTGTCTTCAAAATTACGAGAAATATGTAGTAATGGAATTAAACTTGGCTTTTCTGCGTGTGTAAAATAATTAATCAAACATTCTGAAATAGTTCCTTCCAAAAGGACACATTTTCATTTTCTCCTTCAAGAATTGTGTTCAAGTTATCATTCATCTCAAATCGACAATATTTCTAATCTTTGGAAGCTTTTCCAGTTCAAACCATGTTCTTGCTTTCTCCTACCCCATCTCATGTTGTAATGCTACTATTCTCCTTTTTCTTTAGGGTATTCCCAACCATATATTTACCTTTAAACTATTTTCCAAAATCATGAGAAATATTCTCACCTGATCTTAACCTGTTTATTTTGCACACAGTAGCAGTGGACTAAAAAAATATACTCCTATGCCCTTATGCCTGTGATGGTGTGAAAAATTAGTGTGTATCTATATCAAACTACAAACTCTGTTTGGTTTTGTTAGCAGCATTGGGTTGTAAGACTATCCTGTGCCTTCCCTCTTGTCCAAGAGGAAATAAAAAAGACTGGCATTCCAAGAGGGGTTCACAGCAGATGAATAATGCAGAGCCATCAAGGGTCACTAACAGGGAATGAGTTCACCCTGGCAGTTCAATAGGTATTCTAAAGAGGATGTCCCAGATTCAGGAAACCTGTTTTTCCAGTGTGGGCAGTAACCAAGCAATGGATCATCCAGTGGAAGAATCTTAATCATCTGAGGTTGGCTTGAAGGCTCACCGGGAGGGTCACATGACAGAGGGGACTGGAAGTTTATAAAAGGTCAAGGTCTGTTCTTAGTAGCTCTGTCTTATCCAGCAGAACAAGAAGACAAAACTGGGAAGGAGGAGAGGTAGGTTTTAAGACCCTAGAAGGACTGACCAAAACTCAGAGGGTGAAGACATTGGCAAGAAATTTTTTGCATGTAGTTGTTTGTGATTTTTGCAGGGATCAATAAGTCTTTTATGCTTTCCCTGGGTGAAGAGAGTGTGTGCGAGCGCACGCGTACAAGAAGTCGCATTGCAAAGCCTCTGTGTTCCTTGTTTAACTGCCACATGTCCTTGAAAGGTTAAACTGTAAACCAGTGTACTCCCAAGGGCGGTGCTTGGGGAAGGGGGCTTAACACTGGTCTTTGGGCCTAGGGCATCTTGATTGCCAGGTCCCACTTCCGAGAAGGAGTACCAGACAGGGAGTCTGTACCCCAGGAGTAAACTTGGGAGGCTAGAGTCCGAGACCAGGCCTGGATTCCTCTCCAGTCTAGTGGGCTTAGAAACACACAGGATCCAGACCTTGGCTCCAAACACAACAGCCTGGTGAGGTCTGTCAGATGGTGGTAAGCATTTCCCCATGTGGAAATGGCAGTGGACTCAGACACCAATCATCAGTAGATCGGCAGGATCTAGGGTCATCTATGTGGAGGCCCTGTTCATCTGTACTATCTAATGCTCTCCTAGCTGCCTCTGTCTCCTAATGAACCTTCCTGAGGTTGGGGAGAGGATTGTAGACAGCACAATGTGAGAATCTACATAGATTAATTCTCACTACTAGCTAAGATCAATTTGTGCAGTGTGCCCCTGGGTTCCGGACTGATGGGGTTCCTGAGGGTTAGAAGGAAGTGGAGAGCAAGCTGTGGAGCAAGAATTCTCCTCTTCCAGGCACCCTGGACTGGGGCACCAGGGTTTCAGTCTCCGCTCTGCCTACAGAGGGGATTAGAACATTAAGAAACAGAGCATTCTGAGAATCAGTTGGCTCTGAAAGTCTTTCTGGATGTAGTTTGGATGAGGTGAAGTAAGGGAGAAAATAGATTCTATGGAGTGGCTATCTTTGGGAACAGAGGAAAAGAAAAGTGGGAATCTGGAAGAATTACTGTAGAAATACTTCTTGTTTTTTTTAATGTTGGTTAGAAATACCGGAAATGTTAAAATTGCTTTTTAAACACAAGCCAGTATTTCTCCAGAAAGATGACAATCAAGTTACAAGACAAAAATTATTATTCAGGTATTGAACCTTATATACTGGTGTAAAAGAGTAAGAGCAAGATTATCAAATGTTCAAAGAACCCAGCTGGATAATGTCAAGAGAGAGTTGATTTATCAAGTAGCTAAAAGAGAGCCATAGTACTGCAGATGACTTTAAATTATCACTAAGAAAAAGAGAAGAGATGGTGAATAGATTTAAAAGTAAACAAACTAAATGTCATGAATTCTTCTATAAGCAGGGAACAACATACAGGACAAAATAAAAATGAATTTTTGTGTGACTGCTTGTGGTAGTATTCAACCGGTTAAATAAAACAAACACTAAAGACGACAGGAGACATGTTGGCTTAATCTAAAACAATGAGCATTTTGTTGCTGACTTCAATGGAGCCAGAATTTTACACAACAAATTGTTTTTGTTGTGTACTATTCTCTTTGGTGGAAATAGGAAGTCTGTGTGTGTTTTATTGGCTGAATATGGCCCTAAAGCCAGTCTACTGATGGTGAAATAAAAGAGATAGCAAAATTATTGGACAAGAAAGCTGGGAAAAATGAGTCCCACAAACTTGACTGGGTACTGAAGTGGGCTTCTATCTCAAGATCCTGTCAGGCAAGAGGCCAAGATTGGATCAGAGATGTGAGGAAAGTGGAGTCTGGCCATTTAACTTAATTCTGCTGCCTGCCAGCCAGTGACTAGAACACGCAATTTGATAAATTTGGTTTGACCAGACATGGTTTTATATCAGTCTTGAAAGCACCAGCCCCAAAATCATCTGGCATCATAAATAGTTTCTTGCAGAGGAAGTGTTTCTGGAAATTGCTACATGGCTGGCTTGTGTGTGTCTTCAGCTGCACAAATAGCTCTTGGAGAAATTAGGTTAACTATCTGATAAAACAGGCTGAAAAAGAGAAGGATGAAGAGAGAAATGTGTGTTAGCATGGCTGTTCTGGTTGTACACTGAACTGTAAAAACCTCGAGGGAAGTGATCATGGAAGTGGCAGACATATGTACTAAACTCTACAAAATGTGACGTGATGTTCTCCCTCAAATGCAATGTTGGATTAATCATGGAACTCTGATGTTGGAGAGAGAGAGAGAGAGGGCTCATAGAAGCCAGAAGAGTTTGTTTTGGGGGTAGTTTTTTGTTTTTATTTTTTTTTGACAGCTCTGTCTGTGCACTCACAGACACAGCATCAAAAAGAGAAGTTTGAGTGTCAGTTTTATGCTAAATAAAACAAAGATAAACACACTTGTAGTTTGGTAGCACATGATTTACTGAGACCAGAGAATGAATGCAGTCTAATGGATAAAGCAAGGGGGCTGAAGAACCTCCTGAGTTCAGGTCACTGACCCATTATGGCCCTTATTCAGGAAAACATCCTTATTTAGGACAATATTTAAATGCTGCTGAATTCCATTGAAGTCAATCAGCCTTCAGCACATGTTTAAAGTTCTGCTTCTGCTTCAGTGCTTTTCTGATTTGGGCTTATGTGACATGGGGCGAGACACTCTTCCCTCTCTACGTCAGTTTACATACCTGTAGTTTGGTCTAATAATATTTACCTAACTCACAAAGAGGTTTTGAGAGGCTTAATTCATTAATGTTTGTAAAGCAGGTTTAGATCCTTGATGGGAAACTTCTCAAAATGGACAAAGGATTATTAATTTGCTGAAGATCACCTTATTGTATGATTACAAAATCTGCTGGTCACCTTGCTGTAGGTGCTGTAGGAAGAAATCTGGTTAAATTATTCAGCTTCCAAGACTATTTATCTGGTAAAGCTTGTGTCTACTACAGATGAATGCTGGGCTAGCTAAAATTTCCTTTTGCTTGTTTACTGGAGTGTTAAATTACAAACTTATTTATCCTTCCTGTTAAGGAAGAAAGAAGCTCAACCTTCTGTAATAATGTATAGAATCCTCAAATAGCATCATTTAACAGTCTGAAGCAAACTGCTAGCTTTTCATAAGCTGAGTAATCATGCCATATGTGATTGGAAAAGTAACATCTCAGACTTTACCTGTGAACTCAGTGTCATGATGATGATGCTTGAACAAGTAATTGAATAACTATGAAAACAGTTTCCTAGCAGAGCATGTCACAGAATCGGAATAGTACCAAATGTTTCACAAATCTAGAGCATTTAGATTTTCTAAGCAGCTAGTTTATTATAATGCTGAACCTTGAAATAAAAATATACAAACCCAGTGTGGTGCATCCTCTTGCCTGGCCAAGCTGCTCTTTGTGAAGGACCTGAGATGGCACAGGTGATTGTCACCGTCCTGTTCCCCCAATCCTGGGGCTCAGCTGGCTGCAAGTATAATTTAAAAGAGCCTAAGGGCTGTTCAGAACTATGCCAGAAGGAATGGCACACTAAAGACTATTCTACTGGCTGGAGATAGCTGTATCTGGCCATATCCACTGTCTATCCCAGACACAGGAGAAGTGTGTGGTGTGCAGGTGACTATGTTGGCTTTGCACCAGTCAGGGTAGAGCAGTACAGCCAGACAGGGACTGATGATCTGATCCAGTCTCTTTCTTTTAACAAAGAAAAATGATTTTAAAATATAAAACTAACCAGCCCTCCATCCATCCCCATATACACCCCTTTGTCCTGGATAACTGAAAATAGGAATGTCCACAGAAATGTGAACCTTCAGCACTGCTGGAGGGATAGGTATTAATGTGTGTCCTTTTATTTTTAAAAAGCCACTACAGAATCATCAAGTTCATAAAGCACTTACTCTGTTACATTTATAAGCTTCCCAAAGACAATCTTATTTACACCCTTCAGTATGGCCAACCCTAAGTAATCAAGTGACTGAAGATCTCTTTTTAAAAAGGGTACATTTTGGATTGGATTCTGTGAGGGGTCACATTTTCAAGCTCCAGAAAAGCAAGAAAGAAGTTGTCCTGTAAATTAGGAACCTCTCTGGGAAATTGTGTTAATATTTTTTCTTTTTGGTAAGTCCTCTAGTATAGTGCCATGTTTACAAAGCAATTTTTCATGGAAAATGAAACATACGTTTCAAAATCATTCCTTAACCTGATTCTGGAAACTTAGTTTGAACAATCTCCAAGCTCAAAATAACAACTATTAAATACAAAGAAAAGTATTTTGGTAAAAAGGTTGTGACAAAAACCAAGAAATTATGAATACTAGTTGAAACGCAACACTGCTTTCATTGCATTGCTGTCCATAATTTCCCTTACTGCCTTTAGCTATTGCAGAAAAGATTGTATAGTATATGGTGGACATATTTCAGACACCTGCAAAAAACTAATAATGAAATAAAGTTAGAAACAGAGATACAGCTGTAACTCTGAACATTCTTGTTTTTACTGATTTTGGCCATAACTGCTTACTGTGATTTAGTAGAGCCATTAATAAATATTCTCCCATGCCGCCTCAAAAATGTGGCTGTACAAATTAATGTCAGTTGCATGCACAGTGTTTCCAGTAGCATCTTAACGACAGGTTTACTTCACCACTTTTCAGTGAGCAAATATTTGTTCAGCACAATTAATTGAAATGCCATTAGAGGAAACAATAGCTGGTGAAATGAAATGGCTCTCCAACAGTGCTTTTGGAGCTGCATGATCAATGTAAAATTGGGCTAGGTTGAATGTGTACTGATGAAAATACCTCACATGTTTAAAACAATAAATTCAAAACACAATTCTGTTTAATACAATAAGAATAAACCCTTATTTCACAGTTTGAATTAGATGATGTGCATTATCTCTGAGCAGACTCTATTTTGTTGACAGATGTGGGTGGGGAGAAGTCCAGATACACTTTCATGATATATTGTTATCTGTTAGTGTCCTACTAAGATCTGTTGGGCAAAATTCTGCTTCTCATAGCATCGGTGAAACCATTTAACTTCAATTTGGCCCTAATTCTAAACCTTCCTAAAATATACTATTCAGGCAAATGGCTCTCTAGAGTTTACTTGTGAAATAGAATTCATGTTCAACATTTACATAGTAACAAAACTCCCACCACCAATAGGGATTTATTTTTTATGTTGGAATGTTGTTTCTTCCTATAGAGGAGCAGCAAAGAGCCTGGAAGCCAGGACAGAGAGATTGAGCACAAACACACAGCAAAGACTTTTGGGTTCCTCCTGCCATCTTTAAAACCTGGTTATTGAAAAAGAATGGTCTTACCTCCTGCATGCCACCTCTTGGCATTTTACATCAGATGTCCACCCCAGGAGAGCTGGCATGGTGGGCCTAATTCCAAATCTGCCAGTCTTAACGTGGTTCTTCAACCCCCAGGACAAACATGCCATTTATGAGGGCTCTCAGTTGAGTGGTGGGGACCAAATGAATTCTGTTCCTATCTCCCTGCCCTCTGTACTACACTCACGCTAATAGGAATCCCATACCCACAGTGTTCACTTTGTCTCCCTTGACCTTCTCTTTCCCCTCTTTACAGACCAAAATAGTTTCCCATAACAGGAAGTGTCCCCATCCTTCCTTTTCTTTGCTTGCTACCCATCTGCACTTCCACTTGGCTAACATTTCTCCTCAACTGCTGCTGTGATGTGCTCTGCTCTCTAACTCAGATGAGGTGCCACCAGGTAGTGGTAGGGAGTCAGAGTCATTGATATGTATGCTGAAGGAGAAAGCATGGCCTTGACTCAGCTCCACCCTGGACCCTCTTTCCACGTGGTCCAACCCAGCCAAAACCCTGGTAATGAGCTTCTCCCTCTGTTGCAAAATACCTAGAGATTAGCCCGAAAGTATTAAACCTTTGTGTCGTCCTTTATCTCCATTAACAACTCCATAATCCTTTTCTTTTTGCACAACCTGTGTAACCTTTAACCTTTCCTCTCTTTCCCACCCCTAGTACTTGCTAATTCTAACCACATCCCTCTTTTGAAAATCTTCCTTCCCTTTCCTACTTAAAAACCCATTTTCCATGCTCTGTTCACCTCTTAGTATGGTTACTGTAACCTTGTCCTTTCCAGCTTCCCTGCTCTTTTCCTACCTGTGAGGCACTGACACTTACCTTTGTAGTATAGACAAGGTTAAGTTGACCTATGTTAGGTCAATTTATAGCCACTGCATTAACTACTGCGGTGGCTGATGTCCACACAACCCTCCTTGGGTGTGTCCTCACCAGGAGCACTTCCACCGACCTAAGAGGAGTAGTGTGGGGAGCTGAGAGCCCGGTCTCTTAGCTCTGCTGCAGCCCAGCTGCCCCACAGGCTCACGGACTCCTGACTACCTGCCCCCTCTGACTACCCGTTCCCCACCAGGAGTGGGGGAAAGCTGCCCAGAGCTTCTCCCATTCCTGCTCCCAGACAGCCACCGGGGCTTCTCACCCTGCTCACAGTTCGGAGTGGGGTCCAGCCACTCAACTCTCCAGAGGAGCGGGGGACAGCTGGGTTCTAGCTGCCCAGCTTTCTTGTCAATTTCACGGTTCCTAACTACACCAACATAATCCCTACACCTCTGGTTGAATGGTTTTATGATGTCAGCATAGCAGGGGAGTTACATAGCTTGGGGGAGCATTTCAGGGTGTACACCCTCCAATGTTTTGTCAACAAAAGTCAGCTTTTGTCGACAAAACTCTGTAGGGTAGACCAGCCCTTACTTAAGTTTGCTCTCCTAATCCTTTATCTTTACTGTCCGCTTCATCACCTTGCTCTCCCCCCAAAAAACTCTGCTTCCCCTTTGCCTGAAACAGTCCCCTGTCTCTGCCTGCAAAACACTGTGGCCTCTTTAATGTCCTGCTTTTAAAAGCACCTCTTTGAGCAGTCCTTCCTACCTTCTCCTCCTTAGTGGCCTTATCTCCTGCAAGGAACCAGTTGCCCAATGTCTTGTTTTGTATTCAATTTTACTATCTTAGAACCTAACCAGGCAAGTTTCTGAGCAGGCTCAGCTCCCATTCGCCCCTCAAAGCATTGGACCCACTGATTGTGTAAGCTCTTCATGCTTGGAAAGTGCTCTGTAAATTTACTGTGCAATCTCAGCACAGTAACCTATGTTAATGCAATTGTACCACAATGTCACATATATAATGGTATTTAGTGCACTTTTGTCAATAAGTTGTGTAAAAACACTGCAGTAGCAACATACATAGCACAGTACTATCAGTGCTTCATAGTTCTCATGTTTTTGGTGTGGAGGGGGTTCTTTTGTAACTTAATATTTCCAAAAGTATTTGTTTCTGAATCATAGAGTTTGGAGATTTCCTTTATAGACATGAGAAATAGTAAAATGTGTGGTAAATTCTCTTGCCACACAAAATTGCTGCAGGGTTTTGGCACATATTTAAAAAATATGCATGTTATGCAGCTGTCACATCAATAGAACTGAAGCAAACCCTAATCCCTTTGCTCATTTTTACTGGAGATTGCTCTAAAACAAGTAAGCTCAAACATTTGAGCTGTTGCCCATTCTGCATTTCAAATTCCTTTCACGTCATTATAATTATGAATGCATTTTAATACATTATTAAGCACATCTTCCCTAGCATAAATTCATTATGGCATGGTATATGACAAGTACAGAAAAGTATCTGCCACAAAAGAACAGGAAGTCCTAAATCAGCGTGGTTGGGATTTTGTGACTTGGTCACCATTTTTTATGGTTTGCTTGACATCTAAAAGGATGTGATTGTCAACAGATATTTAATTTAGGGAATACTTTAAAGGCAACCATTGGAAACACGATATGAATACATTGTTGCAACCAAAAGAACAGGAAGTTTAGGTTTTTCTTCTTTTTAAGGATATTCTTCTTTTGTTGGCTTTACAACTAAATATTAATACTGGAATGGATCTCATCTTGATCTCTGATTGTTTATATGGTACCTTCAAGTGCCTACTTCTGATTTTAATTTTGTAGCTTCAGAGGTAGATTTATTAGAGGTAGAAATTGTTATTGGGGTTTTTGTTTGTTTGTCTTATGAAGAGTCATCTGCATTTGTAATATTTATCTGGCTGCTTTCAGATACCAGTGAGGAACATAGTATATGGCCTAAAACTTTAGTTGCTTCTACTTGGGGTAAATTGTTTCCTCATAGTTTAGCCTATCCTACGTAAAATATCTAACATAGTTTAGATCAGTGGCTATCTAACTGTGGTCCATAGACTAATGGTAATCCACAGAGAGTTACTGGGAACATTGTAATAGTTTCTTTTTCATAGCTTTCAACTTCTAAATTGCTTTAAAAACCATAAAAATGCATTCAATATTTTCTTAAAACAGGACAACATTCTGGTACCTTTACTCATGCTGAGCAGAACCTTGCTCCATATGTAATTTCACTGGGACAACTCATGGAGTAAATTGCTTTCAATGCAAGGTCATGAGAATTTAGCCCGAACTACATACACAATCACTGTAGTTGCTTCAGGGATATTGCCCAGTTGTGACTGGGAAGGGAAGTTCTCTGCAGGGATCACAAATGGGACGCCGTCTGGGGCTTTGCACAGAATCCAGTCCTTGCCAGAGAATTGTTCATTAGGATCTAAGCTTATTTTAGGTGGGGCTGCTAGCACTGCATATTATTAAGGTTGTTCAACACTTCTTACTTTAATTTTTCAGCTGCTTTTGTAGGTTTGCCAAATTTTAACTATTTGGGTTGAAATTTCCAATAAGAACATAAGAACAGCCATACTGGGTCAGAGCAATGGTCCATCTAACCCAGTATCCTGTCTTCCGATGACAGGTGCTTCAGAGGGAATGAATAAAATAGGTAATCATCAGGTGATTGCCAAATGTCTGCCTCAGGCTGAATTGTCTTGGAACATTTCAGCCAAAATGGTTCAGCTGTTTCTAAGAACAAAGGGTAGGGGGAAATACTTTGTTTTGCCATTTACAAATAAGCTTGAAAGCTTTTATTTGAAATGTTCTAGTGCCATCCGCTTTTGAGCGGGCACTTGAAATTTGGCGGGAACCCAATTGGGCTGGGGGAGGTAGGGACACATGAAATTGGCAGAGGAGGCAACTGTGACTGGCTGGCTAAAAAGTCTGGGGGAAAAGAGCCTGGGTGGGGGAGGGGAAAGGACTGGAACTGGCAAGACAAGGAGTCTAGGACTGGGATGAAAAGCGAGGGACGGGAAAGAGAAAGGACGGGGACAGGTTAGAAGGGACTAGCCAGAAGGGGGAAAGCTTGGGGGGAAGGATCTGTGAACAGTAGGCCAATCACCTCTAGAGCATGGAATGGAGCCCACGATTCCTGCTCCCAGCAGGTATCTGTGAAAGCCACTGGTGACATGTTCTGTCCCCCTCTAGTTCTGCTCCATATAGAGGTTGATATCCTACTGTGCTGTCAATTTCTCTGCCAGCTCAAGTGGCAGAGGTCTGTGTGGTGGCTGTAAAGGTCCCAACTCTGCTGCTGACAGTCTGGATGTCAGTATGATGCCACATGATGGAATTTCTGGTTTTTCAGTTTGATTTTTTTAGAAACCTAGGAAATTACACAAACAGTGCTAAAAGAATGTTATTAAGGTTGCAAAGTCAAGCACTCAAGACCATCCTTACTCCTCTTGTAGTCCTCTGCAGCATTCACTACACACCTTCCAGCTTCTGCACCAAAGGAAATAGGCCCTACAGACAAGTCTCCTTCACAATCCTGACTCAGACCTAAAACATCTTCATCCTGGACTCTGAATGAGGCAGGGATCCTGTGGGAAAAGTAGTCTGTGATCATGTAATTTAAAGGCTATCATAATACATGCACACAAGTGGACCAAATCAAGGTTTCACTGACAACCTAATGTGTGTTGACTTGGCACCAGGAATGTTCTTTTAATGTCCCTATTAAACACAACAAAGTGTTGCTTATTGCCACAAACAATCTATCCAAACGTGAGCAGAACATAAACTGATGGAATATTTCAGAGGGGTAGCCATCTTAATCTGTTTTTACCAAAACAACGAGAGTCCTGTGGCATCTTAAAGACTAACAAATTAATTCGAGCATAAGCTTTCATGGGCAGAAACCCACTTTGAAACTTCATACATCTGACGAAGTGGGTTTCTGCCCACAAAAGCTTATGCTTAAATAAATTTGTTAGTCTTTAAGATGCCACAGGACTCTCGTTTCGATGGAATATTGTCTGCCAAAGTCTATAGACATCCTAAAACAATAGTTCTGAGACTTGTAAACTACCCTGTTATATCAGACGGGCTCTTGATACTGGAACCTGATGAAGACACTATTAAAGGTATCTTGCAGTCCCAAACTTCCTTCCTCAGTGCCAATTAATCCAGTTGTGTCTTGTTCAATTGCTAAATCTCCAGTTCCCCCTCCACAGCTTTTACAGTGTGGTTATATATATTCAGTGCAAAATTCTGCCACATAAGCATAAATAAAATTGTGGCAAGATGAGTTTTGTCAATTTTTACATGTATTATAATGGTTGCCAGCATAATGCAGACAATACAAGTGGAATACGAGCGGGGCATGTAACAGCTTGGACACTGATTCACTTTCATTGTTGTTTGCCTCTCCTGCATGCCTTCTTTTCATGCTTTGAAATGAAGTAACTTCAGATAGTACTGAGACCCTGTCCTAGTGAGATCAGCACAGATCAGAGGAGGGTTTTTTCCTCTAGCTGCTCTTCTGAGTGACGATTGGTTTCCCCATTTTCACCACAGGTGTCAGGCAGAGGTGAGAACACTTGGAGATCATACAAACTTGAGAGAGTGCGTGAGTTTGTTGGCAGGAATAGCAGGAGGTGGGGAATGAAGAAATTGAAGGAAAGAAAGGGATGGTAACAAATTGGAGAAGAGAGAGAATTCCAAATCACCTCCAGCATATCCCCCCATCAGCCTGTAACTAGAACTGGGCAGCTCTACTGTTTGTTGCATCCTGTGTTATCTGTCGGTGTAGTTTTAGGCCCCAATCTAGCAAAGCAGCTAAAGCACACACTTAACTTTGTGCACTAGTAGTCCCACTGAATTGGACTGTGATTGGAACTGCACACATGCTTAAGTGCTTGACTAGATCGGCGGGGCCTTATTGCATCTATATTGCTTTTATATTATCATACTATTTAAATGAGCAAGAGAACAAACTCACATGCTTGCCTGTGTGCTTTTCTTGATTTCCAATCAACTTTGCCACTATATTGCATTTCTAATTATAGGTTTGTGCTCTTCTGTGGCTCATGATTGAGCCCTAAATAGAAAAGAGAGTAATTTCTAAGGATTTAAGTGACTGTCAATCTGCCATTATTAAAAATTGCTTTCATAAGGAAAGGAGGTTTTCATTTGAATCCTGTGATTATATTTTGTGTATATATATTGTTTTAACAGATTAAAGGTTTTGCGTGGAAGACTGCGGCTGGATAAGAGTTACTAACTTTTGGAAATTGAAGATGATGCTACTGTGGAACCAGTTGTTCCTGCTTTCATTCATTGGCTGCCTTGGAGGTAATGATATATGATCATCTCTAGCACAGGGGTTCTCAAACTGGGGGTCGTGAGGTTATTATGTGGGGGTTGTGAGCTTTCAGACACCATGCAAGCCAGTAAGGGTGGCATGGAATGGGGGATCATCACTTTTTTTTTTTTTTTTTTTTTTGGGGGGGGGGGGGGAAACGGTCATCACAGCCTGAAATATTTGCAAAGGGGGGTCCTAGCAAAAAAAGTTTGAGAACTCCATGCATAACATCTAAATTAGAACTAGACTTCAGTCACTTCTTTAAAGAAAAAGAAATTAAAAGTGCCAAGCTAAACTCCATAGAAGCCAAACACGGACTGTAGAATTTAAACTATAAATAGTATTCTAAAATAACTGCTCTCTTCCCTTTTTGGTTGCTACATAGGGCCACATCTTTAAAACAAGTAAACAAGATTTGATGTTATTACAGATGTTGCTAGTTGTGCTTGTACTGTAGCTATGCTTTTTTTTTTTTTTTTTAAATCCTGTGGGTATGAAATTTAGATGGAAAATGTTGAAATTCAGTGTATTGCCCAGGCAGACTGCTTTAGCTTTTGTTACCAGACTGCTTCAGCTTTTGTTACATATACTTCAGAATGTGTCTTTTGACAAAGGATACAACTGCACACTCACCACGCCAGTTCACAACTTGTAGGTTGGCTTTTTTCACTCTGTCTGCCAGTAGCCCAGATAATTCACAATGCTTGGAACTTGTGATGCCTTCCAGTTCTGCTCTCCTGCTGTGACTGTGACTTTTCTACCATGTTATTCTTTGCTTCATTGAGGTCAGCAGTGGCAGCAGCTCCTAATTTTGCTTTGTCGTCTTGTGTTCTGTGAGTGTCCTTGTTTACGAACTCTAATCTTGTCAGAAGGTAGAAAAGAACAAAGAGTCCTATTTTGTCCTCTGTAGCTATATCCTGGTAACCTCAATGACTTCAAGGCCTATTTGACTTTTCTGGGATTGCAAAAAGCAGAACTGGCCCGCACTGCTCATAGTTGCCGTGCCGCCGCCCCCCCCCTCCCCCCGCCCGCAAGACTCAGTCTTCATCCAACAGTTGCTGTGTCAGTATGTTTTTATTGTTCTAGTATCAGTGGTCATCCCAAAGGAGTCAGAGCCCAGTGTTCAATGTTATTCTGAGCCGCCTCATTCAATAAGGCTCTTGGCAGCACTCAAATCTGCAGTGAGAGAAAAGACAAATTCCTTTTCAATAAATCATTTGGCAAGTCAGAGGAGAGCACAGGTAACAGACTGACTACAAAAGTAGAGAAGAGAACTGAAGTGGCAGGGGGCTATTCTCCAGCAAACACATTCCTGCCCTGTTGAAAACCTGAACTGATGGCCTCCCTGGTAGGCTTTTTGCAATCTTGACACTTGAATGTGGATTTAGAGACATTTGTCTTGCTAAACCGAGCCTTTAAAGATGATCCCTCTGAAGAGCAAGATCTGGTGTTTGACTCTGTTGATGCCTGTTGAAGTGAAGGAGGAGAAGTAATCTGTTATTTCTGAACTGGTGTACTAGTTTCAGAAAACATATCTGCAGGCAAAATTCCTACATCTGGAACAAAAACTCCCTCTAGGAGAAATGCAGTTGTTTTTTCTTAAAATGGGAAAAGCTGCTAAAAACACAAAATCTATAAATAGACTGTGGGCCAAATAGGGGTGTTTATTCTCTGCAAAAGCACTATTAATGTATGCCTATATTCTGGCTGGCGGCAGTGTTAATTGGTGTGCAGAAGGGTGTGCTGGATTGGGGGTGTTGGCACATAGATAAGTGAGAAGCACTACAGGGCACAAGACTGAGACTCAGGAAACCCAAGTTCTACTCCTGACTCTGCTGCAGACTTGCAGTGTGACCTTGGGCAAGTCACTTAACCTCGGTGGGACTCAGTTTTTCCCTGTCTGTAAAGAGAGGGGGTACCAGTATCGCGAACACCATGGATTCAAATGTTGGAAGACAAACAGGAAAAATCTCGTGATGTTTAGAAATACTGTCGAGGAAAAATAAAGTCACACTGCTACATTTTAGAGTTGGATCGGGTGCAGCTTTAATTGTGACACACATACAATCACATAACCATAGCTATGGGGAATACTATAGCCATAGGGAAAACCCAGGTGGCTATAGGGAAGTCAAGCAGCATGTCTGGATGCTGGGCAAATGTACTTCACCTGGCTACCAGATACAAAAGACTTATATAGGGGTTGCTTAGGTTCATTTACATGTTGATCGTATAGTGGAATTTGATTAACAGTTTATACTTAACAGGAAAGACAATTATATGTACAATGGGGTACGCCAGATGTTTTCACAGGAAAGACCAAAGAGTCACTTGATTATACTGGTTATCAGGTACCTGGCTATCACCCAAAGATGGGTGGCTACACAATACATGTTAAAATGCTAATTTGTATGGAGTAACTTCCTATGGGGCCAGGAAGACAGGGGGGCACATACTGATACTTATCAGAACAGGAAATGTAGACATCAAAAGGGCTAGAGTTCACAAAAGGAGTTTGCATTTAGATTGTGGTCCTGAGACATCCTGTGGGATTTTAGCATCTTTATCTCAGTCTCAGTTTGGGGCATCCTGTCAGTGATTTAACCTGAGGGCTTCCATCACAGTTTAGGCTACCCAGTTTCAGGCCAGGCATTCTATAATCAATTCTATGATTAATTCTTTGATTCCACAATACAAACTGCCTTTCTTTTTTAGGGCTGCCTTCTGGTTTATGAATTAACACTCACATTAGGGGGCTTCCCCCTCCCTCATCACTTCCAGACCAATGGGAATGACACTTCCCTTCTCTTCTTGTATTCTTTCGTTAGTTCTCTTCTGGCAGTCAGAGTCCCCAGTGTCTCTGGTGCTTCACCCAGGCATTCTACCCTTTCCACCTCATGGTCTGTTGCTTCTGGGACTCTGCAACAATCTGACTCCCTCTGGGCCCACAGGATGCCCTGTAGCATTAGGGTAGAAGGGAGAGGGCTGAGGGAGTCACTTCCACACTGGGGGGAATCTTGGGATGCTGCTGAGAAGGCTGCTGTTGTGTGGAACTCCTCACTGCTTCTCCTGCCTGTTTTTTTGCACAGCAGCACATTCAAAACTGGGAGATGAGGGTCTGGAGGAACTCATCAATCTGTGAGCAGTGGCCAAAGGCTAAAACTACAACCCAAAACCACTTTGCCAAGGGTTCCACCACTTCCTCTGCTGTAGGGCCCGTTGTTGGAAATTTATTCTTATTCACAGCCTGGGGAGGAATTCCATGTGGGGAACCTGCTGCAAAATTGTGGCACCCATGAGATCTTCAGGAGAACTGGCAGTTACTTACTTTCCTGCGTAAGATACGTGGAGCCCTACAGATGAAAACATTGTAAGGGATACTAACTTATTCATAACCAGAATAAAGGAGTTTGGCCCACTCATCCCTGGGGTCTGCATTGGCTTGTCCCTTTGCAGTTCCTACCTTCAGAGCCTGCAGAATGTCCACCCCAAGGGTTGGGTGGAGGAGCCAGAGTATGGATAGCTAATTTTCCATCACAATTTCATTTCCCCTCTTTCCCCTTCTTTTCCCCCTACTCACCCACTTTTCCTCCTTTGGAAGTGGGGGGAGGAGGCAAAATAGAGGAAAAAGAAGGGAAAATCACGGAACACGCCTCCCATATTTTTCATTGAAACACTGGAAAATTTCAAAAGAAATTAAGGGGAGGACATTTTTCATTGGGGGAAAAATCTGAACAAAAAATTTTAGCCCTCTCTGTTCTCCCCCTGCTGAACACATGGGTTTTGTCAAAAATGTTGAACAGAAAGTTTGGGTTTCTGACTAACAAATTTTTTTCAAAAAATGTTTTTTGTGAAAAACTTTTTTAATTGAAGACCTCAAAATGGAAAACTTTTCAACCAAGAATGTTCAGTTTTCAGTTTTCCGGCATTTTCAATAAAAAGCGAAAATTTTCCATGCATAATGTCTACTAAATTCATTTATTTTTCAGTTGTGAATTTTTTCCACAGGGAGGAAAGGGGGTGGAATGGGATATTTTCTGATCAGTTCTTGCCTAGGCATATTACCTGCTAGGATTTCTCTAATCAATGTATGTACAGTGATTTTAAGGTGATAAATATATTTACAATTTAAAACAAAATCAGTTTGTGTCACGCACCTGCCCACTCATTCCAGGACCCTTTTAACTTTGCTACAGTTGGGGAATTACTAGTAAGGCCAAATGCAACAGTACCCACTGTATTTTGAAAAAACCTGCAATATGCATGGAAGTGAAGTGTTTTCCTTGTACAGAGTAGGTTAATACACTTTTGGATATTTGATCTGTAACTCTTTTTTTAATCATCTGCACATGGATAATCATTAATTTATCTAACAGGGTTAACATTCAAAGATGTTACTGATTATCTGTTTAACTGAGTTAATGTTCAAAGGCAGAATATTATCTGTTAATTCACATACAAAGTAAATGAAGATTACAGTTACCCTGTTTACTCTAAGTAATCAAGATTTTGTAAAGAGACAAGTCAATACCAAAACTGTTTCAAAATCTTGATTAGCAATCTGAGCATATTTCAAGTGGTGTCCTATTGTTGTGTTTGAGCCACAGATTCCCAATGGATATTAATCTTGTTTTTTTCATTTGCATTTACATAAGAAACAATTCCTAACTGTGTGTGAATGTCTTTCCTGCCATAACTTACACTTTCTATGTAACAGATATATATGGTGTTGATAATCTAATGAATGAATTCGTGTTACTTACAACATGCTGTGTGTGATTAGTGGTGCTTTCAGGTCGATTGAGCCAGGCTTTTTTTCTGTTGGTCCCAGACTACTAGTCATTTTTGGATTTAAAGTCTTTGTTTGCTGTAATGCTTCAACCTGGACGTCTCTTCTTCTCATATTATTGATGTTTATGCCTCTTGATTTTAATGTTAATTAAATGATGATTAAATTTAATTTTTCTTTTTACATCCTAATTTTCAGGGATATAAATGGTATTGGATTCGGGCGTGGCTTGAAGAAGCACCATTGTGTTCTCTTGCATACTTTATAATTAATCTTATGCAGTAGAATGTAGTGTATGGAAAAGAACTGTGTGGTGCAATGCTGCTGTTGTGTTTAATATGATTAAAGTTGTGTCCATATTTAAATAATTCTCTATCATGCTCCATAGTAATACTGCTAATTTGAGGTTAATATATATTGTGATAGGGTCAGACTAGAAGGCTACCAGAGAGTGCTAGAAGGCCAATATATCACCCCCAGGCTCATCAAGTCCCTTTTCCCCTGGGTAGCTGAGCAGGGGTTACGCCAGGTTAATTAACACACCTGGAGCCAATCAAGGCCCCACTTAGGACTTGTTAAAAGCCTCCCCTCCAGAGAAAGGGTGTGGTTGGAGTTGTGAGAGTGAGGCGAGCTACCAGAGAGTGTGTGAGCAGGCAAGACACTGTCAGGAACCAGGAGGGTTTAGAAGAAGGGCAGAACGCTGGGAGGGGAGAATCCTGCAGGTACAAAGACTGGGGGAGGGAAAAACCCTCCCCAAAGAGGGCAAAGGACCTTTCCCAGGTCTGGAGGCCTGAGGGAAAAGACCCTGCCAGAAGGGGAAGATAGAACTGGACATTTGGCTTGGCATTACTACGCCCAGTGTTGCTGTCAGGGGTCAAGAGCCTTCCCTGGCAAGGAGGCCAGGAAGGGCCCCTGTCCGAGCAGGGTCCAGACATTAAGTCAAGGGGCACGGGGAAGAAACCCAGGGAAGCTAGCAGCTTCCTGAAGCTACAGCATGAGGCTACTACTTGTAGGGTCCCTGGGTGGCCCCCATCTGCCCTCCGCCAAACTGGCTATTCATGGGAGGGGCAAGAGTCCCAGCGAAGAGGCAAGGGCCTATGAGAACCAGAGACAGGACCGGGCACCAGCAGGGAGTGGCCATCTTAGAGAGGCTGTATTACCCTCCCCCACCGCTAGAGGGTGGAAGAACACTAAAGGGTGAAGCAGTTCCCTGACCTACGGCTAGAATGAAGTGCTCGACCCACCAAGTTAGAGCAAGAGCTTTGTCACAATATCATGTCACTGACTGCACCTGTGTAATGACTTATGGATAGGCAATAAGATAGTCCATTTTGAAGAATTGTTTATTGCTTAAATGGTACTGTATGCGACTATCCCAAACTTAGGGAAGAAACAAAGGGCTACCGAAAGTGGAATGGTAATTAACATAATAACAGTGCTGCCAATGGAAAATGTCTACTCACATGCTCTTCTGTAGTGGGGAAATGCTTGAAAAAAATGTAAGATGTTACAGTATGATCAACATATCTATAGCATGAGTTGAGAGCTCCTCATACAGGTTCAAAAGAATTCTCTGAAATGGGCAATCCTTTGTTAATATACACAGGTGTGCCCAAATGCAGATCTTTTGGATCAAATATTTATTTAAATATGTTGTAGTGTAAGGAACACATTTTTACAGATGAGATAACGTTGAGATGCTAATGAAGGTTAGCACTTCAGAACAATGCCCGAAGAATTATAAAGAGGGAAGCACCAGTTTCACAGGACAAATGCTCTGGAGGAGCCTTAGTGATATCTTAAATCTTATGGATAAGGTTCATGTCCTGTCATTGTTTGATGTGGAGAAGGAGGATAATTGCAAGTCTTTGAGCTCATGAAACATTTTGGACCAGGTTATGTCTAGTTCTTGTAGTGATGTTTGGTGGAGATGCCAGGGAGCTCATCCGAGGATCAGTTACAGTCATATTCCCAGCTCTTAGTGGAACACAAGGTGTGCTTCTTCCTAGCACCTCTTGGGGACACCTCAGGAAGAAGGTGTGTCTACCTCACCATGCTGAAGGAGGAGAGTACACTTCTATATGCTAAGGGAAAGAGAGTGCACACTCCTCCCACCCTGTGCCTCCTGAAGCTCTGAGAAGAATTGTTGCAGAGCTTCTTCTGGGGGTAATGCAAGTCATTTTTGTTATAGTGCAGATGTTTTTCCCTGTTGCACGTAGATTCAGAGACTTTAAGGTCCATTGTAATGATTCAAAAAGAGCTTACGTCAATAATACTCCCATTATTCTAAGGTTGGTTGCAACACTGTGGAAAGCACCAAAATTGACTTTCGGCCAAGATTTTTAGAAGTGACTAGTGATTTTGGGTGCTTCAGGTTTTTGCCCACCTACATGAGACACCTTAAAGGGGCCCAATTTTCAGAAAATTCTGTTGCCCAAAATGACCAGCTAGTTACTCCTAAAAATTTTGTCCTTATCACCCAGAAATCTGGTAATAGGTAAAATCAGTTGGCCTGCAACTCTTTGTCGGTTTTATTTGGCTTCATGCAGCTTCAAGATGGAGAAAGTTGCAGAAAAAAACAGCTGAATAGCTTGTGCAAATGAGCACTCCCAATAACTATGGAATTCAATGCTTAATCTTCTGGAACTATTCCTTTAACATCCTTAGCACTACACACTGAGCTTTTTAGCCCTAGAAATGACTTCATTTGGAGAAGTACATGACCTCCTGATAAGGAGATGGGAGTCCATCTGTTTGAAGGACTTTCTGCCCTTAATCTTTTTAAAAAAAATTTATTTTACGTCATCTTGGCCATTTTGGCTCATCTTTAAAAGTGGCTTAGATTTGAAAGCAAGTCTTGGTTTTGCTGTTTATTGAGAACTGTAATTCTCAGGATTCAGGGTAAACTGCAAGTTAATTTTTTCTAACCAAGGTTATACAGCATTCAGAGTCCAAACGGACAAACCTACTTACATGATGAATAATTATAGAAATCCATGTTCTAGTTCTCTGCAAAGAGAACTGCAGTAAAAGGCACAGTAGGAGAGGAGAAACCCAAAATGTGCTATTTATAAGCTGATTTCCTGAATAAAACAATGACTAGCAGAGTTTGTATCAACAACTATGGAACCTTTTCTATTATTTCACAGAACAACATCCTGCAACGTTTCATTATTAATCAATTAAGTTTTGGTGTGAAATATTTAACTTACAATTTATAATGATGGATTGCAATGCCAATGGATGAACCATTAGTGTTTGGGGTGCAAGTGATTTAATTTGGAGAATATTCTGTCTCTTGCAGTTTGTAATTTTAGCTAATGCTTTTTACAGATTATTCATCTTCAGAAACATCGTAGGGTATTAATTTATTGTCAGCTTTAGCAACATTAAACACTGACTTAGAGGAAACTATTGTTTTTAAAAAAGTCACTTAATTATTTTTGTTTATGCTAGTTCCTA
The DNA here is from genome assembly GCF_026122565.2 of Emydura macquarii macquarii. Taxonomy (NCBI): domain Eukaryota; kingdom Metazoa; phylum Chordata; order Testudines; family Chelidae; genus Emydura; species Emydura macquarii. Next base: position 10,777,088 of record NW_027130208.1, on the reverse strand, counting down.
GCTCTAAAGGCATATTAATAAAATTTGTGATGGATAAAATCAGGTCCTTAATTTTCTATAAGTAATCATTTGGGATATGATAAAAAAGACTTCAAATAAGCACCTGCTTTTTGTATTCAGTTTTAACCCATTGACTGTGCCCATGGAAAACAAAAACCTGGCCCTATCAGTAATCCTGGCATGGATTTGTGTTTCATTCAGATTAGTGGCACACAATGGAATTTGTGTTATCCAATTACATTTGCTCAAATTCATCCCTAATTTAACTCTGTTGCTGAAGTTGTGAAATCAACAGAAGCTACAGTAGGAATGGACTTGGCCCCTTACATCTAAATCATAGCAATACAAAACTGATACTACTTACCTCCCTGGTAGTGAAAGCTGAGATGTACAGGGAGTAAGACTCCTGTCTAGATAAGGTACTGACTTGGGTGATCTAGGTTTAGTTTCTGGTTCTGCCACAGACTCTCTGAGACCCTCGGCAATTTACTCAATCTCTGTGTGCTTTAGTGCCCCTCTTAAAGGGGATAACAATCTTTCCTTTCTCCTGCCATTTGTCTGTGTTGTCCCTTTAGGTGGTAAGCTCTTCAGAGCAGGTACTATATTGTTATTCAGTTCTAAGCACAATGGTGCCTTAAATCCTGACTGAGGACTTGGGGTGTCACCATAATACAAATTACCACTTCAGTGCATGACATGAGACTGCTACAAAATTATTGATAATATATTTGTATAGAATGATTAATGCGTATAGCATATTACATACTTGTTAGAAAACAGGGCCCTGAACTAATGACTTCATAAACTAAGACAAAATATGGTCCAGACAAAGGTGGGGAAAAGAGGAAAAGGTATTCAACGTGACACTTAATCCTTTTCCCTCTTCCACTTTCCTATTCTCCCTTTCTCTCCTTTTCCTCCTCCTATCACCCTTAGACTCCTTTCAGTGACACCTATGCCGTGAGACTTTTCCATTCTTTCCTTCCTTCACCTTTTCTAGAACTATTGCCTCCTGCAATTTGCTAATCCAGCATATAGCCTGACATGGCTGGTGGAGTCAACCATGGAGTGTGTCCTGTGGATGATGTCAATTGGATATTGGTGGGATATTGGGTGAACCCTCACGGGTGTGCTACTTTTACATTACCATGTCCCAGGTGGTTTGGGGGAGTGGGTCTGCTGGAATCCTTGAGCATCAGTGGAAGCAGCGTTGGACCTAATGCTGCTGAATAGCTGTTATCAGTAATACTGTATCTGTTTATAATCAGTATTTTTGAAGACCTGAGGCAGAGCCAGGCATTATTTGGAAAGGCACAGTTCAAGCTTCCTTGCATTAACAGAACTGAAGTATAGGTCTCCATCCTGCCACACAATACTCCTGCTACTTGGAGTTTGGGCCCCTGTGTGTTAATTCTAGCATCACCCTTTTATTTGAATTGTTTGAGAATACTTGATAATACTTGAAGTGAACTTTTAAAAATCTTCTATGTGATGCTACAATTTAGATATCTGCAGCGAGATTTTAATAAGAATGCATTGTAAGCATCAAGCAAATGATTAAGCACTTTTAAAAAATATTCCTTTAATTATCATTAAGTCTGATCTGGAAGGAATTTGAGTGTGTTCTGGAAGATACAATTTTAAGCATTTTGTCTATAAACTGAAATCACTGCAATTTTTTTTCAAGATTTGTTTGCAATTTAACATTATGTGATAGCATCAATTCTAGAGAAATGAAGATGTCATTGATCTTGGCTTTATAAATCTTGACATTCTCTGTTTGTACAGATAAACTTATTTCAAATTAGCTCTGCTATTGCAATATCCTTAGTCTTGAATTGCTTTTGGTTTATCCCATTTAAATCTTGACAGTTTATCAAAGAAGGGATGTGAGAATGCCTGAGTGAGAGAAAAGAAGAGTCCTTAGTACTTATTTTTAAATAGATAGTTATACACGTAACCAATGAGATATTGATATTTTTTTGTAGTTTTCCTAAGGGAAGGGAGAGATGCTTATTTAGCACTTTAATGTGCAAGGTGCTTTACAAAACCTATAAGAAACGAGAAGAAAAAAAAAACTCAAAGCAAACATTGCCAAAAATAAGATTGAGCAAAACGTGTAGAGGAGGAGACAAGACAAGAAGGCTGGTCCAGTGTTTAGGGTGCTAGCCTGTGTCTTGAGAGAACTGGGGTCAATTCCCTGCTCTGCCACAGACTTCCTGTGTAACCTTGGGCAAGTCACTTCGTCTCTATGTACCACAGTTCCTTGTCTGTAAAATGGGGATAATAGCATTGCTCTACAGAGGTGTTCTGAAGGTAAATACATATGAAGATTGTGAGGTGCTTAGGTAATACAGTGATGGGAAACATGTAAATATCTAAGATAGAGAAATTAAATAGAACTGGCTCAGAGAAACATCCAAGTTTGTGCTAAGAGTGACTGATTAGATTCACCAACTTTGCCACCCTTTCATCAGGCTGTGTTGCTCCCCAGTGTATGGGTCTTGGGAGGCACACTTTAAAATTAGTAGTATTTGACACTAGGTTTTGCTCTTGTAGCTTCTGTGCAGTGTGTGTGGGATGCCAGGCAGCTAACTTTCCCTCCTGTTCTTGCTGACTGTTGACTTCACATCCTTGTTCTATCTTACTGCGGAACAAAAGTGGAGGAGCAGGCACAAGACCAGTCAGCTTAACTTCAGTACCCAGAAGGATAATGAGTATATAATTAATCAGTTTGCAAACACCTAGAAGATAATAAGGTGATAAGTAATAGCATGGATTTGTCAAGGACAAATTGTGTCAAACCTAGTAGCTTTCTTTGACAGGATAACAAGCCTTGTGGATGGGGGGAAGCAGTAGATGTGGTATATCTTGACTTTAGTAAGGCTTTTGATGCTATCTCACATGACCTTTTCATAAACAAACTGGGGAAATACAACCTAGATGGAGCTAATATAAGGAGAGTGCATAACTGGTTGGAAAACTGTTCCCAGAGAGTAGTTATCAGTGGTTCATAGTCAAGATGGAAGGGCTTATCAAGTGGGGGTCCCACAGGGATCAGTTCTGGATCTGGTTCTGTTCAATATCTTCCTCAATGATTTTGATAATGAGTACACTTATAAAGTTTGTAGAGGATACCAACCTGGGAGGAGTTGCAAGTGGTTTGCATGAGAGGATTACAGTTCAAAATGATCTGGACAAACTGGAGAAATGGTCTGAAGTAAATAGGATGAAATTCAAGAAAGACAAATGCAAATTACTCCATGTAGGAAGGAACACTCAGTTGTACACATACAAAATGGGAAATGACTGTAGAGGAAGGACTCCTTCAGATAGGGATCTGGGGTTCATAGTGGATCACAAGCTAACTATGACAATATCACAAGCTAACATGGTTGCAAAAAAAGCAAACATTCTGGGATTTATTAGCAGGAGTGTTGTAAGCAGGATACGAGAAGTAATTCTTCCGCTCTACTCCATGCTGGTTAGGCCTCAACCGGAGTATTGTGTTCAGTTCTGGGCACTACATTTCAGGAAAGATGTAGACAAACTGGAGAAAGTCCAGAAAAGAGCAACACAAATTATTAAAGGTCTAAAAAATATGACCTATGAGGGAAGATTGAAAAAAAAATTGTGTTTGTTTAGTCTGGAGAAGAGACGACTGAGGGAGGACATGATAACAGTTGTTACAAGGAGGAGGGAGAAAAAATGTTTTTGTAAGGTTCTGAGGATAGGACAAGAAGCAATGGGCTTAAATTGCAGCAAGGGCGGTTTAGGTTGGATGTTAGGAAAAATCTCCTTACTGTCAGGGTGGTTAAACACTGGAATAAATTGCCTAGAAAGGTTGTGGAATCTCCATCACTGGGGATTTTTAACAGAAGGTTAGACCAACACCTGTCAAGAATGGTCTAGATAATACTTGGTCCTGACTTGAGTGCAGAGGACTGGACTAGGAGACCTCTTGAGATCCCTTCCAGTCCTAGGATTCTACGATTCTGAGGTGAAAGAAAGGAGAGGAGAAAGCCATTCTGCCCAACCTCAGCTGGCACGGTGCAGCACCAGACCTTTAAAAGGGAGTGGGAAGGATGTGAGGCCCGTTTAGAGAGATTAAAGGCTGGGAAGAAGGCGGGGGGGGGGGGGGAGGAGAGAGAGCATCAGAAAGAGAAATTGGAAGAGGGTGAAGGAAAGACAGTTGTTTTTTTTTTTTAAACACTGACCTGCCAACATGCCCCAGTTCAGATCTGAAGAAGCCTTTTCAAAGAGTCAGACAGCTAGCTCAGTCTTGAGTTAGTTGCTGCCACAGAGGGCATAGTGAGCTGAAGACACTAGGTGAAATCCTGGTCCCATAGAAAAAGTTCCATTGACTTCAGTAGGTTTGAGATTTCACCCCAGCTCTTCAGGAACTGTACTCAGAACAATGAAGAACCATTAAATTGAACTTTCAGCCATTGCTGATTTGAACCAAATTCGACCCAAGAATGTGGAGCTGAAAGGATTTGTGTCCCATTTACAATCCCTTGAGTTATTCAGCTCATTTTTCTGAGGACTACTTTGATTTCCAGAGCTTTCAAATATTCATTTTGGCCTCATTAAGGCTTTTAAGGCTGTCAGAAATTTTGTAAAAGGGCCCTGATGGAGAGAGCTTTCAGTGTAATGATGAATGTATTCTAGGACAACAATACAGTGAATCCTGAACAAAAGACCACCCTTAGTAAATAACTTCTGTTTAAAGAGACCAACCCAAGCATTTTGAAGACTATTTTACTTCAAGTGTCTTAGAAGGTCACCTCTGTTTGCTTACTCCCAGCATGGCAAACTACTGTTCAGCACATTCCACATTGCTAAAGTATTTCCTTGTAACCGAGTACGTGAAAGATTGTCATCACTGGATGGAATTAAGCATTTCGTGATTGTGGGCAAGAATGATTCATTATCAGTACAAGCTCTATAAATTGTTAGATTTCCTTCATCGTACTTTTTAGATGTTCTGTTTATTTACCTATTAACCTTCCGTTCCACTCTCTGAAGTCTGCACAATGTTAGCTGAATTCTGGGTAGGATTCAATAGCCTGTAGCTTAATTGGAAGGAACAACCACAGCCAAAAGCACAGTTATTACATTTAGCAAATGTAAAACAGCCTGAATACCGAAACCATATGCTACTATAATAAAACACGAGTGCATAGTAAAGAAATAGTGTTAAGAGAAATCTTCTGTGCAGCATGACTTAAACTACAGTAATGACTTCACTAATTTGAACTATTAAAAATAGAAACGTGCTTAAAAGAAATTCAAATGCAGCAGCTTTGGCCAAGATCTTGGGGTGTGATATATCCTTTTTGTAGTGTACCCACAGGCAGAATCAGGGTGAGGAGCCGGCATAGCTGACCATTGGAGGATCATCTAATTGTAAAGTGATCTTCTGGTGGCATAGAGCTGGCATTGCATCTCATACAGCACTCTACTTCCTTCAGCTTGTGTACTGGTTTGGCCAAGGTTTATCTATGCCTGCTGATTCCCAGCTGCTTTAATGGCCCACGGTCCTATTGGCAGCTGCTGAATTTAGAACAGCCTTCTGACTGCACAAAATTATCCTGGGAGACAACCCAGGGTCAGGAGGGCTCAAAAGGTCCCTTTTGTGATTCCTTCTCTGAGCTGCACTATACACTTCTCTACCACTCTACCATAGTCAAGGTACTAGGCCATAATCACTAAATATTGGTTAAATTAGTGAGTTTGTACATTTTCTTTGCATGGAGTTTCTGTATTTGGTAAGTTTCGTGTCCACCTCACTGATTGATAGTTCAGTGGTGACTAATTTGATGAAGTCAGTTCCCTTTACTCTCCATAAAAGGTCATGTTATATCGATCATCAGAGTCAAACCACATAACATTTTTGGAAGCAAAAAGATGAACTTTTTTTTGGGGGGGGGCTGAATCTTCAAAGCGAGAGGGGGAAAAAAAAGAGCCTCACATCTTGAATTTTGCAGCAGAAAGTCATTGTGCTCTGCATAATCCCCGAAACGAATAAGATGGTATTCTCTGCTCTCATTTTCATTTTATGCAAAATCTGAGAAATGAAATAACTCTTTTCAAAATGAGAAACTTTAGAGTACTGTTTAACTATACCCGTCTGGGCTTTCCTCAATTTGCGGTGCTGATGATGGAACGTGTGTGTGCGCACCTGCATTGCTGAATATGTCAGAGAAACACTAAAGCTAAGTAGTCTTGACTGCCTGTCATGACTTCTACTCTTTGTAATGCAATGAACAAGATGCCTGTCAGTATGGAATTTGTTTCCAAGCGCTCCATTCTGGTCTCGGATAACAGTGAGGGTAATTAACTATTGGAACAATTTATCCAGCATTGCGGTGGATTTCCCATCACTGGTGATCTTTAAATCAAGATTGGATGTTTTTCTAGAAGATATGCGCTCCAATTCAGCCACATTATTGGACCTGAAGCAGGAATTAATGTGGGGAAATTCTATGGCCCATGTTATGCAGGAGGTCAGATTAGATGATCACAAAGGTCCCTTCTGGCTTTATAATCGGTGAATGTCAGATCTGTCTATACAGATCAGTGAAAATTGGAACAGCATGATCAGGTTGAGAACATTTTAAAATATTGTCCTCTGCTACTTCAAATGTCTTTGCCATTACTCAAGGGCTATTTGGAGATAAACTAGACTGATGCTGCCTTCTAAACTGTTGGTTAGGACAGATATGCATAAATGATGATCTTTTAGCCTTCAAATCCTGGAAAAAGTTCATGGTTGGATTAAATATGGGGTGGAGATGTGAAACTGATCATATTTTTCCAGAAGCCCAGGTAAGAACATTTTTGCCCACATACCCAAATACAGCTTTGTCAAAATAAACACTATGTAGTGTAATGTGAGATTCCATTCAGGCACAGGATCATACCAATTGTCCATTCAATCCAGAATCCATTCTTCTATAGTGAATTATAACAATATGTCCTTAAGGAGAGTTTCTTCCTAACCTCATTAGACCTTGTGGCATGAGGGTTGATATTAAATTAAAGTAAATGTAATCTTCTATGCACAGCTATAGATATTCTCACTACCCATATAAATGTCTAATCCTTTTTAAAATTCTACTCATTGCTTTAGGCATTATCATGTGGCAATAAGTTCCACAAGTTGACTGTGTTCTGTAAAGATTATTCCTTTTTATTGGTATTAAATGTATTGCCTTTCAATTTCATAGAAAGCAGTGGCTTTTATATTTTAATTGTGCTCTTTGAACAAATAATATACCCTAAGTATTCTTATTGATTTGTAAGGGGAGTTCTAACCTTAGCTGCCATTATCTTAGTTAGAAATGTAAATCCAAAACACATCAAAAGAAGAATTGTTTTAGTCTTGTTTTTTAATATATTTAGTGGTATCTGCTAAAGTGAGTGGTGACCTTTTGCAAATTGCAGAAGTTCACATCATGGACTCTGCAAAGAATCTTTGTAATGCAGTTCTGTAATAAAGAATTCTGGGCTTCTAAGGGCACAATATAAAAGGCAGTGGTCGATCAAGGAAACTCTGCAAAGAATCCCATAGGAATCCTGTTTGTTAGAGCTGACAATACTGTATTACTTTTGATAATGCCTGCACATCTGTTTTATTAAGGGTTAGACCTTATACATGGGCTTCATACTGACTAAAATGTACTGAAACCAAGACTAGATGTACACTGTATTCCTTTTAAAGGATCTCGTTACCAAAATAACCAAACCAAACCCTTGGGTACTACCTTATGCAAGAACAGTAAATGTACTGATGCTTGGTTAGCAAAGCTGTTGATATACACCATGTGCTTAGGCACACCTGATGCCGTCATGAATTTGTTAATCTGTCCACAAATTAAAGGAGTGATTGGAGGCTAATCAAACTTTCTTTTCTTGTTAGCATTATGCTAAGCCCTTGAAAGACGAACAGGGGCTGAGGGCAACTAATATTTGATTGCCTAACTTCTCATTGTTGTGAAATGGCTGTGGTGGTGGTCCACAGACAGGAAGGGAAGGATTGCTTTGTATTCCAAAGAAGAAAGTGAAGGGAGGGAAACAGATCTCTAAAGAGACGTAAGTAAAATATACCAAGCACCATGGTTGGCCCATGAGCAGAACTGATGGTATTGTTGACATCATCATTAGTGACAACCATATGCATCCTGGAATTGAAGAAGTTCATCATTTTGGAAAGATAGCAGTGAAGCAGCAAAAGAAGCAATGGTGCCAAGAATCCCCTGATGGGACGCTTGATTCTGAAGAGAAAGCGATCCCCCTAATTGCCATTCACTTCCTGGAATGGCCACAAGGTGCCATTGGGTGGGTAGACTTTGACACCACTTCAGACAGTATTTATGGACAGATGCTGCTACGTGCAGATGGAGCATTGAAGACTTGCTAGAGGAGCTGGTGAGTGCATTTTTAAGTCTTCCTTTTGCATTCCTCCAATGTGTACACAGATATACATAAACGGACTGAAATGGAGCGAACAGCTGTGTCATTAAATATACATATTGTGTGAAGAACATAATTCACTTGGAGTCCCATTGGAGTCTTTGCCACATGGCCTATTTAAGACCTACTAATTTCTATGCAAGTGCCTCTATCTGTGTTTCTTACAATTGCTCCCTTCCTGTGTTTGGTTATTCACCACCTACGTATTGTATTGCCTACATCCTAGATTCTGAATGATCTGGGTGCAAGGAATCTTTGTATTGGTTTTTTCTACAGTACCCAGCATAGTGGAACCACTGTTTTAGCCCTTCCGCACACCTTGGAAGCCATGCTGACACATCTCTCTCATGCTACCAAGGTATGCGGAAGGGCTAAGACAGTGGTTCTCAACATATGAGCTGTGTGTTGTGGGCCATGTCCACACAATATATATACTACCTGTATGGGCTGCAACTATGTGCTGATTGGGCCGCAAGCAGCCCACAGGCTGAGAACCGCTGGGCTAAGAGGAGTCCACTAATGACATGTCTAGATTAGGACACAAGGTTGAGGGTAGCAGTTTAAGTGTTACCTAACACATTTTAAGAGAGTGATTATAAATTCCTACTCCAGAAAAGGCAAGTTGTATTTTTAATGTGCTATCTGTTAGAGATTAGTGGCAAGCTGTCCTGTAGTGGCTCACGAGTGTGAATACCAACCTCAAGGCAGACTGTTAAGAAGCAGGGCATAAACCCTGAAATGGCTGTGAGTCCTGTACTTAAATTTCCCCAATCAATTATCAGGTGTAAACTCCTCAGGTACTATATCAGCCTTATCATGGAGTCACAAACTATTTCCTTGGGTACTCCAATCTATCTTCTCACCCAGATAAGCCTGCCTTTGTGGTAGATGGTCCCTTATACCAAAATTCACAGCAATATTCAGGTTACTCCCAGTCCCAAAGGACTTGTCATTTACCCCAGGTCAGTTGCACCTTAGATCTCGCACCAAAGGTGCAATGCTTGTAGCCAATTATATAAAAAAACTATTTAAAGATGTATTAACTAGGAAAAGGAAATGAATGTTATTTACAAGGTTCAAGCAAGTAAATATATATACATACAAATGAGCTCCAATCTTCAGTTTCAAGAAACAATAAAGCTTCTATTGTTTGCAGGCTCTATATATCCTTTAGAGATAACCCAGGCCAAGCACTGGGGATCTTTTGCTTATGCTTAGTAATCCTTGCCCCCTCAGCATCCAAGCAGCATAAAAGATATGGTTCCTCCTTGTTAAGACTTTTTATTCCTTTCCCCATTCTGTTCAGCTGTTGGGAAGAATTCTCCTTTTCATGGAGAATGGAGAGCAGTCCACAGTCTTTTGTCCTCTGATATTCCACAATGGTTTGTCTGGTGCTGATGGGCCTTCTTTTGTGGGGCAGGAGATAACACCTCCTGTTGGAAACTATCATTTCACACTTGTCAATGCTGCTCTCCTGTCTGCTGATTTGCGGTTACACTTAAAGATATCCTTATAACTTGACGTACAGATGATATAAGCAAGATTAACACATGCAGCAATTTACAAGTATTCCATAAAGTCTAAACACATTTGTATAAAACTCTAATACCTATTTTACCAATACTAACATGCAGGTGAGCCCAACTGGTTCCAGCTGTGTATTTGTCAGTGTTCATTTGAGACCTAGGGGCCTTGGAATGTGCTGACACCTTGTCTGCCAGTGTCACAGTGAGCCCTACTCTTCTGGTAAGAGAGAAAGGGCCTGAGTTCATTTAACTTCTTCCTCAGCATAATCCCAGTCTGATACCCTGTGTTGTGCCTGCCACTTTGCAAGTGACGTTGTGGATTCCAGGAAGTGTTGCTTAAGGATGAGATTAATATGGGCTGAGTTAGGCCAACTGAGTCTTTGAGAAAAATTCAGCTCTAAGTGGTATCCAAGGGAAGATGTCTAAGTGGCACTAGAAGCACACAGTTATTTTTAAAGCATAAAGGGAAGCAGGGCTCTTAAAAAAAAAAAAAAAAAAAAAAAAAAAATCTATCCGCAAACTGTGCTATAGTGGACTGAACACTATAAGGAATTGATAAGATCTTTTCCATCTCTTGTCAGTAATGGTCTCTTCGCTCCTTGCACATACATCCTTTCATTACATCAGAGGAAGGTGGGAACATGAGTGGTTTAATAATCTTATATTTTACACAGTATTTTTCCATGTTGAGGAATAGCAAAACACTTTATAAACATAACAGACTTGTGTTCAAACCATCGAGCAGGATTGCTTCAACCAGGACTTCTCTGGTCCTCTTCAAAGTGAAAGGTGGTGGCTGTTTTAACAGCACATGCTGCCCAACAGATTACAAACCTAATTTAATAATATTATCCATTTGAAACTGCAGGGGGATTTGGAGAACCAGAATTTAATTAAACCAAGTGTCTAGAAACACTTTAAAATCAGATCTCAGATTCTCTGGTACAGCAAGACTAAATTATGGAGCAAAGTGCCTTTATTACACTTTTTAGGATCCCTGATCTCAGGGCATGACCAGCATTGTTTGGGCTCCTGGAACAACTTAGAGCAGCCCCAAAGCTTCTCTGAACTTTATCCAACTGCCCACATCTACAGGCAGTATCTCCAGTAGCTAGCACCATCAGAGTGTAGCAGTGTTTCAGCCATAGCTCTTTTTCTTTATCGACACCCCCTGTGCCAATTGACCAGGAGCTGGGGTGTCATGAGGATGCTATGCTGGCTGTCTACACCCTCAAGAGATTCACTCTATGCAGGGGCAAACTTGAAAAAGCTGGTTAGTGGTGCCAAGGATCTGGCCCTGCACTACCCAGCAGCGCTATACTGGTGTGATGACAGCTGTGTTGCCTGACACACTGAGGAATAATCCAGGGTAGAGCTGACAAAACAATGTATTTTTTTGGTTTGGGAGCTGAACTGAAAAATCCAGTTTAATTCTAACTGGATTTCTTGGTCAGTTCGAAAAACTCAGAAAATTTTTATTAAAATCAACGGAAACATTTGTGGGTCAACTTGAAACAACTTTAATTTTTGGGGGGACTAATTTCAAGTTCATTGAGATTTTTTTGGTGACCCAAAACATTTTTTTCTCAGATTTTTGTTTTCATTCAGTCAGTTTTGGGTGTTTTTTCACTTTTTTTTTTTTTTTTTTTAATTTGGCCAAATATGAAAACAAAATGCCATTTCAAACCATTTCAGGTTAAGACAAAATGTTTTGAAAAAAAGTGAAACATTTTAACTTTTTGGATGTGTTTTCAGCCAAAACTATGTCTGATGTGACTCAAATTTGTGAATACTTTGTCACAAAAATTGTGTGTTTTGGTGAAATTTCTTTTTGCCCTCCCCCAAACCTCCAAAAAGTCACATAGCTGTCATCCAGAGGCTTCCAGATGTGAAAGCAAGAGTCTCTATAGAAGAACTAAAGAGCCAGTTTCTTAATCTGGGGCTTGTAGCAGACTGGGTTCCCTATGTACCAAGCAGAGGGGTATACGTAGCACATGGTGATCAGTGATTATTGGAGAATATTGGACAGGGGAGGTTCATCCTGAGTGTCTGAGGCCTATAGCTAGCTGTTTGAATTCTGCACAAGCTGTTGCTTATAATGACTGCTACCTTGGCTGATGGTGGGGATTGAATGGAGGAACTTCCAGACCTAAAAGCAACGTTTCTTTAGCCTGAGTAAAGAGAGAGAGAGACTGTAGCTAGCAGCTGTAACAGGCCCATCTTCTGTGGATCAGGCACTGAGCGTGACAAACTCTGACTGGTGGGTTTCAGTGGGTCGTTAAATAAGTACTGACTCTGAGAGAAAACCAGAACCAAAGTGCTAAATAACTGTCATCTCAGTCAGGGAAATAAAGCATGTTAACAAGTTGGTAGGATAAATTTGCAAGTTTTATCTCCTCTAGTAGCATATGAGATTAATTTGTTCTGCTCACTCAATTTATTGTCAATTATTACTGTTTATATAGCACTTAAAATGTGTTTGGCTGTCTTACAGAACAAATATAGACTCAGTCCCTGCCCAAAGGAACTTACAATCTAATTTTAGGTATGAGTCAATAAGTGATGATAAAAACCATTGTGGAAGGGAAAAAGGAGAAACAAGGGTTACACTTACCAAGCAAAACCTGCAGTAAAGTTTAGTACTTGAAAATGAAAATTGTAAAGATAGTACTGGAGACCACTATGCATAATGAAAGCTAAAATACAAACAAATTTCTTAATCACCTTGTGGACACTACACATGCTATGCTGTATTACCTTGTTAATGTTATCAGTAAATATTTCTTCTCAATCACTTATTGGTTATTTGGTTACTAGTGGTGACCTGCAGTTTTGCCTCTCAAGTTTATGGATTTATGGTAAATATGAATGAGTTTGTGAGGGTGGGTATTGTGCGGGAGCTTTGTGTTGATTTGTACAGGTGATGAATGAGGTGTGTGTGCTGCAGTGTGGGATGGGGGGCTGTATGTGTTTGCGGTTATCGCATGTACTGGCTGTATTGGTGTGCTGGGGGATTTTGTGTTTTTCTCTGGGGATGTGAGTTGCATGCACGGTATTAAATTGTATGGATAACAAATCAATCTTTGAAGAACCGTAGCTGCTTGACTGAGTAATCTGTGCAGTCTCCTTCATGTCGCTGACTCATTACAGCCAATGAAATTGTTGCATACAAATTAGCTTTAAAGGTGGTGATTGGTTGTAACTTCTGATCTCACGGTGTAGGACTGCTGGCATAGGTAGATACTGTTTTATTATCTATAGATATGATACCAGAATAAGGCCCTCACCACTTTGCCAAACCCCTGTGCCAACATAGAATAATTTGCAGGACTGGGACCTAATGGAGCCTCAATGTAACCAGGAGGTGCTGCTAGCAAGATGAAATCAGGGAGGGAAAAAAAGTACTTTTCCACTTTCTCATATCTTTCAGAGTGAAGGAATTTATTTCATTCTGTACACAAATACTCACCTTTGGTGAGATATCTAACATAGAAAATACCTGCCCAAATTACAGGTTTCAGAAAGTTACAGATAGGTGAAAGCGCAGGGTTATAATAAAAACTTTTTTGTATCCTTAGCTACGATGGTCACTACTGAAACCAATTTGAACACATTATATGAAAAGATTGAGTTGAAACCTACTACAAACCTTAAAATGAGAAATCCTGTTAAAGCATTTGAAAGATATGGATGAAAAAAAGGTTTATAGTGATGATTAATGCAATTTTCCTCAGTGAACTTCACAATACTTTTATTGGTTTCCACCTTCTGAACATGCAGGCATCATATAACAATAGAAAGCCAATTGGAAGATTTTTCTCTTTATGAATAAATAGTTATATCGATTGGTTTTTTTTTTATTTTTTCCACACTGTGTGTACCGTGAAATTCTATCTAGAAAAGAAAAAATGGAGAAAAATAACTTCTAACCTCCTACTGATGTTGCTATTAAACCAGCTGACAAGGACAGTGCAAATAGTTGTCTTCAAAAGAAGTGTGTCAAAGAGGGAGTTAGCTCAGTGACTCTAGAATAAACATTTAAGGAGAGACAATGTAGTGGAGATAATTGCACTTTTCCTAATACATCATATTATAGTATAAAGCTGAGAAACAAATGCCTCATGTTTTGAAATGGAATAAGCATTGATTTCCCCAGTTAAAAATTACAGACCTCTGCACGTGGGCATGTTAAATTAGCTGGAAGGTTACAAATGCAAGTTAAAACTTAGAGCTCACGTCAGGTTGTTTGAAATATCTTGAAGTACATGGTGCATGGCACATTCTGTTGCGGATAACCAGGGACTCTCCAACTTCATGTTAAGTAAGAAAGTTTAAGCACTGGCAGCGGAGAAGAATAGAATTCTTGAGCTGCCCATGACAGAGACAGACATACTATTTAGCAAGTTACAAGCCAAAAAGGCAAGCTTCTCTTTCTGTCCATTCATGCTAAAAGCACGGTACCATGTAGAGCTGACTGAAACTCAGGATTTATATTTCACAGGAAATTTTAAAGTTTCAAAATTTGGCTTCATTCTGTTTCATTTTTTTCCCCAAAGTTTCCCATAGAATGGGAATTCTGCAAATGTTTCGTTTCATGAAGGCCAACACATGGTTCTTCTGAAACATACTCTGGGACCCCTGCAGCTGCTGATTAAAGTTAACATGATACTTATCAGTTTCACCGCTGCCCATGGTTGAGTAGCAGCTGTGAAACTGGGCAGTTCACCCCCTGCTATTGAGTGGGAGGTAGCTGTGAAGCTGACAAATATCCTGTCAATTTCAGTCGGGGGCTGCCAGTGATTTCGGATGGGTGGTTTCAGGGCAACCCTGCCACATACTCTGCCCCGGGGGTTTCCAGACTCCTGGGCTGGCTGGCACCTCAGGTTAACTGATTCCTCCATCTTGGGAAGCCAACTGGCCCAAGAGCTTCAGCATCCCTTGGTATTCCTAGATTCTAGGCTCCTGCTCTGAGGCAGGGAGCCTGGAAACACTGGGGGCTCTCAAGGCTTCCTGCTGTGAAGCAGGGAAGCTTGGCAACCCTAGGAGCTCTGGCTCAAGTTAGGCTTTCAGGAGGGTGTAAACTCCCTACCATGGAGACAGGAGCCTGGAAGACCTAGAATGGCCTGTCAAGGTCCATAGCTCCAGGACAGTCCTCTATGCAGGCTACTGCAGGCTAGGGATTCCTGGGCTTCCAGACTCCTGGGCCAGCTGTCTCCCTAGGCTGACTGATTCCCAGGCCAGCTAGCTCCCTAGGCTGTGGTAATCAAGCCACCCCAGAAAGCAAGCTGGCCCAGGAGTCTTGAAGCTCTGTGTCCCTGACCATGTGGTAGTTTGCGTGGCAGGGCTGTCCCAGATCCACTGAGTCTGGGTTCCCCAGAAGCCCACCAGGAGCCTTGCCTCTGGTCTGATGGAAGTTTGTTGAACCCCATATCTTTCCATGAAATATTTCAAATTCAAATGGGTGTTTTCCAGTGAAGCCCTGTCTTGCTGGAGAAGTTTATTAAAAATTTGTAGGAAAATATGGATAAAGTTGGAGAGCTATTGAAAACTGGGCAAAATGTGCTAATCAAAAACTATGGTGATCTAAATTATTTGAAGTATATTGGACTAGATCACAACTACAGAAGCAGAATGGAATTGCTAGAACAAACAAACAAATAACTCTGCATTGGCTTAACTATCCATATCTGGAGGCTTAACTATCCATCTCTGGAAGCCAGTAGAGTGAAATTAGACAGAAGCTGAATGCTTTTGAAATTCGCACCCACAGTCAGTATAGGTATTGTTGTATTAATTTAGATGAAATATATGGATTAAAGATGTTAATGTAACCTAGTCACTGTCCAGTGTTAAACAAGGTTCTCAGTTTGGTATACAGAGACTTCAGCCTGCTTACTACCATGGCACAAACATCATTAAAATCCTTTTAACCTTTCATTGAAGATGCAGAAAAGAAGGAAAAACAGTTATAGCCTTTGAAATGTAAAATATTAAATAAAGCTTTCATTTTAATAACATTTTTATTCCCTTTTCCTTTAGCTGGAGAGTGTTTCAGAAGACCCCCTTCCCCTTGTTTGACAGTCTCTTAGATGGCATAAAAGATTATAGCCACTGACCTTTTGGGTAAAAGAGATGAATTTTTTTGAAATAAGCTGCAGCTGCTGTTTAAGTTCAATCCTGTATCATCCCAGCTGGTTCATTCAACTGGAGCCAGTAAAGATGGCTACGTTATCTGAGTACGTCTGGCCCGGTCAGATCACATCTCTTAGGAGTCTGGTGAAGAAGGTGCAGGGTCCCCGCAGATGGTGGAGGTGACAGCCATGGTGGTAAAGCTTGCTTCAGTAGCCTCTCTGTTCTACCATATTTCCCCCCCTTAATCTCTTTTTTTAAGGACCCCAAAAGGGAGTGATGGGACGGGCTATTCCACCCCTTATTATTTTGTTCACCAATTAGTCCTGATATCCGACACACACCCACTTTTGGTTCATCAGTTTCCAGTTCCCCATCTTCTGTTTGTTTATTGGGAGATTGTGTTGTTTGTTTTTTAAACCAAGCATGATTTCAACAACATAGACTACATTAATCAAAAAGGTCACACTGGTATGATTCAAAGACTATCTGTCTTGCATCTCCTTATAACATTAATTATTGAAAGCAACTGGAACTATTTGCCATCAACATTCGTTGTTGTAGGTTTTTGTATTGTCTTACAAACTTTCAAAAGCTTTTTACAATGGATCTTTCAAGTAGGGTACATTTGTAGACTCAATTATCACAGCAATGCCTTTCAAAATATTGCTCTGGAGGTTCATGGGCATTTAAAAGGTTTTTGTGTAACTCTTTATGCAATTTTACGCAATTACAAATATTTTTAAAATGTTTGAAAATTCATCAGTCTGTAACTTAAGCCTTTTTTTGCAGTCTTTGGAATACAGGAAAACCCTGATTAGGGTTACTCTTCTAATTTTAAGCTTCTCCATTATTTTCTTTGTTCCCCAGAATCTCTAGAATTCATTTGCAAACTAAATTTTGCTTATCCAATGCTCTCATTATCTAAAGTATTGGTTGCCCATTGAGATGTTTGCTAATTGGAGTTTACCTCTACACAAAGCTGTGCATCTCTGGCTGTGGATACTCATTAAATATTGTATTAGTGTGAATCAGAGAATGCATGTGGACTTGTTTGCTTCTCCCTCACATCCTCCAAATTCTCAAAAGAAATCTTTCCCTCTCCTGGGAATATTATCTCTGTTTGGCAAAATAATGCAACTGCTGAGGTTCCCATCTCTATTTTTTATTGTCAGCCATAATAAAAATTGTGTAGAGTGCTGCCATTAGAATTGATCTGCCACAGTTTGGCCTTTTATTTGATTTTACCTTAGGATCTCGTAAAGCTTGTACTTGCGTACAAAGGCAGCTATTTCTGGTAGCTTCTGGATATTCAAAACTATTTTAGGATTGGATTTTTAGTTTTGTTCTAAAATATTATATACCTTTTATTTAAAATGGCATTCTGGAACCAGGCTAGCATTTTTTTTTAAAAGGCACTTGTTCATAAGTGTCAGTCTAAGTCTTATATACAGGAACAGTTTAGTTAGTGTGTTAATGTCATGATCTGCTGGTGGTCAGAAAGCTTGAGCCTCAAGGCATGTGTTGTTTCATTTGTGAAAGAGAGCTAAATATAGAATGACTGGGATTGAAAATAAAGTAGAAGAGTGTAATTTCTAAAGCAATTTTAAGACCAAGATTAATTAACAAAATCAGCAACACATTTTATTTTATGACCATATGCTTGGGATATCGCTCCGTTCTGAGGAGTATTCCTGAGCTGACACCTGAGAAACTAGGACCTTGTTGAAATGCAAGTGGCTCTCCTTCTTATACACAAAGACTCAGCTGTGCGCTATCCAGTCTCCATCATATTTTAATGCACTCATCTGCAGAAAGTGGTACCACATTAAAGACAATGTAGGACGGACTGCCATAATGGCTGCTAGGTATAGTTAAGAGGGCCAGCAGTGGCTTTTACTCTTTCCCACCTTACTTTCCCACCTTATGCAAATTTATGTTAACAGATAAGTGAGTTTCATTACTGCTATTTGTTGTGGCAGCAGCAAAACCAAGTATCTGCTGCTACTTTGGAAGGTTATTGACCAAGGCAGCAACAGAGATATTCACAGATGAAGATGATGCGGGGGATGAGGGAAGTGTGGAGAACCTGCTATTTCACACTCAGGATGATGTCAGGTGAGTGGGGCATGGGAAGAGAGTGAAAGCAATTCTTCTCTGTGCTGGCAGACAGAAGTGAAGGGTGATGGTGGTGGAAGCCTTAAGTTTCATTAAGCACCTGCTAGCCAGAGGCTGACATGGTAAACGGTCTCCTGAGTATGGTACAGGGACAGCACAATATTGTATCTAATACTAATGGAACAAGACATGTATCCATCTGGGGTGTCTGATCTCTGTAACGAATGCAATCCATATCCATTAATTTCCTTATGGCCTCGGTCACAAAGCCACATGATGTCCTTGAATGCAGCTGGTTACGTACAAGACAGTCAATAAAGCTTGTAGCAAGACGGTTCCCTCTTTGCTATGCATCCTAGGAGGCACAAGAGTTTTGTTTGCTCCAGCATTTCTCTGAAATAAATTATACACCAGAAGTCACTTTTGATTTAATGTGTGAGAGAACAGCCCATGTGGCTGAATCCTCCCTCTTACACTGAAGCCATGCCCTATTTTAGGGATACCTGCAATCGTAAATGTGGCAAACATGCAGATCTGTGCTTCCTGGAGTATGGCAGAATACGGGTGGCAGCTCCCATAGTGTGTATTTTATAGTATTTCTTTTTTATAGCCAACAGAACACTTGTGTCCCCTTTTTTTCCTTTATCCCTGGTGAAAGGGGTCTTTTCTCCATGGGTGAGAGTCTATCAATTAAAATCGAAGTGTCAACAACCCATAGCTCTATCACTTATTTCAAATTGTATAAAAATTGTCACGTTAAAACTAAGTTTTCATTAAGAATTAAGCTGTGCAAACAGAGCAATTCTTTATCATGGTGCATGACATTTTACAGGTTAGTAATATGGCTTTTTGTGTATCTTGATAAATACAGAAATACCCTATATATAAATATGCTACTAGTGAGTTTGGAAGCATATTATTGCCTTAGGTGATGCTCTGTGTATTGAAAGACTTACAAAGCCGCTACAAATTTTCTTGCTGGAGCTACCCAATGAGCATCCTGTTTCAGAAAATCCATTTGGAATGAAGAACCGTGACATCCTCATTGCATTACAGCAGTCTAGCTGATAGAACAGTCATTGGATAGTGAAATGCAAGGTTGCTGTAGCAAATCTGAAAATGCATTTGTTCCAGATGCTCCCTTTCCCCACCACCAGCAAAAAAAACCAAATCACCACTCCCAACAAAAAACACAATACATGTTCCCCAAAAGGTGCAGTTTGGGATATGCTCCCTTCAAGACTTTTCTTACCCTAAAGGTAGGGGAATCCTGTGGAATCTCAGATACCTTTGTTAGGTAACTCTTGGCAAATGGTTACTTTTTTAATACTGAACTTTGTAGAAAAGCCCACTCTTTTTCCATGTGGTGCTCTGATCAAAGGGAAACCTTGTCTCCTGAAAAGCAGTTATTTCTGCTTACAGTTAATATCCAGTTTAAAACAGAATACCTCCAAAATGTTTAATACTTTTTCACTTCAACATGTCAAACACTCCATGTTCCCTTTCATAAATTACACTCTGCCACATTTTGAGGTTTCAATGGGATAATTTTGGTTAGTCGCAATTTTAATTTTACATGGGACTATTATGATAAGAACCAAATAGCATTGGGAAACAAAGCCATGGATCAGTGGTTGCACAATATTTCTCCTCACTGCAGTTTAAATACCACAGAATGTAGACAGTACATAAACCCAATAGATTACTGTAACACATCAAATCGGGGTGCTCCCATTTCATAGTAGCCACTAAAAGCAGATCCTTACCCCCAAAGACCAAATGCTTTGGTTTTGAATAGGAAGGGTGGTGACTATCTGAGACAGTAGGGTTTGATGGATAAGGCACTGGACCGGGAATCCGGACTTGAGTTCTATTCGTGGGCCTGGTATTGACTCACTATGTGATTTCAGGCAGGTGTCTTCCAACCAGTTATCTTCAGCTCACCAATAATTTTTTCTTGTTTTAAGCACTCATGGTTCAGGGCAAAACCCAACTGGTACCTTATGGTAGGTTAGGAACAAACTTTCACGAAAAGCAGACTATTCCATAATTATCTTCCAGGAAGTTTCCTCTGAAATATCTGGTACTGCCCCTGGTTGAAGGGTGGATACTGAATCAGATGGACCACTGGTCTGATCCAGTGTGATAATTCCTATGATCTCCTGTAATATCTTTAATCACCCTTTTCCCGCCTGTCCATTGTGGATATTGATATGTAACCGTTTGTGAAGTGTTTTTAGGGATGTGCTGGTGGAAAAGACTATGTAAGTGCAAGTATAGATTTAAAAAAGCACTATTAGTGCTAGTATTAGTCACTTCACTTTCCTCCCTGCAGGAGGGTAAACACAGGGATACTGTCCATTTCCTGGGGAGATGATGAAGTTCAAGAGCCTGATAGGAAAAATATACTTTAGTGGTGGGGTGAGTATTTAAGAGAGAAATAGGTGTAGCAAAGATGAAAATCTTAGACTAAATAACCTGGGAAATGTGCAAGAAAACTACAGTTAGCTCAAAACAAATACAACTTTTCCTATATTACAAACTTTTTTTGTTTCTCTAGCACTTAGGAGCTTGAGTCATGAATTTGTGTTTGTGGATGAGATTAGGGTAGAAGGAGAAGAGAAGTGGTCCAAAGACAGAGCCTTGTGGAACCTACAGAGAAAGCTGGATGAGGAGTATCCTCCAAAATACACATGGAAGGAGCAATTACGGAGGTAGGAGGAGAACGAGGAGAGGACAGAGTCACCGAAGGCAGGGGAGTACAAGAAAAGCATGGTCACCAGCGTCAAAGGCAGCTGACAGGTCCAAGGGAATGAGGATGACTTCTGAACTTTGACTAGGAAGAAGTCATTAGAGACTTTGGCGAGAAATCCAGAAACCTTGTTCTGAGTCTTGATAGTCCATAATGAATGTGATTAGAATACTTTCCTGTTTTTCCATTTTCTGAACAATTCAGTTAGATATCACTGTTTTTAACTGAAACTCCTTTATTTAGTAATTCACTATTTTCATTCTGATTTAATTATGTATGGATAATATTCCTCATTAACTGTTTTTAATAAATGTTGTACATACTGGTGATGTATTTTAAGGGCCAGTGTATATCAGGGAACCAAACAACATAATTCGTTCTGACGATAAAAAAGTAACCCAATGTTGTGTAGAAAAAGGCTACCCTTTGTCTCATTGCAAGTATGGTATGCATTTGAAAACCCAATCATATAAAGACCCATTTATATTTTCCCAAATGATTAGCACAACCAGAACTCATTAGTGGTACAATGAGTCAACCTTCATTATTATTCAACAGAATACTAAAATAATAATTTAGTGGCTCCTACTGGTTTTTCCTCTCCAGATCGAGCAAATCATGCTAACTTATAAGAACTTTTTAGCAGTCTTCTAACAAGTTTAACGGCCTTTCAAAGACACACATCTTGGCAGGAACAGAGACCTTTTTCTAGGTAAGCACTACTTGCTGTCATGCAAAAGAAAACAAAACACTATTTTAACATGACAGATAAGTGACAGATAAGTAAATGTGCTTACTTATCCATTACTTTTTCACAAAACTTCAGAGGGTCAAAAGGTTCAATAAGAGAGAAGTCAGTGGAAAAAGAGATTCGAATGGAATAGGAATGTGATCCAAATCAGTCACTGTAGCTACTTGGGATATTTTAATCTAATAGAGGTAAAGAACTTTACTGACAAATATGGTGACGTGATGTTAAGGTGGTAATGCAGAAGCAAGGAGGTTTTTGTGGTTAAGGCAATTGTAGATATCCTTCTACATCGTGGTCCAAAGGAGCTAGTGCATAGGGCATGAGATTGGGAATCAGGAGACTTGGTTTCCATTGTAATCATAGGCAAGTCATTTGTCATCACTGCAACTCTGTTTCCATGTCTGTGTAATTCAAAGAGAAAGAGAGAATAATAACATTTGCATGCCTCTGTGTAGCACTTGAGATCTACCTGAAAGAGTTATTTATGTAACAAGAATTGTTATAGCTGGTAAATATAGCCCAATATGATGAGATGCCACCTTAGGATTGTCCTGAATACACACGTAGGAATATTCATGTCTGTTGACTTAAGTTTTCTGCCAGATGTGCAAAGCATGAAGTATTGTTGAACAAGCTCGAAAGCACCATTTTTGTTTAGTGGGATAAATAAAAAAGCATGTTAATAAGGCTTGAAAAAATCACAATCCACCTAAATTGGGGAATGCAGAAATGTCATCCTATCCCTTGTGTACCGAAATTGGTGCCTTATATATATATAAGGGATATAGTTTGCAAATAATCCATTGCACCTGCCTGGCATGCTGCAGCTGAGAGGAAATGACAGCAGAGAAGAAAAATGCAGCATCAGACACACTTCATTTGTCTTTGACAGTTGCTGTGCCATGAAAGCGTCCAAAATATAAATGATGTCCTTTTCCCCTTTAAACCAAAAATACAAATATTTTATTTGCATAGACCAAAGCATCTATTATAAATATTTTATCCTGCTTTCTTATAAATGCATTTATAATTCTGGAAGTACAAGAGAGATTTCCAGAATAGTTTGATGTAAGATTACAATTAAGAATGCCCTGGTGCTTCAGAGATGGCTGATAAATGGATTACTATGGTAAATAAGCATTTTAATACCATAAAATGTGCAATAATTGATCAAGTTACAAAGTTAGAATTATTCATGATCTTAGGACCTGATTCTTCAAGGCACCTTTTACACTAATCTGGCAGTGAAAAGGTGTTTTGTAGTGGAAATATAATTTACACTCTCATGATAGCACCTTTTACCTTGCTGTAGTCATGTGAAGGTGCTGAGGTGTAAATGAAAAGCAGGCTTTTAAAGTGACATCACCTTTTTTGTAATCTGCTACCTGTGCCAGTGTCCTCATTTTTTGTTCATACATATTTCCAGGGATAGTTCATAGGAAGAGTGATTCTGTGACTTGGACCTTTTTAGTTGTTTCAGTTACACTCCTCACCTTTTCCAAGTTTACTGTGAAGGAAATCATGTGGCTTGATTGTGTAATGAATCAAGCACATCATGGATGTATAAAAAGAACAAACTTCCCTGGTGTTTTCCCGAACAAGAAGAGAACTCCAACATTCATCCTCCTTTGACATTAGAAATGTAGCACTGTTATCACTACTGGCTGATTAAAAACAAGAAAGATACAGCCTTTAGCATGCCACTCTGTGCCAACCACTGAGAGATTCCAGTAAGTTCTGATAAGAATACAATGTTGTTTGAGATAAACTAGTAGCTTTAACAATGGCTGGAATTTATTTTTAATTCAGCAGTGTATGGACAGCTCATTTTGCATGTTACCTTTAAAAGTAATCAGAATGAGTATTGTTGACTGTAGCAATGGGATAATGAATTGAAAATCAACTGTTTACTAGCTTGTGGCAAACATTGAAGACGAGAGACTTGAGCTTAAATACTATACATTTTTTTTTAAAAGTAGTAATCATAGCCATTTGTGTCAAAGTGCCTTTTGAACATCCTAACTCCATTCAAGTTGATAGCAGGCTTATCACTGACTACTGTAGGGCCAGCCTGATTATACAATTGAATTATTGTAGCATGCAATACGCTGGAAAATATTACCACTTAGTCTACTTCTTTCTCAGACTGTTGAATCACATTTTTTAAATGCAATGCCATTTGCGTTCCTTTATATATTAGGTCTAAAGAGAAAATAAAATCTATCGAGAGAGTGAGTATATTAGAGAGAGAAAGCAGTTGTTTCTAATCATAACCTTATCTATTGAAGCGACAGTTTCAATGCCATCTGAATACTCTCCAATTGTGTTTTTTTCATGTTGGATTAGGTAACATTTTTTGTCATCTTATTCCCATAGCAACCCAATCTTTTTGATGTAAATCTGCTTGTGTCTTTTTTTATTACGTTTCCATGCCTGTACAGGAATAGCATACACAAGTGATGAAGAGCACAGTCTGGTGAGGAGAGGGCATAGATTCTTCTGTAAGAGGAAATAAACAAAAGAATGTGTTATTTGCATAATAAACTCAACATGTTCTCCACAGGTCATTGTTTATTACATCATTTTCTCAGGAGAGTTCCTAACAAGAATTAAAACATTCTACCTATTTTAGCAAGATGTTGGAGCAACATTTTAAATCTGTTCAAAGAGTTTGGGAGGCCAAAACCCTTACAGAGACCAAAATACAAGCTTAATGATCTGTAATAATATGGCTTATATAACTTATCTTGATGTCAATTTGAATGAAAAGAAGTCTTAATTGGCCATATTAGTGCCCCAGATTAAATTCAGAGACTCTCATGAGAAATTTACCTTTTGAGAGTTTAATTGGAAGCCTTGTTGGCACAGTATTTTGTGTGGACATAGCTATTTTAAGTTCCCCCACTCATGCCCAGAAGTCTGTATTCATAGGTTAATTAGGACATAGTCTCAGCAGGACTCCAGAGGATGCTGAAGGACGGCATCTTGAGAGGAACACTGCACGAAGCTGGAAGGTACTTGTGTGTGTTAGGAAAAGAGTATCCAGGTTGACCAACTTTTGGTTTTCCTTGTGTGCTTTGAAGTAGAGAGGGCCTAATCTGCAAACCCTGGATCCGGCTCCAACTCCAACTCCTGTTCTAGAGCTGCTATGCTAGTCCAGTGCCATCTGAAGAACTCCCAGCACTGGAGAAATTCCTGCCCTAGGTGAATCTAGCTGCTTTCTCATCTCATTAAACCACAAGAGTGCCATGAAGGGGCTGGAACACCACCCAGCATCAGAACTTTGGCATGCAAAATACTCTGGCCCCAAAATTAGGTGTGGTTCAGATTTTAGCCTAGTTCCCCTTCCTAAATTTAAGGAATTAAAATGAGATTGAGACAAGGAAATATTGTATTCAATCTCCATGCATCTCCTTTTGTTTCTCAAAATATTTCATTTGATTGGACTTAATGATATCTGAAGTGGGAATTAGCCCATTAGAACGTTTTGGAAGTTGTGTGTGTATAAACTGATTAGAGTCAACATTTTTTGGTCGCTGGTCATAATGGAATTTGAACTTTTATCTATAGTCTGTTACCTAACCTCTACAGGCCACTACTTGCAATCAACCAGAGGTGCAATCTGGTTACTGCAGTATCCATGTAGGAATTAAAAAATAATCATCTTCTGTAACTGAATTGTTGTTTATACATTTTACCAGACACACATTTTTGTGTGCTGCCTGGTGGCTCGATATCACTAAAGAATCCTTATAAGACCAGCTTTAACTCCAGTCAGCGTTTGTGTTGTGTGCCTTATAGCTGCTCTATCAATGAGGGAGGAATGGATATTTTTATAATGAAGCACATTAGCCCAACTTATTTTCCACAGCATCACCATTTACAGTCCTTCTTACTCATTTATCTTTCTAACAATTATTGCGAAATCTAGCTATTTGTTTTTAGAGAAAATATTAAATATGCAGATGTAGACATTAATTCCTGTGACAGCTGTAGGCTATTTGCATTATTTAATAAGTTTAGTAATAAAGGTGCAGTAATACCTAGTTATTAATCTGAAAGTAACGTTTAAAAGAACAAATGGCTTTTGTTCTTTTAAATTACAAGTTTCTCTGTCCAACACAGAATACACAATATTGTTTGAATAAGTTCTGTACCCAGTGTAAGTATATTCATGATGAAACTTTCTAAAGAGTGTCTTCTGAAGTGTAGCTTTTCCTCTCTAGATATAAATGTTGTTTATACCTAAATTTACCATTCAGTTGCTAAGAAAGTTAGAGGTTGTTAACCGTTATTTTTGTGGGACCTACAAAAAACATCTGCCTTCTCTTGTTAATATGAGCTGTAGCCTTCTCGATGGATTGATGTATTGATTAATCTCTTAGACTTCAATGGTTAGTAAAGGTTTAGTCCACTGAGGTCCACAGCAGTGGTTCCCAAACTGTGGTACATAGGACACCTCCCCATGGTACATATCCACCTGCTGATGGGGGGGCGGCCGCAGCACCTACAGGGGCGCTCGGCCGTGCAGGGGCAGAGCGCAGCAGCCCCCAGTACCCAGGGTGGCCTGGCTGTTTTGCTCCCCGCCCCCCCTCCCCGGACACACAGTGGCTTGCCAGGAGCCACTCAAGTGCCGGACCTGCCCCCAAGCAGTGTAGTGGCCCAGACATTCTGCCCCCCTCATCCCTGGACACACAGCAGCTGGGCAGGAGCCACTGTGTTTAATAGGTCAGGAAATTTATCGGATAATCATGTGTGTCCCAGAGAGTTAATCACTCCCTTCTCCCTAATTTGGGTTGCAGTTTGGTAGGGGTGGGGGAAGAAATAAGGAATCTCCCTCCTCCTTGTCACGTTGGCTGGATTGGTGGGGGGAACATTTAGTATAGTTTGACATCAGTGTGTCAAAATCATAAAAATTCATGTGAGATATGCCATGTCAGGTACTGTTAAAAAGGCTATAATGTGCTAAGTAAGATGATGATGTTTATGTTCGTGTGGTATATGTGAGATGGAAGTTATGGATATGTTTGATATATCAGCATTTCAAATTATGCTGTCTGGGTATTGACTTAGACAGGAGGGCTGCAAAACAATAGCCTGCTTAATGGCCCATTAAGACATTCCCAGGTGTAAGGGCCCCAGGGGGAGAAGCCAGGGATATACCTGATAAGTCACCAGGGCTGGTCCATCTGGATTCCATTTTGGTTCCTGAGAAATTCCACAGGCAGCATACCTGAGGAGGCACCAGCACTGGCCCATGTGACTCTGGACTCCATTTTAGTTCCTGTAAAACTCCACAAACAGCATGGCCAGGGCCAGAAGGTATATAAGGCGGTGGCCTGGGAAACCATTTTGTGTTTGATCCTGTTCAGCTACAGACACACATCTACCTCTGGATCAATTCATTTGCAACTGAACCGAAGGACTAAGACCCATCCAGGTATTGGATGTATGCCAGAGGAACTGTACAAGCATGCAACTCCACAATTCTCCGAGAAACCTGATATATATGGACTTTCAATCATTTGTATATATCTGATTTGCTTTGACCCTTTAACATTTCCCTTATGGTTTCTTTCTTTCTTTTATAATAAACCTTTAGTTTTAGTTACTAAAGGATTGGCTGGCAGGTTGGTATTTTGGGTAAGATCCAAACTTATATTGATCTGGTACTGTGGCTGACCCTTTGGGGTCAGAGGGAACCTTTTTAGTAAAGAGCACAGAGTTTAAATAACTGGTCTCTTTACTGGACCTAGTGGCTGATTGGGAGCCGGAAAGTGGAATGCAGTAAAGGGGGCTGTGTGTATTTGTGTACTGGCTTCTTGATAACCGGTTTGGGGGAATCAGAAACACTGTTTGTGCCTGGTTGGGAAGCCTGACTTCAGTGCCACCCACCAGTGTTGGGAGAATCTGCTCTCTTTTCACAGCCTGCCCTGACCTTGACATTCTCAGGTGGCTGCCCTAGGCACGGGATGGGTCACACTCCTCACAACCTCCTTGTGCCTTATAATGTTGGATGTTAAAGTATAATAGGAGGGACAAGGAGAATAAAAACCAAAAATGTAAAAATAAGTTAAATAGGCTTGAGGGAGAAAGTCCCTGCAATGTTTGGTCAAGGTCCTCCATAGATTATTTTATGCAATCATATGATTATTTATCATATAATCATCATAATAGTTCATAATAGGAAATTTATAATTTCAGTGCATGATAATAATCATCATCATGATAATAGTTCATAATAATCAGTTCAGAATAATAGAAAATGTAGTGTTTCTGTTCATAATAATCAGACATTCGAACATCGTTTTATAATTCAAATTTAAATGGAAAGGTGGCTAAATTATGGGAAGCAAAAGCAAGCTGAAACAAAAAGGACCTCTGTTGAATCTGAGGAGTTGCAGGTTGATGAAGCTGGCATGATACCATCATCAATCGTAGCTCAAGCAAGCGAGGAGGCCGCTGTCAGTCCTAAAAGCCCTGTGGCTACAACAGCCAGCAAACGCAAGGTTAATCGACGATATGATCCCAGCTATTTAGCATTTGGATTTACCTGGGGTAGTGAAGAAAGTGAACCACTACCTCAGTGCGTTATTTGTTATGAACTTCTGTCAAATGATTGCATGAAGCCATCCCTTCTTCAGTGCCATCTTTACACAAAACACAATTCTTTTAAAGGCAAACCTATAGATTTTTTTTTAAAGCAAAACTCATTGAGTTACAAGAGTCTAAGAAAGCAATAAACTCTTTAAGTGGTGCTAACACAATGGCTTTGGAAGTGTCCTACAGAGTAAGCTTGGGGATTGCTCAGACTGGGAGTGCACATACAATAGGGGAGACTCTTGTGCTACCTGTTGCAAAAGACATAGTTTCATCGGTTCTTGGAGAAAAAGCTGCCTGACAACTGGACATTGTTCCCTTGTCGAACAATACAGTATCAAGAAGAATTGAAGACATGGCTTGCCAGATGAAAGACAAGCTAATTAAAAGCATCCAGAGAAGTAAGTACTTTTCTTTGCAATTAGATGAGAGTACAGATGTAACTAATTTTGCCCAACTACTTGCATACATAAGATTTGAAGCAGATATGTCAGTTAAGGAAGAATTTTTATTTTGTAAAGCTCTGTCGAGTCATACAACAGCAGAGGAGATTTTTTTAAAAATGGGACAACTTTGTAACAAATAGATTACTGTAGCAAAACTGCGTTGGCGTGTGTACCAATGGTGCTCGAGCCATGACAAGCAAATCAGGAGGCGTTCTGGCAAAAGTAAAAAATGTTGCTCCCACTGCCCGATTCACCGACTGCAGCATTCACCGTGAGGCGTTTGCAGCCAAAAAAATGCCTACCAATCTTAAGAATGTTTTAGATCAGGCAGTCAAACTGGTCAATTTTATGAAAGCACGGCCACTCAATTCACGTTTGTTTTCTCTGTTGTGTAATAAAATGGGAAGTGAGCATGAAACCTTACTTTTTCCATACAGAAGTCAGATGACTTTCTCATGGAAAGGTGTTGACTCATCTGTTTGAGTTGCAGATTTTTTTAGTGACTCATTTTGAGTTACGTGAACGTTTCATTTATGAGCAGTGGCTGTCAAGACTTACCTACTTAACAGATATTTTTACACATCTTAATGAAGTAGATGCTAGTTTACATTGCTTGAAAACAACTCCTTTTAATGTTCATGACAAAAAGAGGGCATTCGTGAAGAAACTTCAGTTTGCAATTACATGCATAGAGCAAGGTAACTGCCAATCATTCCCAATGCTGGATGGTTTTCTCTCTGAAAACAAATTGAAACTCCACCCGCACCTGATCACTGACATTAAAGAACACTATCTTGGCCTGATCTCAGATTTCAGTGAGTATTTCCTCGAATATGTGACAAAAGAAAACTGGATCAGGAACCCAGTTTCACTTGAAGACTACAGCATGACAAGTGACTTCTCAGGTGAGTAGAGGGTCCAGCTAATAGATCTTTCATGTGATGGTGCCATGCAACTGGAATTCAGGCAAATGCATCTCAGTGATTTTTGGCTCAAGAGAAGAGAGGCGTACCCCTACATTTCAGACAAGGCATTACATTTTTTTATACCATTCTGCTCAACTTACCTGTGTAAGACAGGATTTTCAGCAATGATGGCTATCAAAAACAAGTACAAACAAAATTAAATGTAGAACCAGACCTACACCTGAAACCAAGATTTCCCCAGATATCCACCAATTTTGCTCTGTCAAGCAAGCACATCCCTCTCATTAAAAGCATACCAGAAATCTCAGATGGGGTAAGTTCATAATGCATTTATTAATATTTTGCAAGACTACAGCTTTTTATATACATAGCTATGCTATTGATACAATGTGTTTTAACAACACTTAGGTTTTAAAATGGTTTTCATACATAGTCTGTTTATAAAAAATTGGTAATACTTCAGGTGGTGGCGTTTATGTTGGTGGTATGCAATGCCAATATATTAATATCGGCAGCCTACCTATCCTACCTACCCTCCACAACACGACAGCGGATAGTCTGAGCCGCAAATTCATTCACAACCACAAATGGGAGTTAAATTCAATAATACTCCACAACATATTTCGGCTATGGAGACACCCAGTAATAGACCTTACCAGAGCAGAAAATGCCCACAGGATTGTTCCAGAGTAAGAATTGGATGTCACTGTATGGGGGACGCTCTCTTCCTCCCATGGAACAAAGGCCTTCTATTCACCTTTTTCCCCATTCCCTCTATTACTGAAAGTCCTGCTAAAAATAAAAAGGGAGAAAGCAGCCATCATACTGATTGCCCCCCACCTGGCCAGACAGACAGTGTATCCCTACCTGTTATAGCTGGCACTATGTCCACTGATGACTCTCATGACCACTCTGGGCCTTCTGTCTCAGAACGAGACGTACTCTCCATTCCAATCTGCAGCTCCTATGACTCAAAACCTGGCTTCTTCATGGTTCCAACACATAGAGACATCTTGCTTTAATGAGGTACAGGAAGTACTGCTGCACAGTAGGAAGGCAAGTACTCATTGTGCCTACCTACAGAAACAGAAGAGATTCCAAGTGTGGAGCCAACCCAAAGGTTTCATCCCTAATAAAGCCATGCTACCGATTAGTCCTGGATAATCTGTTGGCTCTCAAGAAATCAGGACTCTCTGTTAGCTCAATAAAGGTTAACCTAGCAGCAATAACAGCCTTCTACCAGCAGGTGGAAGGGTATTCTATCTTCTCCCATCCAACTACAAAGAAATTTTTCAAAGGCATAGCAAATCTCTTCCCACAGCCCAGCCTTCTCATTCCTTAGTGGGATCTCAGCCTGGTTCAAAGGACTAACCCATGACCCTGTGTTCATTAACTTCCTTTCCATGAAAACATCATTCCTCAGCACCATCATTTCAGCAAGGAGAATAGGAGAAATAGTGGCTCTCATGGCACATGTCCCCTCTTCACTGTATTCTTCCCTGACAAAAACAATGAGAGTTCTGTGGCACTTTAAAGACTAACAAACTTAATATTTGCAGTATTTGTTAGTCTTTAAAGTGCCACAGAACTCTCGTTGTTTTTGCTGTACACCGACTAACACGGCTACCTCTCTGGAACTATTCCCTGACAGAGTCACACTTAGACCACATCCAAAGTTCACTCCCATGGTAAATTCTGTACTCCACATAAATCAGCTTACTCAACTTCCAGCCTTTTATCCCAAGCCTTATCAGGATAATAGGGAACTCATACTCCATATGCTTAATGTAAGGAAAGCTTTAGCTGCCTACTTGGACAGGACAAAAGTGTTCCAAAAATCCCCGAGACTTTTCCTTTCTGTTGCAAATAGATCAAAAGGAACAGCGATTTCAGCTCAAAGACTGTCTAGGTAGATCTCAGTCTGCATTAAACTCTGTTACCAACTGTGTAATATAACACCCCAATCTTCATTATGCATGCACTCTATGAGGTCGGTCTTCTTGACAGTTGCCTTCTCCAAGGGTATCCCTATATCAGAAATTTGCAGAACAGTTACCTGGGCATGTGCACACATCTTTGCAGAACAGTATGCCATCCTGGGGGATTCAGCTGCATATGCCAAATTTGGTGCCATAGACCTATCAGACTCAACTCTGAAGTCCCAGCCTCCAGTGGTGTACACTGCTCAGGAGTTACGTACAGAGGAGCACCCAAATGACACTACACAAAGAAAAAAAGGAAGTTACTCACTTTGTACGGTAATGATGGTTCTTTGAGATATGTGTCACTAGGAGCTCCATGAGCCAACCTACTCCCCTCTACTTCAGAGTTCTAGTAGTTGACTCTGGAGAAGGAACTGAAGAGGGAATGCCCCTACACGCTGGCCAACCTCATGGCAGGTGGGGAGCAATGCATGCGCAGACGGGATGGACTGCTACCAAAAATCTCTGATCAGCAGCATGGGGGTGCACACACATCTCAAAGAACCATCGTTATGGCATAAGATTATTAATTTCTTCTCTAATGTTTTGTTTTCTGCTTTAGAATGTGAGATGGTCTTTTTTGCATTCAAAGCACTAAGCAAAGGAGGCATCGATCCCTTAACTTTGTCATTTCATACTGAGCTCTAGAGTTAACCTTATTGTACATTGACAACTGTCTCTGAATAACAACAGTATCTTAAAATGAAATAAGCAGACATGAATGACCTGCTGCTCATTTCTATCCCCAGGCAGCAGAGTACTTGTCATTCATGGATAATCATCCACTTCTCCAAAACATGTTGCTGAAGAAAAGTGATGTTTCTCCAAGTTTGCTATATAATGTGACATATAAATTATGTGGTGTTCAATTTGGTCTCGTCAGATAGCAATGTATATGTAGAAGGATAATACTGATGTAGTAATTGCATTGCACCATAATATTTGCAGCAGGTGGTACCTGTTTAATGCAACCTGAATTCATTGTACTTAGCTGTGAATAGCTCTATTAATAAAAACACATTCATGGGGGGAAGGAGGGACACCAAAGCAGCCCATCACAGTAGCATTTAATTTCAGAAAGGAGAGCTATATAAAAATGAAGACATTAGTTAAAGAGAAATTAAAAGGTGCAGTGCCAAAAGTGAAATTCCTGCAAGCTGCATGGAAACTTTTTAAAGACACCATTATAGAGGCTCAATTTAAATGGATACCCCAAATTAAAAAACTTAGTAAGAGGACCAAAAAAGTGCCACCATGGCTAAACAACACAGTAAAAGAAGCAGTTGGAGGCAAAAAGGTGTCCTTTAAAAAGTGGAAGTTAAATCCTGCTGAGGAAAATAGAAAGGAGCATAAACTCTGGCAAGTGAAGTGCAAAAATATAATTAGGAAGGCCAAAGAAGAATTTGAAGAACAGCTAGCCAAAGACTCAAAAAGTAACAATGAAAATATTTTTAAGTACATCAGAAGCAGGAAGCCTGCTAAACAGCCAGTGGGGCTATTGGATGATCGAGATGCTAAAGGAGCACTCAAGGAAGATCAGGCTATTGTGTAGAAACTAAATGAATTCTTTGCATTGGTCTTCATGGTTTGGATGTAAGGGAGATTCTCAAACTTGAGCCATTCTTTTTAGGTGACAAATATGAGGAACTGTCCCAGATTGAGGTGTCATTAAAGGAGGTTTTGGAACAAATTGAAAAATTAAACTAAGAAGTCACCAGGACCAGATGGTATCCACCCGAGACTTCTGAAGGAACTCAAATGTGAAATTGTAGAATAGGTTACATACTGTGATATAGTATACTTAGATTTTCAGAAAGCCTTTGACAAGGTCCCTCACCAAAGGCTTTTAAACAAAGAAAGCAGTTGTGGGATAAGAGGGAAGGTCCTTTCCTGGATCAGTAACTGGTTAAAGATAGGAAATAAAGTGTAGAAATAAATGATCAGTTTTCAGAATGGAAAGAGGTAAATAGTGGTGGCCTCCAGGGATCTGTACTGGGACCAGTGCTG
This sequence comes from Emydura macquarii macquarii, assembly GCF_026122565.2. Taxonomy (NCBI): domain Eukaryota; kingdom Metazoa; phylum Chordata; order Testudines; family Chelidae; genus Emydura; species Emydura macquarii. The sequence continues at coordinate 10,743,373 of NW_027130208.1, read as the reverse complement.
TTCATCAAATGATCTGCAAAAAGGGGTAAACAGTGGCAAAATTTGCAGATGATACAAAACTACTCAAGATAATTAAGTCCAAAGCAGATTGTGAAGAATTACAAAGGGATCTCACAAAACTCGGTGACTGGGCAAAAAAATGACAGATGAAATTCAGTGTTGATAAATGCAAAGTAATGCACATTGGAAAACATAATTCCAACTATATATATAAAACCATCGGGTTTAAATTAGCCATTTCTACTCAGGAAAGAGATCTTGGAGTCATTGTAGATAGTTCTCTGAAAACATCCACTCAACGTGCAGCAGCAGTCAAAAAAGCTAACAGAATGTTGGGAATCATTAGGAAAGGGATAGTTAATAAGACAGAAAATATCATATTGTCTCTTCATAAATTCAATCCTGTATACTGTGATGCACATCTGATCACCTCATCTTAAAAAAAAGATACATTAGAAATGGAAAGGGTGCAGAAAAGGGCAATTAAAATGTTTAGGGGTATGGAAAAGCTTCCATATGAGAGATTAAAAATATTGGGACTTTTCAGCTTGGAAAAGAGATGACTAAGCGGGGACATGTAGAGGTCCAGAAAATCATGACTGGTGTGAAGAAGTAAATAAGGAAGTGTTATTTACTCCTTCTCATAATACAAGAACTAGGGGTCAGCAAATGACATTAATAGACAGCAGGTTTAAAATTAACAAAAGGAAGTATTTCTTCACTGTAAGCCCAGTCAATCTGTGGAACTTCTTAGCTTTCACAACATCCTCTGGCAAGAACTAGTTAAGTTTATGGAGGATAGGTCCTTTAATGGCTATTAGCCAGGATAGGCAGGAATTGCTGTTTGCTAGAGGCTTGGAATGGCCAACGAGATGGATCACTTGATGATTACCTGTTGTATTAATTCCCTCTGAAACACTTTACGTTGGCCACTATTGGAAGACAGGATACTGGGCTAGATGGACCATTGTTCTTACCCAGTATGGCCATTCTTAGGTTCACTATATATGAAGCTCTTCTTGAACCAATAAGGATTAGTCTGGCATAGCCCATACAATTTCAAAAGACCAGGATGGGGAGGAATAAATTATGCGTTGGAAGCTTAGCAAACTTCATGGAAGGATGTCACCTTAAGAGATAGGCATCCATTTGTAGCACATGGTGTTGCTGATTCTGCCGTTAATTGTGCCAGGGTCCCATTTGAATTCATGCACTTTTTTATCATAACAATTTTGTAATGCACTATTGAGAGTACAGATATTGGATTTTTCCCACCACTAAAGTGCAGATCAGTACCTGATACACCCAAGTCAGGGATAAGGTTTATTTATTTATGGTTTATACAGTACTTAGAAATTGGAAAGTGCTACATAACTATGTTAAATCTTATCTGGAAGATGGTACTTTCTTCGAGCACATATCCCCCCTTTAGCCATTAGTTTAAACTTGAGTCAGAGGGGAAGGGTTCCAACTGTTGAATAACTTCCCTCACTTCCTGCAGGAATCTGGGTAGCTGGAGATCTCCTTTCCCAATTACTGACCAGGCCTCACCCTGCACATATTGAGACCTTCCATGATCACACCCTGAGGTAGTGATAAATGTGGGAAACAATTGTGGGGACTGGTTAACTTGGGTAACAAGTCATGGAGCCTTTTACACACAGTTCTCCACTTGAATGTTGCAGTCACTGAAAATTGTTACCAAATACCCTCAGATCATATATCTGAGAGTACATCTGTACTGCAATTGGGGGATGTGATTGCAGCATGTATAGACATACCTGAACTAGCTTTAATCTAGCGAGGTCAGATGCTAATATCAGTGAAGCAGCCGCAGCACGGACTTCTGTGTGAGCTATATATTTTTCAATTTCACTTCATTTAATCAGACGGTCACAGTTTATCAGTATTAATTCAGAAACATTAGTTTACATTTATTTTCATTAGTTTCTTTCTCCCCCATTATTGTGCAGCCCCTCCACTGAGGTGGCTCAGGTTTCCTCCTTGGTGCTTGCTACTGGCTTCTCCTGTCTCCTCCAATAAGTTGGGTCCTGAGTTCTTTTTTTGTGATTCCTGGTGCCTCAACCCAAGATGTTTCATCCTGTGCCCGAGACACAAGAGGTGCTATCCCTTGGAGGAAAATGAATAATGTTGGCAAGGAGAGTATAATCCAGTACACAAGAAACAATAAACAACACAAATCCCAGCAAAGAAATCACACCCCAAAATAACAATATAAAAAAGGGGAGACTTTATTGGGAGCAGGAAAATAGGCTTTGGGGTAGGAAAAAGTTCACTAAAAAGTACTAAAGCATCAATAAATCCACCAATACAACTTTTCCCAACCTCCTGCTCCCTCCCTCCAGGCAGATGGCAAGCTGAGGATGAGTCCTGCAGTGCTGTGAACGTTGATCATCTTAAGCAAAAAGCAAACAAAAAAAGGTGTGTGCACATTTTAAAACTGGTAAAGATAGTTACCAGTTACCTGGTAAAGGTAGCAGTTACCTGGCCATGTGCACACACCTTACAGTGTGCATTTAAAAACCTTATAGTGTTCTTTGCACCTGAGTGGAGCAGGGTCCACTCCTGGTTCCCTGATCTGGACTCCTTCACGGGTCTTGGCTGGTGCTTGGTAGCTAGTGTTAGGCCAGATCTCTGCCACTCTGGATTCTGGTCTCTGCAGAGCTGGCACTGCCTGACACATGCACTGGATTCCACATCAGCTCAAGAAGACTCCCTTTATGAGGCAGAGGAGTTAATCAGAGATTCCCTGAGCTACTCTCAACTCTCAGTTCCAACCTCAAAGCTTAACAAGCACGAAAACTAAAACTAGCCCCTCTGTCTTTGAATCATGCTGTCCCTGCCTTCTGAGGGGGCTAAGCAGTCATCCTTGGCCTACCAAACTGCTTCATCAGATCACCCCATCCAGAAGCCTCCCCTGTTAGCCTCAGAATGCGTTTCTAATCCATTTTGTCCCTAACCCTGTCTCCATGCATGCTAGGAATGGTGGCAGAGTGCTCTGTAGTCATTATCGTTCTAATCCATAGGATAGGACCCCCCTAGAGGCTCAGTCCAGAGTCCCAAGACCTGTAAACCCCAAGTGAGGGGTTACAGTGGAAAAATTTAACACCATCCCTATAACATCAGTTAAACAGACTGGTACTAACTCAGATTCAAAATAAGTGAAAATGGCAATATTGTGGATATTTACACAGAATAAAGCACTTTATTCAGCAGTTGGGGAATGTTGCGTCTTGTTATCCTGTAAGTATTACAAAAACTCCTTGGGGGAGGGAAAAGTAACATTTTTTCCTTTGCTGAATTTTCAAATTTCAACCAAAAATGGTCAGAAAAGCAAAATTTAGAACCATTTGTCTGCATTTAGTATTACTCTTAGTCATCTTTGGTCTTCATCTGAGAACCTAAATCCCAGAATTTGCAATTACAACTAGAGATAGTGCTGAATTACAGAGTTTGGATCCAACAGAGTGCTCAGATTTCAGGTTCCAGTTTACCCCATTCAAGGCTCTGAACCATAGAGTTTGGGTCCAGAAGTGCATTGGATGTCTCAGTGATGGAAATGGTATAAGAACCTGAATGGAACAGCATATCTAAATACTGTACATTTGAAGAGAAAAATTGCCAAAGTCTAATTAGTGACGATCATGGTGCCACAAGCAATGAGAGCATATCCTACTGTGCAACTAGAGAAGAAAGTAACATTTCCCCCAAATTAATAGTGCAGCCAAAAACATAAAATGTATCTCTTTGTCTTTTAACATAAGTGGCTTTGATGTGATATTAAAGCTCCATTTCTTTGAGATTTTCTGCAAATGTGATTTTTTTCTTTTTCATTGAACAGGTGCAACTTCATCCTTCATCTGTAGTCACGCTTGCTGAAAGATGGGGGGAAAGTAACTCTTCAGCTAAATGACTGAGTGTTTTATGTTTAGAATAAAATGTTGTCTCTGGGCATTGGCAGCATAATGATTTAACTTCCCATCTAAATTGACCTCTGAGATGGTGGGAGAGAAATTGGTAGCTCCAGTGTTTGCTTCATTATTTTGAGACACACCAAGTGGCATATATTTAATTATTCTGTTTTGTTTCAGCACAATTACTATTACTTTGGTTTGTTAAAGAAATCTTAAGAAACTGTGTTTTCTCTGCGCTCTCTGGACTCTGAAGAACCCATGCCATTTTTTGCAAGAGTTGGCATGATTTCATGTATCCTTGGCCAAATTTCTGGTGGTGCTGCAATGTGTGGTCTTCAAACCAAATGTGTCAGGATTTCAGTGGTGTCACATGTGAAACATTTGAGGACTTCAGGATCAAAGTCACTGTATATATGTGTGTCATGGGTGACATGGGCATATATGTGTGTCATATTTTAAGAAGGGGCCCCCTCTCTACATTCTACCTTGAGCTGGATGGAAAATGGTAAATAATTTCTGCTGAAAAAATTTTGAATGAAAAGAAAATTTGTTTCTTTCCTAACATTTTTCTTGGAAAGTTTTTCAAAACAACTCCCCTCCCCAATTTTTCATTGAAAATCTGGAACATTTCTAAAGCAATATCAATTTTTCATTTAGGAACAAAGGCCATTTTTCTTTTCATCAATTTTTTGAGTGCATTTCAAGTCACTCTAGTTCTTTCTGCAACAACCTTTATGTACCAGGATGAATGTGTGCAGTTACAGAGGGGTGAGGCTCTGGGGAAGGCAGTTATAATGAAGGAGGGAAGTATTCGTTGAGTTAACCAGTGTGTTAAGCCAAACTTTGCTAGAAATAACCATTCACTGTTCCTAAAAAATGTGGGACTTGATTGTCATTTACACTAAGGCCCTGCACTGGCAATCTAAGATGGTCATTAAGTGCACTACAGCTATATTAAATACAAAGTTTAGGGCCTGATCCAAAGTCCATTGAAGTTAATAGGAGTCTCCTTTGAATTCAATAGGCTTTGGAGCAGGTCCCATAGCCGCACAGTTACAAATCATAAAGTCAACAGATTTCAAAAGTTAAAACTACAGCAATAGCATATAAACTCATCTCCATTGCATAGTCCTCCACACTTATTCACTCTCATGCAGTTTAAAAGTGGCTGATAGTGATTTGCTCAAACATTCTAAAAATATTTGCTTTGAACTTTTTTCCAACATGGAAAATTTCTGCAGAAAGGTGAACACTACCAAAAGTTGTGTCTGTAAAAACAATGGCAACTCTTTTTTGTCCCTAACAATAGCTGTTTATAATAATTTATTGAAATACATTAGGAACTAATGAATAGTAGGTTAACCCTAAACAAAATAGGTTCCTAATGTAGGAAGAACTAAGAGTGACTTTCATTGATGGGTCCACTGTATGTCTTAGTCTTGCCTTATATTTGGCTGCTTTGGGCTCCTGATTTGCTCCTGACATGCTTTGCTTTATTGTCTTGATGCTTGTTACCTTTAAAACTATTCAATAACCACATAGACATTTCAATACTAAAGAGATGGAACTTGCAAAACTGTTCTGTTAAATTGGATTGGTCATATTTTATCAACAATACATAACACGAATGTTGATAGGATTTCCAGTGTAGTGAAAGGAAAAGGAGAACTACTCACATGGACTCTGATTTGCCAGGAGTGTCATTTAATAAATAAGTGAACTCTCACTGCTTATGACAGGAGATGCAATACCTGGTGTTTATTTTCTTCTCTGTTGTTACCTGGCTCAGCACTGTGTACTGAGCTATCTTCATTCTTTTTTATGAACCAGTATTTTTTCAGTTAAATTGTAGATGATATACTTTTGAGGTTTAGGCCATCCTACATGGATCAATATGGCTTATGCTGGAGATCAATCAGTATATACTGCATCCGTCACTTGAGATTTCTGATTAGGTACCAATAGAAAGATTTGAAATCCTGTGGATTTTTGGTGGTTTATTTTCTTATATACATGTCTCAGTCTATTAATTCCTCCTCAGTAGCGCTGTATTTAAAATTGGTTTTTGAACAGAATTAAAAAAGAACATATACATATTTCCGAACATTTTCCCCCCCAAGTTTCTGTTTTAAACCGGTTAGATGCTGAAAGTTTTCTAGTCTGTGTAGTTGTTTGGTCATGTGTAACCCCAGACTTAGCCACATTTATTTACCCACTGAAGGGTGCGCACATCAGATACATCATGGTACATTAAAGGTTTACCAAAGCCCTGCCACAGGTGTCATCTCTTTGACCTGTCAGTAAACTAAAAGTCTTCATACAAATTTGCTTTCATTCAAGTGTAATGCTATTACTGCAGAAGTGGACAGAATACAATTCTCTAAAGATCTTGTCTCATTTCCTTCTGCTCTAAAGAGGTTAATGTACTCAAATCATCCCATCATTTTGTTTTCCCATTCTCTGTCACTGCAAAAGGAGTAGAGAGAGAAAAAGGAATGTATTGAATAATCTAATTAGCATCAGCATGGAGGATGAAGGGGAATGGAGAAACTGACTCCTGAGATATAAGACCTGTTTCTCTTCTTCCCTCCACCCCACATAAGTAATCACCCCTCCTCAATTCAGTAGCATGGGGAATGATCTAAATCCTTCCTTCTTCATCCCCTTCCTACTGTGAATTACCAAAGCAAAGCTTGACTTTGGCAGCACTGTGCATACTAGCGTGCATTAAGCCATGTTTACACATAGGAATTCCTTATCACATGTATGTATATGTAAAATGTTCTAATTATGCCTTTAAAGAACTGAGAACTCCACTTTGCCTGCACAGATATCTGAGTTGTAATAGTACATTACAGAAAGATTGCTAACCATGTAAGTGCTCCCCATTTTACCTATGCTTAGAAAAGCCTGGTGTGATGGGCAGTCTAAGGCACATAACTTTTATATGCTTCCCTTTTATATGCATTCATGACTCACAATTTCAGGAGAAGCGTCTCTCAGAAACAGAACTTCTTGCATTGCTTATTGCTGGGATTACTGCTGTGTTGGGGCTTGGGAGAGCTGATGAGAAATTGAGAGATTGGAGAGAATAAGAAAGTTCATAGCTGATGGGCTAGAATTGGCCTCATGGGCCATCTATCCCAACTCCCTGCATGAAAGAAGGCAGCTATCCTTTGTCTAGTGTGATTGCACTTTATGAACTGATGTTCCTTATTTTACAATGTTGTTCTTTTCCAAGTGCATATTTATTGATTCCTTGTATTATATGTTTTACTCAGTAATGAAGTTAATCTAACAAGTCAGTAATACCTTGGGCTTCTCATTTTAAAGATTGGCTCTGTGGTGCAGCTGCTTTTCACTTACTTTTTCCTCTCTGAATTCTAACACACGATTGTTAGCAACACTGCTTCCCCACTCATTTCCGGAGAACCTTAGATCTTTATCATCCGTTCCTTTTTGATTTATGAATATCTAATTTTACCAGGTGTTCTTTTTCTGCATTCTGTTATCAATCACTGGCCCTGCTTTGCACAGCTAATCAATTACATTCCATTACCAAACAATTTATATTTGTTGTTATCCCTTTTATTAACAGATAGATAGAACAACATAGTTGTGCAGCTATTCCTAAAGTACTCTCTCCTTAATTGATACGCACATCCTCTCCATTTATTTTCTCTTTCATTTCATGTACCTATGAAGATGTTTCTTATTACCCCTTTATCTTGTAGCTAACACAATTTATTTTATTCCCCAATTTTAATACTACAAAGTTTGCCTTGTTTATAGCATATGCTACTGCTTTATTTGCCTTTCTTAACTTCATGTATAACTCTTCCTTTGCCTTCCATTTCACAGCTACTGTAACCCTTCTTGAAACTACATTGTCCTGCTCTTGACTGTCCTGTGTTTTGCTTCTGGTTTTGTGTTTTGGGGATACAGTGGAATTAATATCTTATCTTATAATGTTTTAAATTCTCTATCCCTCATGATACCATATTATCTCTTGGTAATTCTGTCCATAGCATTCTGCCAACGCAGTTACCTGATTTTTCAAATATGTGATTGGTTGAAGTAGAGCATCCTCTGTGTGACTGCTTACTACCAGCTCATTCCTTGGTATCGTAAACTGAATTAATAGGTTCCTCTTTCCTTCTAGGTCCATGACTAAAGGCTAGTCTACACTAAAAGTGCTACGGCGACGCAGCTGCACTGATGCAGCTCTGCCGCTGTAGCACCTCTGAGGAAGACACTCTATGCCAACAGGACAGAATGCTCCCATCGGCATAATAAAACCAACCTCTGTGAGCAGCAGTAGCTATGTCAGTGGGAGAGCTTCTCCCACCGGCATAGCCCTGTCCACATCGGCACTTAGGTTGGTGTAACTTATGTTGTTTGGGGGTGGCTTTTTCACACCCCTGAGCAACGTAACCTGTGATGTAGACAGGTCCTAACTCCTTTGGGGTCATACTAGATCCATTTTTCTTCTGTTTTGCTATGACCCAATCATTGTCACGTTATAGAATTCAAAATAAAAATACTTGACTGTATGTCTTACCCAACAGACATCACAGTGATTTTAAAACTTCTCATGAGCCTTTAGTCTTAAGACTCTGGTGCCTTTGTGAGCTATTTCTTTGGTGCTTCATCTTCACCATCTATTGGGTGCCATCGCTGTACTTTCTGAGCTCCTCCATGACTAGTTAGAAACAGTGTATCGTACTGGTGCTTTAGGTGCCCAGGAGACACTATCAGGGCTGTTTTAGTGCTAGACATCCTACTTAGCCCATTATCACAACCTTATTTTTTAAAGGTATTCGTTTTGGAAAAGATCAAGTGTTTGGAGAAGAGGAAAATGTTGGTCTTTTATGGATTATGGGGCCTCGCCTTGTGAATCTTTCTAGACTGATTCATCCTTTTTGTATTTCAAGGGAGATTTGTCATCCACATAAGTATTGCATTGTTTGATTTTAAATGTAGCTGGATTGTATCTGGGCTAGAGCAACAATTATTATTAGGAGATGGGTTTTTTGGCTAGACTGAGTGTCTGGAAACTACATTACAAGGACCAAGGGACATCTTTATTATTTCTGTCTTAGGAGGAGTGGGAGTTTGTGTATTGCTGAGGAAGTGAAATCTCAGCCCCATTTAAATCAGTGGGAGTTCTGACATTGACTTCAGTGGAGCCTGGATTTTGGCAAGGTTGTGTGATTTCATGTTTGTCATTTTCTTACTTGCATGTGTGTGTGGAGGGAAAGGACAATGCAGTTGTATGAGAGGATAAATGATAACTTTCACACAGCTGCAGACACCATAAGGAAAGCTCTGCTATGGGTAGGCAACATGATGTCAGTTTTAGATCATGGTTAGTGTCCCTGTGAAAGTGCACCATAGAATCTGTCCTGAGAACTTGAGCAGCCAGATATAAGGCAGGTGTGTCCTAGTCACGTACGCTACCTGTTTGCATACTCCTATGGCATGTATGCACTCTAACTAAAATGATTCTTGTTGGCTGCTGTGTTTCTTTTGGTGAGAAAGGAGCAAACACAAAGTTTGCTTATAGTTGAAATCATATTTTGCCTGGGGTTAGTGGAACAATGGCTCTGGGTATGAATAAAGCTTGCTGTGTTTGTTAAAAGGATTGTCAATTTGTAAGGTCCCCTGTTCACCAAGTTTGCTTAAATGGAAAACCAGGAGATAAAGCCAGTGCTAGAGAAGAATGGTAATGAGGGGTTTCCCACTGCTGGAGGAACACACATCTGCATGAGGGGCAAACTAATTTGACATCTTAGATTGAAAATTCTGATTTTTAAAAACCAATTCACTACACTCAGCAGCACAGGAGAAGGGGAAGGGCTCCTGGAAGAAACAGAACTGCCTGTTCTAGCAGCAGTATAATATGATAGGTACAAATAATGTGTTCCGCTTGCTAAGCAGCTACCATCTCTACAAAGCAACATTTTAAACCTTTGTTTTATTTTTGATAAGATAGCATTTATCAGGCTTGTATATTTTAGCGTTATAGATTAATTAATTATATTTTCGCAGTTGTCACTTCTCACGTTTCAGAATTTGTGTTTAAAGCCTTTAACTTGTCACAAGGTAGAGTATTTTGCAACTTTGCTTTCAGAGTTACATTGTGAATACCATAGGCAGTGATAACCTGAGCGACCTTCATTCGGCCCACTTATGACTATACATTACAATACAGTCTTTAATTACATGATCACATACTATATTTTCCACTAGACCAGTGCCTCATTCACTGCACAGGATAGACATTGGTCACTTAATGAACAGCTATTCAATATTTTATTTTATCTTCATTGGTCAATGTGTGGCTCCATATATTATTTTCTGCACACTATTCATACCCTGCTCTTAAAGCAGAATAATTCATTTCCTAAGTGACCGAACTAGATTGCTTTTTATTTTACTTTTTGAAATATGATTTTGGTAATTTCTCTTTTTTAAACTTGTAAACACATGGAAGTAATCTCTGTTACACCTTTGTCAACCAAAGTCGTTTGTTCTGCCCAGTCAATTGCATAGATTATCTACAACACCTGTTGGTTATCTGCCAATTAAGTCCATGGCAATAAACATATTTCTGTTCAAAACCCTCTCAACACCACTCTTCTGAAAATGTTGGTGAGAGAAAAGTACTGTATAGCTCAGGGGTTTACCCAATTTACACTATTGTGAAGTAAATGAACAAAATATATTCTGCCTCACTTTAATGTGCTCCAACACTTCTATTAAGTTACAATTTAGGTATTGCGCTATACTACCTTGATAGAAATAGATCATTTTTCTTATCTGTTCTGTCCTTCTCAGCCTGTTAGGCTTCGTCTACACTTACCTCGGTGATTCGACGGCAGTTGATGGGAGTTACGCAAAGTACGTAAAGAACTTGCGTAACTCCCGTAGACTTCTGTGCTTCTCTTCTGCATGCCGTCTTCACTGCACTGCGCCGACGGGAACCATGTTCCTGTCGACACAGCGCTGCACCACTTGAGAAGGTGGTTTTAGTATGTCAAGTTCTGAATCGACTGAGCAGGTCTTCACTGACTGCTCAGTTGATCCAGATAAGTCTATCTGACAGTGGCAACGTTGCCGATGTCAGCATAGACATAGCCTTAATGCAGTCTAATCCTAGCAGGTAACCGAAGAGATTTATAGTCATAACTGGTTGCTGTGATTCTTCAAACTATATGTTTTATACTTTTGAGGCATCTTTGTAGTCAACTTAGATACTGCGGCATTTATACCAGAGCGTCCTATTCTTTCTATTAAGGGAACCTGAAAAATATTAATTTTCCATCTGAGAAATGTTGTTACATTTTAACACTGTAGCAGTGATTACTTTTATTTCAATATTATATGTTTTTGTCAATATGCTGTTTTCAGGGGATTCAGTAGGAGTTGTTTTTTCTCAGATGTAAAACTCACTTAACGTATTGAAAAGTTTCAGAGGGGTAGCTGTGTTAGTCTGTATGCAGCAAAAACAATGAGAGTCCTGTAGCACCTTAAAGACTAACACATTTTTGCGGGCATAAGCTTTCGTGGGCTGCAACCCACACATCTGACGAAGTGGGTTGCAGCCCACGAAAGCTTACACCCACAGAAATTTGTTAGTCTTTAAGGTGCTACAGGACTCTTGTTGTTTTTACTTAATGTATTGAAAATTGTCATGCAACAGGTAATTAGCAAAACAATGGTCTTAGACTCCTTATAAACCAAATAAGCATGGTTCTATGGGAAAAAAAGCATTACACCCAAATACAAAATGCATTGGCACCTCACACAAGCCCAGACAGAAAATTAAAAGCTCTAATTTGCTTTGAAATCCACTATGAAATACTTATACTCTTCATAATATGAAATTAATGTTTTGTTGATTCCAGTTCATAATATACCAGCTGTATGGATTACTTTACTTTAAAAATATTCTCTCTCTCTCTTTCTCATATTTCTTATGGTTGAGTAAATAATGTCAATGAATAATCTGATAAATCCATCTTCTTTGAAGGTTACAGGATATCTCTGAGAAGATGACAGTTTCCTCAATTTAAAAGAATATTTGATGAAGTTTAAATATTTTTAAGGTCTATGGATTTGATTGCAAGCATTCTGCTTGCTATGTGAGCTGCACTACTTAACTATCATTGACAAGAGGGGTGAGGTAACATGTTTTGTTGGATCAACTTCTGTTGATGAACGAGACAAGCTTTAAACTACACAGAGCTCTTCATCAGGTCTGGGAAAGGTACCCTGAATGTCACAGCTAAATACAAGGTCGAACAGATTGTTTAGCATAAGTAGTTAATACATATTTTAAGAGACCATTCAAGGTGAAGTGACCTTTTAACACCTCTATAGTCATAGGAAAAAGTAGCCATAAATCCAGTGTTATTAAAACCATGATTTTTAGTGTCTAGCAAAGTTATGAATTTAAGCTCCCAGGCTCATCTTTTAAAGGTGTTGTGTAGGCTTCTTTTGAGGACAAGGACTGAGAGGTCAGATATGGAGTGAAAGTTTTGTGAAAAGTGTTCACTCACAGGTGATATGACTTTTTTTCTCTTTTATCACTTTTTTGTGTGAGTTCGTTCAAGAATGTAGTGATTATCTGGTTTTCACCCCACATAGTTGCTATTGGGGCATTTAGTGCATTGGATGAGGTACATCACATGTTGTGATAAGCATGTGTAAGACCTATGGTGTGTTGTGGGGGTTATTGATCATGGTAGCAGTGTTGGTATGTCTGTAGGTTTTGCATCGGTTGTTCTGGCAGGGTCTGGTGCCGCATTGAGTTGGTGTGTCCTGGTCTGTGGGAAGTTTGCTTCTGATGGTGCTCTGTGATTAGTCAGATAAAGTAACATGCTATTATTTCTGTTTTTTGAATGGGAAATGGTGCTAACAATTCAGCATGAATAGTCATGTGCAAACTTACATTTTGAGTCCCACTAATCATGGGGGGTTAGCATTTTAGTTTCCCTAAAACTAGTTACATACATGCCATATAAATGTAATTGTGTGCTTTGTTCATCAGAAACCATCACAATATAGGTCAAAGCACAACAGAAGGAAATAAACTTAAAATTTGAGTGAATATTCACAGAATATATTTCTGCAATATTTACCCAATTCTGTTGTTTATTGAGAAAGTCTGTATGCAGTACACTTAGTCATAGAAGTCCTGACTCAGGAAAACATTTAAATACATGCATAAATCCATTCTCTACTCAGGAAAACTCTTAAGAACATGCTTCGCTTTAAATATATGCATAAATGCTTTCATGAGTAAGGGTGCTTTCCTTAATCAGGGCCTGAACTTCTCCTGAATGCCCAGAACATCACCCTGTACATCTTACCAACTGACGATGATTTCCCTCTTCAAGTACATGAAACTATATGGACAGTTATTTAATGTAGTTATCTTAGAGCTAAAATAGCCACATCCATAGGTTTCCTTATTTAGTCACTCTCATCTGTCTTATTACAGGAGTAGAGTTGGCGTATAAACTATGAAGGTAGCGCAGCTGGCCCTTATTCAGCCTAAATGCAATTTCTGAAAATATTTTTTTTTCTTTTTGGATGATTGTATATGGGCTCGCCGTGGCTAATCAACATACAGGGAGGGTTCCATATCCTTGTTGCAGCATCAGCTGAATTGATATATTTCACACTATTTCCATAGCCAGCTTTATGATGAGTTTCTCTAAGACTGGAACTGTTAATCTTTAAAGCCACAGAACTCAGATCTTTGTTGGTATCTATGCTAACAAACAGTTTAGCATGTCGGTTAGCTGTGGCGCAACAGATGTTGTAGGACTTCTGTTGATAGGATGTTTTGTTACTTAGAGTTGTTATAAATCATGTGGTCCTAGTCAAAGCCGGTTTGCTTTTTGTTAGGTGCCCCAAACCAAGGAAGGTACAAATGACACTTTGCCATATAACTCATTGGCAATATCCTGACAATACTGTCTGGCAAATGACAACCCAATCATATTGTGAAGTCTCTGGTGTAGAGTATAATTTCACTAGCTTTTCCCTTGTTTTAAAGAAGGCAGGCTTTGGAAAACTAAGGAATGAAATCCTAGCCCTATTGAAGTCAGTGGCAAAACTCCTATTGACTTAAGCAGGACAAGATTTCACCCAGCATGTCCACCTGAAAAATGTCTCATTCTTCGTAACATCTCGTGATGAATTTCTCTTTTGGGAATAGTATCTCTTGTAAAGACCTTCAGATACTTAGGCCAAGATCTAGCAAACCACGTAGCCATATGCAAGTGAATAGCATGTTCTACTAACAGTAATGCCTCCTTTTTGAACATCTGTTATTGGAGTGATACGGATGCTTTTTGTAGAACTTCAATAGGACCATTCAAATGCTTTGGTGGATGGGAGACTTAGAGGGCAACACATTAAAGAACTCAGTTATAGGGGAGTTGTTGCTTTAAGAACCCTTATTATAGCATCTCTTGAACTTTTCTGCCCAAGGCAGTAACCTCAATATTTGCCTTGAATAAATAGATAATTCATATAAAAGATTAGCTTTTGAGGTGGCATTCCTTTGAAATATTTCTCCTTCTTAGGCTTGGGATTGGGTAAGACCATTTTTAAATATTTCTCTTTCAAATATGTTTTTTCCTTAGTATTCCCTCCGCCCCTTAATTCCTGCAGTGCACACTTTCCAGCCCCATATGGTCATACAAATCCTCTCCTGGACCTTATGATCTCTCTCTTTCCATTTCATCTGGTCATTCTATGTAGCTCATAAACACTTCTCCCTCCCTTTATTTTTCCCTCTTGCTCCCCTGATTCCCTTGTTACTGAAATATCTTCACTCACTTCCCTTGTGTGTTGGCATCTTGGCTCTCCACATCTCTGGTGTCTTTATGCCAATTTGTTTTGCTTTTATTGTTGTTTGTGTTTATACCTATTTATACTTTGTTTTGTGATACTTTAATTATCCTCAGTTAATTATTATGATCAGATATTATTGTTTTTGTCACAACCCAAGTGACATAATGGAGTTGGAGGGTGAAAGAGCTTTATAAACAACAGTTTATTGCTATTATTATTTGTTATTGTTCACAGCTCCCAGTTCACACCATCTGTTAATTCCTGCATGAGTCATTTGTGGAACATAATAGAAATTGGTCTGCATGCAACAGAAACAATTCACAGAATCTGTTTCTTCTCTTTTGTCTGTGGCAATGTTACTTCATTTTGTTAAGTATGAATGTGGTTCCACTGGTTTAAATAGACTATGTAGGATAAGAATAATGTAACCAAGTGTGGTAATGAATGGAGCAATGTGGTGGAGCGTGAGCAACATTTTAAACTAAAACCAGCCACATTAACTGTTCTGAGATTGGACTTCAGTAGCTCAACCAGAGGTTCGGGGTCTATTTCAGGAGTGAGTGGGTAAGATTCTGTGGCCTACAATGTGCAGGAAGTCAGACTATATGATCATGATGGTCCCTCCAGACCTTAAAAACTGAGAGCTAAGAAGAGTCCACCTTTCTGCTCCCCCTGGGTCTACAAGCCTCTAAAATGCCTCCCCAGTGTAATTACCCAGGATGAGCAGAACTCTGTACATTTCACTCCTCCTCTTCCTGCTTCTGATATGCCCCCTTCACAGGAAGAGGCCTATACAGAGAGAGAGAGTAGCAATAGGGACTACACCACCCAAGTATTTCCCCACCCTCCCATCAGAGGCAATCCTTAGCTTGATGGAAGCTCCACAGCTGCTTTGAGCTGCTAACGCAATGGAAAATACCTTCGTCAAGGCTGTGACTTTGGCCAAAGTACCTGAAAGATATAACCCCCTCAGCATTAAAGTTATTAAGACTTTCTACAGCAGCTGCTGAGGGACAGCTATGTTTAATATTGATCTAAGAGTGGAAAAAGTCTAAACTCTGCATAGGATGTGTAAAAGTTGACTATTAAAGTTTTCTTGATGCTAAAATTGTATTAAAATGTATATCCAATGAAGTGTGTTAGAAGTTTTGTCATATGTAGGGTTGCCAACATTGTATTTAAAAAATAAGGGACTGTTTTCTTAGCACACCCACCCTCCGGATATTGTTATTATAATATTATTATTATTATATCCAGAAGGGGTGGAGGTGCTAAGAAAACAGTCTCTTATTTTTGAAATAATAATAATTAATAATCAGTATTCCCCTACATTCACCAGGGGTATTTCTTGCTGCTTTTTGCAGCACCTCAGTGAATGCTGATCTTGTTGTACAGAGATGAAAAAATATGGGCCGTCCCTTGTAATAAAGAACTATTGGTAACCCTACTTCGATGGCACTTTAATGTCACTGTTTGCTAGTGTTATAGTGACGTATTGCAAACAAGCGTAGAAGATATACAGGTTCCAGTGTTATGTCAGTCATCTTACTGTCTATTTTAGTTCTTTAGTGGTTAGAGCTGTACTTCAGTACTTAAATACTTCAGCCTTTAAAGTATCCATGTCACTCCAGAGTAGATGTACACAAAGCAGACATTATTGCAAGTGGAAAAAATCACGGTGAAAAATGTATTCCGTCTGTTAACTATGTCACTGATATTAAACATTGTAAATATGGTTGATTATGACTAAGGGTGCAGAAAGGCAGCATTCATCACTGCATAATAGCCCATGGCTGTCAAGATAATAGACCTTTAATTGTGTGCATCGTTTTTCCTGGTTTTTATAATCAAAAAGAAACTGAAATGCTGCTTTCTGTCTTTTTTTTTTTTTTAAACTTAATTTTCAGTCCCTATTTGAACATTGTATTATTTTATTGAAAACTAACTCCTCATAGAATCTACAATCTAGTCAGGGCTAAGCAAGGAAGAGTAAGGTGCGATGGGGAGGGGCTGCTCCCTCTTGCTCCCTTGCATGGCCAAGTGTGTGTGTGTGGGGGGGGGGGGGGGAGCTGCTCCCTCTTTCTCCCGTGCACAGCCAAGTGAAGGCTTTGACTAGCTAGGTTATAGCAAGCAAAATGACTGGCCTTCATAGTAACCTGTTGAATGTTTTGGTTTGAAGGATCACTTTTTCATTTAAGTTATCCAAGGATTAAATGTGAACTTTCATATTTTAAAATTTGTCATGTTATACTACACTATATTACATATTTCTTAGACTGTAAATTCTTATGCCCCAGTGCTACATTGGGATCTGCTTGTACAGCCCCTTGCAGCCATGTGGAGTTGAGACTGCTCTGGCAGACCCTGAAGTAGTATCATAACTTTAGATTGTAAATGCTTCTTAAAATGTGAGCTGTGTAGGGGAAGGACTGCACATGATTTAATGTGCAGACAGAGTTTGACATGTTGTGGGCGCCTTGAGAACAGAAATAAAATGAGTTCTTTACCTTAAAAAAATGTTTTGAAAATATGTATCCCACACTTAGAAAGTTTGATATTAACTTTAAACAAAAATATGTGTCGCTCAAACAGTTTAGGTGATAGCATTTTACACTGAAAGGGCCATCTCAACCTTCTTTCTGGAATATATAGTGCTGTGGTCTAATTTATTTAGATTTCTGTTAAGTGCTTATCCCTGATTATACATGCTTTTACGTGATTAGAATGTACCATATAAAATTCACAATGTATATAACAAATTTCCTATGCAACACCATAATAGTCACTTACCAGAATAACAAAAATCACGTTTCACATTCATTTATCAGAGTCCTCATATGTGACATGATTATGCACATATGCACCCTGCCAAATTCCATGCACATGAAACGCCCATAAATGTGAATGGGATTTGCATTTATGTATTGGAGAGCAGAATTCGGCCAATAGGGAACAGAAAATAGTGGGCAGTGAAATATGTTACCTTTTATCATTCGTGAGTAAAACATTCAAAGTGGAACTACAAGAAAATTATGATTTTTCATTGACAACATCTCAAATGTATTTAGCTTGTACAACATGTTCATATTATTTTTGCCTCTGTAAAACGACTTTTATTTCACTTTGATGCCTTATCGTTGTGTGTTTTTTCTTAAGGATTTTTATTTTCACTGTGTTTTATGAACCTCTCAATGTCTTACCTTGGTGTTTGCACAGTACAGAAATGGAGTGATTACTTGGTTGATGAGCCAATCTCCTCTGAGACTTTTAATTTTTTTTACAAGAAAAGGTTTGATTACTTTTATATAAAATTAATTTAAAAGGCTGAAAATATAAATATATCTGTATGTCCTTCTAGGGACATGGATACACAAACATATAGCATAGGTAACATCTTCTTTAAATATCTCAGAGTCCATATTAGATAACATGGTTGGCAACAATTTCCACAATCACAGAGTGGTATCAGAAACACAACCCCTATGTCTTATATATAAAATCAGAAATGATTGTGGTACCTGTTTAGAGACACTGACTCTTTAATGGTCACCACAGAAGATACAGGGTCAACATTTCTGCTGGTGTAATCTTCGCTGACACAGTAGGGCTCCTCTGTGTCCATCTATAGAGTGACTAGATCCCTGTCACAGGGCAACTGGCCCTTTAATGGGAGATGGGCCCAGCCCCACTCGTATAAAAAAATCGTAGCTCGCCTCACCAAATGGAGAGAAAACGAGTCAAGTCACATGACAGCTCAAAGCAGAAACCAAACCAGAGTGGAAGGCTAGGAGATCCAACCTGAGTGAAGGGAAACAGAGGCAGTGGTGAACCTGAAACCAAGCTGGGTAGCTGGAACTACAGTCACATAGAGGATTGTAAATGTGCTACTGCCTACAAGCAAATGGACCTGGTTCTTAAGCTGAAGCAGCAGAGGCTTGTGTTTTAGAGTTAGAGGTCCCATGTTCAGTCCCTGCAGAAGACCCCCTCCATCACGGTTCTGACACTTGCATAAAGTAATCTATTGTATACTACAGTGGCATAATGCCCACAGAATCTGAAGACAGCTAGCCTGTCACCATGGACTGCAAGATTGTAGACTGCATGTTGTATGTATGTATGACTGCATGTTGTAGACTGCTGCATGTTGTAGACAGCGCTTTGAAGTTGTGGCTCAGGTTGGAGTTTGGGTTCTGAAGCCAACCCCTCTCCCAAGGCTCCCTCATTTATCCATCTGGACTGGGAGGCACACTGCTATGGGCTATATAGACACACACAAGGACCCAGAGCCATGGACCAGTACCTCATTGTGCCAGCTGCTGTACAAACACCAACAAAAAGATGGTCTCTGCATCAAAGAGCTTACAATTTAGGTACCCACGTCCCATTAAAGGTTAGTGAGATTTGGTACCTAATTCTCTTAGGGTCCTTTAACAATCCTAGCCTTAAAGTTTTCAAAATCATACATAAAATCTTTTTCATACAATATGAACTGCTTCTGAGAATAATGCATACCAATTAAATGACATATAATTATGTGTCGTTGATGGAGCACTTATTGAAGATAAAACCACACTCAAGTTTCCCATCTAGTACAGCTAGTTAAGAAGAAGAATTAAGGGTTTGTTCTTGCTGCCTGGACTAGAAATTAAATAAAATGCAGATAAAAAGTGGGCACATTGCCAAGGTCACCAGCCAGATATAAATATTTATATCCATTATTACAATGTTTTGATTTGGAGGACAGTGTTAAGAAGGGAAAATAACATGCCTCAGAGAAGAACTAAGATTTAACAAAGTGTCACTGCACTTATTTTAAAACCTTTTTTCATTTTTGTAAACACTTGTACCTATTTTTCAACATCAGTGAAGGACTTAGGCTGTGATTTAAAAAAAATGGAATTCAATAGGCATTGGATTCTTAACTTTGTAAATCCTACTTTTAGTGAGGAATTACTGTGTATGTTGTATGTGTTTTTAAAAAATGTATTCCCCTAGTGGTGGTAGGAGATAGTGTAGCTTCAATCATCAGTACAATGCAATAATCGTTCAGAAATGAACTGCCTAGCAAGTCCTATTGCTGGAATGGAGTGGAATTTACATATGGATATATATTTATGGAGAATTATTGGCACACATGTTTTTCTGCCTGGTTAGCAGAGTAATATTACTTGGTATTCTTCTCAGCCAGTCAGAAAGGTAAACTGAACCAATTTTTTGAAGCCACTTCATAATTAAAGAGCAAAAGTCTCAGGATTTCTCATGTACAGCATCATTTGGCTTCTATGAAGAAAGACAGGATAGTAGGTCTGATGTTATATCATCCATTTGCTCTCTATCTTGTAAGGCAGAAGCTTGTGAAAACCAGAACATTTCAGTAGGTAGCTGTAGAGAATTAGCAGACATGTTTTTTGCAGATTAAAAGCTTTCCACCCTCCTCTCCTGAGCAGATGCCAAAGGAGAATAAGAATAAGGAAATATAGGCAGTATATCTGGGTTTTTTTGTTTGTTTGTTTGGGTTTTTTGGTTAGGATGTTCTTTCTTGGATAAATTCGTTAGTCTTTAAGGTGCCACAGGACTCTCGCTGTTTTTCTTGGATAGGATATTGTTGCTTTTCCCCCCAAATATTCACAAATCAGTGCCATTTAATGATCATGGATATCACATGAACTTTTTAATGCTCTGCTTTCCAAAGCAAATAAGCAATTATTCCCTGATTAAAGGCAATGAAAATTATGGTTATGTTTCTCTTAGTTCAACTTGATATTTGCGATGATTGCTGAGCAACGTACTTAGGACTTAAACACCTATTTACTAAATGGAAAGAGGAAAGCCAGTGGAATATGTGATCTCATGCTTGCTGTTTATGCTTTATTTTGCAAGAACCCATTTGATTGATTATGCTTTTCTTTTCATGCAGAGTAAGAAACTCTTCAAAAGAGCTGAATTCCATTTTCTTACAGCATTTTATTGCAATGGCGTGTGTATTCTAACTGATATAAGGTTATATATTCGGTGCTAAAGCAAATGAAAAGTGTATGTATTACCATGGAAAAGGAAGGGAAAGTGCTATTTCAGAAGCCTGAAAAGTGTTTCTGTTTCTCTTTCTGTTTTTCTTACCTTGGTTGTTATTTATTTTAAACTTTCTTCAATTTTGCAGGCAATAAAATTGCTCTTTTTATTTGCAAATTATCCAGTTCAAGCACTCTTTTTCAACCAAGCATTTTACTCACCTCCTACTCAAAATTGGCTGAAGCACTTTTTACTGAAATAAAGTAAAAAAGCCAAAAACATAATATTTACGCAGAGAATGAGTCTGGAAAATTTCCATCTGTAAAAGAGGAGTTATAAAGCGACTGAAAAATTGGAATTTCTGTGCTTTTTACAACATTAAAGTGGTCTCTGCTGCTCCGCTATCATATATAAACCAGGTCAAAGATATTCTTCCAAGCACAGGTTTAATTTATAACTATATTATTCATTATATTCCATCAGGAGATGACCATTTAAAAAATGGTGTATACAAATGTACACTTATTTCTGTTTAATAACAGCTGTACCATCCAAAATGAAACACCGGTTTAAATCTGATCTCATTCTTTCTTTAAGAAAAAGTCAGGGCTTAGACTTCTGCAAATGAAAAACCTTTTTTTCTTCCTTTAGCAAGCCTTTACCCTGCTCTCATCTATCTGTCAGAAGGCATTGGGAGCTAAGGTAGATGGCAAGTAGCATGTTACCTGGCTCAGATACAGCTCACTCAAGGCCAGTACCTATAGTTGATAGTGAATGGCACATGTGCAGAGATTTTTTTCCTTTATACCCCATTAGCCATTTGGTCCCAAGGTCAATTAATTCAATTATTCCTGAGCAATTCATCCCTAAATGGAGGTTAACAGATGCAGTCAAACCATCTGAAATGTTATAAGCAGAACGTGTAGTTAAGAGTGCCTGACCCTTTACCATTATAAAACCCTGTTTTGAGATGCTTATAACTTGACTAATTTTTAACTGGGCTGAAATTTCCTACACTGGGTGTCTAGCTCAGGCTGAATTTTTGGAGATTTCACCAAAAAATGGTTCAGCAGTTACAGAGAATAAGACTTTTTTCTGCCATGTTGAACACTCTTGTCAGTTTGCTGAGAAGCTCTTGTACCTCCAGGCTGTGCCATTTGTTGATCTTGTGAAAAAAAATGCCCAAATGTGGCCAAGTTGTAAGGGTTGAAAAACTGAGCAGTTTGCACATGCTCAGTAGAGACTTGGTAGAGTTTGGCAGCTAAATTCTCCAGAGATTCTGTTGCAAAGAGTATGATCCAACCTCAGAATACAAGGATTTAACAGGACTTCCCCTGAAATTTCTCCTACTGGCAGCAGGAACTGCAGTGGCACGGGCAGAGGACCTGAGATTAGGAAAACTAGCTCTGTGTGCGTTCTCAGCTTCTGCCATTGCTGGTGCCCAAGCAATATGGAGGAGAGAAAAGAAGAAGCCTGACTGGAATACAGAGGTGACAAGAACCAGACTGGGAAGTGGAGGGAGTAGATTGGGATGAGGAAGACTGCTACTGACTAGTTAAGAAGCCTGAGAGGAGGCTGGGCCTCAGACAATCCAGAGCAGGACACTGGGACTGGAAATGAGAAGCCATAGGTGGGGATGGAGAGAAACAGGGACGGGCAGCAGGGGCCAAGGGCAGAAAGGGGCCAATTTAAGGTTGCACATCCAGCCTTAATTCTGGCATTTCCTAACTTCTGAGTGATTGACTTTGTTACTTTAACATAGTTTTTGTGTGTAAGGATGGTTAGAAAACCTCTCATCCGCAGAGCTGGTCAGGAAAGTCTGTCATCAAAGGGTCCTGGACTAGGGAGTCTGGATAGTTGTATCCCCTGATTTCACGGCACACTGAGAAGAAATTGGATTAGTAGGCTCTGTGATGGATGAATTTCTGCCCACTGCTCATCAAGGACGTTTCTTCCCCTGACAACTCTGATCTGCCCTGTGGCCACAGGCTTCTCACCTTCTCCTGACCAGCACTGGTGGGAGCAGCAGTACCAAAACAGTGATTCCTGTTCTGAAGGTGAAGTAACTGTTGGACTCCGAAATATCTATGGAACAGTTGGTTAGGGACTGTAGCATGTGGATTATTTTACTTTTGCCCCCTCCCTTGGCGGATTCACTTTCCACCCACATTGCCTCCCCCCCCCCCCCCCCTTCCCTCTAACATTGTTGCAGCAGGTGAGCAAGTATGGAGCAGTGCAGTACAGGATATGAAGAGGATATGTACAGTGCAGTACAGGATATGGTTCCACTGTGTAGATGACTTGCTTAGAGGAAATGTCAAGTGAATGGTTAGCCTCTAACTTAGAGCCCTGTGTATTTTAATATCGGTTCTGGCTCTTTGTATAATGCAGTTAATTCTAAACTATCTATCTAGAGGACTTTCCCTCAAGTTCTATATCACCTTTTTTCCCTCAAGTTCTATATCACCTCTAAGATTATTTTTTAAATTCTAAAAATTCTACTTTTCTGAGAATTTATATTCCCAGCACTGACAAAGCCCCTATTAAGAGAGACCCCCTTACAAAAGCAACATATTTCTCAACATGCAATTTACAATTTAATATAAGCATAAAATAATCCCAAACATTCTCCTTACCTGACCCGAGATTTATAAACAGTATCTACATTATAAGGGTATTACTAACAATCGAGTATACACAATTGTTCATCTGTCCAAAATATATGGTATTTCGCTTCTGTCATTAATATCCCCTTTCCCAGAAAACAAATTGTGGTTCCAGGAAAGTACATAAAGCTTAAAAATTTCCAGAATGTTGTAATTACTAGACATCAAAAATAAAAGAAGTTATTTTTCCCTCTCTCATCTTTTCTGAGTACAAAAGAGGTTGATTTTTTTATACATTTATATGTTTAATGTTGGAAAGAGACCAGAACTAATTAATTGCATCTTATTTTTTTTTATATCGTATAATAGTCCAGTTGGGTAAGGATTATTATAACACTCGCTATAGAAATGTATCCTGCTATTCCATAGAACAGGGCCAGGTTTTGATCTTGGCTACATCTGAACTGATTCTGGTGTACCCTAGATCAGTCTGCCTCATAATCAGAGGGAATGTTTCCCAAGGTCAGAGATTTGGGCTTTAAGAAGTGCATTACAATACCAGAGAAACAAGGTGGGTGAGGATAACATCTTTTTATGGACCACCATAGCTACAGCAACACTGCATAAGAATGCTCATTTTAAAATTTATGTCACATGGTAGTTTTTAATTATTGTCTGACTGCAAATTGACATCAGACAAAAAGTGCAAAAGGGAAATCTAAAGATTTGTAAAGGAATTAATGGATTCCATTTCTACAGCTGGGTGGTTAACTAGCGTTTGCTCTGTAAATCTGAGAATGACAATTTCCTGGTATTGAGTGAAAAATAGTTTTCCATTAGAATGTGTGGCTCTTATTTTTTACTTTATTTAAGAACCACTCTGTTGTCTCCACACACTTCTTCTGCAATCAGTGATAAATACCTTCTGCAACATGAAATTGCAACAGAGCAGGCTGCAGAACTGTGATGAGCCGCAGCTGGATTCCCACAGGATAGTGAAAACCTGTCTGTCTTGATAGATGTATATTATATTTTTGGTTAAGCTGGGCCATATTCTGTTGTGAGTTGCATCCTGCACAATCCCCCTTTGATAGGAATGAGTTGCACCGGGTGTAAAATAGCACTGAATGTGGTCATTTTCGAGCTAAGAGAAATGTATTTGTAATAAATATATATGTAATTAAAAGCAATAATATATCATTAATATTGAATGTTGTATGTGTGTGTGAAAGTAAAATAAAATGTATTACTTAAATGATGTTGCACTAGTGTAATAGGGCAGAACTGGATTCTAAATGCAACTCCTATATATTTCTTTTAGCACTAAAATGGTCAAATTATGTTTATCTTAAATATATACCTATATTTAAATTGCCTAATTTATTTTAACATTTATGAAAATAATTTAGAGCTTTTTCTGCTGTGAAGTATCAAATGACAGTAAAACAGAGCAGAAAAAAATCCAGAAGGTGGGAGTGGAACCAACTGGGTATGTTGCACACCTACCTGTGGAGGCTCCTCAGTGGCCAGTTGCCCTGGGTGTCCTTTCTCAGCATACTGTCTCCCAGACCCACTGGAGATATTGCCAGAAAACAAGAAATTGTGATATTAAAAGCATTATTTTTCCTTTTTGACCCAAGCAACTAGTCAAAGTTTGGGTCCCTGAGGATTCTCCAGTTGAGAGTAAAAATTGTTGATAGGTATTTCTTTGATGCAGTTTAGTTTCTTTACAAAGAATGTACAACATGCTGTGTCTCTGAATGCAGAGGAAATCAAATAGCAGGAAACAGCTTCTTTTGCTCACAGCACCATGAGCATTCTTTTCAGTCTGCATCCCTGACTTGAAAACCTCTCTCCACGTGTCTTCTAGGGTCAGATACCAGCTGCTCTTTCTGGCTGGCTGTCTCTTTGCCTGTCAGTTTGTCTCTGTCTTCTGCTTCTGCATATTCTCAGTTTTTATGTGTTCTGTTCACACACACGTTATTTGTACCCACTAGGGCCTTTTCCCCAGTCCATAGAGCTCCAGGTGAAAGGCACCGTTACCCAGTTTGTAGGACTCAGGGCCCACCCATACCCAATTCATAGGGCTTGAGGTGTAAATAACCTGATTAATTTAAGTACCAACCCCTTTCCCAGTTTGTAGGGTTCCGGGTATATTCTTCTGCGGGTTTGCAGGACCTTTTACCAGTGAAAGAGCCTTACACAGTAATATCCTTAACCTCTATTTATTAACAGTTACCAAACATAATACACACACACAATGCCATGCTCACCATTCCTGATTAGGCAGGTGGACTTTCTCTGTTGGCCAGGCAAGGTCAGTCTCATCTGGGTTCTGATTGCTATACATCACGGTCGTCAGAGGATTCTAGCAGTGCTGCGTCTTAGAGGTGAATTCTTCTTCTTCCAGGTCTTTCCTTATTCTTCTTCTTTTCTCTAGCTAGTATTCCTCTTGGACCCCAGTTTTATTGTGAAACTTGAGTCCTGCTCAGCTATACCTTAACCAATCATTTTACTAAAATATTACAAAATAATTCTTTGACCAATCCTAACATATTGTGAAATAATTCTCTAACCAATTATACCTGCAAAAACAGCTAGAGTTCTGTAGCACTTTAAAGACTAACAAATTTGATTTCTGTAGTTAGTTAGTTAATTTGTTAGTCTTTAAAGTGCTACAGAACCCTCATTGTTTTTGCTGTATACAGACTAACACAGCTACCCCCCTGAAACTTTTCAATTATACCTGACCGCCTTAATTGATTTAAATATTCCACGCTTAGTTATGCAACAGACAGAAACAATGAAAGAACCAGATAGAAACCATACAAATAAACAATAGATAAATGAGGACTGTAAAGACCAAACAATAAGGAAGTATAGATTTCACGGTCCTGCCGGTTGATAAGTGATTCCTTGCTAGACAGAATGCTATCAAACAAAGTTTTCTTTAAATATCTTAAGATCTGTTTCTTTATTTGGTGGTAAATACCATTAGGACAGTAACGCCTTCTTAACAGCCCAGTATTACATTGTTTGATGTAATGTAGATGGGGATGCGAAGATGTGATGTGCTTCTTAGCTAATGGCTGCAATCTCTCCTAATATGGCTGTTACTGTTCAGCCAAAGAACTAGACCTTAGTTTAGTTAAAGAACAGGGCCTCAGCCCTTACACACACTCCTGATCAGAACAATACCCATCTGAACGCTCTGCCCACGTGGGGCTAGTTTCTGGGCAGAACCTATTAGGCCTTGTTTTGGGTGTGGCCCCTTATGTGTTTCTTAGGACTATCTTATGTGAAGGGCGCATTCACACATCAGTTTGAACGAGGCTTTAACTCAACCCATAACAAGGTTTCACCCACTTTATAACAGTATTATTAACTCTCACTCCTTCTTGACCCCTCTCTGAGTAAGGAGTAAAGGCGCAAGTATGTTAGGGATGGATAATGAGTTGTGCTGCCACATTGGGGGAGGAGGGAAAGGGGCAACCAGACAGAAACATGGTGGGTCTGAGATCGAAGGGCTTGGGAGGCTTCCTTTAAGTCCCTTTGGAATAAATTAAGTTATAGCAGCTCAGGACCTCTGAAAATCAACCCCTGCATGAATACAGTTGGACTACCCAAAATTACTGGATGCTGCTGAAAATTTGGGCCTCAGGGACTCGTCCACATTCACACACACATTCTGTGGCAAAGCTGGGAATACAACTCAGTTCCTCTGCCCCTCTCATGTATCTTAACCACAAGATATTTCTCCTCAGGGCAGCTGAAGAAAAGCGTGTCCATATGTATTGTGTTCCCAAAGTATCTGAGAGTTACTGCATGGCCAGTCTGGGTGAAACCAATCTGACTGTGAAGTGACTGACTGCCACAGTGAGAATACAATGTCACGCTGATATGAAAGGAGAGAGACGGTCAGGCGCATATGTTAATAGCTCTTAAGAGCCTACAGATGTCTTTTCTTTTTCAGCTTTATTTTTAATTTTTAAATTCTTTTTTGAAGAATGATAATATGAAGAATGGAGCAGTACATTATTACTATTGTATTAAGCAACCATATTTTCTTTTAAAAACAAGGCACTGAAATGTTTAATTACTGTAGTTGGGTGGTCTGGTTGGATGAACATCTGTTGTTGCCTTTTAATGTTACATATAAACTACACTGGAAAACAGCTATTGTTGGTCAACCCATTATTTTTAGTATTCTTGGCTGTAAAGATTTTAAAAGGTCCTCTGGGTGCGTCATTGAACATCTGTACATGATAACTTTTGTGCCTGTCCCTTTTTCAAAGTTGTAAACAAAAATTGCTTTTTTCCTCCTAACTGATTCCACTTATGGCTGTCTGAATTGACTTCTATTTGTCCTATTAATTTGTAGTGGTGCACTTCAGTTCTTCATTACTGTAAATAACACTCAAATGAGTATTTTCAGAGCAGATCTCAGATTGTACTGGAGGAAAACTGCTATTCTCTGTGAGCTCTGTTTTCAAAATCCAGTGTTTATGTCTCTGCAAGTTTGTGTCTGAAAGATTTGCTTTAAAATAATTTAGAATTTCCTGGGGAGGGCAATTTCTTTTGTTTGTTTTGAGAATGGAGACACAAACAGTCAGCTTCTATTTATGGCTGTTTATGGCACCATAGATATAACAAGGCCTGACTCTCCACTGGACATTGTGTCATCATTTACACCATAGCAAAGTATAAAATATTACTGATCTGGAATTCTGCAGTTATTCACAAAGTTAGCAGCATTTTACACACACTTTGCCCAGACATTTAAATAATTATACAAGGTGCAAGGCAGTGGAGAATCCAGCCTCATATACTGAGGCCCAATTCTGGTTTCCCTACTTAAGCAACCTACCATGAACTACAAAGTGAATTTTGCCTGAGTAAGGTCAGCAAAATCAAAAAAACATTCTCCAATTTCTGAACAACTATTGGCTATTAAGTATGAATTTACTGGTGATCAGAGGAAGTTCAAATCAGCTCCTTAATGTTATTCCCAAATATCAAATGCTTCATTTCAGGTGAATCTCTGGTTACCAAATGGTGGCAAATTTAAAGACCTGATTCTAACCTAAGTTACAGTGGTAACTCCACTGGAGCTGAGGAGTTATGCTGGTTTAAACCCAGCATAAGTGAGATCAGATTCAGGTTCAGTATCTATTTAGTTATATCTCTTCAGAAATAGTTCCTGGTTTGATTCTGATTCTGTCACCCTTACGCATGTGGAGTGGTTTCTTATATTGAGTGGTCCACTCAAATCAGTGGAACTAATTTGCTTAGTAAGTTGCTGCTTGGGCCCTCCACGAATATATTTTTCTGTCATTGCCTGTGTCCTGATACCCACTTCTCTTTTCTTTCAAAAACAGATCTTGAAAACTTTAAAACTAAAATGAGAAGTACAGTATCTGTTCGAGAAGGTCAAGGAGTCGTGCTGCTTTGCAGACCACCATCTCATTCTGGAGGTAAGAAATGTTTGTAGTTCTGTTGTTTGCTGCCAGAGTGAAATAATGCCAGGTTGTAGCTCCTATATTAAAGGTGTCAGCACTGTGGGATCATAGAGTAACAAACCAGAATTCCCTACAGTAGAAATCCCATATATAAATCTGCCACAGGAAATATCTATTCCAGAAAAAATGGAAAATTAGTCCATAAATTTCCAGGCTCTAATATTAGTAAATGATTTCCTTCAACAATGTTTATCCTATTAGTGCCAGGTGAACAAGCATTTAAACATCTTAAAGGGCTTGAATGCCTCATCTGAGAACACACACCCTGATGGAGGATAGGTCCATCAATGGCTATTAGCCAAGGTGGTCAGGGATGCAACCCTATGCTCCAGGTGTACCTAAATCTCCAACTGCCGTAAGCTGAGACTGGATGAGAGGGGATGGATCACTTGAAATTGTACTGGTCTTTATTTCCCTTTTAAGCATCTGTCAGGAGGCAAGATACTGGGCTAAATAGACCATTGGTCTGACTCAATATGGGCTGTTCTTATGTTCTTACGGAAGTCCATTCCAAGAAGATATTTATTGACTTAACCGGGTATACCAATAATGTCCTCTTTCCTTCTCTGCCCTTTGTTGCCAGGTGTCAAGCACCACCACTCTTCACTCCTTTCACTTCTAGGAAGGAGATTCTACTCCTTCTTCCCACCTTACTTCCCCCTCCCCCACCAAACACACACATCCTTGCTCCCCTCCAGCTACTGAATAGAAAGTTCACTTGGCTTTTGACTGCTGGAGGGAAGAGGCTGTTCATCTTCTCTTCTCTCCCTTTTCTTTCTGCTGGCTACAGAGCTTGTGGGTCTGTATGTGTCAACTGTTGTTCTCTGTCCTGGCTTGGTGGGGAAAGAGGGAAGAACCCCATTACAAAAGTGGGAGTACTTCTTAAGTGGGTTCCACTGCTTTGCTTTCCCCAGTCACACACTTGTCATGCAGCTCCTTCTCTCTTCTCACCTTTGAGTTGCTCCAGGCTTTCAGTACTGAAATAGCACTGACAAGCCCAGCTGATTCTCTGCCAAGACACTGAGTACGTAACGTTTACTGCAGGTGTAAGTATTATTTCTCACTGGGTACAACACATGCTTAATGCAGAAACAACACATTAATTAAATGTACTTGGATGGGGCCGGTCATGAGGACCAGGTTTAACCAGACATGAAATTTTTAAATAAAATGGCTTCGTGTCTCCCACTTCTATTCAATATTGTTTAAATTGCTGCCTATCATATAATCAATACCTGCCACATTGAGTGGCAAATGACACCCATCTCATAAAAAGTAAAATGTGCAATCTTGCTACAGTGAAGTCCACAGTCTACTCCCTCAAACATTATCTCCCTTATTTCTGCCCTGAACTTCCCTCTCATAACATAAGAGAAGACTTGGGTGTTTTTTGATTATGCTTTTTGGAAGCCTAGAGTAAGTAACAGGTTGGCAGCCTTTCCCGGTGATCCTACAAGCAGCACTAGGCCAACAACTAGCTGAAAGCAATAGCATAAAACTCTTAACTTTTAGTTTTATGCAAATTTATTTATGGACACATTGTTTAGTGGAAGAGTCTCTCACCTCTTATTAGAACAATATCAGTTCCTTTCAGTGGTCTCAAGGGCACTGGCAGCAAGAATCAGATAATAATTGTTTGCCTTCTTGCCTTTCCAGTATTGCTTGTAGACCTTGAAAATGTCACTCTGTTGAGAAGTGGCTGGGAGGGTGCATAGTGAAATTAATTAAAATTCCAATCTGAATCACTCTGTTTTGGAACTTCAGAATATAGAATCAAATATATTTCATTCTGTTTTGAACAAATTGAGAGAGAAAGGACCCTCCCCCCCCTCCCCCCCCCCCCATGTATGAACTGGATGTGAAGGAGAGAAAGAAAAATTACAGAAAGCTGAGGCTGAGAGAGAGAGAGAGAGAGAAGGAGAGGAGAAAAGAAAAGTTGAATGTATTTACCTGGATTTTGAAGCATACTCCAACCTCTGTTTAATTTCTTGGGGCTCAATAGTTCTGGTTCAACAGTAATTCTATTATTTATTAATAACCCTTAGAGCTAATTTCTGCCTTCTGTGCAGTATTGCTGAACCTGTGTAGTTACATAGCTATAATTATCCTAAAGAGCAGATTTTTGTCTTAGTTTTGCTAGAATGCATTTATTCTCATGAAGGACGAAATAATAAATCTGACTCTGTGTAGGGAGGAGAAACTGTAATGTGTTGGTGCTCAACCAGAGCTAAAACACAAATATTTTGATGGACCATGCACATAGATATGAAAGCAAAGTTCTGTTAGAGACAAAAGGCTCTGTGCATTTTATAATTCATGCTGTATTTTAAAGTGTCTTTGACTAATTGGCTTTGGGTCTCCAATAAGATTTTGAAAGAAACTAGTTTTGTTTGCTTGTTTGTGTGAATTATTGATGTGCAATCACATTTTGGAAGTACTGCAATGTTAAATATTGGATGCTATTTCCCAGGCAAGGTGAATATAAACTAGACATGAGCGAATGGCTGGCATTGTTAATGCAGTGATTTAGCTATTATGGCTCTTTGTGTTTGACAGGACCAAAGAGATGCAGCCTTAAAGGGGCCATTTTACAACTGGCTGAGCTTGCTGAATTTTTCTGTCTTTGAGGTGATGTATACTCTGAACTCCTATTTGTTCCCCCCCATCCAGTTTCCCCTTTCTTGTTGTTGAGGAGATGGAGCATTCTCCCAGGTGTCTATAAGAACAGACTAATGAAAACCTATTCCTGCAGATAGATAAATGCTTTTATTACTGATGTAAATCATTCAACCATTTCATAAGCATGTATGTTGGCTTCCAACATTTTACAGCACTGTGGAACTTTAGGAATGTAAAAGTCAGAGGTGCCAAACAGAAGGTGATAAAAAAACAGATGATTTTTCTAGGAGTCTCTGTCCAAAACACCATGTGGAAAAAAGTGAGAATTCCTGTCATCCACAGATGGGATGTGACTTCCATCCAAACTATAAAATGTTATTCACCAAAATGGAGGGAAAGACAGCTGAGTTGCTAGTGATATACCACAGTGGAATCGGGAGTTGGTCCTAAAATCCATTTAGAATTCCTAGACTTGGGAAGAACTGAGCACTAACTAAAGCTGTCAGGGAACAAAGTGAGAACTAAGTGGAGCAGCCATAGGAGTAGGATCAAGCTCTCTCTCTCTCTCTCTCAAATGGACTGAATCTAAGCTCCAGAGCACATACGCTCCTGAACGTTGGGATGGCCAAGATCAGGAACTGAATTTTGCATCTCCAGCAGATCTTTAATGTTACATGTCTCAGTGAAACCGGGTTCATTGAACTCCAGTAACCATTTATTTTTATTGGATATAGTTGTGCCAAGATAAATGAATTGTAAAAATAAATACTGTTAAATTCACAAACCAAGTTAATAACGTTTGCAGTTACCAAGTGGTCCAATACACACGATTCCAAAAAAAACCAAAGCTATAGAGTAGAAGGAAGCACACAAACATGAACAGTTTCATTTTCCACTCTTGAATTGTATCCTGACCCTGCAAACATTTATGTAAATTTTTAAATACATGAATATTGGCTTTAATGGCACTGCACACAAAAAAGGGTAAACAATGTTTGTAGCGTTAGGTTCCTG
Organism: Emydura macquarii macquarii; assembly: GCF_026122565.2. Taxonomy (NCBI): domain Eukaryota; kingdom Metazoa; phylum Chordata; order Testudines; family Chelidae; genus Emydura; species Emydura macquarii. The sequence goes on along the minus strand of NW_027130208.1, from coordinate 10,710,799 downwards.
GATTGCCATTCAACCTCCAGTTACTTTAGAGTCAATTGATATGAAATATATTTGCTACTATCCCAATATGAGGGTAGTAGTAAAGTCAGATGAATAATGAAACCGTTACCTGTAACTATTTTATTCAAAAAATGCCATGGTGTTCATGGTGTTATATTTGTGAATATCCGTGAACTATTGGCCCAGGTCTCCAAGCCAAAGGTTTAATCTCTATCAGCCTGTTCTGTCAGCATTTCTCTCCCATTGATCTGTCAAATAAATAAACTAATTCTATACAAAACAAGATTTAGAAATCTTCATCATATATTCCATAATATAGTTTTTTAGGGTTGCTTTCTCAATGCCCCCACAGAAACTATTCTTGTATTCTTAGAAATTAAATAAAATGTGCAGAGATGTTGAGAAGTGATTGAGGGAAGAACTACTAAATCCTGCAAGAGTGAAGGGCAAAACATTGTCTGCATGAACTAAACGTGGTATCCCCCCCTTCGATTAGAGCTGAGGAAGATCTCTAGGGCACTTTTGACACTCTCATGTATTTTCAAATATCTGCTCTATAGTACAGCCTTGTAGCTTCACACCGTGCTCTGCAAATCACGTCTGACATTATAGCATGCATCATAGAAGAAACATGTTAAGTAAATAATTTCCATGACGGTGGGGAGAGCGTTATCCTACCCAACAAACAACACTCACTCATGTTTTTAGAAAACTAATTAATCCTGTGAGATATTGTAATTACTAGTCTGGAAAAGAGAACTTAAGACCCCTACCTCCACACACCCCTTGGTAATTTTTAAAAAGTCCAGGTCATCTTGAAAACTCTTAAGCATGTAAATAACTTTACTCCTCCAAGTTGTCTCTCTGAAGTTAATGAGATTACTCGTGATCAAAGTTACTTATATCAGTGCTTTAGTATTTGCAAGTGGAGTTCCATAGGTACTGACCCTGCTGCCAGTGAAGCAAGTGCCAAGACTTTATTTGACTTCAGTGGGAGCAGGATTGGGCTCATATTCTAGTTTTGTTTGAATTATTTCGATTGGATTAGGGTGGTTGGATGGGAGTGATTTATAATAAATGCTCAGAACTGACTCATATAGAACGCTTATGTTTCTGCACTTAGTTTGCTGGCTAAACTGTACCATGCACTGCTAGTGAATTAAGTACTCACTAGCATGTGTGGGAGGACACGTCATCATGCCTCTTACAATGGATTAGGAAAAGAGGACAAGAATGTTTAGAGTAATTTTGATGTTTGGCATTTGCCATTTGAGCAGATCAGATTAGGCATTAAATTGAAAGAAGGACTTCAATTTTGATGTGTATTGGGGATTTTATTTTTGCGTTCTTATTTGGTTATAGATCCAACAGAATATTTATATTTTTATAATGATTGTAATGGTGCCTAGTGGTTTGGTTTTATTTTAAATAAATATTTTGTGTGCACTTCACATCAAATCTCTTGTAACTATAGTTGACTTGTTTTTTGGTTAAATAGGATGCCCCGTATCAGGTATAATCATTGGTTTGCAGATAAGGGAACGTGTTTCTAGTTGCTGTAATTTTCACTGTGTCACCAACTGCTCTGCTAAAACATACAGTATTTCACAACTCATTAGGAAATTCTCCCCAGTATACATATGAAATGGCATCTGAAGTTTAGATTTACATGGATTTCGATCACTTTAACCATTAAGACCCCCTAAAGTCCTCAGAAGGCTTTTTGATCTTTTAATATCTTTATACTATGTTTTTGACAGTTTAGAAAGAGAAACAGTATATCAGACATGTGGTATGAATGAAATGTTAATATTTGGCACACATTTCATATGCCCATTTAAAAATATTGATAGAATGCTAATTTTCTCCTCACAAGGAAGGAAGGAGCTGGACTAATAAGGCATTTAAAAACAATTTCTTCTGTATTGTTGTCTTTGTTCCAAAACCAGCAATTGTTGAAAGAGTAATATATGGACAAGGCCCTATTAAGCAAATCAAATTTCCAAGTTCATATATGACATGCCTGCCATCATGTGTGCATATGTATATTGGATTTCCATATAATTTTCATACAAGATTTCTAATCTGCATGAGTTAGGTACAGTGATTTCCCCTTAATCTGTCAATAATTTGGTCATTGAAAGGAATATTATCCATGTTTAACATCTTCTCTGATAGGCAGAGAAAGGATCACATTCTCCAAAGGGCATGGAATTAGCCAAACTGACCAACTTTCTATCTCACTCATTCAGTAATGTGGACTTGAATTGTTGCTGTGAAGACTGAGAGATTGTTGATCAATTTTCGGTTGCCAGGTTGATGGCATTAGTTGTGATTTCTCTCTTAACAGAATGGGTTACGTGAAAGCTGCCATCTTCCACCCTATCTTTTAGTTGTTGCTCAACATTTACATCAGCCATACAAAGATGCAGTAGTAATGTGGGCAACAAATAAACTATGTTTTTTTAATGTTATTTGTGCCTATATCCATGTCTCCCCTCTGATAGGGAGTTCTCTTCATATAAATATAATTCAAGGTTCAAATCTTCTCTTGAAATCATATGTACACAACTCTACAGCTGGTTAAAAAATGGTGATGGTACCATGATGCAGGGGGATTCCTACAGAAAATGTCAACTTTTGGTTGAAAACCTAAAAAGATTTTTGGATAAAAATGGCCAAAAAAAACCCAAAAGTTTTCTTTCAGTTTTTTGGGGTTTTTTTCTCTTTCAGTTTTCTGAGGAAAAAATTAAAAATTTCAGAGGAAAGCGGACACTTCTCTCACACACATACACACACATGAAAACCCTGGGTTTTGGGGGTAGGGTTCCATTAAAAAAAATGACAGAAAATTTTCAATCAGCTTCATACAGTACATGTCAAATATACATTATTTGTATATTTGTATATATCATTTGTGTAACTGAGAATATACAAAGCATTATTAATGCTAAAAAAGTGAATCCAACAGCATTCTAGGGCTCGTGCATGAATAAATATTTGTGCGTCTCTCATTTTGCATTTTTATCACACATTGTGTCCCCAACTTGGTGACTAGAAGACTAAGATTGAGAATTATAAGTGTACAAACAAGTGTCGCTGACAGTACGTACTTCGCATGTATTATATTTCAGCTTTGCCATTGCAGTTCCTGTCCACTGTATACATATTACTGATTCAAGAAGAAATGTGTTGGGATTGCATGAAGGTTGTTCTGACTTTACAGAGAAGTTTTTGGGTTTTTTTATTTTGTACAAATCTGACCAATCTGTAATAAAATGAAGTTTGTTACTCCACCAATTACATTCTAATATGGTTGATAGTGTTTTATGTAGCTCAGATGTTCACTCATGCCATTCTCCTGAGCACAAGTAGCTTTTCTTCATAGCTCCTCTGAGGGGAGGTCAAGCCAAAAATTAGTTGAATAAATAGGTCCCGTCTTCAATTTCTCTGCTTCCACTTTAAGGAGCCAAACAGCCAGTGGATGGTGTCAAAAGGCATCTGGATTTTTATTATATAACATGCTGCTGCATAACACCACAAAAACTGGGCATAAATAGTCCCCCACAAAAAAAATCAAGCTTTTTGTATGGATAAACACAGGATACTGTAACAAATTGACATTAATCTGTCAATAATACCTACTCAATACAGAGCAGATGAATGATAAAAGGGAGTTATAATAAAATATAAGCCCTGCCTCTTTTAAAGAAAAATCACAAGCTTCATTCAACTTGCATCTCCCAGCTACAATTGCTAACATGGTCATTCAGCTAGAACAAAGAGCAAATGACCTTTGGAGTGTGCAACACTGATTACAAATAAGATGGGAAGGTGGAGATGGGAGACCATTATTGAGCATATATATTTTTTCCAAAGGGTTTTTTAAATTTGTGACCATGGAAAAGGAAAAGGAGGAACTTAAAACTGTCCAGCCAAGCAACTACAACAATATAGAATGAATTTGGGAACTGGACAATGGATGTTTCATGAGATGCTTTCATTCCACAGAGAATACATCAGTAGAAGTACTTTAGTTGGGAAATCACAAGGGAGACGGTCAAAATAACCTGAGAGAACTGAGAAACTTGAGTGAGCATGGGTAAAAAGATGATGCAAGACACCCGATAGCAGAGGCTGGGTCTCTGGTATGCTGCCCTGGCCAAGAGTTTGGGAAATGGAGGAGAGAAAATGACTAGCTCTTGTAGAATATATGAGTAGATATGTTATATGCACAGTCCTTCATTTAGATCTCTCTCTTTTAGCACATCTTGCTTTACTCCACCCACACGAGTATAGTGTTGTTTAAGTATTTCACACAGACTAATGTGAAGAAACAGCCTTCAATCCCTAAGGAGAGGCCTTATAGCAAAGGAAGGGTTTTTGAGGCCTACCTGTTTTGAGATTCGTGGTCAAAAGGGCACAGACTAAGGCCTGGTCTGCACTTAATAGTTTTGCTGGCATAGCTTGCTCATTTAGGAGTGTGAAAAAAATCACATCCCTAATTTCTATAGCTATCCAGACAAAAGCCCTAGTTTAAATGAGTTATTCCCACAAAAACAGTCCTTTTGCCAATATTGCTTGTTTTGTTCAGGAATCTGGTATAAATTATACTGCAAACCCTTTCTAGAACTGTATAGACAAGACCTAAGCGAGACATCTCCTGAAGTGTTTATAGCTTTCAGAGTTGACTCTCAGAGAACACAAGGAATATTCCAAGTACTACAGGTGGGAATTGAGTTTACTTGACATAAAGTGACAATACCTTACACCCAAATCCCTGGCCTTTAAATATGTGGAAATATAATCCCGTTGAGAATGTTAAACAGAGCTCTTGTCTCTGGCTGCTTGCTTGCCATTGAACTCTGTGTATTATGGGCTCACCAGTTTAAGATGGCCTTTCCTAACTTGCTGCCCTCCAGTATCTGGCCCTATTAATCTGGGAGGCACAACCAATAGCAGCCTTGAAATGGCCATTTGAACTGACCTTACTTCCTTTCCAGTGAGTAAGCATGGAGAGGAGAGAATTTGGAGGGGGCTCATTTTATGTTTTTCCTGGCTTTTTCCTTTCTCTTATCTCTCTTGTATCTTCAAATTCCCATTCTTCCTTGCTCTTTTCACCCATAGTGCCCTTTCCCCTGAGGAGAGAGAACTACAGATTGTTGGTGTTAGAATATGCAAAAGGCGATATAAGTCTGACCAGCATCTCTTGCCAAAAGACAGGAATGAGGTGACAAGAGTAGTTGTAATTTCTGCCATTAGTGGCGGCTTCGCCCTCAGAAGATTCCTAGACAGAGTGATCTTCATCCTTGTTCTGAGAACATCTACTTTGCCCCAAACGGGGATAGCCTTTTTTGTGGGGAGGAGAATCATCGGCAACAACAATTAGGAAGCACATACTGCTGGAGGAACAACCTCACTTTGCCAGGTATTTACAAGAGTAGTGACTCTGTCCTCGCTTGGGAGCTAGGATACAAGATCTGACCTCACTGGAGTTACTCCTGGGTCCTGGGACTTAAATTGGGAGATAAGGTAGTCGCTGTACAAGGTGTGATGCCAGAGATTTCTTTCCATTTTTACCATTCTCACCACCACCACCACCACCACCACCACCCCCCCGCACAAGACATACACATCATCTTTATGCACCAGGAGTCACATTTGCCTTTTCCTGTGGCTGCGGTGGTGCTGCTGAAGTTTCTTTAGCAGGATCCTTCCGTATTGTCCCAGTCAGATTGGCAGAGCTGCTGCCACACAGTCAGAGAGACTGAGGCAGTGTCAACAAACAGGAAATACACATCTTCTTTGTGAAGTTAGCTTTTTATTTTTAAAAATGAAGATTAGTTTTGTGCCATGCCTAAACTGTTTTAGAAGTGCGTTTGCTTGGAAAAAGAGACTTTAAGATCTTATGCTGGAGGAGAGGGGAAGGAGGAGTCTCAATAACTCTGCATAACCTTTATATTGCTATAACTATACAAATGATCTTTAACATATGGAGAACGCTAGTAACCCAAGACAACGTGAATAAATGACAGACAGAATTGAACCAACACATTTATACAAAAAGGTGTTGACAGTTCTACTCATTAGCATTTGGGCAGATATGTTTCTGCCTCACAGGCAACGGCATATGTAAGAGAGACCTGCTGATACCTCTGGGATCATGAGGCATTTGGTTACATGTGAAGTTGGTGGGTGGGCGGCCTGTTGATTATGTTGTCAAATTAGCATCTCAACAGCCGTTGCTGTTACTTTCATCCACCAGGCTGCTAAATTGCTAAAACACGATTCGTCTTTATCAAATACTTTTGTGTGTGCAGTTTTAGGGCCAAATCCTGGGTTCCTCACTCACATGATTAGCGCTGCTGAAGGTAGTGTTCTTAATTCATACTCTGCCGATGGAACTACTTGCATGAATGAGGCAAGGACAAGTATGCCCTGCATCTCGCTTCCAGCACTGATAGATGCAGTCTTAGTTGATAAATGAATGTATATTGAATGATATTGATCATTCTCACCCATGGCTCATTATTTTAAAGACTTGGCATGTCAGTTCAAGATGACGTGAGATTGCTTAAAATAGATAATAATTTACCGCTCATTAGTTAGTGTGACAAATCGTTCAATGACTAATGTCATGTCTGTTGCAAATTAGTATTTTCACATGCAAATTGATGCTCATGTCTCCATATTGCCATTTGGAGATCCATAAGTTCCAACAAAATTGTTTTTCATGAATAAAATAGTGTGAAAACTCCTGTGTTGAATAAGTACATGTCAGGAATATTTTGATACCCTTACTTTACCATTTTGTAACAGAGTATAATTCAGGATATTTTGTTTAATTTGTTAAACCTCAGACCATTTTTATGTGTGCATGTATGCATATGTGAGAGAAGTGTAGAATTCAATGTAAATTCTATTACTCTTATTTGGGCTATAAAGGGTCAAACATTCATCTAGCTGCAAACTGGCCTGACTTTGTATACACCCACTTACACCCTGGTAGCCAATTTTTCAGTCAAGTGTATGTGCACTCGCAGTAAATTGAACTTGGCACATACAAATCGTGAGGTTAGGCATCCACTTGCTCAGTTTTTGTACACTAAAATGCATGCACACCATTTTTTGTGGGTGCAGTAAATTGAGTAATCAAAGGCCAAGTAAAATCAAAGACCACAGCTGAAATTTTGGCCTTAAGAATTCTGTTCTGTAACACTTCTTTAGCACATCTGACTCTGCCATGTAGAAAAATTGTGTTTTACTTAAAAATATAAATTGCAGTGGCCCTGATAGTACCATCATTATCTGAACAAATTTCAAATGACAGCTTGAAATCAAGTGGGACCCAAGAGAAATTTATATTGGCCCTTACAAGGGATAATAATAATTGTTCACGGCTGGAATTTACATTGCTTTCTATGTGTGTCTGCTTTATTCTCCTCACCATCAACAAATCAGTGTTGACAAAGAGAAATAACTCCTCAGACACGATCTAGCTGTGTTCTTTCCTTGCACTAATTCAATTCTTCATCACCTTTTTCTTTTGACAAAACTCTATACCAGGTAGAATTCAAAGTAAATCTCACCAAAATCATCATCTCTTTATTTGTTTGAGTGACAGTTGCATTCACTACAGAGACAAGGTGAGTGAGGTAATATCTTTTATTGGATCAATTTCGATTGGTAAGAGAGACAAGCTTTCAAGCCACATAGAGCTCTTCTTCAGGTCTGGGAAAGGATCTCACAGCGTCACTGCAAAAGGCAAGGTAGAACAGATTGTTTAGCATAAGTGGTTAGCACATAATTCTAGAATGGCTGCCCAATGTGCCAACCTCTTCATGGACCATCTCAAAGAAGATTTTCCTGACAAATGAGCCACAAAACCAATGGTATACTTGAGATACATTGATAATATTTTCATCCATGGACAGACTGCTTAAACTCCCTAACAGATTTGCACCACAACTTCAACAGCAATCACCCTTCCATTCAGTTCTCTCTGGAACACTTCCACACTAGCGTCAACCTCCTGAACACCACCATCAACTTCAACAATGGAGCCCTACAGACAACCATATACAAAATCCCATGGACCACACCTGCCTTCATAGATCCAATAACCGCCCCAAACACACCAAGTAATATATTGTCTACATCCAGACACTCAGATACAACAGAATGTGCTCCAAGGAGAAAGTCCAGGATATACATCTCAACACGCTTAAAGCTTCCTTCAAACAAGAACACTCCACAAGAGAAGTAGATCTCATTGTCGAATGGGCTACCCAAATACCCTGAGAGAACCTGCTTCCATAGAGAAATAAACCCCCTCTGACTGGACACCCCAGTTGTCACTACTACCCCACTCTGGAACCCATACGGGGTATCATCAAACAACTACAACCTTGTTGGTGACCCCATCCTGAAATAAATCTTTCCTGGACTCCCTCTCTTCTGGCCTTCAAATAACCCCCCAGCCTCTCCAAACTCATCATCAGAAGCAAGCTCTGCACAGACCAGACACTCCAACTCAAAGCAGCACCCGACCCTGGCAGAATAACTGACGCAAAACCTGCAAACATATCTCCACTGCTACCATGATCAACACTCCCCACAACACACCTTTCAAGATCCATGGATCCTTTTTGTCCTATGTCTGCTGAGCTGTTAACAGGCCACTCTACTGTGAATGGACACTTACAATATGTGCTTATGCTAAACAATCCATTCCACCTTGCATTTTGCTGTGATACTGGGAGTTCGTTTCCCAGACATGAAGAAGAGCTCTGTGCGGCTCAAAAACTTGTCTTTCTCATGAACAGAAGTTGGTTCAATAAAAGATATTATCGCACCCACCTTGTCTCTCTAATATCCTAGGACTTACTAGGCTACAATTGCTCCGACTATCAGTGAGTATGCACTTGTCCTAGGGGATAATAGAGTTATAAGGAATAGCCAGGATGGGTTTGTCAAGAACAAATCATGCCAAACCATCTTCTTTGATAGGGTTACTGGCCTAGTGGATAACATAGAAGCAGTAGACATGATATATCTTGATTTTTTAGTAAGGCTTTTGACAAAGTCCCATGTGACATTCTCATAAGCAAACTAGGGAAATGTGGTCTAGATGAAATTATTATAAGGTTGATGCAAAACTGGTAGAAAGACTCTACTGAAAGAGTAGTTATCAATGGTTTGCTGTCAAACTGGGGGAGACATACCTAATGGAGTCCTGCAGAGGTCAGTCATGGGTCTGGTACTATTCAGTATTTTCATTAATGTCTTGGATAATGGAGTGAAGAGTGTGATTATAACATTTGTGGAAGACATCAAGCTGGTATGAGTTGCAAGCACTTTGGAGGACAGAATTAGAATTGAAAATGACCAGCATAAATTGAAGAATTCGTCAGAAATCAACAAGATGAAATTCAATAAAGACAAGCACAACATTTAGGAAGGAAAAATCAAATGCACAACTACAACATGGGGAATAACTGATTGGCAGAAATACTGCTGAAAAGGATCTGGGCGTTATAGTGGACCACAGATTGAATATGAGCCAACAATGTGATGCAATTGTGAAAAAGTCTAATATCCTGGGATGTATTAACAGGAGTGTTATATGTAAGACACAGGAGGTAGTTGTTCCACTCTACTCGGCACTGTGAGGCCTTCACTTGAGTACTATGTACAACTATGGACACCACACTTTAGGGAAGATATAGATAAATAAGAGGGAGAGTCTAGGGGAAAGCAACAAAAATGATAAAAGGTTCAGAAAACCTGATCTGTGAGAAAAGGTTAAAAAAGCAGGGCATGTTTAATCTGGAGAACAGAAGATTGAGGAAGGACCTGATAAGTCTTCAAATATGTTAAGGGGTATTGTGAAGAGGATGGTGATCAGGTGTTCCCTGTGACCACTAAAGTTAGGACAAAAAGTAATAGGCTTAATCTGCAGCTAGGGAGATTTAGTTGAGATACTAGGAAAATCTTTCTCAGTATAAGGATAGTTAAGTTATGGAATAGCTTCCAAAAGAGGTTGTGGAATCCGCATCACTTCTTAAGAACTGGTCAAACAAACACTTCTCAAAGATGTTTCTAGGTATACTTGGTATACTTGCCTCAATACAGCGGGTTTGATTTGATGACCTCTCAAGGTCCCTTCCAGTCCTACATTTCTATGTTTCTCTTATTCTATGTGCTAGACACTTTCTACACTCATGGGGATGTTGCTGCCCATAAAAGTTTATGACAAATCATGAGTAGTTTGGGAGAAGGGAGACTGTTTTAAATGAAGATTTGAAATTACAGAGGCCGTTGTGTATATTAATATAAAAATGTTTGATGTAAAATCTCCACTCTTGCATTGAACAAAGGAATATGTGAATTATTGGATACCTTACGTTCCAAGGTTTTCATAAGACATTTTTTGGACATTATGTAGAGATGGCAAAGGATGTTTTTGCGGATCGATAGCACAGCCGGTCATTAGAGGCTGCTGGCGCTAAGACTCATCAATAATGCCAAGTGTTGCCAACTCTCATTATTTTATTGGGAATCTCACAATATTTGTTGTACTGAAAGCTCCACCTTGTGGAGTCATATGATTACATGAGAGTTTCAGTTTTCATTTTTTTTAAAAAAAATCAAGTTTCTAACATTTGTGTTTGTTGACAAAAATTGAAATCATGACCTGAGTGCTTCCTAGTGGCTCACCAGAAAGAACCTCACGTTTATTATTGTATTGAAATACCATGATTTTTAAACCCACCTAATGATTTTTGTGGTGCCTGACTCATGATTTTTGAACACTTGAGGTTGTCAGATACACTGGAGACACTGTGTAGTGTGCACTTACCACCAGCTGCCATTGGGGGAGTGCTGGTGGCACTAGAGCTGATCCGGTCCTTAGAGGCTTCAGTATACCGGGTTCCAACTAGAGTCGGGTAGCAAGAGTCCCAGTAGCACAAGCTGCACATAGCTGTGGAAGGAGGCAAGGAGCAGGGCAGATAGGCTTCTGTGGGGCTAATTCCATGGGAACAGGCATCAGGGGACATGTACAGGGATCCTTATAGCCACAGTGAGGAAGACTACAGGTCTCCTGGCACAAGTTGCCTGATGCCTGCTCCCAGAGTCCTCTGCTGCCTCTGCCCAGTTTCTCCAAGTTCAGGAGCAAGTAGGGATGATTTCTGAGATGTCGACGTGTGGGGCTCCTGAGACAGTGAGTGTGGGGTAGAAGGGAAGAAGAGTTCTGACGCTATAAGTGAGTTTTCGAGTTTAGAATGTTTTATTAAGGCAGGGTGGGAGGAGGGGAAGAATGAGAGACTCTAGAGTAGCAGCTGAATTGGAGGGGGAGAGGTTGGGAATAGGAGAGAACAGTGAAGGGCTCACACAAAAGAGAAATCAAATAAAAACAGTTTTCTCCTGCCTTGCCCTTTGCTGTAAAGCGTCCCAGTTTTTCTGTTTGAAAGGGAGAAGAGGTGGGAGAAAGTACCCATTTTTCTTCCCACTTTCCTGCCAACATCCCTTGTCCCCCTGCAGACTGCTGTGGCTTTCCCCACCTCCTTTACACCCTCAAATACAGTGCCCCAGACTTTTCCTTTCCATACAGTCAGTTAAGACAGGAAAGCTTGCTGCCTGCGGTCTTGCCACTTATTTTGGGGCATAGGCTGCCACTAGTGAGTAAAATAGGGGATATGGTTTCTGTGTTTTTGTGGAGGTTTTGCCAAGCAAGTCCTATTAAATCAAGACAAGATTGTTAAATGAAGTTGGCCACGTGAGTCCTATTAAATACTACAGCAGTATTTTGAAAATTTACCCTTAGGCAATTTTCATTAGTTTATACAGCTAACATGCAACATTCATAAGAAATCAGATGTGTTTTAGCTGAGGAATAATCTAAAGTATTGTCTTTTTTATCTTTAAAATTATAGGCCGGAAGTAATTTAAAATACTTTCAACCATTGAAAAAGCACAACACAGTTGGTAAAATAAATAAATAAATAAATAAAAAATGCCTGGAGCAATTGAATATGAAATTGTAGGGCGGTGATTAAAAGAACAATTTGTCATTTGAAATAGATGAGGCTAATGGGTATGTGTTTACATATTGCTTCCCAAAGCAGTTTCTTACCCTAAAAGTATGCACAAAAGTAAGAATAATATGATCAGAGCCACTACATTTTGAATGGCATGCTAGTCTGAAGCAATTAGTTCAGAAATGTGATAAAGAAAAACTAATACATTATCCCCTCGCAGCTACAGGGGAAATGAAATTCGGTTTTTATTCAGTAGTGAAACCCAAATGTGTAAAAGGATTTTGTTAGACCTTTCCATTAGTATCTTAGTTTCTCTCAGAGTGTCAAGGAACATTTAACCTGTCAGCTAAGGAGCCCTTTTATATTACAAGGTCACAAGTTTCATCCCTCTGTGGGATTTTTCACTCCTGTCCTACATCTAAATGACTGCAGTGGAAGTGCTGAAAACTCACAGATTTGTTCCTTCTGTTAGAATACAAGGAAAGAACATTCTTGTGTGCATTCAGTTTTAAATTAATGCTAGCTAATTATCAAATCCCACATGTGTCTGAAGAGGCAAAGGAGAGCAAGTGGTGCCAAATTACCAAGCTATTTTTCCAAGTGCTTATGTTGTTTGGATTTTTACTTTATGCTATATGCAGATGGCATTAATAAATATTCTAAATTAATGAAAAGATGGTACTCGAAGATAAGTATGTCATGAGGATGAGCTTAGACATGTATTATTATTTTTAATTGTAGCCACATGCTGCTCTTTGAAGGTTTTAAGAAAACTTGGGAAAAAACTAATATGCTGTTATTACTCAGAGCCCCCCCCCACCCCCTTTTTTTTTTTTCTGCTGTTCTTGCTAAGCAAATCTATGCTATCCAGCGGAGCAGACACAGAGCTGGTCTCAGAAGGTTTTGCAACAGGGACCAAAGGACGCTGATGATGTCATCAGTCTGCTTTCCACATTTTTCACTGTGAACGTTCATCTCTCCTGCACTGAGTGTCTGCTCCAAACTCCTTCCCTCAGTCTTTTCACCTTAGCCTGATTCCACTTGCCCTTCATCTCCTCCTCCCCACCTCCGATCTGTCCTTCCTCACCCCCCTCTTTCTTTCTGTGTCTTTCTGTTTAGCTAATCCACTCCCAACAAAACCCAACTTAGAAAGTTAAAAAGCAAACAAAACAAACCAACAAAAAAATCCGTGGCAATACCTTGACACTTATAAACTATCAGTTTTTTATACCCCTTTCCCCTGTCCTCTTTCTGTCTTGTGTATGTAGATAGTTCTTGCTCTGATTAGCTCTCAATCTAAAACTCTGTGATTGTATAGCGCTGAGCTGTTCTACTCATGCATGTCCTCTACTTGCAGCCCTATCATAATATCTTAAGTTTTGTGACAGGCAACTGGTTGAATCCATGACAGGCTCTGCATATCTCATGAACAAGCAGAACCCAGAGTCTCTTGAAATTGCCCATCTCCGTACTGCAATTTGAGCTCAGCCTCTTCGTGGCTTTTTCTAACTCTGTTTAAGTTGGTTTTGCTGTGTGTTGAAAGTCGTTTTTTAAGTCCTGATCTCCCTTCCACAATACCTTGGCTGATGTGTACTGTGCCCATGCTTTTTAGTATTTTATTTGGCTTTTATCCTGTTGGATGTCTTAATTGTTATTGATACTTTTGTTTTCTAGCTATTTTTGGAGAATAGTGTGTGCTTTGAGGGAGGACTGGGCACTTTATGAATGCAGTTATGATGTTCTATACCATGACATCCTGATTAATACACTAAACGAGCTCTAAAGAGAAGAGTGTGGTGCTGCCCAATTATGAATGAGTGGGGAAGTGCTAGAGGTAAATGGGTAGTGCAGCAACTGGAAAATCAAGATCAACTCTCTCTTTTCCTCACTCTTCCATTTACTTTCAGGATCAGACATGGGGATGGATTATTTTTTCAAATTCACTTTAAGTGGCGATAACGCTTTAGTTTGAAGCAAAAAACTCAATTTCATCAAAAAATGCATTTCAACATTCTTATAAAGAGTTTAGGGTTAAATGTTCAACGTGTTACATGGGTAATTGCTCACAACTTTCATTGTTTTGTTTTGTTTTTTGTGGGAGTTGCATGCCTAATTACCTGCATAGCATGCTGAAAATTCATCTTTTACATTTTAGCTGCAAAATAATTCACTTTTTATGCCAAAAAGATTAATGATTTACATTAGTTTCAAATCAAAACATTTCCTCTGTACTCTGGAGTACTCTGGGGAGTTTCAGTGTACAAGTTTCCTCATTCTGTATAGTCAGAAACACAGAATAATCAGATATGAATTTTCCATTACACAATTTCAAGAAGGACTACTAGGATGATCAGAGGAATGGAAAACCTACTCTATGAGAGACTTAAGGAGCTTGGCTTGTTTCCCCTCCAGTCAGATTGGCAGAGACTCTGGGGGAAGTTCACCTTCCTCTGCAGCATAAGGTATGGGTCACGTATTGGATTTAAATTAGAGTAATTGTGGAGTCTTTGTAACTTGAAGTCTTTAAATAATGATTTGTAGACTTCAGTAACTCAGCCAGAAGTTATGGGTCTATTGCAGGAGTGTGTGAGTGAGGTTCTGTGGCCTGATACATGCAGGAGGATAGACTAGATGATTACAACAGTCTCTTCTGGGCTTCAAGTCTATGAGTCTAACCCCAAAATGTAATGAAATCAACCAAAAGAAGAGGGCAGCATAAATAGTGTTGTTAGGCATTCAAAAGGAAGTCTCCAAATTTAATTTGTACAAATGTAAGGAGAAGGGGGCCCAACTGTTATATCCACTTAATCCGTGCCCTATTTATGTTCCTAGAGGGATAAATTTTGAAAACATTGCACAGATGTTTTCTATTTGGTAGATGTCTTGGAGATGGTATCTAGTAATGGTTCCTGTTTTACTTTATTGCTGATAAAATAACTATATGCATGAGAAAATTCTGAAAGCCCCACAGAGCTCCTAATTCTGTTTCCAACTAAACGTAATTGGGTCTGTTTTCCTTTTTTCCGGTCATTAGGAGTTTTGGGTGCTCAGGGAATGCAGTATCAGGCCCTGATTGAAAATACCCTTTATTTGCACACAGATGTTGTGAGTGCTTGTCATATGTGCAGTTACATGGGGCATTTCATTTAGGCAAGCAGCAAACATGACCAATTTGGTTGACTTAAGGTAATCTCTTTACACACACCATTTGAAAGCTTATTACATCTACTTTAAGGCGAGGTATGATGTGGAGCTACAAAATGGTGCCATTACCATAGAAACGGGGATAAACAATGACACCATCAATATGATAAAATGTCTTTTAAATATTTGCTTTGGTTTCTGTTAGTTTAGTGATTCTGTGTATTATTTCAAGACACAAAATTGGTTTCTTTGTGACCTCAAAGCATCCCAGCAATCTAAAATAAGGTCTAATAATTTGTGTAGGTATTATTGAAATCTAAGAGTGCTAGTGACATCATCATCATGTTGTTCTTCATCATGAGCTCTGTGGAGGGTGTGTGGGTTACCATAGTCTTCCCTGCCTTGGCATGTGCAGAGTTCTGTGCAGGGAACATGTTCTGATTACAGACACAGCTGATTGTGCAGCAATCCCTACAGGCATAGCCATATATAAGGTCTGGTTGAAAGTCAGATGCCATTGGGTCCTTGAAGAATACAGGAAGCAGTTTATCACATTTTTTTCCATCCATGTTGCAATGGTAATCCAGGATCTAGTTTACCTATGTGCGAAGACATCCAAATCTTTGTTTGCTGAGATGCTCTTTTGATATGCTCTTCAAAACTGTCCTCGCATGGTGGGAGTTTGGCCAATGACTTGTCCTTTTTGATGTCTAGATAGTGGTGCAAACAATTCAGGTCTCCGTTGGTCTCCGTTTCTTTCTGACTCTGGTCATACAGCACTGCTACCAACTTCCTTGCAGCATAATTTGCAGCTTGTCTGACATTCTCCCCCACTTTGGCAAGATCTCTGAAGCAGTAAGCTCCTTTTGTTTTGACAACATTAAACACAGATTTTTTTTCTCAGTACTAAATAGGGATGTCACAGAGTCAAACCCTTGTAATGCCCGTACAGCATGAAGTATGTTGCAGAAGTCAGGAGTGAGCAGGGCCTCTACATGGTGGAGGGGGAAAGGGTACACTTGACTGGGGCCTGGAGGTCCTGGGGGGCCCAGCCCAGGCTGCAACTCCCATTACCATGTGGAAAAAAGTTTGTCATGGTTCGTGAGATTGTATATATGGGATGAGGGATAGTGGTGTGTGTGGGGGAGTTTCTACTGAACCCGAAAAAATTATGCTTGGGCCTGGGAGTGAGTGTATCACAAACTGCATGCACAGGTCTGAAGAGATGTTTGTCAGTTGTGCTGGTAATGGTGCCTGTTTCAAACCACATGTTATTTGTGTGTTTCATTTTTGGAAAGTAGTGAACAGCAAGGACCAAAACATCTGACGTAATCACTAGGGTTCCTATAACACCAAGAGACCCTAAAGCCATATTGGCACATACAACATGCAGAAACATCCTTGTTCTGTTTCATCTTTAGTATTATACAAGTCATGGTCTTCTTCAGCACCTCTATGGGTAAAGGGCTTTGCTACTTTACCATTGGAAATGACTCCAGCGGGAAGGAATGTCTGTGTTGGGTGTGCTCATAGACTCTCAAGTGCATTTCGAACCATATATTCACAGAAGAATTTTACAAGTGACTGCTTGTTAAATGCCATGGTTAGAAACTTTTGCCATGGAGGCATGGTGCATCCACTAATCACTTGCTTGAATCCAACTTTAGATATTGTCTGGTGCCGTCTTTTCTGTAGTTTTCACAGAGTTGTTATCATATCTGTTAAAGACTTTGATTACAAATTTTAGGACCTGCCTCAAATTCTCAGCAGCCTATTAATGGAATATGTCTCCATCTGAATGACAGCTATGGAATCTGTGATGTACACTGTGGTTCCTTCAGTGCATGCTCTTAGCTCATGGATTCATTCAGTGCTGTGATAATTTTGGAACTGTTCAATACTATGCAGTCTGCAACTGAGAAGCACCTTCTCCAAATGTCTTCTGAAGAATGATATTCATTGCTGGCTGAGTTATATGCCTCTTTATATATCAACCAAAGGACAAACTTTTGCACCAATTGGGGCAGAAAAGTAACTGACCTCTGTAAACTACAATCACCTGGCTTTGGAGAGGCCAGGCTCTGAGGCTTTTATTTTGGCTCTTTCAGATCATAGGATTGAAACAACATTATATAAAACCACTTGTTCATTTGAAAGCTGTTCATCAGGCTCACTCAGCAGAAGAAGGTCCACAAAACAGTTGGATGCGTTAAGTTCCTGCTTCATTTACCTGCAGCTTGGATAGAATCAGCTAATGATATTGTGCTGCATAGAACAATGGTAGACTTGCTTTGTCCATGCTGTGCATGGAATGAAATTGCAGAACCAGTCTTTTTCTAATCTTGCCTGTAATTTGCTACTGGAACCGTTTGAAGTTACTATATCTGAAGGAAATGGGGCTTTATAGCTTTGTAGCAGCTTGGACAGGAGAAGAGCCTTCTTGTTGTACATAAGATCATTGTCTACCTCTTCAATCAGCTGATAAAACACAATGTCATAAAGTGACTGTATTGTTGCAGCGTAACTAGATGATTTTGCTTCAAGCTTTGTTTTACCTGAGTAGGAAAAAGACATGTTGAGTGATAAACTGCATCCTTAGCAATCAAGTCTTCCACATATATTCTGCGTAACATGTCATCATCTCCTCTTTGAAGTACTGCCTCCCTTAGATTGGTTGCTCTCTCATATGTTTCTATTTTATGAAGTTTCTTGTCTTTCTTATGTGTTTTTTTTTTTCTCAAGCAAGCTATGTAATGAGCCCAGTCAGTGAAGGACATGCTTGCTCTGGTGGTTATAAATGCAGGTGAGCATGATGCCCTCTGATCAAGTTCAGAGTAATTTTCTTTCCTGAGTTCTGTACAGCTGTGACATATGCAAATTCAACTTGCTTGTGTATTTCTGAAAGCAACCCCTATGATAGGGTATTGATGGTGCATCGTCTAAACAAGGATACTCATTCACCAGCTACCTACACAATTCATCTCTCCTGGCTCCAGCTGACAGAATCACAGAATTCTGCCCAGCATTGGAGGCTTTTGATCGTTGTATTCTTTTGATTTTTCTTAACAAACACATTTGTCAAAGTTTGTGGCAAGCTTTTTTCTCTTCGATGTAAGCTTTAGGGAGCTTGTGTCCTCCGTGTTTTCCTATTCTGTAACTTTCCTGTAAAGGTAAAATTCCCAAAGTATATTGTTAGCATTAGCACCACCACTACCGCCATTTTTCATTTTGTACAAGTATACAAACTTGTGCTAAAATAGGTATAAATTAGAACTGTATATTAGTATCAAAATTGCCATTTTTGCTTAGTGAGCACTTTGACTGAAGCCCAGTATGAAGCTGGGTATTGTCATTTCTTACACTAATACTGACCTATGTATAAGTGTCTCTGAATTAAAAAGCTAGTTTCTAGAAACATTTCAAAGGTTAGTACTTCATGTACAGGCAATTACAAATTAAAACCTTGTACCAGACAGACTAAGTTCCACACTGTGTATGCAAAAGCTTACAAATGGAGAAGCATTTCATTGGGAATTCTTGTACATATCTATCCATTGTGGGCACACAATCTACTACTAGTGTTGCACAACTTTCCATGAGAGACTCATCTGGTCAGAAAATGTCACCTGAAAATATAGATAATTTTTATAATTAATGATTAAATATATGTGATGTGAAAACATTCATGTTAGTATTTTGCAAAATGTTGATATTCACCATTTTT
Organism: Emydura macquarii macquarii; assembly: GCF_026122565.2. Classification (NCBI taxonomy): domain Eukaryota; kingdom Metazoa; phylum Chordata; order Testudines; family Chelidae; genus Emydura; species Emydura macquarii. The sequence goes on along the minus strand of NW_027130208.1, from coordinate 10,691,890 downwards.
GCCACTTGCAAAACAGCTTAGTCATTTCTGGGGAAAAAAATACTTGCCCATGCAAAACCAGTACAAATCTTTTAATACATTGTTGTTTGGTAGCTTTGACCAATAAACACCACAGTAAGGGGTTGAAATTAATGGAAACAATAAAAACTGTAGTCAGACTCATGTTGCAATGTTTGTGGAACTGTTCAAAAATGACACTTTCTCATATTGGGTACCATTGTTTCACCTTGCCTACAGGCTTATGGCACCACTTGACAACTCCACATCAGACCTCATCTAAACGTACATAACATAAGCTTTCAAATAATACATGATGTGAGTGTGTGAAGGATGGGTATATTAAAGTCTCCAGATATGGCCCTTGTTAGAAAATTGCCACATGCCTACTTACCATACAATGGTTTCAGGCTGATATGCAGACAAACTGGTTGTCACCCCTCCAGGTCTTCAGGCAATTTTCACACATCCTTAGGAAGGTTGCATGAGAGAGTCTGACAATGTGTTAATGCAACCAGCTGTGGCCTTAACAGGATTTTCAACTGGATTAAAACTGTTTTGAAATCACACATAGATACGCTTTAAATATCCACTCTGTGATGGTAGGTATCTAATATGTGTTCATTAACATCTTTTCTTGATGCTTCCAACTAATAGGATGTTATGTTTGGGTATTAAAACTTTAATGACTACAAGAAATGTGCAGGAGTTTGCAATGTGTTTTACGTCAGTAATATGCTATCAGCTTTCTTGAGTCCTGTCACTTCACACAATGTGAAGGTGAATCATAGAAATGTAGGATTGAGAGGGACCTTGATAGGTGCTACATTGAGGCAAAACTAAGGATTATCTAGACCAGGGTGGGCAAAATATGGCCCACAGGCCAGATCCGGCCCGTCTAACATTTCTGTCCAGCCCGCCACACAGGGACGAAAGCAGGCCCACCCAATCCATTGCTTCTACTGCCGACACACTGCTTAAGCTACCCTGGAGCATCAGGTAGCTTTCGGCCAGTCGCTACCCGAACTTCCAGCTTCCGGTCACGTGGCTGGAAGCAGGAAGTTCAGGAAGCAACTGGCTGAGAATCACTTAGCTGCCTGATGCTCCAGTTGCCAAGGTAACTGGAGCGTCGGGCAGCTTAGTTTCTCGGCCGGTCATTTCCCAAACTTCCTGCTTCCCGGTCACACGTCTGGAAGCCGGAAGTGGCCCAGGCCCGCGACGACTTTCCAAAATTCGTGGAACAGCCCCCTCTGTGAAAATTATTTCCCATCCCTGATCTAGACCATCCTGACACTTGCAGTTGCCGGTTTATGTGAAAAATCTGACTCCTGTTGTTTCTCCACTTAACACTGTGATTAAGCTGCAATTAGCATCAGAAAAACGTCTGCCAAAATGTAAAATACAGAGGGGTGGGTCTGTAGACAGAAGAAAGTGTCGGGATTGACCTGATTTGTCTGTGGTTTTTAACTTGCTTTCTAATAAACAGTAAAGTCTACTATTCCCTGAGGTTTGACTGTTTCTTTACTATATATTATGTCTTGCTTCTAAATGCCTCTTTACAATCCATCCTGTGCTGCATCAAGGATATGCAACTTGCGTCTTTCGTTATATGTTCTTGGAAGCAGTGTCATGATACTAAAATAGTGGAGGCGGATGGAATAAAGGCCAAGTATACAGCAACAATGTGACAAATCTTGTGTAAACGTCTGTCCGGGTGCCCACTGATAGATGACTGGGCCAGTCTTCTTAAGAGAACAAATTAGAGAAGTTAAGTTTAGTCAAAGTTGTTGAGCTTTACATATAGGATAGAAATGAAGAATTTAGTTCAGCTTCTACATTGTAGCAAGATTCAAAGTGGAACTGAACATTTATGGGGGTAATAAGAATATCCAAGAGTTATAATAGTTAAGTTAACACAGATATTGAAAGGGAGATAAAGCCACATGCCAGTCTCTAACTGTTAGAGATTAGGATGCAGCCTGAAAGGAGGTGGGATGAGGGAGTTGTGTGTGGGGGGAAGATTATTCCATATCTGCCTACTCTGGGATTTCTTGTACCTTCCTCTGAAGCATGACATTGAGTGCTGGATGAGTCTGACCCTTGCATTTCCTATATTGATGTTAGATAAAGAAACCAACTGGAGACAAATGATTAAATTAACAAATGTAAAAGTTAATTATTTATTTAATGTATTGTCTGGGTACATTCTGAGCAACAGAGTTTTGCTGCCATAAGTGCTAGTGTAGACAAGGCCTTAGTAGTCTGAACCCTACTCAGTGTAGGGTTGGCACTTGGAATTTAGAATCTGTCCATACACAGTAGATCAAAGCTAGGTCAGGCAGGCCAACATGAGCTGCTGCAATCTCACTTCCTGACTGCAGTATAGACATAACCATCACTTAGGTTCTTTTGAAAATTGTACCCTTAAATTCTTAAGTAAGTGACAGAAAATTGCAGTGATAGACTAGAAATACTATGCTGATTAAGACAATTTTATTTTTAAATTCTCTACACTGTACAAATGTAAACTTGAACATGAGCGCTTTGTAATTGAACTACTATGCATATGCAGTGCCTAGCACAGGGGAGGCCTGATCCCAGATGGGGCCTCTAGATGCTATTGTAATATGAATAATACTAAAATAAGGGTAAATCATGCTGGAAAAGGGACAGAAGTAAACATACTTGGAGAAAAATTGTAGAAATAAACCAAGACGTAAACAAATAAAAATTAAAAATTGAGTAGTAGCTAAAAATTCTCAATGCCTTATGCTCCTTATGGTCTCAAGAGAGAAAACACTGTGTGATTTAAAACAGAGGATTGGATCTCTGAGGAAAGCTAAAAAAGATGCATTACTTTCATTTATAACAGGAAATCAACTGAAGAAATGTAATTGACAGACAAGAAGAGATTTTATGTCACTAGAGGTACTGTAAGAGCAGCAAAAGGCAAGCAGAGTAAATGTAATAAATCACAGAACAAGTTGTTTAATATGAATTTATTGGGGGGAAATAGAGTTTTGTTAAGCAGTGTAAATATAAAATGAAATATTGGCTAAGGGGCACTGGGAAAAGGAATGCTGTCCTCCATTTTTAAAAGAATCAATGAAAATGTGTGTTGGAAGGCAATTAGGTCTCCCATGATAGTTTATTCCAGGATTTATTCATAGTATGTCTTTATGTCGGATCAAACTGGGATATACTGGGCCTGATTGTCATTATTCACAGGAGTAATTATTGAATTCACTGAAGTTACTCCTTTATGCTAGGGGAATGAGAGCCAAATCAAGCCTCTGATTTCTACACCAAATATCCACATTCTTATTTTTCACTTTGGTGTTTTTTTCTGGAGGAAAAATAAAACATACTCATTAAAGCAGAGTCAACAGAAAATAGTTTTGCAAAAGAATCTGCTTTATAATTTACTTTAAACAACATTTCTTTTAAGGATTAGTATGTAGGCGGCTGTGTTTAATATCTGTATCTGCTAAAGAGAAACAATCACCTCTGAAGAGACTATTCAGAATGATTTTACAATGTCATACTAATTATATGACTTCTACAGCTTTCAGTATAAAACAAATTAGACTGCGATAATAAAGTTAATGTAAACTCGTTGCTTTAACAAAATGAATACTTATGCTTCTATCCTTTATTAAATAGAAATTTCCCCACATTATAAATTATTCCCTCCTTATTGTGAAAAATGCTAGATAGTATTTAACAAGGCTGAAATCAATAGGGCTATATGGAAATGTAACAGGGTTCTAAAGGAATTACTCTTTAGAAAGTGTATCACTCTATAGGTTTTTATCAGTTTTATGAATCATCCTATAGAATTCTATAGCAATTATATAATTCTTTATGAAATTCTATAGTGTGCCTTTGAAAAATAATTACAGGAAAGTCACTATTTTTTGTCTCAGCCTACAGGACTTTTGCATACACTCCTGAACATTGGGCAAATTGATGAGTCTGAGCTGAAGTCTGTGCCTCTGGCCTGTCATTAAACTATCTAAGGAAAGGAACATCATGGTTTTCTCTACAGTTTTCAATAAGAATTGGGAGGCACTATACCTAAGGCTTTCAGTAAGGAAGGAAGGAAGAAAGGGATGGTCTGGGAGGTAGGGGAAGAGAGGTAAAGGAAAAGGGATGAAAATAATCCAAACTAGAGACAGAAGGGAAAAGGAGAAAAAAATGGTATGAGGATTTAAAAAGGGGAGATGGATGCTGAAGCAGAAAAAAGAATGAAGGTAAAAGGACACACAAACAGTTTGATTGTATTTATGATTTACTGTACATTTTGTTATGTTCCCCTATTGTAAAAGCAGAACTGGATTTTTTTTATTTTAATTTTTTTTTTAACCATATCAGTATGGAAACTGGTACAAACCTTTGGCTTCTGGAAAGGTGCCGATGTCCTTGGTTCAGCATAGTTTTGGCTCCCCTTTTTAGTCCTTTTTGGGGTATCTTAGGTGTAGCTGAGGCAGCTTCACCTTAGGATCGTTGTATTTCCCTTCCAAAGGTCACACTTCCATGCCTTCCAAAGGTCACACTTCCAAAGGTCACACTATGCCTGGTTCGACCCCAACAGGAAGATGGTGTGAAAATATGTAAATGTCAGAGCAGTTTTAAAGAGCCGCAGTATCGGAAAAGGAATAAATGTCACCAAAATTCAGTAGCTCACATACAGTAAATGTCTGTTTGTCTTAGATAGCAAAGAAAATGAAGCAATCTCGGCCCAATGCTGCTGTGCGTACTTACAATTTGAGTAGACACAGAGTAAGACACTACTCAACAATGGCAAATTCTAGCCCCAGATTAAAATAGTCCCCTTTTTTAATATGATAAGATGGGGATGCATAGGCTGATTTATTATAATATTTTGCACCCTTTTTGTAGTTGCGTTCCTTCCTATACCACTTCCTCCTTGCTCTGCTCTCTTGGCCTAGTGTGTAAGGTCCACTCATTTTATGTGCTTCTTGATGCCAGATGGGCACAGGTTATCCTTCTTTCCTGCTTCTCATATGCTTTGATATGTTACATTATGGAACAATTGCTAAACATGTAGAGGGCAAAATTTTCAAAGGTGCTCAGTGTTGGCCTAAATCTGGTATTTTTGAAGTCAATGATAAAATTCCCATTGGCTTAATCCAGGAGCAGAATTAGGTTCCTTTAGGTAAATTTGAGCCGATTTATAGATTTTAAGGCCGGAAGGGACCATTGTGACTATCTCATCTAACCTCCTGCATGATCATAGAATTTTGCCAAGTATATTCTTGTATGAACCTCAGTTAGCTGCCCTCCTCACTTAAACAAAATTCCCTTTAAAATCAGTAGGACTGTTGCGCCACCATGCTGTTCTGATCAGGCTTTCAGTCCTGTCGACAAAGAAAAGTTTTATTAGTTATACTGATAAGATTATATAAGTATGGTTATATCAGTATAAATCCTCTCTGTGAGGACACAATAAATGTCCACACAGGAGGTTTATACTGGTATAAATAGTCTGGTTTAAATTCACATCGCAGGTTATAATGAAATTTTTTTCTGTTTATACTGTATAAGTCATTATTATCATATAAAGAGACTTGTGCTATAAATTCATTAGGACCCTTAGTAATATTCTTGCAGTAATGAATACTTCCTAATATAACAAAAGCCTAACAATTGAAAACACCATTCAGACTCAATAGAAAACAAAAGGTGGTGCTGTTAACATTGTGTATGACTTTGCAAATGGAGGGAGTTTAAATTTTAAGAAAAAAAATTAAATGGAATTAAGAAAAGCCATCCCATTTTGATGTCTGCTTTGTATTACCTAGTGCATAAATATTTTAATAATTTGCCTTATTGCAAGTTTTCCCATACATATCATCATCAGTGTTGTGACATTGTCCTGGTTTCCTATTCTCTTGGAACTCATTGGAATTTAGTTCTAAGGATTATGTTAAGTTCCCACTCTCCGTTTCGATAGCTGTATCCAAATGATCGCTGTGTGCAAACCTATGGATTTCTAATGAGCTGCATGCAGAGCGGTATATTCTCCATTTGCAAGGGCCGGGCAATACGAGGGCAAGTCAATCAAACTATAATTAGTTCTAATTAGCACTCAGAAGCTATAACTTTTTTTTAAAACTTTCTGCCGGGTGGCACTTAGAAAGGTGAAAAATCATTTTCTGCCTGCAAAACCATTAAAAATAATTAATTTCAGTTGTGATTCTGAGGAGTATGAATAAAAGGCAAGCACATCAGCCTGCAAAGGTAATTTGCAGGGTAAAATTTAATACACGGAGTGGAACGTTCTTTGTAAGTGGTGATCAGTAAACTGTAATTACTGTAATTGTAATTTTTGTCAAATCCAATCCTGAGCTCTTGTTTAATGTTTAAAGTGCAAGTCTGCTTTAAAGTGACTGTGAAAATGGCATTGTGACATTCCAGGTCAAATTTGCTCACTTTGCTATAAAGTACATACATCTATTTTGTAACTGCCAACCCTGCAAACTTTTTGTCTGGCTACTGGATAGATGTGTATTATCCAGTGACACCTTCAGCTTGGGTAAATGGACATAGTCCTTTGTCTTCCATAGAACTATGCCAGTTTACATCACTTAGGATTCTGACCCATATTCTGAATGAATAGTATTTACCTGTTTCAGCTAATGCTTGTGTCATTCTTGCTCTTTGAGCCTCCTTCCATTTGTCCCAGCCCAGATCATTAGAAAACAAAGAGTAAGAGGACAGGACATTGCACTTAAATAATTTGTTTCTCCTTCATCTTTCTCCACCTCCTTTTTTTTATTTGTAGATATTTGATTCTTTCCAAAATCTGACAGTTCAGTGAGAAATTAAGATTGCACATTAACACAATCATGTATATTCCAGTGTTTGCGGTCTGCTCTTCATTCATATAGTACACATAATTCCACAGGGGAAAAGTAATGAGATCATATTGCATGGTTAAGTATAATAAAGCTATGTAGAAAGAGACTATTTGAAAAGTTGCTTTTTTTTAAAATAATTGATGGAAATGTTAAATAATTTGGAGATGGCGCTGCACTACAATTATTGTGTAGATTTATAGTGGAAGTATCTAAAGAATAAACATCTATTAACAGTTGCCAAATAAAAATTACATTTAAAATAGTATGTAAAACCACAGAAACAATGGAAATTGACTTGTGAGGCTTATCCAACCCTGAAGTACAAAGGAGCAGATCTAAAATACTGTTCTTTCTAAATCCATGGTCATCTAGGACTTCACTGGAGTTACTACGGACTGGTTCACACTGACCGCACAATTCAGCGGCAGTCGACGGGAATTACGCAAACTACTCTGCGTAGTTTGCGTAACTGACGTCGACTGTTCAGCTTCCCTTCTGCGCGCTGTTCACTCAGTGCTATGCTACTTGAGGGGGTGGACTTACTCAGTCGACTTCCTGATCGATTGAGCGGGTCTCACTGGCCGCTCAGTCGATCCTGAAAGATCAATCTGGCGGTAGCGATTTTGCTGCCGTCAGTGTAAACATAGCCTACGCTGCACACCGTGAAACTTTTCGGTGACCCTAAGGCTAGAACTTGCATCCTCCTGCTACAAAAGCACAAATCCCTATCGCTTGAGAATCTGTTAGCTTGTAATCATCTAAGGCCTCTGACATACTAGTAAGCAATTCTGATTCCATCCCCCTCACACACATGCAAACCCATAAATATCCCTGGTATTCATCAAAAGCTAAGGGAGAAACATTGTGTGGGCCTCTAGTTAAAGTATTGACCCCCTATTGTGGTCACTATAGAGAGTAGGACACCACACTACATATCTGAAGCAGTGGATATAAAGTTTCCTGCCTGTGACTGTTTGGGAGCTGTGTACGGTGATGGGGCGGGATAATACTGGTGTATTTATATATAAATTGTCTCAGGTAAAGTGGCCAATCCCTCCTGGCTGAGGCACAACTAACTATATAAAGGTGCTTTCCTACATCCAGGTACCCAGTATTTGTGAGTATTTATTTCATACCTGCCAGTATGAAGCCCACTTATTGTGCTATCAGGCAGACTGTGTGTATCTTTACAAAATATAGAAATACATTACATACCTATTTCTTTTGTTAACACAAATTAGAACTGTCCTTTGCTTGGATCTTCAATAAATATCCATCATTTGTACAAGAGGACAGTCGGCGATTTGTGTCTCAAGAGACTGGGCATCTCTACATAGCTAAAGTGGAGTCATCAGATGTAGGAAATTACACCTGCGTTGTGACCAGCACTGTGACAAACACCAGAGTTCTCGGTTCACCAACGCCTCTTGTGCTGCGCACTGATGGTATGACTTCAGTTTGATACTGTATATCAATTAAAGCTGCTATCTACATATACATAGTGTTTGGGGCATGCGTTTTTGTCATATGTAGAGTAATCTTTCATGCATATCAAGAATAGTAGTTTCTAATCAAAAGATTCATGCTGACCGAACTTCTCTACTGTACACTTAAATTATTTTTTCTCATGGGACTGCTGAGGATTTAATTGGAAGCATGCCCAGGCCCACAAGTTTTTAAAAACAGTGTGCATTTGATCAGAAGAGATGGATATTTTGAACCAAACGTGCTGTAAGAGGCAGAGCTATACAAATAAAAATTACTGACCTATTTTCCTTCTCATAATTAACAGGTGTTATGGGCGAATATGAACCCAAAATAGAAGTTCAGTTTCCTGAGACACTTCCAGCAGCCAAAGGTTCAACAGTGAAACTGGAATGTTTTGCCCTAGGAAAGTAAGTTCTTATACATGTTCAAATATTGAAATACTTAGGAACACTAGGGTTAAACCAAACAACAGGCGGAGTTGCAGCAGATCTTTTGGGCATTCATTTGTATGTGTCCTGCTTTGTCTGTCTCAGTTATTGCCTTGGAACAAAAGGATAAACAGTCTTTCAGTTTATTAAAATTAAAAACATGCATGTAGGCGACACAACAATTTAAATGGGATGTCACATTGAATTTATTCAAATCATCCCTGCCATCCCAACACACACACAATTCTCATTTAAGTTAGTGGGAGCTTTGGCTAAATTGTACTGTTAACTGTTTGATGCTGTCATAATACTTCTCTTCCTTTACATCTTAAATACCCATCAAAACACAATTTCTGAGAACATCAGTATAGTTCTTTCTTCTTATCTAAACTTAGCCCCTTCTGCTCTTCACAAATGGTTTGAGAACCAGTCTTTATTTCTGCAAATGTATTTGCCAACTATTCTATGTGTTATTTGCCGAGAGCTTTGCCAAGTATTCATGATTTAGGGTATGAGATTGGCAACCTAAATCAGATTATACTGCTTATACTCATTGACGAGGTGACTGAAACTTTTAAAATCAGAGAAATAATTAACAGCAATTGAAGAATGCAAATTTCAGAACTGCTTAGCTTTGTCCTAACTCTCTTCCCGTTGAAGTCAGTGATAAAACTCCCTTTGACTTCAGTGAGAGACCAAAACTAAGAGCTTTTGAAAACCTTATCCTAAAGTATTTCTGGAATGAAACTACTGCGATTTGTAGAAAGTTTTACAAACACTGAACAGTTATCCAAATTGTTGTGAATAATAGAAAATCTACTACCACAAATAGTGAACCAAGCACAATGTATATATTTGCAAATCAGTTACTTCAGTATTCCACTATCTCTAATATATAATATGTATTAGATAAAAATTGACTATAAACCCTTTGTCTTTAGTCAATTTTGAGGCTTTTTTATTTCCTATTATATATATCACTTTGACAAATGAGTGTTTTTATGCAAAACTTTTTAATAGTAACTAATCCCATAACTTTCTTTTTAGCCCAGTGCCTCAGATAAATTGGAGAAGAGCTGATGGCCTTCCATTTCCAAGTAAAGTAAAGTTGAGGAAATCCAATGGCATGATTGAAATTCCAAATTTCCAGCAGGAGGATGCAGGCCTCTATGAGTGTATTACTGAAAACTCAAGAGGTAAAAATATTGCAAGAGGACGTCTCACCTACTATGGTAGGAAGCTTTCATCATTACAAAATACGAATGCAATTTACCTATGACAGACTATGGATACATGGTTTAACGTAGTGCCATAGAATTCCTGCAGTTAGAAATCAGGCACCATGTAATTGCTGTCTGAGAAGGAGAAAATCACATCCAGTGTTGAAGTTTTATATTTAAATAGGTTTTATTCCAGAAAAACAGTGTCTTTAAAGCTTCAAAAATAGTAAATGAGGACTTTCTCCTTCTAAGAATAGCCCATGTTCAAAAGGACTGCTGGAAGTGATATAGGAAGAACTACATTTAATAAATTGGCTGTTGCAACAGAATAGTTAGTTACCTAAAGCTCGCATTCTTTTTGATACTGTCATTGATGCATAGGTCAAAACATTCCAGTGGCCATAATTGTTTTGGACGTTACATGTGGAAGCCATACTTCCATTTAATTAAATAGGCTGATTTTTGAGAATCTTTTTGGAATTATCAAGTCATGTTTACAGGAAAATTAAATTCCATCTTGATTTAGAAAAATAATTCCCCAATATTCTCAAATCCTTTGTGTTCAAAAGGACCAATGAGGCTCTAAGATGAATAAATAAATTAAGGAATGTAATCTAACATAGGAAATGAAGGAATATGGAATTTAATAGCTGTAGAACAGCAATAGTCTCTTGTGCATTTAAAACTATACAGCCAATTGAATATCAGCTATGATATTGGTGTTTTCTTAATGCTAAAGTGATATACAAGCAAACTGGTAATTGATCATTTTTGTAAAAGTCAAATCTCAGCAAATGTAATTTTCCTTAGGAACATTAAAAGAAAGTTTCACTGTATGCTATGAAATGTTTATATAACGTAAGATTATTTTAACAAAGATACAGAAGTTGTATATACAAGGATAGAATGTAGATTCAAAGAAGATCATAGTAATATTTTTTTTCAGATGTTTATTCTTTGATACAGTACACAAAGCGCTACAGCATAGATTTCCTGAATTTTGATTCAGTTTATATAAAGATTGTTTTACAAATAAGTAGAAAGGCAATTTTCCCCTCTGTTTGTAATTAAATGAAAATGGATAGACTGATTTTTCATGTGCAGGTTGCAATTAGGAATCCTACAATAAACATTACATATATAGTACAGTACAAAACTGCTAAGATTCATCATCTTCCAGCATCACATCTAAGACCTGGCTCCATGCACTGCTTTTTATAGAGTGACTTTCATTAGAAACCTGCAAAGTCTTAAGTAAGTTACAATTAGTACATCCATCTAGTTTCTCACTTCGTTACAGCAGTTTTACACCAGTGTAACCCTATTGATTTACAAACTGAACCACTACAAATCTGGCATAACACACTGGTGCTCTAGACAGCTGATTTATTGGTTACTTCACATAATTTAACTTTTAGGATACTGTTTCCTATGTTGCATTGGGGCCCCTAGAGAGCAGTGTGCCTGAATCACAGAAAGTTTCTGCACAAGGGAAGGTAGGTCTGGGTTGGGACTACTGAGAACAGAGAGTTGACCTGTCTCTGACCTTAGAACCAAAAAAGGATGAAAATGCTCATTGCAAACTCTGCAACCACATGGCAATTTAAACCCTGTCAAAGTTAGTAAGCATTCAGGTACAGCGTTGGGGATAGGTTCATCCCTATTATTGATGATTAAGACAGAAATAACCATACCTGTTATAATAGTACAAAAGTTATACAAGTTTATTCATTTGTTCTGCTTAGTGAAATCCATACCAGAGAATTAAATAGTCTTACCTAGTCTTTCCCATTTTGATTCTTTCTCTGTTGACATAATTAGTAAACCAACCAGTCTATATGTAGGAAAGCGTATTTATATAACTTTTTTCTTTTGGCAGCTGGTAGATCGTCTCTTTCTTTGTACATTAATACTGTTCTATAAATGAAGACGCTATCTTCATGTGACTCTAATAGTTACTTGTCACTGACTGTGATATCACAGCTCAGAAATCTTTCTGGTAAAGAAATATAAGCTTAAAGTGTATGCGAATTAATCTTCCACTAAACTCCTGTGTCAGTTATTGAGGAGTTCCTGAAGAAGCACAGGATGAGAAATTTAGGGAAAACTTATATATTATATATTAAAGGTTAAGAAAAGATCAGCTATCTGCTAAAAAACACCAACTCTGGTAATACATAATTAGAATACATGGTGGTGATGCTAGTGGGGGTTGGCTGGTGTTTAAAGGTTTTCTGCGTCTGAGATGCTTCTGTTACTTATGTGGTGAAATATGCACATAACTAATGAAAAAATCTAATATGATTCACCAAGGAGGGTATTTCCTCTTCTCACGCAGTTACTATACTATCCTGCCCCCTTTTCTGTTCAAAAAGTTTGATGTTTTTACTAATTATGGCCCTGATTCAGCAAAGCACTTAGTTTGGGGCTTAACGTTAACCATGTGCTTAATTCTTATTGACAAATCGGATTCAGGGAAATGCTTGCAGTTAATCACATGATTAAGTACTTTTCTGAATAAGGTTGGACTGGGGCTCAAAGTTAAGTATATTCCAAGTGTTTTTTCTGACTCTAGGCCTATTTTATCTGTAAATACTATAAGGCCTTTGGAGTGGTGACCGTATTTCCTTGTTCTTGTTAAAAATGCGACACACACCAGTGGCACTCTATGGAGCAGGTATTATCATTCTAATTCAGCATTGGGTTTTTACCTGCTATCCTCAACACATTTCTGAAGTTGTTAATTAAAATAGATGTCTAAAACAAATATTCCTTGACTCTTTCATAATGTCACCAAGATCATATTAATCCTCTTAATTATTTCTCTCCTGAAGGAGTTTATATGGGGATGATACAAAATCAAGTTAACAACTTATTTTTCTCTCCACAGTTATAACATTTTTAATAACTGATTTCTCCGCACTGGAGTCCTTTTGTTCTAAAAATTGAAAACTTAGATCAGACATTGTTCTAATACATTTATTATGTTATCATGACATAGATGGTTTGCCCTCATCTTTAGTATTGTGTTCAGTCACAATCGCCCCATTTCCTAAAAGATATAGGAAACTCAGTGAAGATGTTTGGAGACACGGAGATGCTTCCAAATGAGAAGCGGTGAAAAAGATTACTTTTATGTAAATTAAAGTAGAGATAAATAAGAGGTAACAAGATAAAAGTACCTGAAATAAGTATAGATGCGTGAGCTCCTATTTACTCCCATCTCGTCATACAAAAAAAGTCACAAAATAAAATTAATAACCAACAAACACATTTAAAACTGATCAAAGGAAATGCATTTTTAAACACAGAATCAGCCTGCAGAACTGAGCTGATTCATCTGTTATTGAGGCAAAGAACTTAATGGAGGAACACAATACCCTCCCTTTTCCTTTCTTGTTCCATAGGTTGGTCATTTTTCTGCTGGTCTATAATAGAAATAGATTACTATTATGCTGGCCAGCATGGTTTCATCAAAACCAAGGCTTTGTCCATTCCTTGACCACTCAATTAAGAGATTAGTGGGTGAACGGTAACCCCCTACTTCTACTCAACTGGACCGAAGGTCTGGTTTGTATAAGTTGGAAGGAGGGCTTACACCCTTATGCAGGTGTATAGCCCAAGAGACAGTCAACCCTTTTATAAACTGTTAGTGTATAAGCTATTGATGTTCTGGGTCTGCAGTAATGTAATACTAAAGCTACACTGAGATTGCAGTATCTCTGAACATAGAGCATTGTTAGAGAAATCGAATTGTATACACTCTAAAATATCTGAACTTTTGACGGATAACCTGAATCTGTCTTGCTCTTAGAAATTTCCCCACAACATTAATTACAAAAATGTAAATAAACCAATTAACATTGTCGAGTTGCTGAGCTTGATCAACTTGAAACTTAATCATCAATGTTGTCTAATGATTTAATTGCTTTGCTATTGAGACAGATTGTTAATCTTTTTATGTATTACAGTTTTGCCAGTTATATTAAAAATTACAACAAATAAGTCTGATTCTGGAGCTACTGAAGGCAGTTAATGGTTATTTTGGGGGGTACTTTTGGTTACAGAGGATAGGGCACCTCTGTATAGTAACCGCAAGTTCACTTATTTTGCCAAAAAATGCAAATAAATGCTGGGTCAGTTACTTTTGTATATAAAAATAAGCAGATCATTGCCATAAACGTGGTGGTAAATTAACTTGAGAGTCATAGCCTGAGATTCGGAAAGATATTGCCCTGGTAGCTAGCAAAAGAGATAAAATTTTCCATTTTTGCCAAATGTCGTAAGGAATTAATTAACTTTCTATTGAACTGTTGTAACTAGTTTTTCTGCTAATATATTGCTTGACTACTGGGTCAGCCGAAAGCATTTGCCAGTACTGTTGAGCTTTTCACTCCAGTTCTCAGTTCCCTCCATGTCTTCTCCGTGGGGAGTTCCCTATCTCTATGGCAACAGGGGACAGACCAAATCTTTGTTCAAAGCCTGGTTTTAAGACTCCCTCTCCGGAGGAACTTCCTACAATTCTCTGTCTCAGACCTTAGGGCTTCCTTTGTCGCAGAGTTTTCATGGGGTTCAACTCACGTTTCTCGGTTTCTTCATTGGCTTTGAGGTTCTTCTCCTCAAAACTTCTAACCTCATACCAAAACAAATTAATTTGGTTTTTTGTGGAGGGTTGGAGGACAGCACTTCTCCTCCCGTCACCCACAGAAATGGGAGACAGAGAGAGCAGACCACAGGAATTCAGCTCCCATCTGTCATGTGGGTGTGGTCCACACCAAGACCATTGAGCAGTGTGCCTGGAAGCTCCCTTCACTGAGACCAAGCCAAAATTAATGGCATGAATCCAGGGGTACGTTTTTCAACTCCTGCCACTCCTCCCCTAGGCATGGGATTCCTGTTCTCACAGCTTGCGGAGTAAGTGGGAAAGTTTCCCTGGAGCCTCCTAGAATCCCAGCAAAAGGCTAGGTCCTCCACACAACAACCTGGAAAAAGATATTCCTGCTCCCAAAGAGCAGGTAAAGTCTGTGCTGAGAAGACCACAAAGCATTTCCCTTTCCCACAAGTTGTTTTACCTGCAAGGCCTCAGCTGTTATGAAAGGCGCCAGCTCCTGTGACCTCTCTGCTTCCAATAAGTCATTCGTCTCCAGTGGCTCCAGCTCACTCCTCATTCTGTGAGGTCTGTCCCCAATCAGCCTTGACCCGGCAGCGAGGAGCATGAGGTTAAATGATACAGATCCCCTTTCCTGAGAGATGGACCCACCTATTCTCCCCTTCCAGTCTCCAGGTCTTCCACAGGAAGTCAAAAAGTGGTTACTATTTTCTATAGAGAGACATGCCTGCAGACTGTCATTTCAATTGCCCAGTTAATGCATTGTCCTCCTCACAGGATCCCTCTCTGTTCTGGGGCTTGGCCCAGGGACTGATCAAGAATATTGCTCACAATCAGTTCTTAAAGTCTTAAAATCTCTTATGAGAATCTTCCCTCTAGATCCTCTAAAGAGAGGAATAAATCTCTAAAGCTGGGGCTTGGAGTGAGATACTTCAGACTCCTATCTCAGCTTCCCAGAATTAAGCATGAATTAGGGGTCTACCTTCACAGGTGCTTATGGTTTTAGAAAATTAAATACCCAACCTGCAGTGCTGAAAAAGAGCTGGCTAATTCTTCTTTATCTAGTTTATGAAGTTCAGATTAAGATGGAGCAGTCCCTGCCAAAATCTACTTGTACCTAAGGAGTAAAAAGTTATCCTAATTATTCTGCTTAATGTTAGGCCTTCCGTAGCCTGCTTAGTAAAGGGCACAGTCATACCAGTTGAGGTTTCTGCCAAACACACAGACAGGAGAATAATATCAACCACTCAGACTAAATCTGGACACAGCAGCCTGGGTGTTCAGAGCATTGGCCGCAGTCCTTTTTTTCTTCAGGACTGTGCTCAAGTCAGAGGCCATTGTAAATGTACACAAAACCCAGAAAAACTAAAGAATAATAAATAAATAAATAACCCATCACATAAAATCTACTTTTAAGATTTTCCTACCAGCTGATGCTTCACCTGACTCGTACATTGTTGTATATTCAATACTTCCAAAAATGTGTCCCAGTGGCTACTGTGTCTCCACTTGAAGAAATTGGAAATACAGGCAAACATCTGATATCCTTCCAAATTTTTTGTTGGTATGGTCTTAGGAAAGCATAGATACAAAGGTTTTAGAGGTTTTAGACCAGGGAATAAGTCCCTCCTTTGTCCAGGGGGAAAATCTTCAAACTACCTTATCTTAGGAGGTGTTCCCTATGAGACTACAGCTTCTCCAGGTTCCAGCAGGGGCATTATACGATAGAAGACAGCCATACCTGTCTGGAGAGTTGGAATACCAAGGCTGGGATTGTCTGGAAAACCATCCAACTCCAAAAGCTTCTCTTGATTTTTCTAAATCTGGGCAGATTCCCTGTTGTGAGGGGAGTTTCAAGATGGGCCCTAATCTGGGTGTGAACTACCACAGAAAATGGATGCTTGACATAAACAGAGAAGTCTATAAAATAGAACTCATTTATTCCTGGAGGCAAGTTTATCCTTTCTCAAAAATAATTAAAATAAACCAGCACTATCAACAAGTCCTTCATAGCATCACAAGATAATGGGTGCAATAGTTTCTCCTACATAATGAAATGATAGAACCAGTTCTGTAGAGAGACAGATATTTTGATAAGGTCACAAGATTTTGTGGTACCAAAGAGAATACAAAGTCAGGCAGCACAATTTAGATCTCAAGTCTCCTAGCAAGTCCTTAAGGAAATCAACATTCCAGGTGGAAATACTGAAATCCATCATTACATTACCTTCTCAAAATTTCAGAATATGAAAATAAACTTCCTGGAGTTCTACGGAAGATATGATCAGGGAGAGTCAGTCAGAGATATTTTTGCTTTTACTACCACAAGAAGCATTTTCAATACAGAATTACTTCTCTTGTAGTCTTGTAATTTGTATACAAATACTCAACCACTGAGATTAAAGATAGTAAAGAATATTGTGAAGGAATAGGCCACAGTGATTTTTTTCACCTTCTCATTAACCGTCAATTCTTGGTTCTCAGACCTGATTTAAATGTATCTGTAACCTCCTCTGAAATTCCCAATACACACCAGTTCATATCACAGTGCAACAGGGACTTATCCCTATCCTGAACCAAAATCCAGCACTGCCTCACCCATCATCCAGGAAGCTAAGAGGAAGGTTTGAACTACCATCATACATTCTAAGAAGGTGATATGCGGCCTCTTAGAATCTCATTGGAAATTCACAAATGATATCTGTTTATCACTTGGTATAACAAGGGACACACATCAGGGGTAAGTCAACTGACAATGGGATCAAGGACAACATTTCTTGGAAAGACGTCCATTTTCAGGTACGTGGCACTGTAAGAACCCCAAGAGAGTCTCTCATCACTATCACGTAGCAGATTCCTGAGAACCCCCATCTGACAATATGCAGATTGCAATCATGCTCTTGATCTAATAAAACCACTTTTCAGCTTCACAGTGTTAGGTGTCTTCCTTGTCTCACTGAAAAGCTCTAGCCTACTCACCACTTCCTTTTTCAAGGGTGTTTCAAAGCTTCGTTTGCTCTCAGTGAAACTTCAGTTACATGTTCTATCAAACATCGTAGTTTTGTGAACTAACAAGGCCTCCATCCTCAAGGTCACCGCAATCTTCCTCCTACAATAGGAAGTGGTATTTATTGTGAATGAATGAATCCAAATATCCTCAAAAAGTAAAATGCATGAGTTAATGCAAACAGAGCCTAGAGGAGAGTAAAAACATATGTAGCTGAGGTATTCAACTCTTCTGGTTCAACTCCTCTCATTACCAGACACTGTGAAAAAAACAGTGGGGTGGAGGCATCTATTCATTTTATGAGGAAGTACGTAAGACTACTACTACCATGGTCTTCCAGCCACACTTTCTCAAACATTATGGAGTTGACACCCTCACCTCGGCTAATGCACCATTTGGTAGAAGGGTATTATGGAAAAAGATGCCCCAGTAACACTTATTTTCCTTTTCAACCCTAGATGGGTAGCTTGAATCCTCTTCCCTCTCTAGGAATGATTTACTGCTCTCTGCATCCCACTGTACAGTGTGTCTGGCATGGAGGGGATTCAGAAAGGGAAAATTCTGTCTGACATGTGAATTTTTATTCTAGGACCCTCTATGTCAGACAGTCTGACCCTCCCTTAGAAGATCACAGTATGTCCATTTTTCCCTTACTATTGCTCACTTGTTAAGTGGTTTCAAAGGAAGAGGGTGTTCCTCTAATCTAGGGAGTCCCTAAATTTCATGTTAAGACTTCTGCAAATGATGTGAGTTGAATAATGCTTTTGAACTTTCATATAGTTAGTATTTTTCAGCTTTGGAAGCTATTCTTCTAGAGAATTCTTCCTGATGGGTCATCCTTAGCCCAGGCTCAGAATAAAAGTCTGGTCTGCTCCCAATAGCCTTGGAGACAGACACCATGCCCCTGGGAAAACTGATGTGGAGTGTCCTAGAATGAAAATACACAGTTAAGAGAGAATTTTTCCTTTCTGGGGAATATATGAAATGATGAACTTTACAGCTATAAGCATAAAAGAATGGGTTACTTTTAACCTACTTTGTAGGAGTACTTTCAAATGAGAGTATACAGCAGATGTGAAATATTGCGCATCTCTGGATCCATCAATAATGCAAGTTCTGTTGCCTGTTTTGCATAAATATTTAGGTATGCAATGTGCAAGAACCATGCTGACATCTATGCTCAAACTTTCATCCCCTTTGACACGCTTCCAAACTGATATTCAGTCCAAAGCTTGCCCACTTCAGTGTGGTTGGATGAGTTGTCTGTATCTAGGGCACAATGCCCACCTGATTGGCCTGAGAACCCGAAATGAGGTGCTGTAAGGTGAAGCAAGCTAGAATTATCAACCATAAAGATGAAGGTAAAGTGGAAGGCCTTGCATTTTGGGTCAGCAAGCCAACTCAGGAAGATAAACATTTCCATACTCTAAGACTGATCAACTTTGAGGAAAAAAGTCATGATGTTGACAGGCTACATAGCCATGACTTGTCTTCCTGTATCCAAAGAAGATTGCAAGCATATAGCACTGTGACAGCAGTATCATCATCTGATGCTTAACTGCAGTTACACTCCCACTCCACGTGAGAGGAACAATTATGAGAACTAGAGATTTCAGAGCCCTTTTTATTTGAAGTATCTTGTTTATCCATTTTCTATATCTTTTATTTTTATTATTTGAGAGACGTCCCACCTTTTTATTATTTTAGGGTGTGGATCTGTGGTTATGTACATGAATGTATGTATCACCATCCATAAGGACCACATGGGGAGGCATGAAAGAATAATCCTCTATGAAGCCCTAAAATACTGCCTCAAAATCATTGAATGTGTGTGTTCCTGGTTCTGTAAAAACATCCAGAGAAATTAAATTGTCAGCCATGTAATGTTAAGTGAGAGCTATGAAATTTTTGCTTATTAGAAAGTTTGATTAAAGTCTGTAGTTGTGTTAGTAAGGAGTAAATAGATTATTTCCTATATGTAATAGTGAAATCTGAGAAGGAAGTTTCAATTGGCTCTTGAGGTTGTGATTTATATGTAAATAATCATTTGGTTTCTATATTAAAATATTCACCCAGCTATGTTTTGATTCCACTGCCATAGGAAAAATCCTTTACTTGGAGTTTAGAAATAAACAGACAGCCGCCTCTTTAGATTTCCTGGTTTAAGTCTATATTAATTTCATGATTTGTCTAAACTGATTATTGAATTCCAAGATCGGTACTAATTTGTCTATTTGAACTTATTTTTACCTCAATTTCATACCGTATTGTTTAACCCCTAATTAGTTTAGTAATATTTTTGTACTTAGTAATATATTTAGCCTCAGTGATATGTTTTCTTGATTTTCTTTTTTGTTTATTAGCTTTAATCAAATTTATTAAAAAAGGACATTGAGTCATATTTCTTCAGGAAGCAACACAGGTCAGAATCACTGAGAATCTTTGAACACCAGCTTATCCAGCTAGGAGCCTAATCCACTCTCTCTAAATTAGCCCTTTTGTTTTCACACTGTAAAGTAATTTGTAATTTTGTTTTGTTTTGTTTTGTATTTCTTATGTAGCAAAACCTCACTGGGTCCAGATTATAAAAGATATCGAAGCTGCAGTGGAGGACAGTTTATACTGGGAATGTAGGGCAAGTGGAAAGCCCAAACCATCCTACAGGTGGACAAAGAATGGAAACACTTTAGCATTAGAGGTAAAGTGGGTTTTTTTCTTTTTGTTTTTTTTTTTTTTAAGTGAAGTCATATGAAATTAAGATTGCTACATATTAACTGCTGAGAGTTCATTGAGGTCCATAGAATTAACCAGTCCAAAGAAGCCTTTGAGATGACTCATGATAGACTTATACCGTACCTGCTAATGTAGCTGTCTAGAAAATAATAACACTATATTTGTACCACCAAGAGGGGAATGAGTTATATGGCAGACATGTTCAATAGAAGGGGGGAAACCATCATGGTGGATTCTCATCACTTTACTGCATTTGACAAATTAGTCTGTGAGGGTATGTCTTCACTGCCGTGGGGGCAGGCATGGATGCAGAGGCATGGATTGAGTGGGTCTGTGTAGACCCGCTCAGTCGATCAGAGAGTGCTCTCCGGTCAACTCAATTAGACCAGCTCCCCGAAAGGAGTAAGGCAGCATCAATGGGAGGGCGTCTCCCATTGATGCAGCACCATGAAGACGCCATGCTCTGTGAACATAAGTACATCAACGGAAGATACGCAAGCTAAAAGTCTCTTCTGCCATTTAGGGACTTCCCAGGCACTGATCCTTTCACTCCTTAGGAGGCATTTGGGACTGTTTTTTGTCCTGCTCCTTCTTTCAGCAGAGGTTTTGAAACAGAGTATTTTCCCACATCAGAAGCAGTTGAAGAGAAACCTCTTCATTTTTTGTCTGTATAATATCACCACTTCCTGTCAACTCACCCTATAGATGCATCACTTTGTATCCCAACTCATGAACATTTTTGAAAAAGGTGGTTTTACTGGTTTCTCAAGCAGGAGGGGGTGGATTTTTCATGCCCATGACTGTTATAGAATATTTAGATACATTTGTTCTGTGTTACTTTTTTGTTCTATGACAATTTATATGTACTGTTCCAGTTGGCCTTCTCAAAGAATAGCAAGTGAAAATTATCATAATGTGAAGTGTCATTGTCAGTTACGCATATTTGATCCAGTCGTCCAATTTGAGGCACCTCTGTATGACATTTCAGGATTTCCAGACTCCGAACTATTGTAAATTGACTAAGTTAGAGCAAATTGCTGATCCAGTGATGCCAACTCACATGATTTTATCACAAGTCCCATGGTATTTGGTGTGTGTCTTAAAGCCCAGCTCCTGGAGGCAAATGATTGGGTGAGAATCTCAGCTTTTTAGTAAATTTCTAATCTTCATGATTATAGAGAAAATCTCAGTCCTTAAGGACTCTGACTAATGTAAAAAAGAGCCTAAAATTATTAATTATTTATTTTTTAAAAAAACATGATTTGGGAGACCTAACTCATAATTTTTGAGTGCTTGCCATTTTCAGTAGTGCACTTTGCTAGGCATATTCCGTAATCGCAAGTGACAAAATTAAGATCCATACCTGGACTTCCTCAGAATGTGAGGAGGACTTGGTGTCTGATTCAAGCCTCTCTCTCCTTAGATGGCACCATAAAGCTCTATTCGTCTCATTAAAGCTATTATTTCATCATTCCCAAAATACGGAGTTCACCCCGGTGCAGAGAGCATATGCTCTCCATAAATTCCAATTAGGACTTCGTAATGGGATTTATTCCATCTCTCTGCACTGGGATGAATTCTACCCCTTTTATTTATTTCCTGTAAAACTTAATGTACATTGAAGGTGTTTTTCCTAATATCCAGGGAAGAATCCAAATTGAAGGTGATGCTCTTATAATAACAAACCTAAATCTGACAGATTCTGGCATATACCAGTGCATAGCTGAAAACAAACATGGAGTGATATATTCCAGTGCAGAGCTCAGGGTTATAGGTAAGATTCATTTTCCTGTCTATTGGATGGGTGGAGGGGATAACTTTTTGCCATTCCTGCTGCAGCTAGTAATATGCACATGATCTCAAATTTTTAACCCACTCAGATGCTTTCAACAACATAAAAATTTTTACCCCAGCTGATAACTTCTTATCCACAATGCTGAGGACTTTACTCACCTGCTTCTAAAGGATTTGCTGGAAATAGTCACTGTATTAACAGCCCAATCATTCACTGCTTTTAAAATGAAGACACAGAGATAAATTATTAATTAGGGGGAGAGCAGAGACAATGGCTTGGTTGCAAGCTCAAAGATTAAAACTAATCACACAATCTGGAAGCCACGTTGGCTCAGCACGTTAGTCAGTAGCACTGACCTTCTGCATCATGACTTCAGTATTCCCAGGAGAGCAATGTCATTTGAAAGCAATAAACTAGTTGTGTATATGCTACTTTCCTTGATCGTGGGGATAAGGCTGTGCCATTTTATGGTTTAGGGTGATGTGTGCTCATTTTAAAAACAAATGGCAATGACTTATTAGACTGTGAAACACTGAATTTGCAAAGTGTCATGTGAATTCATATGCTTTCACACTTGTTACTTGTAAGGCTGGGGAGAGTGATTTGGAAAATTAATTGGAACGAGGCCTTGATGAAAGGAAAAAAAATAGGTATTTTTTCTGAAAACAGACTAGTTCCCTTCCAGTGATAAGGTTTAGAATCAATCACTGAACGATTAATCCAGCCTAGGGCTCCTAAAAAAAATGGATTTGCATTTCAGGTTCCGTGATTAGCGTTGTTATATGTCATCCTCATTTATGGAACCATTAACTAATGCAGAATATACTTCTACAGTCCGAGTGATTTCATGATCCTGAGGCTTAGGCTAGTGATCTGACACAAGATGGGGAGTCCAGAAATTCTCTGAGTTCTAATCCAGGTCCTGGCACTGACTCCAAGTGGCCTTGGGCAAGTCACTTAAGCCCAGATTCATCAAAGTACTTGAGCATATACTTAAAATTATGCACGTGCTTAAACACAACTAACTGCAGTGAGACTTCAACATGTGGTTTATGTCAGGTCAGTGGGACCTTAAACCCATGCTCAAACCTCAGCATGTGCTTAAGTGCTTTGCAGAATCAAGGCCTTAACTTTTGTGTCCCAGTTACGCAAGTTGTTAAAAGGAGAAATAATACTTCCCTTCAGGAGAACTGTTTGAATTAACTAATTAACATTTATAAATACACTTGGAAGTTGAGAAGTGCCATATAAATGCTTAGCAGTAGTATCATTAATATAATGTAAACCAGTTTTATTTCACTGTTGACATTCCTTTTGTTTTAGCTTCTGCTCCCGATTTCTCCAAGAACCCAATGAAGAAATTGATTCAGGTTCAGATAGGCAGCATAGTAAATTTTGAGTGCAAGCCAAAAGCTTCCCCTAAGGCAATTTGCTCCTGGAAGAAGGGAGGTGAGCTGCTACAGGAAAATGAAAGGTATTATACTAATAATGCTGTATTTGTTTTAATCTTGTTAAAAGATTATTTGTTTATAACGTGCAAATTCCTTTTTAAAGACAGCCATGCAACAGTATCACTTTCAAATCCAAATAGTCATAGGGCAAAATCCTATCTAATATCTGTCTAGGTTTTAATACTTAATAATAAATACCTAGCTCTTATATAGTCCTTATACAATGTTTATTCCCATTCTATCTGACGATATTTTGCTATCTATCTGACGATACAGCTTCTATTGGGCCAACTTCTGCTCTCCATTTCACAGGACTAATGGAGAAAAGAATTTGACCCAGAGCAGTGGCACCCTGGCAACTATGATTTTGGAAATGTACTGTAATTACAAAACCTGTAATATAACATGCAAATACTTGGACTTGCAAAATCCTTTAGACAAAATCCCTCACAAAGGAGGTTAAGAAGAGATGTTTGGATTTGTGATGAGAGACATAAAGTAGTGTCATAGTGAGAATTTGGCTCAGAAACAAAAAAACAGAATAGAAATAAATGATTGATTTTCACTATGGCAAAAGATGTATATTGAGGTGGCCTGGGGTGCTGTACTAAGACTGCTCTTGTTTAATGTATTTATTAATGATCTGGAAAAAGAAGTGATCAGTATGGTTCATATTTGCAGATGACACAAAATTAGTCAGGTTAGTCCGTTGTTAGGTGCAGAGGGACCTAATAAAGCCAGGCAGTTGAGCTGAACAGTGGCAGATGAAAATCAGTGTTAACAAATGCAAGATAGTACATACACATTGGAACAGAAAACTTGAATTGCTCATACATGATGTTGTGTTGTAAATTTTAACTTTTAACATTTTAACATTTCGGAAAAAGACATCACTGTTTACAGTTGAATGAAAAAAATCTGGTCAATGTGCAAAATCAGTCAAAAACATAGTATTATGATGTGTGAAGAATGGGATAGAAAATATTATAATGCCATTACATAAACTGATGTTGTTCCCTTACCTCGAATACTGTTTTCAGTTCTGGTCACCTTTTCTTAAAAATATACAGCAGTAATAGAAGTGGATATGAGAGAGCTGATGAAAATGATTAGAAGTATGAAAAGGCTTTCATATGAGCAGAGACTGAAAAGATTAGGACCGCTTGGTTTAGAGAAGAGATAAATAAAATGGGTTGGAATAGAAGTATATGCTATAATGAATGGTGAGCAGAGGATTATCAGGCACTTCCATGTACTCTTTCTCATAATACAATGAAATTTGAAAAGCAACAAGTAAAAAACTAATAAAAGGAAATACTTTATTCACAGAGCACATGGCTAGCCCTTCCACGCGATGTAATTGAGATCTAGCAGGATTCAAGTAAAAATCAGGGGTGGGATTTTTCAAAAGCAGTTAACGTTGACCTCTAACTCTTCTCCCCTTGAAGTCAGTGGTAATTTGCTTCAAGGGGAACAGAGTTAGGCCAATGCTAAAAGCTTTGAAAAATCCCACCGTATCCATATATATGTCTAATGAGAACATCCACAGTTACATTTTTTCCCTATCTGATGTATATAAAGGATGTGAACCCTCATGCTTTTGGGCATAAAGCAACTAACAAATGAAGTTACGACAAACCTTTTCCTGGGGGCAAGTAATTCTATAAGTTTCCTTATTGCATCCTTCTCAGAAGCATGTAGCACTGGCTGTGGTTGAGGGTAGGATACTGGACTCAATAGAGCACTGGCCTGATCCAATATGGCAGTTCTTGAAGGCAGAGTTTAGCTTTAATTGGGATTATATTTGACTCGGTGATCGTGGGCCAGTCTAGGTCTGTCATAATGTGGGGGAGACGGAGCCCTCTCTTATGATTGCCCTTCTAATCCTTTGGTGGGTGTGCAGAGAGTTGAAATATATTTATGGAAGTTTAAATCTTCAAGGTCTCTCATCACTTCAGCACCATCCCTGCTGGATGAGTAATTAAAGAGGCAGAATTTTCTCCCTGTCTGACAAGAGGCCCTGCTTACTGCTTTCAGACTTAACAGAGTCAAGAACCATCTGTCTGGAAGCAAAAGACACTCTTGTAAATACTTGTTATCTAACTAGGTTAGAAGGATGCGGTGAAATATTCCAGAGACCAGATAAAGTTCATTGGCAAACTGTTCCTGCTTTACATATTTCAGCGTAACCCGGCATTCTTTAATTTGTCTCTTACAGTGTTGGGACACTCACAATTGTCCATGCATGTGCTGAATTCCATGTGTACATTATCTGGATTTAAAAAAAAAAAAAAAAAAAACAGAAAAAATGTGCATATCTGTTTTACATATATAAGTTAGTACATGTGCTTAAATTTACCACTGACATAAATGAATGAATTTTACCCATTTATAACAGCAATAAATATAGCCAGGTGTTCTCAAAGTGCTGTGCAGTATAAGTGCTGAGTATTAGTAATAATTAATTCATTGGTGGTACTATTGCTATTATAAATACAGGATGAATAAATAAATATAACTGACTCTAAATAAAAAATGGAGCGACAGAAAACCCAAAACAGTAAGAAAAATCATTGTGCTCCCTTGTACAATATTATACAGAAAGCAAATGGGTAACAATAATCAGAGAGTGCTAGCTAAGTAACTAAACGTACAGGGGGAGGGGGAGGATTTAAACTTTCTTGGTGACAGGTTTGTGTTTAATTTATACTTTTCTAAGAAAGAAAATGGACTGCTTCCCACAATAGTTAAATAAAGTCCCCACCTAACAGGCATTCAAAACTTGTCAAATCAGTTTGCATTTGCCAGATCTTTTATGTGTTCAGATAAAAATTGCACATGCTCAGTGATTCAGTTCCACATTATCAGAGCACAGGGAAATGCAGCTCTTTCTACCCTGGAACAGCAGAAACAGAGGTGCATTTGTTTTTTGTTTTTTAAGCCTTGGGGGAGGATTGCTGGCCTCAGCATTCTGCCTTACGTCTCCCCATTTGCATGGAGCACGTGCTCCAAGATGTGATCACAGGTATGAAGAAAACCTTTGTGGAACACTGAGTGAGAAACAGAAAGAGTTTTGGCTCTGGCTCAGAGCAATGGAAAAGGGTGGATGGCAGAATGTGTTTGCTGTAATATTCTGGCATCAAAAGTTCTCTACCAGCAGAGAGGGATGTGAGTATAGGTGGAGGCGCACTTGACAGGCCTGAGATGAATATCAGAGAGCTATGCTGCAGGCTTTGATTTTATAGGCTGGTTCAGAATGCTGATTCTAATTTCTTGTGTGTTTGCTTCCATGGAGCCTTGTTTAGGTTAGGTTGTGTTAGGTTTTACCGAGCTTAACTTGCTGCTGGCAAGCTGCTCTAGTTCAGGTGAAAACCATATAGTTCTATTCCTGTAAAACACTGCTGGTACTGATCCATTTTCTTGTGAAATTAATTAAATATTTTTAAATGCAGAAAATTGCACGAAGTGTCTCATAGATATTTTGGGGATGTGGCTCAGAGACATTAACTTTATTATTTGTTACATTATCTCAAACTAGAGATGGACTAGAACCAAAAACCCAGCACCCATGAGCTTTGAAGACTCAGCAGCTTTTTGGTCTGTGCAATTCTGACTCCACTCTTTACAGCGAACACTATTCTTATTTGTGGTCAAGCCTAAACACTGGCGATTATAGGAGGATGGCATGATGTTGGGCACACACCCCTACACAGCTTTGTACAACCCAATAAGTTTGTTTAGCTGGTTGCAGACCCTCCTTTCAAATCAGTCTCTTGTTACTGATGCTTTCTACATGCAATTTCCCATCATCTTGAAATGTCACAGCATCTCACTGTCCCCTTCATAATTTGGCATATTTCAGCCATTGCATGTTTTCTGTACCTCCTTCTTTATCATTTTTATAAAGCACAGCTTTGCATGCACAAAAACTTGGGGCCTGACCCTGTTCTTGTTAGAATAAGTCCCACTGATTTTATTGGGGAAAAAAGACCAGGCCTATGTTGAACACACAAAATATCCCATCATCAAAAATATATTGTGTACAAAGTGCTGCCTGCCTAGATTTATTTATGCACCTACTTTAAAACACAAATCATGGCTCTTAGATGTGAAAACTGAGTTCAGCTGTTTTTAAAATGTAGCCCAGACTATCTGAACCTTTATTTTTGACAGCATGATATAAATGGCTTACAGAATAAATATAATAACAAGCCAATAACTCTGGATTAATCTAATGAATTTGCCTTCAGAGTAGAGTAGAATTGTGAATATTTGCTGGAGACACTCTAGTTCATTATTGTCTCCTATGAATAATTGCAATTCAAGAATCTATTACAATTCATGAAAGGGTTGTCACTGTACACAAATTGTAATTCAGGAAAGATTTGCAATTAGTGGTACTTTTTTCATTAACTCTCTTCAGACAAAGAAGTCTTTATTCAAACAAACAAAAGAGAATGCCAATATCAGGACTAGATTCTGCTCTTTGCCAAGCTGGTGAGCAGAGGGGAGGCAGGCAGGACTAGCCAACCTGGATATTGGGCCCAGATCTGGTGCAGATTGCAGCCCTTGTTCTTAAAATATTTCTCACTGTGTGCATGTTGGGAGGGGGGGAAGAGAAGGTGGGAAGTAGGCAGAACTTTAGCTGTGTTCCCTGTTCACATTCGCGTACTGGCCAAATTTACTGGCATGATACAAGCTGGTAAGTAAGCTGAATCCTTCCCAGGGATGCAGTACATTATTTTCCTTTCCTGAGGCTGCTTGAGGGGATGGAAGCAACTATATGCACTACCCCTTTACATGGTGCTGAGCATAAAGGCTCATTATAACCCTGTATGGGTAAATAAATATAGGGCAACTAATCCTTCCCCCTTCATCAAGTTGAATATTACCTTATCCATATTACTGTCCCCTTCCTGTGGAAAAGGAGCAGAACCTTGCCTAGCGCTAAATATATATTGGACCAAATCCCATTTATACTTGGGTAAATCTGGAGTAACATTATTAGAGTCAATACATTTTAAGAAAGCTTATGCTTGAATAATCAAAAAAATACAGTGATGTTATTTCAAAGTGTTCTCAGAATTTTGTGGTTTAATAATTTATATTTCTTTGGATGTTGTAGCCATGTTCCTTTTTAAACATGTAAGATTTTCACTTTGATGTCATTATTGCTTATATTTTAAAAATATTTTTAAATATTTGTTGCTGCATTTTCCGCTCATGGGAGATTTAGAAAACAACTCGTAGGTTTAATTAAAAAAGCTAAAAATGTCTTGGAGAAAAAGCACATGATTTAAAAATGAGTTCATACCTTCTGTACTTAAAAGCCACTCAAAATGGGTGGAAAAAATAACAAATTCTTGTGATTTTCTAAACGGTGTGAGTTTTTGGAGTGACTTGAATAAGGAATACAGGGGCTTGGAGCACTGAAATAGGAAAAGTGGTCCATGCACTGGGGTCTGCATGGAAAATGCATTAGGATGGGATGGGAAGAATTAAATGAATTGAGTCATTGAGGCTGGCAGTATAATCAGAGCAAAGTGGTTAGTATAAGACCGATTCTAAGAGATAAGTGGAAGCAGAGCTGTGAGGGGTGCTGAAGGCAAGTTTGAGCAGTTCCACATTGATACAGTTCTTCAGGGGGAGTCCTGTGGTGGGATCAAAAGAGAAATGTAATACCTAGTAGTGATCCTGCCATATAGATGTAGTTAGTCATTTAAATCTTACACTCCTTCCTCTTTTTAAAGTGAATTGTTCCTCTGCAGTAAGTAATGTAATCCTACAGTGGTTTACACAATGAGTATAAGGGTCCTGATCTTGTTCCTATTTAAGTCAATAGCAATAGAGGACTCTCCCGTCGATATAGCACTGCCTACATGGCTAGCCTTGGATTTTTCATCCCCCTGAGCAACATTGTTATATCAATATAGGTCTAATGTACATCTGGCCTCACTGATAAAATTCTTTAGGTCAGGACTCCTCCATCAGAGCCCAACGGGCTGCTTCCTTTGTCTTTTCAGATGCAGAGAATGTGATGGCAGGGAGAGAGATGAGGGTGTCTTGCGGGTATCTGCACTTCTTTTTACAGTCCTGTCCCCCCTTTGAGAAACATTTCCAGTGGGAGCAAGGTGACAGGCAGTCTGTGTGAAAGGAAACTCCATGCTGTTTCTTTGCTAAAATGTAAATTTTTGCCCCTGGCCCCTTGCTCCTTGCCCTTTCTTTCCAAAGAACAGTCACTTAGCAGGTAATGGTCCATCAGCCTTGTTTACACCTGGCTAAGGTGTCATCTTGCCCTTTGTCTCTCAAGAACTGTTTTAGCCACTCCCTAGATTTATCTGGAAAACACACTTTTACTCATGATCTCAATTTATGTTTATAACTTCTAATATAACACTTCTATGTGCATTTTGCCATGATAATATTGATGACAAATTATGAGTTTTTAAATGATACCTCACATGACATACCTTGTACAAACATGATTACAATAATAGGGCATGAACACAGGATATTCTGTCACTCCTACATAATACTGCAGCACTTCCAAGTGATTAAACTAATTCTCTATTCCAATCCAGTAGTTTTATGCTGCTGTACCTCTGTTGAAAATAGGGGCTGTTCCGGTCCCTTAGTGTAATCTGGGCTGGCGAATTACTGTGTCACTCTAATCCCCCACTACTGGAGCCTGTCTTACTCTGCTCTGCTGTGAGAACCCGACTCCTGGGCTGTTCGTACACAACATCCAGCATGTAAGCTGCTCCCAACTAAGTGAGTGAGTGGCAAATGTCTCCCCTTTTTATAATATTCCTTCTTCCCTCCAGGGCTTTGCCCCCACTCAGGGTCAGGTGAAAAACAATATCCTTATATAGACTCATCCATGTCCTGAGTCTGTAAGCATTACCTCCTCATGGTTCCAAACTAACCAAGGGAAGAGAGGTGGCTCACTCAAGAGTCCAGTTGATCCTCCATTGATGCCCAGGCCAGTCCTTTGTTTCTGGAAGGCTGAGCTGGGTTTGTCCTATACACGCCTTGATGAGGCATGAACTTCCCCTCTGCTCCTGGAGAGTTTTGCCTAGACATGTTTTAAACCATGAGGACACATCTTTGGGAATAATACATAGTGCAGCCTCATAACTGTACACATGAAATTGCAACCAACCTACTACCATAACAATAATGACCAATACATCATGAGCATTTCGAAGACATCTAATGTGACATAATTTGCATTAAATAATACACAATTATACTATAAGGTTGCATATGGGGGTACAGGGCATCACAGGAGAGATATGCTGATGTATTAGAGTGGAGAAGTAAGCTCTTTATAGATACTGTAATTACATGTTAAAAATGGCACAAAGAACTGGTCGCTGTATGAAATGTGTAGTTTTCTTACATACTTAGATTCACTAGTTGCCTCTCAAAAGATAGTTCCTAACTCTTATTAGACCCATAGATTCATAACAAAACATGAATTACCCCCCGTCATTGGAACAAATAGTCTATTTCACAGTATTGCCAACCCCAAGCATTCAAAAACCATGAGTCAGGCCACCCAATATCATGAGATTGGCTTAAAAATCATGAGATTTTAAAAATTAATTTATTGGAGGTTCTTTTCATTTGACTTCTTAGTTTCTGAGCCTTGAGGGTGCATTCAGGTCATATTTTCAGCCTTTTCTCCACAGCTATACATAGAAACTAATTTTTGTTCTTTTAATGAAAGCTGAGATACTCCATTTTCAGGAGCTCAGGCTTTCAGAAAACATTAACTGTCACAAGTGCTGGCAACATAGTCACAAGACAGTCACAAGTGCTGGCAACATAGCAGTGTAATAAGCAGCAATTTTATAAACATTTTCCTCCAGGTCAGCTGGCTCCAGTCTGAAAAACTGCCCATGTGGTCCCCAATTTTGCTGCCTTTTCAAACCTGTTGATATGGACCTCACTTCTGCAAAGTCCCCCTGAGAAGTATTGACTACCCTCCATGTCCATTGACTCCAATGGGAGCTGAGGATACTCAGCACCTCGTACGATCTGCACCTTAATCCCAGACTGGGACTCCAAAGACCTGGATTCTATTCCTGGGCCTGTCACTCGCCTGCTGGGGGACTTTGGGCAAGACATTTCTCCTGTCTGTGCCTCATTTTCCCCTTATAAAATGGGCATAGTGATACTGACCTCCTTTGTAAAGTGCTCTGAGATCTACTGAAGAAAATGCTGCGTAAAAGCTAGGTTATACAGTTTATTATTTTTTTTCATCCTTAATCCTCTTCCCTTCCCTTCATCTTAAAAGGACATGCAGAATTAAAGGATATTCAAAGAAGGGTGACGAGAATGATCAAGGCCTGGAAAAATTATCATTTTTAAAGATTATTTACCTTAGAAAGCTGCAATAAAGAGGGGATATGATAAAACCAGATAAAATACTGAATGGTATAGAAAAGGTAGATCAGGTACTTCTGTTCTCCCTGTCTGATAATACAAACTGGCATCTTCACTGTGAGTGGTCTTTTACAGTATGTGTAAGTAGGTGTATGTTTGTACCTATGCTAAACCATCTGTTCCACCTTGTATTTGCCTGTGACACTCTGAGTACCTTTCCCAGACCTGAAGAAGAGCTCTGTATAAGCTTGAAATCTTGTCTCTTTCACCATCAGAAGTTGGTCCTATAAAAGATATAACCTCATCCTCCTTGTCTTTCTACAAGAACAAGGGGATAGTCAATTAAATTAAAAGTTGGCAAATTGAAAACTGATAAAAGGAAATACTTTTTCATCCAATGCATCATTATACTGTGGAACTCATTGCCACAAAAAATGGTTGAGTTCAAGAATTTAGCAAAATTTAAAAATACATGGGATACTTATATAACTCATAATGAAGGTATATTTAACCTCGTGCTTTAGGGCTTAAGCCAGTCTCTAACTATTGGAGATCAGGATGACAACTAATGTTGGGGATAGATCACTATAGGGTTCTTACATCTATATCTGAAGCATCTTGTTCTGGCCACTGTTGGAGACACAATAATGGTCTAGATGGACTGATCCAGTGTGGTAATTCCTGTGTTTCCACCATAATTCATTATCTCCTAACCTATGCCATATTTTCCCATGCAAAGAGAATGAGACCTCAAATCAGCCTCCATCTGTGACTTCACAAACTTGGACATGTATATACAAGAATGAGCGTTTTTACTGTACTCTTTGTGCTAGAAAATGGTAATGCATTAAAAGTGCACGTGCAGGTATTTGAAAGTGGAATCTAGAATCTGAAAACTAGGATCAAGCCTTTCTCTATTGTTCTGTATTGAAATATGCTATAAATATGTGGAACGTTAGAAGGCAGTCTAATTTTTAATATATTACAAGCTAATAAGTAGAAATCTAGGTCACTTCTTGAAAGCCAGCCTGTAGAAAGATACTTGCTTTGTTAGAAAGTGTAGATTCCTGACTCTTTATATATAATATACATTGAGATTGTCTAGAATTACAGGGAGATAGTTGTGGGGGTTAGCAGATATTTCAGGGTCTATTCTTTTCATCAGCTGAGCTGTATTTGCTGCCTTAGTAATTGAAAAAGTAAAGAGCTGGCTTTTTAGTTTACCAATAAAGATTTTATTTTGACAATACTGTTTTTCTAGAATTGATTTGTTTTGTTTAATTCTGAAAAATAATGTGATTCTTAAATATATCCAGTTTTAATAAGCTTGTTCCTTCATTATTTCAGACAAGCTCGACTTGCAAATAGCTCAAAGCACTCTAAATGTCATTTGTTTTAATTAAACAATAGACATTTTCTTTTTTTATACCCTGATCCAATTTTCTCTTTTGCTTGATCTAAGGCCTTGTCAACACTGGATTTTTTTGCATTGGGATAACTACATCAATGTAGCTACACTAATGCAAACCCCTCGTGTAGAAGACACGTATTGTCATAGAGTCCAACAGCTCAATAGATTCCTTCTAACCATGATTGATAACATTCTAATAATGTTTTCTCTTGAAGTACTTCTCTTGAAGTAACTATCTATAAAACTTATTAATCATGTCTATAGCATACTTTAGAAATCTATTAATCATTTATTAATCCTTAAGAAATATATATATGCCATCTAATATAAAGTCTGACCAAAAGGTACTTGCAATGGTGCAACATACTCCAGTTTCACACCAAGTTAAGTCATACTAGTTCAAATCATAGGAGCAGAATATACCACTAAAGGTTTGCAGCTATGTTGGTGTAGCTGTCCCAATGCACCCTTCTCCCCCTCAAGTACATAGTCAAGCACTAAGTGATTTCAAGAATCTAGATATATTTGTTATGGTCTTTTTGCCAGATGAAATGTTCTAAATCTAAGTGAACATTTTAAAAATCAGAATCTCTGTATATTTATTTAATTATGCTTTCTCCTTCTCTTTAAAATCCTCTTATTATATTCCTCCCTGCATATCTTTTTACAAATTAATAACAGTTATTTTTCTCTTTCCAGTCTTTGTTGACACTTTTTCTGACCCTAATTTTGTGTTTAGACTACATCTGTCTGTCCATTAGTATTTTGGACTCCGTCAACTTTGTAAAAGATTGTGTAACGATTTTAATGAAAGGGATTTATAAATGATATGGAAATGTCATGTGCACATTATGTTTATCACTGTATTCTAAATTCCCTGATTGGAGTTGCAGGTGAGGAAGGTATGCAGACAGGAAAAGAGATATGACTTATGTAAATAGTGGCAGCTGTACTGTAAGGGAAACTAACCCAAATGTCTGAATTAAAGCATCTCCCCCAACCATTTTCACCCTGGTAAGTGAATATTTTTGGACTAATGCAATATCTATACTAGCTCAGATACACCAGGTTACATTGGAACACTTGTCTTGCAACAGCCATTATGCAAGCATGATATAGGGTGGTGATTTTTCTCACAATAAGTTGGAAATCATAGCTGATTAGGAAATGATTTTTGTCCTCCACAAAAATAAAGTTAATGATGCATTTATTGTTATTTACTGTATATGTAACTCACCCATCCTTGCATGTGTATATGTACCTACCAAACTGAGGTTTCCACTTCATGCATCTGACGAAGTGGGTTTCTGCCCATGAAAGCTTATGCCCAAATAAATTTGTTAGTCTTTAAGGTACCACAGGACTCTCGTTTTGCTAAAAACAGACTAACATGGCTATCCCTCTGGAATTTATTGTTTAGTTTTCATTATCATTTTTCTTTATAATATTAATTTTTGGAGGGGTTGGGTAAGGTGCTGTTATGATGGTGAGAAAAAAAACAAAAATAGTTTAAAACCTATTTTTCTTCATTTGCAAAAAAAGCAGGGTTTTTTTTTTCAGTTTTTGATTTTCAGTTTTTCAATGAACATTTGATAATTTTCAACAGAAACTGACATTCTTCCATGAAATTTTCCATTTTGCTTAAAAAAAAGAAGCTCTTTTTCCAGAATGAGGGGAAATGACAACATTTTCAACCAGTTCTTTCTGCAACACACATGACCCTACATCATAGGCCCAGCAGTGATCCTTCTGTTCCTTCCTCTTTCCCCCCATTCCTACCCTTCCAAGGATGCCAGGTGTCTACTGTGGTTGACTTGTGTCATCATAATATATCCTCTGGTTGCATAAACCCACATATGCCTCCTTCTGCAGCCCTCAGAGTAACGCTGTTCTTGCATGGCTGTGTGACATTTGCCATTGTGGAAGGGTACCTTGACTGTGTCTTTGCTGTGTGGGTACATGAACCAAATCAGGTCCCAGTCAGCAGTACTGCATCTGTTGTATTATACTACCAGTGAACACAATACATGCTATGTGGCTGTCCACATGTGTGTTTGTGTGGGTGAGAGCATCTGACACAGCAATAAAGGAGCTCCTGTCTGAGTAGTAGGTAAGTATTATTGTTTAAACTTTAAACAGACCCTGAGTAAAGCCACATGATAAAACTTGTACTGAGGATGCATGTCAGTTTGTTGGAATTCGAAATGAATTTAAATTTTTTATCTTCTCAGATACTTTTTGACATTCTTTGTGTTATTACACGAAAATGTTAAAGTGATAAATTTAAGCTCTAATTTTTGCAGGCATGTATTTCCTTATGCATTATTATCATTACACTTGCCTTTTAAACTGTCATGCATTAATCATAAGTACTTTTCTTATTCTTTACTCGGAACATCTGTCTTTGCGTTCTATCTGTATACTCAATTTAACAATGTAGAGTGTCTCGTCATCCAAAGCTGCCTTGTTATTTATTGTACTAGTGGATAAATCTGTTAATTTAATTGTTTGCATCATAGTATTTTTAAATATTCTCTCCTTTCAGCTAGTCTAAAAGAAGAGCATTCCTGAAACATACAGTTGCTGTGTGTGGTTTTAACGGTTAATTGGGCAATTGTTCCACTTTAAAATAAAGAGCAGTGCAGCAGTAGTGTGGAGCCTGGCTACAGTACTTTAGTCATGATCTATGATCACTGATGATTGTTGGTTTTATACAATAATAGTAGAGATGAAAAGTCATTGATGCCATCAAATGACAAGAATAAGTTGTAGTCTGGAAATGCTACATTTATTCACTAGATAGCAAATATTATCCTGAAACATGAGTCTCTGTGTTGCCTAGGAAACAATACATTTTATATTACGTATATTATTTATAGGATAACTGAATTCCGTGTACTCTATTAATGATGGTGCAGCCCACTGAAACAAGCACCTTCTAAGGGACAATTTTGTTTCCAATACACAGCTGAAGCAACTGGGCTGTGCACTCAGAAGATCTTTCCCTTACATCTGCCACACATATCTTTTCTCTTCAAGATAAAGAGTGGCAACTTCTGAGTGACTACTGTTGCAATTTCAGGCCTAAATTACCC
The DNA here is from genome assembly GCF_026122565.2 of Emydura macquarii macquarii. NCBI lineage: Eukaryota > Metazoa > Chordata > Testudines > Chelidae > Emydura > Emydura macquarii. Next base: position 10,655,381 of record NW_027130208.1, on the reverse strand, counting down.
TTCACAGCTATCTTGTTGCCTTTTTCAGAGTGCCGAATTAACAACCAACCAAACATCTATGCAGAGAACGGCCACTGAGCTGTGCTCTGCACTATATGGGTGGTGGAGCGCTAAGGAAGAACCTTTCATGCACACAACAGGAAACCTGTCTTTATCAGGCTCTGGAACCAGTTTTGGGGGATGAGCAGGGTTCTGGATTTTTCCGAAGGAGAACAGACTTGTTAACGTACTTTCTACAGCCCATGCAAACACAATGAGGGCTAGATTCCACTGCTACATGTCATACTGTATAAATTTTAAAACATCCATTTGGAGATTAATCTATTTTGCAATGATGTAGTAAGGTGAATGTTCGTTTATTTCTTCTGCAAACCCATGATGCATTTTTCATATCTCCATCATTTTTTTAGAATAACGTTATTAAAAGATGGAGGCCTAAGACTAGCTAATGTGACTAAATTAGATGCTGAAATTTACACTTGCCTGGCAGAGAACCAGTTTGGAACAGCTAGCAGCACAACAAACTTAATAGTTACAGGTATGTTTGGGTTTTTTAAATAAGGTTATTTGAAATGGCTCTGAATTGCAATAAATCCAGCAACTAGACTATACAAGAGGTATGGGAATTCAAAGTTTGATATTGACAGATATTAATCGCTAAAATTATCACATTCTGTACTTGCTCAACAGGTAGATCTTCCATTAATAATGCAAAAAGCGTGCAGAAAATCCAACAGAAATCCACAGAATGGATCAGAGAGGAAGATTTTTCCTTTAATTATTAGCAGTATTAGTTTTTCTACAGAACTGTACATTTTTGCATATGTTGCAATGTCGTTATCACTACAAACTACGCAACAGGTCATGTTCTACTCTGAGCCACATGGAACACCTATTGAAGTTAATAAGCTCTCACAATACTTCAGAGACAGAACTCTATCGGTAATATTCACAATGTAGAATTTGACTAACCTAAAGTGACTGCCACTGGTTAAGTGCATCTTATAGAATGTTAATATTTACAGAAAGCTTAGTAATACAGAAAGGTAAGATAATTGATGGGATGGCTAAAATTACTATTTCTGTTCTCGATAGAACCAACAAGGATAACTCTGGCACCTTCAAACATGGATGTTACTGTTGGAGAAAGTGTAATCTTGCCCTGCCAAGTTCAGCATGATCCGCTGCTAGACATTAGCTTCACGTGGTATTTTAATGGAACACTCACCGATTTCAAAAGAGACGCTTCTCATTTTGAGAAAGTAGGTGGGGTAAGTTGTGAACATTTATTTATCTGCTTATAGATTCATCTCGTTTAAAGAGAAGGCTTACGTAGAAGAGCAAAAATGTTGGATGCTTTGATTTCAGGTTTTTTGGGTTTTTTTAATTAACATATTCACCAAAACACAACCAATTCTTCCCTTCTTATGGTACATCTACAGTGCAGATGGGTACCTGCTTCCCAGCTTGGAGAGACAAATGCATTCTAGGTCTGCTTAAGTTAGCACACTAAAAATAGCAGTGTAGCTAAAGGTAGCACAGCTGCCAGCTCAGGCTGGCCAGCTGGGAGCAAACATACCTGGACTCCTTGAACATATACTTGGTTGGCGACCCCAAACCTCTGCCTATGCTACCCCCAGCTACACTGCAATTTTTAGCATTCACTGTAGATATACTCTTAGTATTGTAGAAGTGCCTTCCCCAAAGAAGATCAGTTGTTAAGAATTACAGGCACAAAGTTTGCTGCTGTATATATTCCATAATCTGAACAACATGACCTGCCCAGTGAAGTTGATGATAATCATCGTCTCAATGCTCGTGACATCAGCTTGCGATGCCTGATTCTCAACTGCCAAAACAAGTTTTGTATTCTCAACTCAGTCAAGGCAAACGTGCTAGAGAAGGGCAGGAAAAAAACAATACAGAGATGTCTTCAAGGCTAATATGAGGAAATGCAACATTGACATAAACTCATGGGAATGTATAACCCAGGACCAACAACAATAGAAAAATTACTTGAGGCAGGAAATTCAGCACTTTGAGAACCAAATGTGACTACATGTAACGGAAAAAGGTGAGAGACAGAAAGAGCCCATCATGGCTCAAACCAACATCCCAGGTTCACCTACCCTCCTTGGAAATGTGTGTCTGCAATGTGGCAAAGTCTGTGGCTCTAGAATAGGCCTCATCAGCCATCAGTGGACCCACAGATCATTTGAAATGGGCAATCCATGGAAAACAATCATCTTTGACTTCAAGGGATTGCTGCTGCTACTGATGATGGTGGTAGTGATGATGATGATTTTATAATTCAGATATTAGATACCTGAAGCACAAGAATACAAAAGAGTTACAAATTTAAGAACATTATTTACAGGCCACAAACACAATATCTCTTTGAACCATAGGTGAGGATCCTGATAAAGTGAAAACAAGTTGTTTGCTATCAAGCAGAAATCTGTTTAAATAGATACTTCATGAGGTGTATCCCATGTTCTTGCAGTGTTTACATTTCTCAATGGTGCACAACTTTGTTGTTTTAGTCATTGCCACAGTCAACCACAAATTGATTGAACCATCCAATGTATTTTTCCAGACACTGCCATTTTGATTCATATCTATAAATTCTGAAGCCTCCATTAATAACCATCAAAGAGGGCTCCTTTTACCCTGGCCTTATGCAGTCCAGCTAAGTGAGAACAGTATCAGAGTTAGATATATCAACTGTGCAGTTCTGCAAAGCAAATCTGCTTAAGAGGTTTGTGTGAACCTTGTGTCGAATTTGTCTGTGTAGATTTGTCCCACCCCAAATTTCAGCCTGAGGTTTGGGTTCAAACCACACAAACTTTTAACATAATTGTTACAAGAGATCTCTATACCTGTATATATGTAAATATTCAGGTTGCTAGTAGAAAGGTACTCACGAACATGTAGCAGAGTTCCTGCATTTTGTAGGACCGATAAAATTTGCCATGCACTGCATATGGCTTCTTCTGTGCTGCTTAATAAAAAATTGTTGAGTGTCACCTCGGTTTCAATCCAAACAGTATAGCATTACTTAATTTCAAAGCAAAAATCATAAATGGGATCAGGTTGATTTGGAAGGCTTGTGTAAGCTGCAGAGACCCCTTTGATGAATCTGAGCAGTGTTTCAAATTTGTAACTAAAATCTTTATCAAGCTTCATATCCCCAAAAGAACTAAAAGAGGATTTAAACATCTCTCCACCTCAGGCTAAGGCAACAGATATCAGCTTGAGATCCCACAAGACTAAGGCAGAATGTGCAAATTACCTCCCAGGCACTGCTCATTCCCTCAGCGTTATGGATCATAGCATGGTATAATTCCAGTATGGTCTTTCCAAAGCTATGTCTATGTTGAGACATATTATAAACATAGGAGGCAGAATCAGACCCCATGTCATCTGAATGTTTTGCCCAATTTGAAATAATTTATTTGAATGATACAGGTATGTAAATAAGAAAATAGATTAAAAGATTGAGGCCAAATCCTCTGCTGATGTAAACTGGCATATTTTCATTGCAGTCAATGGTATTATACTGATTTACAGCAGCTGAGGAATTTGGCTCATGTAAACAATTTTTAAGGACTCAAATGTAGTTAGTTGTCTGAGCTCTCACGTTCTCCAGTGCTCCTCCTGAGGAGGTATGTGTTCTGCACATAAGCCACAGAGACATTTGGCTCTTGTAAAATACTTAGTTATGTTTTCGGACACTCATTGAATTGTGTCAGTCTCTGACTGTCATGCTTTCTGTCCAATTAGCAAAGTGGTTGGTTGATATCAGTGAATGAGCAAAACTGGCTTCTAAAATTTTAAACTTCCAAACTCTACAAAACGGCGATTGCCTCATTGTTGGATGAATTATAGAAAATCAGTTATTTTATTTAGTGTTTAGTCACACACATTAGAAAAGCTCCAGATTTTCCATTTCACTGCTCGAAGCTTACTTTTCCATTTGTTGTAATAAAATAGGTGAACTGGGGGTCTCCCACAACCCTGATAAGTATCCTAACCACTGGGCTGAAAGTTATGAGAGAGCTCTCTCTCTTTCTCCTCACCCCCAATTTCTTACACAAATGGCATAGGCACCTAATGCCAAGAGAGGGTTTGCAGCTGAAAATCCCAAGCAGACGGAGGCACCAAACTACCTGAGAGAGGTGGGGCTTAGGAACACCCCTCGCCTTGGCATCTCCATTGGCTAATTTAGGTGGGGAGCTGCCTTACATGCTGGCTTTTGTCAATCCAATTCTGAGTCATCTGGTCTCTCCCCATTCATTATATAGATAGCCTTGCCTTACTCAAGCTTGTGAATCCCAGCGAGATTCTAGGTGCCCAACGGCATGTCTACACAGCATTTAAACACCTGCAAGTGGCCTGTGTCAGCTGACTCTAGCTTGCAGGGTTTGGGTTGCAGGGTTGTAAAATTGCTGTCTAGATCAGCAGTACTCAACCAAAACGGGGCGGGGGGACGGGGGGGGACTTGCGGCGGGGTTTCGCAGTGGGCTCCATGGCGGGAACAATGCCCTCCGCCAAAACCCTTCCACCATTTCCCCTTTTCGGCAGCAGAGTTTCGCGAGGGTGGGTGGGAGGGCCCTTCAGGTGGCGGCGGATTCGGCGGCGCGGTACGACTCGCGTACCACCCAGCCTTGTTCGGCGTACCACCGGTTGAGAACCGCTGATCTAGATGTTTAGCCTTGGGCTAGTGCCCAGGGTAGAGAATCCTCCCCTATCGCAAGGTCACACAGCTTGGTCTCCAGCATGAGCCCAAATGTCAAGACTGCGATTTTACAGCCCCATAGCCTGAGCCCTGCAAACCTAAGTCAACTGACATGGGCCAGCTATGGGTGTTTAATTGCAGTGTAGACATACCCAAAGTGACTTGCCTGAAGTCATACACATGGTCTGTGGAAGAGTCAGGAACTGAACTCAGATCTCCTGAGACTCTGTCCATTGCCAGGATCATCCTTCCTCCTCCCTTTTTTTCTGTGCCTGTCCATCTAATGTATTTCTAGTGTGCCCATCATTATACTATCTAGGTCTTCGTGTGTGAAGGAGAGGGGTCATGTTCCTTAGTAAATATTTTATAATAAATGCTATTTAGGATAATCTAATGCATTTAAAAGGTTTTAAAAAAAATACTCTTTGGAATTATCCATTTAATCAAGTGTTAAAGGTAAAGTTTGCCATAACTGCCAATCAAACCACTTGGGCCTGGTCTACACTGCCACACTGGGTCAATGGGAGATATGCAAGTTACATACCGTAGAATGTGTATCTCCCATCGACTTACTTACGCTCCCTTACCAACACGTCTTCACTTCACTGCTCCAATGGGAAATGAGCTCCGGTCAATGAAGCGTTGCTCTTTTCCGGGGGGTGGAGTTACTGCGTCAAACAGAGAGCATTTCTGGGATCGATTGAGCGGGTCTCCACTGGCTGCTCAATCGATCCCCCTGCGTCGATCCATGGAGCCCGACGCAGCAGAATCAGTCTACACATACCCTTACCCTCAACAGGTGACACTGGAGTCTCGGTAGGTATTAAAGTTCTGTTTCCTACAGCTCTGCCTCTTTGCTGATGAAACCAATGACCAGTTAGGTGTCCAACTGTCACTGAAAGTTAATTTAATTTGGGTGCCTAACTGTTCTTGTGTACCTTGGAAAAACTTCTCAAAAGGCATTGCATTTAATCAGTGGGCATGAAAGAGGGTCCATATCCAGGTTGTTCTAAAATTGGCAATTGATTAAATGCAAGTGCATGCAAGAGAAATTAGGTTTATTTTGGAGAGCAAAGAGACCTTTGTAGATCTTAGAATTTTTCATAAAAAAACTTTCTGGAAATATGGGTTGACCATCTGTCACGTCCCACTGTGAATCCTCTGATTTCAAAGCCCGTTACCTTTCCATGTTGCTATATAGTCTTTATTTAGTTACTAAGTTTTAAATAAAGCGCCCAACCGGACTCTACGTATCTGTAAACATATTAAAATTACAAGAGAAAGGTTAAATATCTTTGATAAAATGGGCTCTTCCAATATATTTGACTTCAGTGGCAGTTATGAAACCGGTTGGAAAATGGATTTTTTTCCTAGTGAAAATTTCAATCTTTCGTCAAAAAAGATTAATAAAGAACCCAAAGTTTATGATTAAAAATCGACTGAAAAGTTTTTGGTTTTCAGACAAAAAGTCAAAATTTTCAGTGAAAGGCAATTTCCTTAGAAAATTTTTCCTGTGTCAAACATCCAGTTTTCAAAAACAGTTTTGATGGAAAATGTTCAGACATACCACTCAGGACTTATCCCAGTGATTCTTCATTGGGTAATCCATAAGTCTAAACATATAGCCTTTTATTGGAATATTTATTTATATTGGAATAATATTTAGAGCTGGGATGTGTATAGGAAACAGGGGCCTTTTTATTAATGTTTGGACAAGGTGGGGTACTGACTAGCTGGAGACTACAGAAGTTTACCACAAGACAAACTAAAATACCTCAGGGGCCCAATCCAGCTCCCACTGAATTCAATGGAAAGACTTCAGAGGAAATTCGATAGGGCCCTTAGTGAGCAAAGGAGTCAGTATACTCTTATAAAGTGTCTGATGGCTGCAAGGCTTATTTGTGCACTTGAAATTTATATTCTCCGATAATAATGGGGGATGTCAACTATCCCCATATTGACTGGGAACACATCACCTCAGAATGTTATGCAGAGATAACATTTCTAGAGTCTATTAATGACTGCTTCTTGGAGCAGCTAGTCTTGGAACACATAAGGGGAGAGGCAATTTTTAATTTCATTTTAACTGGCGCATAGGATCTGGTCCAAGAGGTGAATATAACTAAACTGCTCGGTAGTAGCGACCATAATTAAATTAAATTTAACATCCTTCTAGGGGGTAAAATTCCAAAGAAACCCACCACAGTAGTATGTAAGTTCAGAAATGGAGACTACACAAAAATAAGGAGGCTAGTGAAATGGAAATTAAAAGGAACAGTCATAGGAGTGAAATGCCTGCAGGCTACATGGAAATTTTTTGAGGCTCAAACTATATGTATACCTCAAATTAAAAAAAAAAAAAAAAAAGTAAGGTGGCCAAAAAAAACGCCTCCATGGCTTTACAACAGAGTAAAGGAGGCGGTTACAGACAAAAAGACATCTTTCAAAAATTGGAAGTCAGATCATACTGAGGAAAATAGAAAGGAACATAAAGTCTGGTAAGTCAAGTGTATTAGGCAGGCCAAAAAGAATTTGAAGAGCAGCTATCAAAAGACACAAAAACTAACAGCAATTTTTTTTAAGTACATCAGAATCAGGAAGCCTGCCAAATATTCAGTGCGGCTACTGGACAATCAATGTGCTAAAGGAGTGCTGAGGGAAGACAAGGTCGTTGTGGAGAAGCTAAATGAATTCTTTGCATCAGATTTCAGAGCAGAGGATGTGAGGGAGATTCCCACACCTGCGCTATTCTTTTTAGGTGAGAAATCTGAGGGACTCTTCTGGACTGAGGTGTCAATAGAGGAGGTTTTGGAACAAATAGATAAATTAAATTGTAATAAGTCATCAAGACCAGATGGTATTCACCCGAGTGTTCTGAAGGGACTCAAATATGAAATTGCTGAACCACTAACTGTGGTATGTAAACTATCACTAAAATCAGCCTCTATACCAAATGACTGGAGGATAGCTAACGTAACATTGATTTTTAAAACAGTCTCCAGAGACAGTCCCAATTACAGGCCGATAAGCCTACCTTCAATATCAGGCAACTTGGCTGAAAGTATAGTAAAGAACAGAATTATCAAACACAGAGATGAACACAATATGTTGGGAAAGAGTCAACATCATCATGAATGGTGTGGAGAAAGCAAATAAGGAAGTGTTATTTACTCCTTCACATAACACAAGAACCAGTGGTCACCCGAGGTAATTAACAGTACTTCTTCACACAATGCACTGTCGACCTGTGGAACTCATTGCCAGGGGATGATGTGAAGACCAAAATTATAACTGGGTTCAAAAAAGAATTAGATAAGTTTATGAAGGACACATCCATAAATGACTGTCAATCAAGATGGTGAGGAACACAACCCCGTGCTTCTAAACCTCTGACTGCCAGAATCTGGGACTGTATGAAAAGACTGATCACTCAATAAGTTGCCCATTTCCTTTGCAGTATCTGGCACCATCCACAGTCAGAAGAGAGGATACTGGGCTAGATGGACCATTGTCCTGCCCCCCAAATGGCCATTCATATGTTCTTATTCACAGTATGAAAAAATAGCTACAGTGACCAATTTTAGTGGTTGCTGGCAATAACTGCTGCATATGCAAAGTAACTTTTCAATTGATATGTTTTCTCTTTGACATGAAGGATGATGCAATAATGTAGTGGGAGTTCTTGGAACATTCTTGAGGGAAGCGGCATGCCTTCAATCTTTGAAATATAGGATCTCTTGGAAATGTTATGGTAGCACCTGTTGTGCAACATACAGATCTTCCATACGGACCCCAAAATGTCAGGATATAATATTGTTTTACATCTCTTTTCTGTTAGGCAGATAAGTCATAGGAGAAGCATGGCAAATCAAGCAGTTTTTGAAATTGTGAACAGATTGCCTGTAAAACGCTTCAGATATCACTTGTTCAGACAATCCAGCAACAGTTGAAATTGTCATACAGCCAGCAAAATTAAATGCAAGGATGGATTTTATTTTATTTTATTTTATTTTTTTTTGTGCTCAGTCCAATTCCATCCATGAGCACTAAGAAGAGGTGCACACATGTAGATCATACGCAGAGCAAAGCTGCAGCATGGATTTTCTTTTCACATTGACTATGTTGGTTCACTCCATGCTGGCCTTAACTTGTAACTTCTGTGGGGCACAGTACCGTTACAGCTGCCCAGGTAGCCTGGGCTGCCAATTATTTGTGTTCCATAGGTTAGTGTAGTGTGCAACAGCGAAGGGGACCTTCCTGTCATCTTAGCTTGTCCACACCAACAAAGATTTAATTGTGCTGGCCAGAGTTGTGAATGAAACTTACTCAGTTGCTCACTCTCTAGGGATCAGTGACAATTGAGCGCACCAGCTGTGTTGCAACAGTATATTGTCCAAGTATTTTCAAGGTATCCCAGAATGATTTATGTGAAACGTCAGGACTTTGATAGCAGCATATTATCTGTGATGTGATGTATAGAAAATATTGGAACTTTCTCCACAGCACTATATTGTTTCCTGCAACTAAAACAGGTGATTGATTTAGCCCATTCTAACTTGTATCCAAAGACTTTTATTTAAAGTAAAATTATTCTGTTTGGCAATCTTCCGGGTAAATTTATATGTAAAGGCTTAGTACTAGATTAGTTTGTGGTGATAAATTGCGAGGTTGAGGATATGTGCTGAATTCACACTTCCCATCAGGTAGTTTCTATATTCCAGGTTCCTTTGCATTGGTCGGTCTCAGGGTATGTCTACTCTGCTATTGGTAGACATGTAGAAATACCCAAATTAGCTTTAATCTAGCTAGCTCAGGTACCAATAGCAATGAAGTCCCAGGGTCCCAGGTGGGCTTCTACAGCCCATGCAGAAGGCTGTGTTACCATCACTTCACTGCTACTGGTGCCCAAGCTGGCCAGATTAAAGTTATCTCAGATATGTCTACACAGATTGCAGTCATGCGCCCCAGTTGCAGTGTAGACATACCCTCAGGGTATTGCTGCCAGTGTTAGCATTTGTCCTGTAAATTCTTTTCCTGCAACAATTTACATCTGCATTATATTAGTGAACGTAACGTCACATTTATTTATTCACAAACGGGAAGAGGATCTGTTAAAAACATTTTTTAGGTTGTGTTTACACAAAGAGGTGGGGGGGGGGGTAGCATTGCTGGACCCACCATTTCAACTGGGACTTCAAAAAACAAAAGTAAAGGCTAGTTTGCTCTCATTCAATTCAGCAGTGAAATTTCTTTTAACTTGAATGAAGCAGGAACAAGCCCTGAGAGAAAAGCTGGTAACAATATTGCAAATTTATGTCAAATTTATTTTAGAGCCTTGTTTTTAATAATGGGCAGTCTCTCTGGAAACATCCATCCTTGAAATATTAGGATCAAAATACAAGTGCTAATGGTTGTGAACATAAAACAAACAACCCAAAGAGTTTCAATTTGTATTCATTCAGATTGCAGTCTCATAGAAACTCTGTAGCAAAGGGTGCCCATGTAAATTTCTGAGTGATTTTGGCATTCATTTGCAAGCGCAATAAGGAGTTATAAAACAACCATGATCCGAAGCAATGACACTTCTCCTTTTTTCCCACACATCATTAAATCGCCAGCCATATGATCAATACAACTGAAAGACCCCACTGGACAGGAATACCACTCTCAGATGCATCACTCCTCTGTCTGACAAATGGGCTTTAAATCATGCCTGGAAGGTCAACAGATTTTGGTAAACAAGAAGGAAACTTCTCAAGTCTTCCAGGATTTGTCTATTCGAAAAGGTGGCAGATCTTCATTTTATGGAAAGGCAACTTATTCAGAATAAAAGTTAGCCTGAGGTGGAAGCTAGTCACCAAGTGGGAGGATGAGGTGGTGTATAAAAAAAATTGCATAGTTGTTAAGAGGTGGAGAACATTTACATATGAGTTTTCCTCTTGCAATGTAAAACACTTAATTCTTACCTGGGCATACCATCTTTAGTCACGCTGAAAGTACTATGTGCATGAGTAATTTCCCATTAAAACTGCAAGTATGGCAAAGTGGACTGTTGTAGCAGTTTAGTCTCCAACAATCTCCGTTCTGCAGGGTGCTGGACAACTCTCCACAAGACGTGGTCAGCACCATTAACTATGTTGCTCAACACCTCTCAGAATCAGTTCTAAATGTGGAAAGTTCATAGATACGTAGGACTGGAAGGGACCTCAAGAGGTCATCTGGTCCATCCCCCTGCGCTGACACAGTTTGAGTATACATAGACCATCCTGTTCTTAAAAAACTCAACTTATGGGGATTTCACAACCTCCCTAAATAACTTGTTCTAATGCTCAAGTATCCTTATGGTTAGAAAGTTTTTCTTAATATCTAATCTAGATCTCTCTTGCTGCAAACTAACAAACAAGCTTTTACATATTTAAAGACTGTTATGTCCCCAGCTCAGTCCTCTCATCTAAACTAAATATGCCTAATCCTTTGATTTTTTTGTTTTTGTTTTTTGGCATCAAAATTGACTCTCTAAAAACAGTTCAGTCTTGCATTGTCACATTCTATTTTACTTGCACACCTACAGAAGAAGCTGAATTTTTTCATACCAATTTCACGTTACTGCCTTTTCTGAAGGTCTGTTATATCTAGACTGAACTGGGAGTCTGCTTAGGAGTGTACCCTTCTATTAATTTAGAATGCAAACTTCACAAGTCACTAATAAAAAGTTCTTTTACTTTGGCAATTACAGTACATTCATTTATTATAGGAGATGAGATTAGTGAATCACAAGTAGAACCATGGGAGTGATTGAGCAGGGCCATGACAGCAGAGTACTGTGCTGCTGCAGAGCTGATGACATCCTAGTCCTGCAGGTGCGAAGGGGGAGCAGGGGAGTCTGGGGTCCTGGCAGGGCAAAGCAGAGACCCCACCCTGGCCAGGACTGCAAATAGGAGGAGGGGTCCCTGGCCACAAGGAAAACCACCCACTGCTCAATGGCTCCTGCCCTCTCAATTGTCTGAACTCCCAATTATCCAAAAAAAAATCCGTGTCCCCCATGCTATTCAGACAATCAGGAGTATACTGTATATCAACACAATCCCCTGCATTGTGCATACTCACAACCTTATGGAGACCACCAGATGTATCAGACGAAAAGATGGAAGGAAAAACAAGTGGAGAAGCACTGTAAGTCGATGACATTCAAGTTTCCACAATCCTGTCATCCTAATGCCCCCACTAGGGGTTGAGCAAACACTTCCTTTATATACCTTAAACTTACAACCCCCACACATCTGGGACCATATTTCATTTGTCTCTTTTCCATGTTTGTCATTCTGAGGAATCATAATTGGCATTCTGATTGCTAACATAAGCTATTTGTGTCAATACATTCACTATTATTTCCAATAGGTTAATGTGGTTACATATTCCAGATATCCCCTAGAAATCTGTTGTTCCATGCTTAACCTGACCTTTTGTGGATTACTTGTTTATCAAAGATACATATTGCTAAGTCTTATAACTCTAGGTCAAGAACTGTAGGCTAACTAACTAGACCTCCTACTTTTGCAAAGCCTGTAACAAATATTTTTATAAATTTTCTGTGTCCCCCTATTTACATTACAGCTTTACTTGCTTTCCTTATTGGCACTTTCAGCATTTCTTAACATATAAATTAGATAAACTCTAGATACTGACCTCCCAAAATCAGTTCAGGAGGTCAAAGGTTAACAGGAGGCATATTAGTTATAACATGTGGTGACCATATTTTGTCCTATTTATGGAGCAGTTGTACTTTGGAAACACTGGACATTTTGGACAGCTTGTTTTTTATTTATTTGTCTGTAGAACGTGAACCTTGCATTATTATTAACAAACGAACTTTATATATTCAACAGAGTGCATCGGGAGACTTAATGATTAGAAACATCCAGCTGAAACACAGTGGAAAATATGTTTGCATGGTAAAGACGGAAGTCGATAGTGTGTCATCTGCAGCAGATCTGATAGTACGAGGTAAACTTTGTTTTTTTTTATTTCATTCATCTTATTTTCTAATGACTTTCCTATCTGATGTTGTGAAACACAGAAAGGGCTAGATTGTGACTTGAGGTATACACACATGTAAGTGAGGAAAGAAGAGTATGGACACCCCCCATGCGTGCGCAGCCCTGCCTGGACCCTGCACACCCACTTACACTCTCCTTGGAGTCTGGAGGGTGGGAATGGGAGGAGCATTGGCTTCACACCTGTTCTCATGGCTAGTGCAGCTGAGCTAGTGGGGGAGGGAAGGGGTGTAGAAACTTGCTGCTTGTATAAACGCAGTTGTTGATTACTACCTCCACCAAAGGAGCAGATAGGCAATTGTGGCCCACTCATCCACCTGCAACTCCTTACTGTAAGTTTTGCTCTCAAGACATAATGTAGTCCAAATGATAGAATCTGATGGTATTTATTTTGACTCAAGATTTGTTAGAGATTGGACTGTAGCTCCATATAAACTCTCATTACTGATTATCCAGCTGAATGTATTGGAAGACAAACAGCTATAATCCAGTGAAGAAAATCTAAAAATCTACATTCATTCAGTGTATTTTAAAATTCACTTGACATTTTACAGCTGTAGCTGAGCTGTTGAGCATCTCATCACCAACCCTCTGGGGCAATAATAATAATAATGAATTAATTACCTCTGCTTTTGTGTGTGAGGCAAAAGCAGCATCTTTTGCAGGGTCTCACAGAATCAGGATTTTCCAGCATGCTGCAGGAAGCTTGCCTGACTGAATTGCTGTCCAGGGTGCTGATCTGATGTTGTGCTGAAAAATTACTACAGTGCATCATACAGTAAACAGCTTTAGATAACAAATTGGAGGACTACAGAGCTGTATTAGTAGATTAAAGGAGGACATCAAGGACTAAAGAAAAAGGCATTGCATTGGGAAAGGTAGAGGAATCCTGCTGAACAAAGGATTCTGAAAGAACCTATCATCTGTGTTATGGTTTTGGAATGACTTTTTCAGAACTTGGTTTTCACAGCTATAAAATACCAGACGAAAGTTTAGGAAATGTGAAAACTGTTATTTTTATTGCAAGCTAAATTGTTTTCTTCCCCCCACAGTGCTGGTAAAATAGGAATCAGTTGGGGCTGTATTAGTGATTTGTGCTGTGCTCCCTTCACAACATACTACCAACTTTTCAGTCTGATTTCTGATTGTATTAGGCTCCCCTGGGCCTCCTGAGCATGTGAAAGTGGATGAAATAACGGATACCACAGCTCAGCTCTCTTGGCAAGAGGGCGCAGATAATCACAGCCCAGTCACTACTTATGCCATTCAGGCGAGAACACCGTTTTCAGTGGGTTGGCAGAGAGTCACAACAGGTAAAACGAGAACTCTTGTTATAGTGTCTATATCCATTTGAAACGGTTGTTTAAGGGTGGAAGGGAAATTTCTTAATTTCCCACAATTTTATTGTATAGTTCCTGATGTCATCGATGGAAACACTTACACAACCACGGTAGTGGATTTAAATCCATGGGTGGAATATGAATTTCGTGTTGTTGCCAATAACAAAATTGGAGGTGGAGAACCTAGTTTACCCTCAGAAAAAGTAAGAACTGAAGAGGCAGGTTAGTGGGTTTTTCTGTTTGTTTGTTTTTTATTTGTTTGTTTGTTTATAATTAAAATGTCTTGACTACAGAGCAGCATTCAGCTCTATGAACCTTTTCATACAAAGTTTGAACTACTGTCCAGTGTAAAGACACATAACTAATCTGTTTGTGATTTTTCCATGCAGCTAGATGGGTTGTGATGCTCCACAGCTATCAACAAAACATCCCAATACACACTACAGCATACTGAGATCTCATTGTGTTCAATCAGCTGTGTAGAGGCTAAAGATTTTAGTGGATATAGGGGGGATTTCTTTATTTAATAAAATAAAGGCGTACAACAGTGCAAGTTTCAACATGGATTGCTTCACGTTTGCACTTAGTTCAACCAGAAAAAAAGCATAATTTGTCCATTTGTACTAATCCATAACAAGTTGTTTTCATTGTAGAGCATGGGAAAGCTGCCTTCCTCACACATTTAATGTTCTGCTGTTAGTGCTATTGAACACTGATAGGTGATGGATAATGAAGCACACACTCTGGTGCTCACATGCTCAGATAAGGAAAACCAATTTTAATTACTACAGGATGGAAGTACTAGTGAAGGTCACTAAATAGTTGCATTTGCTCTGAAGCACTAAAGTATTAAAGGAATTTAAAAAAAAAAAAGAAAGAAAGCAAAGCCAGGGCTAGAAAATTACTGTGTCCAATAACCCCTGTTTTTAATGCTTGAGAAACGCAAGGGGACTTGAGTATAAGTGAAAATTGACATTTTCTTTGCAATCAGCATCATAAATGTTTATAGAGTATACAAGGAGTTGGAGCATAAAGCACAAGTGATCTGTGTAGCATACCCAGCATGGCAGCTTGGAGTATGTCTCAAGTTCTTTGGGGACTCTTACATTTTAAACAACAAATGTGACATAGGGTGAATCCTGCAAATCAATGAGCTCCTCCTGTAAGGTATGTGCCAAACACAACAGGTGCACAAGGAAAATGAGTGCAGGAAATGCTTGGTGCTTCTGAGGATTGGGCTCACACAACAGTGTAGAAACGACTGCCCTGTTTTGAGCAACCAAGTTGAGTAAATTATGAGCTCCCTTCAAAGCATAGATTAGTGTCATCGAATGCCATTTGCTTAGTGTGTCCATATGTTTAGCTAAACTATGTGTTTCCTTTTCACAGTTCCCGAAGTACCTCCATCTGAAGTAAGTGGGGGTGGAGGCAGCAGGTCTGAACTGGTCATAACATGGGATGTAAGTTATCTGGGAAGAGATTTTCTTCCAAGAATTAATGTTTTCATTCAAATTCCTGTTCAGAGATTAAACCCTTGCATTCAGCAACACCTCATCTTGGATTTTGAGTGTGATAACATTCTATGAAGTGAGCTATTCATATTTCTTTCCTGTTTTCACTTCCATTAGTTACTGTCCTAGAACAGAATCAAAAGAAAATGTAGTTAACATGTCTGAGACAGACTGCTCCTTGCTTAGTGCAAATGTTAAATGAAGTATAGAAAAAAATTGTTGAAGAGTCAAACAGAAGAATTATGCCTTTAATTGTGTCCACTTCCAGTGGTAGTCTGGAGCCTCTCATTGATTTTGCTAGTTTGGGATTTCCCATGCTGGCACATAGGAGTAAAGAAGAAAGTTGGGTCACATTTTATATTAAGGGTTCCATTTATAAAGTGTTTATAAAAGGTTAATAAATGTTATAAATATGTTACAGATATGAGTACTATATGTTATAGATGGTTGTCACTTTCGTAGGTGTTAAATAATTATAAGCCATAGTAATTGATATTTGTGTGAATAGTTAATCATTTATTAATCCTTTATAAGCAATTTATAAATGGAACCTTAATATAAAACGTGACCGACATTTTAAAAAATATTTACTCAATGTCTGTCAATCCAATTTACTTAGTGAAAAACAAGAAACATTCCTAACAAGTTATTCTGTTGTTAAAGGCAAGCTTATAGTACAAATCATGAGGTAGCCTCAGGGGAGCACACTTTAATATATTGTATATAGCACCATGAACTTGTATACTTGTTTTTGCACAGCCTGTTCCTGAGGAATTACAAAATGGTGAAGGATTTGGATATGTTGTTGCTTTCCGACCTCTTGGCATTACGACATGGATACAGACTGTAGTCACATCTCCTGATACACCAAGATATGTCTTTAGAAATGAAAGCATCCTGCCATTTTCACCGTATGAAGTCAAAGTGGGTGTATACAATAATAAAGGAGAAGGGCCATTTAGTTCAATAACCACAGTGTTTTCTGCTGAAGAGGGTATGTGTTTGAATTATCTCATTGATTCATTTTCTTAATAAGTGTTTGATATGATAATATTACAACAGCTGAAGGAATATTTGCTTAGCAGATATCAATGACACCATTTTAAATTAAAAACCTTGCTGACATTTTTATTTTCCTGTTTACCAGTGCTACTGTTCTCTTATGTTTTTATTTCCAAATATAGAGCCAACTGTAGCACCTTCTGGTGTCTCTGCACAAAGCCTGTCATCTTCAGTAATTGAAGTTTGCTGGAATGCCATTCCTTGGAAAATGAGTAGTGGACGGTTACTGGGTTACGAGGTAAACCCATTTAACTATGCACCCTCCAGTAAAGTAGCATGGCCATAATTATGTTTTATTTCCTAATTATTTATTTATGGGTCAGCAGTCATGCAATATGTTCAGATAATAATACAAGTGTCGCAGTGGAATATATCATCAACCACCTGACCAGGATGGTGATAGTGATTGTGAAATGCACTGAGAAATAAGAGAGGCTATAAAAATAGAAAAGTCAATAATAATGGGGGATTTCAGCTATCCCCATATTGACTGGGTACATGTCACCTCAAGATGGGAGGCAGACATAAAGTTTCTAGACACCATTAATGACTGCTTCTTGGAGCAGCTAGTCCTGGAACCCACAAGGGGAAAGGCAATTCTTGATTTAGTCCTAAGTGGAGCACAGGATCTGATCCAGGAGTTATATATAGCTGAACCACTTGTGAATAGTGACTATAATGTAATAAAACCAAAGTAGCCCACCACACTAGCATTTGACTTCAGAAAGGAAAACTACACAAAAATGAGGAAGATAGTTAAATGGAACTTAAAAGGAACAGTCACAAGAGTGAAATGCCTGCAAGCTACATGGAAACTTTTTAAAAAAAACACCATAATAGAGGCTCAAATTAAAGGTATACCCCAAATTCTAGAAAACAGAAAAAGGACCCAAAATATGCCACCATGGCTAAACAGAGTAAAAGAAGCAGGTAGAGCCAAAAATTGGAAGTAAAATCCTACTGAGGAAAATAGAGGGGAGTGTAAACTCTTGCAAGTCAAGTGTAAAATTATAAATATGCTGGCCAAAAGAGAATTTGAAGAGCAATTAGCAAAAGACACAAAAACTAATAACAAAAAAAAAAATTAAGTACACCCAAAGCAGGAAGTCTGACAAACAATCAGTAGGGCCACTGGACAATTGAGGTACTAAAGGAACACACAAGGAAGACAAGACCACTGTGGAGAAGCTAAATGAATTATTTGTATTGGTCTTCACTGAAGAGGATATGAGGGAGATTCCCACCCCTGAGTTTATTCTTTTTAGGTGACAAATCTGAAGAACTGGCCCAGCTTGAGGTGTTGATATAGGAGGCTTTAATCAGTAATAAGTCACCAGAACTAGATGGTATTCATCAAGATTCTAAAGGAAATCAAATATGAAATTGCAGAACTGCTATATGTGGTATATAAACAATCACATAAATCAAATTCTGTACCAGATGACTAGAGGATAGCTAATGTGATGCTAATTTATTGAAAAGGCTCCAAAAGTGATCCTGGCGATTACAGGCCAGTAAGCTTAACTTCAGTACCAGGCAAATTGGTTGAAATTATAGTAAAGAACAGAATTATCAGAAACATAGAGGAATGTGATTTGAAGGAGAAGAGTCAACATGGCTTTCTTAAAGGAAAATCATGCCTCACCCATCTACTAGTATTCTTTCCGGGGCCAACAAACTTGTAGACAAGAGTGATACAGTAGATATCAGAAAGCCTTTGACAAGGTGCTTCAACAAAGGCTCTTAAACAAAGTAGGCAGTTATGGGATAAGAGGAAATGTCCTCTCATGGATCAGTAACTCGTTAAAAGAGCGGGAACAAAGGGTAGGAATAAATAGTCAGTTTTCAGAATGGATAGAGGTAAATAGCAGTGTCCCTCAGGAATCTGTACCGGGATCAATGCTGTTCAACATGTTCATATGATTTGGAAAAACAGGTAAACAGGGAGCTGGCAAAATTTGCAGAGACAAAATTACTCAAGATATTTTAAGTCCAAAGCAGACTACGAAGTGTTACAAAGGAATCTCTGGGTGACTGGGCAACAAAATGGCAGATGAAATTCAGTATTAATAAATGCAAAATAATGCACATTGGAAAACATAATCCCAACCATATATACAAAATGATAGGGTCTAAATTAGCTGTTAACACTCAAGAAAAAGATCATGGTGTCACTATGGATAGTTCTCTGAACATAATCATAAGAAAATAAGAACATATAGACAGCCATACTGGGTCAGACCAATGGTCCATCAAGCCCAGTATCCTGTATTCCGAGCCCAGTATCCTGTCTTCCAAAAATATCTGAAAATAGAGGATGAGAACTTCTGGCAGTTATGACTTGCTGTTGTTGCATATGTCCCTGCCTCGATAACTGCTGCTCTGAAAATATCTGTTCAACGTACAGTAGAAGTCAAAAAAGCTAACAGAATGTTAGGAGCCATTAGGAAAGGTTTAAATAATAAAACAGTAAATATCATAATGCCACTATATAAATCCATGGTACACCTATACCTGGAATACTGCATGCAATTATGGTCACCCCATCTCAAAAATTATATATTAGAAGTGGAAAAGTTATAGAGAAGAGCAACAAAAATGATTAGTTCCAGTGGGGTAGCCGTGTTAGTCTGTTATCAGCAAAACAACGAGAATTCTGTGGCATCTTAAAGACTAACAAATTTATTGGGCATAAGCTTTCATGGGCAGAAACCTACTTCATCAGATGCAGATGCAAAAATGATTAGGTGATCATTGATGATTAAATGATGAAACAGCTTCCACACGAGATAAGACTGGGACCATTCAGCTTGGAAAAGAGAGAGCTAAGAGAGGATATGATAGAGATCTATAAAATCAGGAACGGTGTGAAGGAAGTGAATAAGGAAGTGTTATTAATTCCTTCTCATAACACAAGATCCAGGAGTCACCCAAGGAAATTAATAGGCAATAGGTTTAAATATAAGGAAGTATTCTTCACACAATGCGCAGTAAATCTGTGGAACTTGTTGTCGGGGGCTATTGCAAAGGCCAAAGCTATAATTGGGTTCAAAAAAGAATTAGATACATTCATGAAGGATAGGTCCATCAACGGTTGTTAGCCAAGCTGGACAGGAATGCAACCCTATCATCTAGCTGTCCTGAAACCTCTGACTGCCAGAAGCTGGGAGTGAACAACGGAATTGATCACTCAATAATTGCCTGTTCTGTTCATTCCCTCGGAAGCATCTGGCATTGGCCACTGTCAGAAGACAGGATACTGGCCTAGATGGACCATTGGTCTGACTCATTATGGGCATTCTTATGTTCAAAATCAGTGGTTTCATTAACAGCTCTTTATTGGAAATTGAGTTACCCAGGTATCCTGTGGTTTCTTCTTTCCATCTACATCTCTGAGGGGAAGGTGCCTGAGAAGCATTTTATTCAAAGTCAGAATGCATTAGGGTTTACTTTATGCCTCCCTGTCCAAATGAGCACATGCTATCATCACATATAAACTGGACATGGGGATTGACAAAACAAAAGAGTCACAGATTTTTGTGCAGAACTTGTTCATTGCCTTATTTGCTGCACTACACCAGACCAAATACTGCAAGATCAGTAAAACTGCAGCCAGAACGAGAGCTTCTGGCAGTCCTGACTTGCTGTTACTGTGTATGTTCCTGGCTCGATATCTGCTGCACCTCCTGCTGATCACAGAATGCTGGTCTAATAAAGAAAAAATGCTGATTACCTTGCCATACCTAAAGCTGTACAAATAAGAGTCTGGCTTCCTCTGTATACATCTGATTGTATGCCTACTGCTTTGAAGAGGAATATAAAATTGATACCTGTATTTAAACTGACATTTAAATTTAAGTACAAAATAAACCAGGCCCCAAAATCTGATAGTAAGATATATCCCCTATAATATTTCAGAGGCAGCTGAGTAGCTGCAGGACCTACATTTAACAGCAGACCTGTCCTTTTGTTTCTCTGCTGTTATTCAGCTGCCCAATTTAGTAGTCCAGCCTATCAGAGATGGCCATCCTATTCAAACAGAAACTGTGGTTGCTAGTCTGAGAGAGAGACAAAGATAATCATCTTGCCAATGATGAGTACTGTGGCCCTTCTAAGACTCATGCTGATAAAACGTTTGTACCATACTATGCTGGTTGTGATTCGGTATTAGAATAGATAGACATCTGTATAGTTTGTCTATGTACCTATGTAATGAGATTCAAAGTCCAGAGATCCTGTGGGCCACAGCCTGACCCCTGTTCTCACTGCTAATACAATGGTCCAGAAGTGCCAGTCAGCTAAAGAGCTGGCTGAAGTAGCTCCCTGAGAATTCCCCAGCATGTATACAAGAGAAAGGAGGAGTGGATGAGGTATCCCACCTGGCAGATGTTCCATTTGTCAGAATAGGCCCTTGGTTCCTCAGACAGCCAGATGTTAATTAGAATAACATTCAAGGTGCCAAGGACTGGGCTGGTTCCCAGTTGCTCTCAGTATCTGTGAGCTGCAAAAGGTTGCATACAGCCACCGTGGCTCCTTTTCCCCAGAGTTGTGCTAGTCACAGATCAAGATGCAGCTCAGAATCTGCGCCTATATTAGAGCTGGTAGAAAAGGAACAATAAAAATTTTACTGGTCTTTTGAAAAAAAAATTATAAATATTTCTTGAAAAACAGAATCAGTTCCAGCCAACGCTGTAGAACTGATGTCCAATGTAAGGATTATATATAGTAGGGAATTTTCTTCTGTCTTTCTGACTAAGCTTGGTGTCTCTTCAAGTATCTTTGAGGACACACTAGAAAAGGCCTGTATTGTGTAGTGATTCCTGTGATGGTAATCATGGCTCTATCTCTGTCTGTCTCAAGCTGATTATTTTTCAGAATGACAGCTTTAATTTCCAAAGGAACTATTGTATAAGATACAGTGTTCTAATGAGTTGAATGTGTGTTGTATTATTGTTTGTTTATTATTGTTAATGATGTTTGTTAAGGTAGTGCGTAAGGACCAAGAATGGGGCCCCATTGTGCTAGATGCTGTACATACATCAAATCATAGACTGTCCCTGCCCTGAAGTGCTTATAGTCTAAATAGATGAGACAGACACAAGGTGGGGGAAAGGGTAGAACACACAAGCAGAGTGAACAATAGGTTGGCAGCAAACCTCATATTAGTTCTATGATTTTTGAGGGATGGTGGAGTTAGTTAGGAGGGTATCAGCTAAATGGAAAGAAAAGAGAGGAGAGAGGAGACACTAAAGGGAAGAGAGGTTAGGGGGACAAGTCAGGGGAGAGGAGGATAAGAGGGGCACATATGGAGAGAAGAAGTTGAGGTGAAAAGACTGTGAGGTTGGGCAAGGATTGGAGCAAACAGCCCATCAGCACAGGGCAGAGAATATAATGATGAGCTAATGTTTTTCTTCTAATTGCCATCATTTTAATTCAAATAGTATCTAACATTTCATCCTCCTCTTTTCCATGACCACACTAAGAAAGAAATATTAGTATGAAAGGTAAAGCCAGATAGGCAATAGGGATGCTGTTTTCATAGCACATGTATTATTTCTGAAACTTGAAGGTAATTTCACCATTTTCAAGAGAGAAAAAAGTACTTACAAGAATCAAACATAATACTGTGTCTGAACATTTTGTCACGAAAGAGTTTTAACTAGTTATGCTTTGTATCATAGGTCAGGTACTGGAATAACGGTGGAAAAGAAGAATCTTCAAATAGAGTAAAAGCTACAGGAAATGAAACATCAATAAGAATAACAGGCTTGAAGAGCAACTTAGCGTATTTTACAGCTGTCCGTGCATACAACAGTGCTGGGTCAGGACCCTTTAGCGCCACAGTAAATGCCACCACAAAAAAGACACGTGGGTATCATCAGTCTAAATAAATGAGGGGAAAGCCATAATGGAGTTTCTTCACTTGCAGGCAAAACAGAGAATGTGTATTATTGGGAATGATGAGAGGAACAAATGAACCAGACTTTCATATAAAATAGAATACGTTTTGAGTTTCTTTCAAATTCAAGATCAGAGCCAACACTTACTTCTGTCAGCACGATCATGGTTATGCAAAAAATCAGACATGCTCATGGACCTAACTAACTGAAAGCCACCGTTGATTTCCAAACGTGCGAAACTGCCCTGTTAAATTCTTCATACCAACCAGGAGAATTTTTTGAAAAGTCAGGTTTGATTTTATTACGTTGAAACACAAGCTTCTGCTAAATGGAAAAAAGTGACTCTATGAATATTTCAGGGCTTTATAACATAAATTCTCTAGAGCTTGACTTTTGAGGTGGACTGCAGTTCATGCAAAACAATCAGTCATGTTGATTCATGTGTCCTCTTGTCCAAATTACTAAAAAGATACCACTTTAGTGCCAAAACAAGATTTAATTCTGGAGAACACAAAAATACTCTGAAACAGGGTGATAATTTCTACAGAACAGGAAACATTTTGAATGTGTTCTTATGTTTAAACACAATTCAGAATCAATGCCATATATTTTCAAGCATTGCTTTATAACTAACATAAATCCACAAGTAAATCTGTATAAAGGACCAAATCTATACTCAAAGAGCCAGACTCTGATATATTACTAATGCAATTTTACCTTGAGTAGTCCCTTGGCCAATCCCATTACTTGACCAAGTCATCAGATTCTGACCCTTGAAGAATAGTCCCAATAAAGTTAACATCATTGTGCCAGTTCACGTAAGTAAGGCAGGCAGGATATCGCTCATTAGAATTTTTAAAATGTTCCATAGAAATGCAAAATATTATTTTATTAGAATGATTAGGTTAGAGTATTGTCAATTCTACTAAATCCCGTATCAAAAAGAGTTCAGTAAAAACACAATCACCAGTTTAAATATAATTTACTGAGTTCTATTTTTTGTTGCCTTATTGCTGATATTTTTGTATAAATGTAAGTTTTCTTCCCTAAATCCAGTGATTTTTCCCTGATCCATTCACTGATGCTGCAGTGCTAATTTTGTGACATCATGGTGTCTTGGAAGAATATATGCAAGAAAAACCACTTGACTGTGGTAGTATTGAATTAAGGCTTCATCCCATTGATTTCAGTGGGACTTGGATTTGGCCCTGAATGAATACATCTGGTAGATGGAACGGGCTGATTAAAAGTTTCTAGAGACAGATATTTTGATAGTGAATAATGAAGGTAAATAAATTGTGGTACAAGAGAAGTGCGTGTCAATTTTTAAAACAAAATTTACCCCTCAGATTAAGGTAAATAACCTTCTGCACAACTTTAATAGTGATGCAAAGAACTTTAATGTTACAAATTAAAAATGAGACTTTATCTTCTCTAGAGAAAGTTTTTCAGAATTGCTCCAGACTTTCCACTCATGAAACATTCCTCTTCAGTCAAGAATGACCATCTCAACCCTTTCTTTTAATTCTCTGTTTTCTTTTGAGTAGAACTATTTGAAGAATTTGAAAATTCAAAATTTTTCAGTGAAACCTGGACACATTTTTCATTAAAATATGTTGAAAACACATGTACATTTCTTCCATCAGCTTACATTTTAAGCTTTTTTAATTCCCACCAGATCTTTTTGATTGATGCACTTCTCATTGTGCATATAGTTATGTATGTTACAATTGCACTTTTTACTTTTTCCATGCAACTTATATGATATTAGTTAATATTAATCTCTAACATGAAACATACAAGTCACATACAATAGTCACAGATCACGTGAGTTCAACTTTATGATCGATGTTCTCTTCATAATCACTGCATTATGCCAATGTTTCTCAATCTTTTCAGTCTGGCGACTCCTTATTGAAAGACAACATTTTTGTGGCCCTCCCTCTTACAACTCTTATGAAAGTAAGAGTACAAAAATAGAGTTTCAATGCTAAGCCTATATAAATGTATTTGTGGGTGTGGTTTGAGAAACTGACAGAAAACCTGACTTGGATGGCTAAGCATGTTCAGAGAGGGGGAAAGCGAGACTTACTTTGTGTTAGATTGTTTTATAAAATTTGCCTCATAACCCCAATGGTTGCCTCTCATTACACCCACCACAAGTCTGGGGGTCTGAAAGCACCAGTCAAAAAACACTGCTTTAAGCTATACTAAATTTTTTCCATTGCAGGTTCAGTGTCAACCACCTTTGAAACAGAGTTTCCCCCTTTTAAATATTATGCACACTTTCATATTTCTAAGAGAGTACCATAACTTTTTTTAACCTTGCCATAGAATCACTGAAGGTGACCTCCTAGCAGAGGCTGTTAAAAGTTGCCCTAATAGCTTCATTGTTTTCAGTCCCATCAGGCAGAACTAAAAGCAGAGATACAATATATTGATTCATCAGAGCAACTCCCATATTTTAATTCCCATAAATCTAACGGTAAAATTCATTTTGTGTCACCATGCCAGAAATAAACCTAATTAGAACTCTCTAAGGGAAAGTCAACCAATCACATTTCATTTTTAATAGGCTTCAGTTCAGCATGGGACTCATAATTCCCATCATGGTCAATTATCTCACAGTTGGTCTATAATAATTAGATGCTCTCTCTTAATTGAAACTTCTTGGTGTGATGTAGAGAGATGCAAATATAAGTTTCTGTATCAGCTTGGCAACTGGTGAAGAAGATCCTGAAATGAAGCAAGAAGGAGCCAGTAATTGTAGCTCCTGCAGCAGAATAGTCCCATTTAGGTTATCATGTTACTGTCATAGTCATTGGAGAAGCAAAAATCATTTTCAAATGACCATAGTTCTATTAATTATAAACTTAATATAAAGCTAGTAAACTGTGAATTCAGCTCATAGAGGTTAGATTAAGTCAAGGCCATCGTGCATGAGAACTTTTTAGTTGTTTTAACAGGAGAGAAGCCAGTGGAATGGAGGACAAAAAACTGTCGCATTCCAAACGTTGGGTGTTAACTGGTTTGGGGAGAATTAATTTTTCATCAGAAAAAGGGGTTGTGATTTTTTTCTGTAAGTTATATTTTTATTTATAATATAGAATATTCAGGCTATTTTTGCAGCTCATTTTAAGGTTAAACATTAAGTTTTGCCTTTATCTTTGTGCAAATTAGTATTTTTAAACCAAAAATCAAGAATTGCTGTTTTGCCTTAAAAACACTGAATTATGCAAAAGTTCAGATAAACAATGGTGCAAGTCTTAACTCATAGAACCATATGATAAAACAATTTAACATTTATGAGTAATTGCAATATATTCACTAGAACATATGTTCTGCACTGAAGCCCTAATTTAGCAAGTAACTGAAGCATGTAACTAATTTAAGTGTATCAGTGGTCCCAGTGAAATCAATAAACTATTCACAATGCTTAGAGTTGGGAAAAAATTGTCATGACATTTTTTTTTAATTTTTTTTTGTGCACAATATACAAATTGTGGTTGTTTCAGGTCATGAAACAATTCATGGATTTGGGTCAATTTTGGCAAATAGTTTTGGTCAAATAAAAAAATTCAGAAGTGTCAAAACACTCCATATTGGCATTTCTGAAACAAAATATTTTGCTTTTTGTTTTGGAAAGATCGGGGGGAGGGGTTTAGAAGTTCACTCCTTTTTATTTTTAAAAAAATGCAAAAACCTCAAAAATGCTGAAAACCTCAAAAATTAAATAGAATGTTTTGTTTTGAGTCAAACAAAACACTTCATTTTGACCTGAAATATTTTTTAGTTTTCTAATTTTAGTTCATCCATTTATTTTTTATTTTTTTGGTTCATCCACTAAAACCATATAATTGATGATTTGCACAGCTATACTTGTGAGTTACTTCGATAAGTCAAGTGGTAGAGACCTATGATTTATGCATAATTATTGTGCATTTGTCCACTTGTTTGCAGATATCATATTAGTTTTTTGTTGTGGGTTTAAAGGAATGATTTATTTCTTCTCAAACCCAGACTTAATATCAGAATGTGAGAACTCCTGAAATATACTAGAATACTCATCTCTCGCGTACAAAAGTCTTTATTTGACAAACTCCTTTTATATTTATAGAAATTGGATATTAGTGCATCAGGATTAATCCTACTTAATAATCAGAGCAAGGAAAATACTGGAAAAAGAAGTGTGAATATTTGCTTGACTTTTTAAAATGAATTCTCAAGCCTTACATATACACCTTTTGTCTGCTTTGTGTGAACATTTGTGAGATCAAGTTTTATTGACATGAATATTCATGGGAAAATTCCAAAGTTTTGTGTGTGAAACAATTTTAGATTTGTTCCAGTGAGTATTTGCATCGGAAATGCTCATGTTATAAATACCACCATAGTTTGATATTGGCCGTTCAGCACCAAAGCTCAGACTTGTGCTCCTTGAACAATAGCTAACTCTATTAGCTGGCAGCATTAGTAGTTTGTTATACATTTCAAGTGTGTTACATGCTGAGGGCAAGATTTTCCAGAAGTGACTGGTGACTGTAGATATCTCATTTTCTAGGTACACAACTTGAGACACGTTAAAAGATCCTGATTTTTGGAGGTTGGGAGCTTAAGTCTGAATATCTGCCCCCTTCGAGATGTCTCAAAAATTTGGGCACCCAACATTTACTGGCCCTTTCTGAAAATTTTGGCCTGATCCTACCAGGGAACAGAGAGAATATTATGTGATTTATCTGACCAGCGACCAGTCTGACCACAGCTCTAATGGGAATTACTGAAAACTTACAGAGATAACTCTATATAATCATACCACAGAATTTTTTTTTGAAAAGTAGCAAAAGAAATTTGTCAAATACTTTTGCCATAACCAATCCATTCTAATAAGAAAGACTACATTTGTCAAATAAGTTATTCATAGCAAAATATTTGCATAGTCTTAACAGTATGTTTAGGATATAAAAGGTCTGTATCATCATTCCTCTTATTATAATTTGTTCTAATTCATCATTTTTGTATCTTGATACAAAAGCTTTTATCTGGCCATGTTCAATGAAGAACCATAGACTGATAAGTCAGCCTCAGAAATAACATTTTTCTGCCTTTCTATTTATCTCTTCTTCTGTTTTTCCAATTTTGTCTCTGAACCATACAGTGTACAAATGATGATGCTCTATTTGAGTTGCTTTTACATCTAACATGTAATGACAGTCAATTACCTGAACTATTATTTGCTGCTGTATAATAAATCACTAATGCCAAGGAAATTAAAATCAAGCTTTCATTATATATTTCAAGCACCTAGTCAGCCTCCAGGAAATGTTATATGGAATGTTACAGATTCCAAAGTAGTCCTGAACTGGGAGCAAGTGAAAGCAACAGAGAATGAATCCGAAGTAACTGGATATAAGGTCAGTAAAAACAGTAGCACTAGAGTGCTTTATGGCAACAAACACTTTCACTGTAAGCTTTTTATCATGTTTACTTCCAAGGCAGCTCATTTAGAGTTTAAAATGCTTACAGATGCAGCTATTTTGCATGACTGCTGATTGTGGGGTGCACAAAACGACTCCCAAAACATCTCCCCTGCACCTCCTTTTTATAGCCATTGTTTGTATTATTTCATTTGGAACAAAACAAAGCGAGCCAGATCCTCAACTGGTGGTAATCGGTGCAGCTGCAATGCTGGCCTCATACATTTAGTATTGCCATATAGCAAACTGATTGTTTCATGTGCTTTTTAACTCCTGGGGAAAGCTTCCACTGTCTTGATAAAACTTCTGTTGTTACCAGTAATCCAGCACCAAACAAATGTTCAGATTTCTATAAATCTATATGTGCCATATACCCCTGCATATAATGGAAACCATTTCAAGCCAGGGAGTGCAGGAGCACCTCCCGCTCTTCTAGTTACAGTGCCTATGAATCTTATGGGAGAAAGGGGGACGTGGACACCTTGGTCCACTGTAACACCACCACCACTACTCTTTCTCCTCCAAGGACAATATTTAAGAACTGTGGGCTGCAACCCTGGGTTACCTCAATGGAAGCCGATATAAACCAGGACTGGATATAGCTCCCAGTGTTTAAAATGCAGCAGGACACATGCAGTTAAGTTTGATGACAGAATAATCATTCAATGCTTGCAGAACTTCTTCCAGTATAGCCTATAATTTCCACATTTTGATTAGCTCTCTTCTCTGCGTCCCCTTAATATTTATTGCTTTAAGCGGTTGATCTAGATAATAACAAGTTCCAAGTGGAGGGATAATTTATAGAAGAATACATTACTAAGAAACTCAAGAGAATATATTATTCATTTGTTATCATTATATATTGTGCCATTTTAGATTAAAGCTGGGATAAAAGAGCTTGATTAATGTTATCTCCTTTCATTGCCTTTCTGGACATTGAGCATATTTCTGCTATATGAACTCAGCTAAAACTGAGATTTTCCCCCTCCTGGATTTTTTTAGAATTTAACCCTTTTTCAAAAAACAAAATTTAGAACTCGGTGGAAGAAAAACTGCATGCAGCATCCCCAAAAACACTGCTTTATTTTGTGTTGCAGGTTTTGTACAGGACTAGCAATCAAAACCATGTGAATGTACTGAACACAAATATGACATCAGCAGAACTTTTACTCCCATTCAATGAGGACTACATTATAGAAGTAAAAGCATCAACTGACGGTGGAGATGGCACTAGCAGTGATCAGATCAGGATTCCCAAACTGACTAGTATGTAGTCCCTGATGCGAGGTGTCATTATTTCGTATTATAGCACTGCCTACCAGTATCAGAACCCGCCAACACTGTGGTTCCTCTGTTAACATATCGCCTGGCATTTCATTACAAAACTTAGTGGCAAATCAAATGGACAGGAGCCCAAATTCTGATTTTTTTTTTTCCCCGCTCCAGGTTATAAGTGCCCAAGTAAGTGATGTGCTGAGGCTCTGCTCAGGATGCATCCTCTTGCTACATAAGCACCTACTATCAAAGCACTGGATAGAGCAACTCATTTGTACTCCTGGCTAGATAACCTTACATTTAAATTCCCTGGCCATCTAGAAAGAAGGCAGAGAGTGGCAACATTGGGAAAAGGAGGACCCCTTAAGTAAAGCTAATGTGGTGCTCTGAGAATGCTCGGGATTTAGAGTTTCTCAACATGAAGTCAGTGGGGCTTCAGTCATTTACTCCAGCTGAGGATTTGTCCGAAGTGTGCACCTCCTGGAAAAAAAATCTATGAAGGGTTTTGCTCTGTAAATGTTTTATAAAAGTTCTATACCCCAATGACGGGATAGAACACAATCGTAATAGCATAAGGCTCGTGAACTTGACTTGAGCTTACTTTTAGTTGAGTTCCACAATGCAAAGTGATGCTAACTAGTATCTGGCATTAATAGAGAAATTGTTAATAATTTATACTTCTGGGATTAAAATGCTTTAGTTGACTGAATCATGACTAGACTTTGCACCTGACCTCCACAGGCAGCAGTTGTGGCAGCCTGTCTTATATGAATGGATTCCTTATTGATTAAAAAAAAAATCCTTGCTTGTATGCTGAAAGGCAATAAATTAATGAAAAGGAAACCAATTAACATTCTCATGCCCTTACTCATGACAAACTTCATTCTTTTGGACTGGTAAATTACCATGTAAATTAGACAGTTATGAGTGTGTGAGAGAGATTATATACATACATAAATGTGTGTGTATATGTGTGTGTGCATGTATATATATCTTAGCTTTTCACTTTTCGTATGGCTCTTTTTTTATTTATAACCTTAAAGATGAAGACAGTTCAGTGAATCCTCCTGAACTGTGAATAAATTTCAATTCTTTATAAATATTTAGAATTATTTGGTGATTAACTGAAATAAAGAGCTGTAATAAATCTTATCTGGAAAATAACAGAAGCCCAGATCCTCAAAAGATATTTGGACTCCTAACTCCCATTGATTTTAATTGGAGTTCGGTGTGTAAATAGCTTTGAGGATCTGGGCTAGAGTCCTTATAGGGAGACTGTTTTGAGACTTCATATATATTTGCATTAATTTAACCCTAAACATTTTCATTTGTTGTAGGTATGGATGCCAGAGGTTCTGGTGCATCAGTCTTGACCATCTACAGCTTAACCAGCTTCATACCAATAGTACCTTTCTTGACTTCTAATGCAGTGTTGTGGTGATACATTCTCATTCATTGGATAAATTAAATCAGTTACTAACAAAAGTGCTTTTTTAAAAAAAAAATGCAGTGGTTATGCATGGTTTTTTTTCCAACTCGGATGTGTTTTTAAATACTTCATATTCCATTGTAGGTTAAAGTTAAAAAAATAAACCCACCATATAAAAATTTAGCAAATCCTTTTAAAGGAATCTAAAATGCCTTAATACTTGAACCAAAGGAGTTTACATAATACATATGTCAAATCTGATATAAATGAGAGTAAGAGTATTACACTAAGGTTTGAGAGCTTCACAGAGACTCAGCTACACCTTAGCTCTATGATGAACTCCATTTTTCCAGTGACACTAAATCGTTTTTAGTATGTCCCGAGTCATTGTGATAGAATAATTCTAATCCACACAAACAGATGAAAATGGATGCATATTTAACTGAAATCTAATGACTAATCTTGGACCAATTAGATCTTTTAAAAGCAGTGTGTTTACCAAGTACGTTCGGATAAGCTTGCATACTGTGCTTTTATAGGATGTACTCCTAATCTACCAGATAATCATAGGTATTAGAGATAGAAAAGACCTAGTCCATCTCCTGTCAATGTTTTCTCCAATTTACCTTTGAAAATTCAGGAGACAGGGTTTCTAGCACTTCTCCTGGGAGGAACTCTTCAAAGGTTTTATCTTTTTTCCTCATAATCAGCATACATTTTTATACCTCCCTTAAGGAACACTATCCCTTTCTCTCCATTTATGTGTATTTGAATTAACTGTACATTTTTTTCTCATACTCCTAGTTCATTCATCTCTTTACCAGGTTGCCACATACATATTTAGCACTATATTCTTTCTTCATAACCTAATCCCTCCAGCTCCCGGATCATTTTTGTTGCCCTTCTCTAAACTCCCACCAGTTTGATAATATATTTTGGAAAACGAAGTGCCCAGAACTGAGCACCATATTTTAGAAAGGGACCTTCTAGAAAGGGACTATTGCCTCCCTGCTCTGTGATATAGTTCCGCTGAATATTCAGCCCAAAATTACATTGGCCTCTTGTATACCACATCACATTGCAAACTCATCCCTAATTCAATATTTGCTATCATTCCTACACCCTCTTCAAGCATTGCAGCTGCCCAGATTTCTCCTTCTGGTTGCTGAAAGAGACCTCTATGTCTAAGCAGCTCCACCTAGCTCACCTGGACTGGCACTTTGTAATACACCCTCTGAAAATCATATAATTCTTGGTATGACTATGGCAATATACTGTAGCTTTTACTAGATATATAGTTCTATATAAGCAAAGACTTTTTGTCCTTATTATTACAGAGATTGTTCTAAATCTGTGTTTTCATAGCAATATATAAAAGAGATGCTAAACCTGGTACATTTGATTTTCTACAGTTGCAAGCTTAGGCAAATCGTGCATTTCTCTGTCCTTTCAAATAACTTGTGATTGGATATCAAGTTACACAGAGGCAAATGTTCACGTATCCTGGTTTTTTCAGTTTAATCTCAAAGTATTGTTACAAGACAAAAACAACCAAAAATATCAATCTCAAGAATGAACCAAGATCAGTAAAATTCTGACATCACCGTAGAACTGTTTTAATATGCATTCAGATAACAAATTAACATATTAGTATAACACACAAACTAGTTTGCCAGCTATTGACGCAAGATCTGTATATACTGTACATACATAGTAAAAAAAACCCATTAATGGCTAGTTTCTTTTCAATATGGCTAACCATTGATATTTCCAAACAGTTACAAATGGGGGGAAACAGACATTCCTAGTAAATATATAGTTCAGTTTCATGCAATGAAGGGTGAATCTTTCTATTCTTGTTTAAGAAAGTTCTACTTCCTGCAGTGTCATTTTCAGTATTATTATTATGTTGTATTATTTAACTTTGTTATATATCTCCATGAGATATGTACTGAGCATCTTGTTTCATATTGAAAAGTATGAAATTTATCCTTAAACTTCCAGTTGTGTGTGTATCCTATGGTTATCTGTATGTATTTTTTCTATTATTCTAATAAAATATTTATAACATTGAGGAATACTGGAATATTTCAAAATATGTTGCCCCTTAATATTGCATGTTTGTACTCAAGAGAGAACACTGTAAAGATGTCCAACCAGGACACTTGCCTATATCCTTAACAGCATTCTGCACTTCTGCTAACTGTTGGAGGCCTAGTGCAATTTAAGTTGCTTGGCCACTCTTTTGGGGCCTAGCGTATCTTAAGTTGCTTACTTGACCATTCTGGCCTCAACAGCTTGATATCTTCTAGTTGGCAAAGACAAATAGAAATACTAAGTAACTTGGCAGATCTCAATTTCTGCATACCATGGCACACAATAAAACAAAATACATAACATGTATGCTTGCAGCTGCACATAAATAACGGTAATAGGAATAATAGTTATCCTTAAATGTCTGGGGAAACATTTTTCACTGCCAAGGGGCATATTTTGTTTACCGCCCCTCTTACTACCAAATGTTGTTTTAACAATCCCAATTACTGTAATAAAAAATATAATTAAAAATAAAAACCTGATATAAATAATAAAATATATAATAAAATAATATAACAATTATATATTTATATATATATATATATAAATAAATATAAAAAATCACCATTTAAACAAAGGGGCGCGCTCCATCAATACCTGATTCCACAAGAGGTACTTCTGGTCGGACCAGAGGATCCACTGACTCTCTGGCGGGGCCCCTGAAGAAAGCTGTTTCTGTTACACAGCCTTCTGAGTGACTGCTTAGTTCTCCAGGTTCAGTAAATATAATATATTGTAGTTAATTTTAGGCTTCGTATTTAACTAGTATATTTATAAAAAAAAACGTGCACATTAAACCTTATTGATCTGCAAATCAGGCGTACCGTGTCTCACTGATATCCACACTGATCACCAAGCGTCCAATATCAACACTAACTGCCAGTTCTGTTTTCCCCCTCACCATATCTGCTCTCAAGAGGCCGGATCCAAAGGATATATAAGGCAACAGAAAGATTATCATTGACTTTTCTATGTTTGGATCAGGCATGTACTCTTTTCAAATATTTCTTATGCTATAATATAGATCTGTATGGGCCCATTTCCTTATATATTTATTCCTTAAACATTTGTTAGTTTTTGATAAATCTCCACTTCCCTTCCTAGTATCTTCTTTTTAAGGGAGGCAGTGTGACCTAGCAGATAGAACAAGAAACTGGCACTCAGGACAGCTGGGTTCTGTTTCCAGGTCTGCTGTTGGCTTGGTGAGTGACCTGGGGGCAAGTAACATCACTTAGCTTTGCCTCATTTTTCCCATCAGTAAAGTTGGAATGATATCTCCTTTGTAAAGTACATTGAGATCTACAGATAGACAGTATTACAGAGGAGCTAAGAATTTATTATTATCATTTATTATTAAATGGTAAGGAAAGTGTATCAAAATGCAAAGAGGTGACACCCCTTTTATGTCCCTAAGTGCCACTAGTAACAAAGTATCCATTCTAACATTCCCTCCACATCCCAAATGTTCCATGAAATTAGTGACTTTTAGGTATGCAAGTAATGCAGGGTTGGGACACACAAGCCAGATGCATTTTTTTAAGACTCTGATCCTGTAAACATGGATGTGATAGTTCTGCACACAGGAGCTATCCCATTGAGTTCATAAATGTGTTTTCACTCTTTTCCATTCCCTTCTTCAGTTTCTTATCTTCCCTACCCAAGCTGCATGTTCTTATATTTTGATCCTTTTCCCTATCTCAGAAATATCAAGTCCTGTTTGCTGGGCTACTGCCCAAAAAATTCATCTGCTTCTTCTCAAGCCAAACTAAAGGAAAATCCAACCAAGGCTTTTCTGCCTTTCAAACCTTGTCTTAAAATAGCATTTAGCACAGTTAGCCAATGTTACTAAAAAGAACCCATGGCCTTCATGTCCTGCCAGTTGCTTCTATATCCATCATATTCTCAGTCTACTAAAAGAGTCAATTATGAGCCAGATAAGACTATGTGACCTCTACACATGTATTGTGTAGCTGTTCCAAATGTTGCATGAAAGGCTAATAATCCCAACACATTTTACAAGCTTGCATGACAGGAAATCAAAAGGCAATGTATAGGTTATTTTCTTGGCTGAGCGAGTTTTTCAATTCTATTCATAGCATTGTGAATGAAACGAGATCCGCAAGACCATTTGCATTGTGACAGGCTCTGATGAGTATTCTTGAAGCTGAACTCCATTTGTGAAAGTCCACCTTAGCTTATGTGCCTGGCCAGGCTGATATTTATTTACCATAGATATGCAATGAGAGGAGGGAAATAGTACTTGTTGGGGTCTTCAGGAAAGTATTGCAGAGAACAACAAATGGTCAGCGAGGGTAAATATAGCAATACTTGGAGAAAAAAGCCACATCTCAGTCTATTTTAAAACAGTTCATATTATCGGCCAAATTGCCATCCTGACTTAAACCAGGCTGCCTTCTGCACGTGTTCCATGTTGTAGACCACTGTTTAAAAATCTATCCCATAGAAATCACATTAGAGAACATTGACAATTAGTAGTGTGATTTGTGAAAAATGGTTGCTATCACGGTGAGACTACAAATGTGAATACGAAAGCCTTTCTGCCTTTTTATTGGTAAGAGGGAAAAAAACATTGTTAAAGAAAATTAACCAATAACTGCGTTATATCATAAATACCAAATTGGTGCAAATGAATATGGGTTATTTGAAACCGCACTAATGGAGCATAGTGTGAGTGATAGCTATTGCAATACCCCCCCACACACGGACATCGGTAGTGAGGATCAAACTTGGGACCTCTAGAGCTTAATGCATGAGCTTCTGCCACCTGATCTAAAAGACAGTGAAGGCTGTAGCAAGCTCATCATGCTCTAGGGGGCCTTGCCATCACTAGAGGGGGACAGAGCGTCACTCCAAGTAAGCAGAGGTTACGCTATAAAAGAACAATCTATTATAAATAGCATTATTTAAATATTACTTTGTATTCATTTAGGCAATGTGTAGCATAGCTGGGGGGGAAGGGCCATAGATTTCCAGCCTATTATATCCCTCTAATATAGTTAATCATTCCAAAAATTACACAAAAGCCAAACTACTTCCCTAAAACTCTATGGTAATACAAATCAGTAATAATAGCGGGTGTGGGGAGGTTGGCCAAAACTCTGAAAGATAAATCCAAGTCTTTATTTCCATTTGCGAAATAGAGACTGACAGACAGGTCCTGAAAGAAAGACCACAGAGCATCAACCAGTCAACTCTGGGATCACAAACAGAAGCTCTTGGAGTTATTTCAGCTTTGTCAAATAAGTACGTCAGCTTTTAGGTCCTACTACACGTGCATGTGCTTTGATATGCGGGTGTTACAATAATGAAAGTAAATCTGTATCATAACAATGTAGTCACATACCCAAAAATTACTGTGACGTGTTCGAGGTGTTTAGATTGCATGGCCTGCAGGACAGCAGTAACCTTAGCTATGTAGATATGGCATCTATGTACAGTGTCCTCATATTCTCCCTTTCTTTAGAAATGGTTAATGAAGTACTGTACCATTGGGCTCTGCTGGAAAGTCTTAATTCATTCATTTTTAGGCTTGAGACTGTTGATGGAATTTGATTTAAGTTGTCATTATATAAAATGTGCTGTAGCTCTGTGTAAATGACATTCAAAATTAGGGATGGAAAAAAATTCCAAGTTCCCCATTCAGATTTAATTGGAAAAAATATTTAAATGGATCACTTCTCCCAGTTCACAGCTGTGTAAATCTGGCATTATTCCCTTGAAATAAATTACTGTAATTACTACATATTAACACAAGAGGCTTTGGTCCAAACTTTCTAACCCTACACCGATATCATACCAAGGTTCTCCTAGTAAACCCTATTCCTGCAAATTCTAAGTGTCTCGTTCATGGGTTCTGGCCAAACTCAGGTTTATATGTGAGAACAGATGACGCTTGTGATTCTGAAGTGTGATTTGTTCAGATGTGGCTGGTAAAGGAATTAAAACCCACATTTCATTCTCAGACAGTTTGCTCTGTCTGACGTGTTGTTGGAATATTGGGCTCTTTCAGAATACAAAAGAAGTTGAAAACTAATATCGCTTTAGCCTTAAGAAATATTGGGGATCTACATGTTTTCAACTTAATTTGCCTTTAACTGGGGAAATGCAGAAGTAGGCAGTGCCTGTCAGTGTGTGTACATATATATATATATATTAAATCTTAATAACAGGCAATAAAACAAGCCATCCTGCATGGGGGAGTACATTCATCAGACAATTTTCTGTCTGAAATAAATAACAATGGAATATTGGGAAAATGAAAGGAGCTTATCAATGGGCATGCTCTCAGAAAAACAAATTTTTATTTATTATTGTTTTATACTAATGCCCTCCACTACTGAGAAGAATATAAAGGCTACATATAGTACAGATATAACTGAATATGCATGATGACTGTACATTATGGAGACAGTTCTTTTCTTTTAATTGGATGCCGTATGCTACTAAATAGGCAAAAGAGGCTTTCTTTAAAATCCACTTGAATGGCTTTTCCTCTCTTAGGGGAGGGCTCTCCCAGTGCTGGATTTATGGTTCATGTTTTCTCTTTTCTAACGTGCATTCACACACCGCACACTACTTTGATCTCACTGGGAAAGTGGGGGC
The DNA here is from genome assembly GCF_026122565.2 of Emydura macquarii macquarii. NCBI lineage: Eukaryota > Metazoa > Chordata > Testudines > Chelidae > Emydura > Emydura macquarii. Next base: position 10,617,878 of record NW_027130208.1, on the reverse strand, counting down.
ATAGCATATGAAGATGTGTCTAAGACATTCGTATTGTGAGATTATTCCTATTTTCAGCAGCCTTCTCAGGTGCACCATAGAGCTACCTACACCCAGGCTCTCTGAATTCAGATTCTCAAACATTTCAGCTGTGGGAGCTGATTCTCAGAGCTCCAGTTAGTGCATCACATTTGACTTGCTGGATGAGATTTACAAAGCTGCCTAAGGCAATTGGATGCCCAGTTCTCATCAACTTCATGGGGGATGGACTCAGAATCCCTATGTGATATATAGAGATAGATATAGATAGATATATATATACACCCATATATGCTGTGGCATTCCCTAGGAGTGGAAAGCATCTGCTCCACAATGACCTTCCCAGAAAGAAAGGGCCTCTCTCTCTAGGATGCAACTCTGGTCTCGGATAGCAGCCACCAGATCACCAGGCCAATGTGGGATTGTTTTGTAACAGTAGTTTTCGTTTTACGTGCTGAGCCAAGTTTGTCAGTGCAGCAGATTCACGTTGACTGACATCTCTTCTTTTCCAAAGGAACAAGGGCAGACACACACATGATGTGTCCTGTCTATTCAAGAGGAAGATGTTTAGTGTGTTTGTGAAATTTCCTCATAAACAAAAAAGATGGGTGCAGCCTGAAATATCTCCTTTAGGGCCTGATCCAAACCTAATGGAAAAACTCACACTGACCTCTATGGGCTTTGGATCAGGCTCTCACAGAATAATGGCAGACCCTGTTTTCTACATTAACTAACCAATTTCCCTTTTTATACACACAGTGAGTGAGAAGGGGTGTCTTTCCCCCATATCCAGATTGGCAAATTGTGTCAGTCAAGGTTTTTTTCAAAAGCTAGGCCATGACCCCACAATAATGTCAGCGGGGCTTCACATAGTTTGATTTCCCATTTAATTTCTCTTTGTATTAGTGTTTTGCTATCACCAACCCTCTGAGTGACACCCTGTACTGTACTGTACATACAAGAGTTGATATTGCCTGTCCCCCTTGTCTCTTGTTAATTTTTCTTCTTTTTGCCTCACAATTTCTCAATAAAACCCCCTATCCTCGCTCAGACTCCAAAAGAGACTCACTAGTTCTTCTTTTAATACTTGTTCTCCATTTGGCTTGTCTGGTCTGAAATGTACTCCCTTCCCCCCCCCCCCCCCCCCCCACATCTCTCATTTAAGAACCAATTACTTTTTCTAACTCAAAATATCTGATTTGGTTTCATTGTTTTTCTCTGTTGACTTCTCTTTTACTGAGAGACTTCCATTATAAGACTATGCTGACAAAGGTCTTGCATGGGGAGGATTTCCTTTCATGTTTCACATCACAGCTAGTCAGGAAAACATGGTCAAACTCAATTTGAATTAAATTCCTTTTTTCTCTCTGCGTTTAACAGCCTCCTAACCCCCCTAAATTTTGTAGACATGACTGGAGCTGTGTCTGCAGGACCATGAAGTCATTTCGTTGGCAGTCTACCTACAATTAATTTAGTTCAGCCAGTATGCTCAGCACTGCCCAGTACAAAGAGGTTCATTATGGTTTTAGGATTGTATCCTCAGCACCCTTAATTCCCACTGAAGTTTGAGGGCATGAACCAGAATGGATTGAAATGATGGATTTTAAAAATACTGAACCAAAAGGGTCTGTCAAGAGCAAGAACGTGGATAGGCGGCACGGAGGAACAAATGCAAATAACAAAAAATAATTGAATATCTGAAGTGATGGTGAAAGAGAAACGAGAGGGTTTAGAGGAGGAAATATATCTGCAAATAACAGGCATAGTTATCAAGGACTAACAAAAGAGTAATATTTTAAAGAGGTTCACAACCATGTGAGCCTAGGGGCAACGTGGTATTTTTTCAAAGTATAAGACACAGATGCTTCCACCAAATTCATTTTCAATTTTACAAGATTTTTGAATTGCCTAGTTTGAAAGACTTAAAAATCCACTTTTTCTACAGGGAGAATCTTTTTCTATTTAACTGACTCTGTTTTTCCAATGGAATTCACCCTGCTGAGCAAGAAATCTCCTGCAGAACAGCTAAGCTAGCTCATAGCGCCTGCGTTAAGATAAGGGTGAGATAATGCACCTGGAAGAAATGTATGAACTTATATCAGGTCCTCTGACTGGGTGAATATGCCTGCCAGTCATAACATAAGTCCACCAACCTTGGGACCCTGCTATGTACCCATCTGCTTCATTGTGCCCAAGGAAAATTACATCCTTTCCTTTTAGATGTGGATATTGCCAAAGTGTTCCATGCTTTTATCACCCTACTTTTGGATTACTGCAGAGTAAGTCTGTATGGGGAAAATACCATTCAGGAACTTCAGCTGGTGCAGAATACGGGTGGCTCACTTGTTAAAACTGCTTACACTGCTTACACTGCTACTTTGTGACCTGCACTGGTTTCCAGGTTTTTAACAGGTGCAACTGAGTTGTGGATTATTTGTCCTATAAAAACATACATAACTTGGAACATGGCTTCCTGAAAGACTACCTCTTTCCTTGTGTGACACCACTACAGCTGAGATCAGCAGAGGCACTCATGTTAACAATACCTCGCTGTAAATGAAAGGAGATTGCTGGAAGGGCGGGACCCTAACCTTTAGTATTCTCTCTTTCTATCCTTATTGGTCAACAATCAGCTTTTGTTGTAAGGCCTCTTCCCCTTTCTAGTTACTAAGAAGGACTGATGGGAAATAGAGGGATAATTTCTGTTTAACTTTGCCTGACTGAATATGAGTCTAAATATGAGTCTAAAGATGAGTATTTAATTGGTGAATCACACAAGTGTGTTTAGTGCATGTGTGCTTGGAATGATGGTGAAGTGCAGTTAATTAGGGTAAGTCAATGTATTTACCCATGAAACAGGTGCAACATGGGCTGCACCACCGGAGACTTCTTCATGCTATTCCACCATTGCACCTTGATCCTGACCTGGAGAGGACATCTCTAGGGACAAAAAGGATGATTGGTAACTTCTGTTCTGACACAACCAGGAAAGGTATTAATTACGGTCAGTTCCTCGCTGAGTCTTTCATTATTGAATTTCATTTTCTCTTTTCTTTTATATTAGAACATGAGTAAGGCCCATTATATCAGGAAATGTCATAAGAAATTAAACCAAGTGGAGCAAAAATAAAGGAAAACCTCTTTCCTTTTCCCTTTTATTATACACACAATCCAATTTCCCAGTTCAAGTCCTTTAAAAGAGGAAGATCTATCAGAGTGGGCATTATACATTTAACAAAAACTGTGCCATTTGCAATCCAAGAAAAGCTATGGTAAAAACAGACAAATACAGTTACATTTTTGTCATTAACACTTCCTAACATTGTCACTAAAATGAGGCATTTAAAGTTACACTTGTCACAACACTAATTATCTATTTGATCACTAGAATTCTCAGCTGATTGAATGAGTTCCTCCGGAGTCAGAATAGATTATTACTTCAGAGGTCTTGAATCTATTACCTGGTGTAAATCAAGAGTAACTATTGAAAATGGTGAAGATGAGAATCAAGCCCTTTTGTGTGGAAGAGAAACAGTTTCAAGTCTTCTTAATCTTGTCTTTAGAAAAGACTATTCACTTATTCTTTCAATAGAATACTTGCTAAAACTCTCACAACAAAATTGTTCCAAGGGAAAATTTGAGAAAAAATATAACTCTAAAAATAACTGTGTAACACTGTAAAAGCCTTTTAATTTTCTTACAAACTCATGCAAATTTATGAACTATACAATTTGTTCTTTGTCTGTTAAAATTTCTGATTGCTGGTTAAGCATTACATTGATCTTTATTTGTCATCCGAAGCACAATTTTTAAAGCACCTTCCACTCATTAAAATGCATAACGTTGTCCATCAGCTGTAAAACTATGTACCTCGCTTGGAATTCCAGCTACATTTGGATACCCGTATTCATATTGAATAGTACAGTATGCCACAAATAGCGCTGTGAACTGTATGGGGCCATTCGTGAATTAAGGTGCCATGCAGCACACCCATGGTTATCAGAATCGAGCCCTAGGCACTTCGGAAAAATGTCTGAGAAAAATCAGATATTGTTTTAAATTGATATGAGCTTGGACTCTGGAAATAAGCCCCTGTAATGAAATGAGAGTATGTTTGTGGTGCAAGGTATCTCAGGATACCAAAAGTCAAACTCTGTGTCTGGAGTTCCTTTCCTAGGATGCCATCCCCTTTACACCGCCTGCTCAAAGACAAGCAGCGTTGCACTCCCTGCACTCCAGAGCATACAGAAACTCCTCTCTCCCTACTCCCCTGGGGACTGTGGTGCCCCACATGGAACTGGGAGGAAACAGCACCAAGATTCTTACCTGACACACTGGTCAGCATAGTGGAATCAATGTGCAGCAGAGCATATGCTGCGGCCTAGAAAGGGATATATAGTGAGCCAGGCCACTTTAGGAGGTGTTTGTCCCCCTTTCTGCACAATATCCCTTTGTGCTTCCACAGGGTGCTGCAGCTCCACCCACCCCTTACAACGGGTTATGCCAAGATGGCACACTCTAGCCCACTGCAAAACAGCGACTTCACCACTTAATCCAAAAGCCTGACGCCTCCCATTCCAAATGACCACAGCACAGCGTCGCTACTATGTGCATGGGCCCTTAAAAATGGAATCTCTCCACTGCACAGTCGTAGTATTGTCTATGAATTTTAAAGTGTCCTTAGAGAGGTTTTAGGCTAAATGCATCACACACTATTTCATATGCCTTTACATAAAAGGTTAATGAGGAAGAAAAAGTGCTGGACACTGACTTCTACCTAATATCTCCCTATCCCATCCTCCCCACCTGGGCTGCTTTTGCTGTTGGCGTATTTTACAGAAGAGTAATTAACATTTTAAGATGAGTAATTCATTGGCAACATCATTTCATTAGAGGAGTCACTGATAACCAGCCTAATTCAAATGATTCCTTTTCGGGGATGAAATTGTTCTGCGATTATGTTTGAAAAGGATCGTGTTAGCTATTGAAGAGAGAGACTGGTGGTATGCCTAGGATGTTAAACAAAATGCCTTTGCTCACTGGCTGTGAGGAGGGGGAAACAGCAAGACTGATTCTTCAGCCACCTCCTGCAACTGAAGGGTGTATAATAATGCCATCACCTGTCACTCTAATGAATCTTGGAATTCATGAATACATTTGGAAACCTATCCTGTGTGCTGGGTTATTCATCTGTCAGCATGGCTGGGCATAATCAACTATCAGACCAATTTCAATGTAGGGATTTTTTTTCCTGAAATACCTTAATTCTATAATGTCACATGAATGTTACCTACTTATTGTCATGTTTGGTACAATGTTATTTTATACTGTCAAGATCACTTAAGAGAGGCAAAGCAAAGCAAATTCTGCTTTCATTAGATGATGCAAATCCAGAATCACTCCATGTTACAATAAAGGACAGTAATTACTCACCTCCTTTCTCTAATATTCTGGAGATTGACACGCTCCAACTGCAATTCATCCAGGCTACAAATGGCAGTTATCTTACTCCAGATGCACATCATGTAATGGGAGCAGAATTGGGACTAGCATCTTTTATGAAAAAATCTTTTGGTCATATGAGCTTCTACATACAAGTCTTCCAATGGCTAAATACTGAGTCTAAAAGCACTTTAGAGATGCCTTTATATGTCTGAAAGAAATGGAAGAACTGAAGGCATAAAAACCGAGTCCCTCTACAACAGCAAACTTTCTCCTGCAAAAACACTGAGGATTAAAATGTTAAGGTGGATTTTTACATGTAAAAGAATGAATCCAACTCCCAAATAAACATCTACATCCTGTACCTTGATTGAAATGTTCCACGCTACCATACGATATATGAGGGCAGATCCTGCACTATTATAAGGCCTGATCCTGCGATTGATAGCAAGTGAGTGAACAGCTGTGCCTGTTTAGAGTCCCACTGACTTCAGATTAGCCTCACACTGTCATGCCATGTTTCCTCGTTTCAACCTCTAAGGACGGTATCACCTGAACTAATAAGTGCATTTTTTTTCTGAAAGATCCCACACACTCTTTGGAGTTACATTGAACTCCCCTCCTGTAACCGGCTTGTCAACTAGATAATTAATGTTTTGAAAGTTCAGTGGCTTTAACTTTGACTATTGATGAGTAAAAGTCACTGAGGAAAAACTTGGTGCTAGTTTAATTAGAAAATATACAGGTACCCACATACATGTGTAAAAGTCACTTGTTTTGGGTGACTCAGCTTGAACCTCTTGGAATGGATCTGATTTTCAGATTGTAAGTGCTCCATATGTTGAAAGGCAGGCTCCTTCAAGGTGTCTCAAGTTGGGTAGCCAAAATTACTGATCACATTTAAAAAAATTTGCCCCATATAAAAACTTATCAGAAACTGTTCTGTAGCCATTGCCCAACCACCCTAAATGTTCATATCGACTATGCCATTATTTCCACCTATAAGTTACCATAATTCTTGTGCAAAATTGAGTTGTTTGGGTTCTCTTTTCTCCATCCAAGTTGCCTTGTGTGTTTTTTGTAAGTATCTTATTCTTTCTGAAGGTTAAACTGATTGGCTCCTAGAGGAAAGTTTGATCAAACAAAAATCCTTTACCCTAGAAGCACAGAGAAACTTTACAATAAAACAAGATAAGCTACAAATTCTCATTTCTATCACATAGCTATGCTTGTAAAGGAAATGTAAAAAACTGGAACATTTTTAATTTGATCTTGGGTTTTTTTATAGCTAGTAGAAGAGAAAAAAGGCAAGATTGGCAATCAAGTTAACTTGTAATGTAGCTAATTGAAAGTTCCAGAGTTTTTAAGATTTTCTGCCTGCAGGGGAAGCTTCTGTTAAAAACCATTTTCAAGTACGAGAGAAAAAAGAATAAAGTATCCTCAGATAGCCCAGGGACAGCACTTCCACGAAAGCAGCAAAACAGGTAAGATTCCAAGCAGCTGCTATTAACTAAGCTGAGGATTCAAATCAACTCTTGAAAGCACAAGGCAAATCTGAGCACTGATGGAATGCTTTTCCTTCCTCACTTTGATACGTTGCAATTGGTAGCATGACATTAGTTTAGCACGAGAGATGGATCTGAGCTGCACAGTGAGGAGCCAGCCTTGGATTAGAGCTTCCCCACCTTATTTCTCCCTGACAAGTCCTCACAGGGATCCTGAGCAAGAAGACGCCAAAAGGATGCAGCCAGCACTCCCTGAGAGCAAGAGGAGAGGTGTAAACACCTTTGCGAGCCCCGCACGTGAGTCACTCTGGGTGTTGCTCAGTGGTAACTGAGGATCGAGCATAACATTCCCATAGGCTGAATACAAACATTCAAATATTTACCAATTACCTAACTGCTGAACGAAAGGAGACAGTTTTCAAACATTTCACAAAAAAAGTGCCCTCTTTCGTTTGGACTGGCTCTAGTCAGTATTGACTGACTGAGCGCTAAGGTCTACACATGCATTTATACTTGACAACTCCCACATTGCTTGTTACTGGGGCACCTGAGCACATACCATTTGTGTTTCTACATCAAACACCCCTTTCTAACTGCCCTCCGCAGGGAGCAGTGTGGTCCATTCCACAATGAATTAGTTATCCAACCTGAAAGTGATCAGAGAAGACGATGTCTAAATTTAGACCTGTTTGGGAAAGGCTTGGTTGAAAAAATGAGGCTTGCACCATGTTTTAAAAGCTAACCCATTCAGGCTTCTCCAGTGAATTCCCTCCACCTGCTGCTAGTCCTCATGAGTACACAGATGGGGCTGTCAACAAAAGTGCCTCAACCATGATTGTTTATATGGCAAGAGGTGGTCTCTAAAGTCCAGAGACTCAGCGGACTCAGGCACCTACCTCCCATTGACAACACTTGAAAATAATGGGAGTGAGGTGCCCAAATATCTTTGAGGATTTGGGCCTAATAGCTCAGAACCATAGAGGGCTTTACAGAGTCAAACCAATTGCACACAAACCAAACCAGTCTATTAAAGCTGAAGGGTTGCCTTATCCTGCATTGGCTAAAGCTTCCAAGTGGTCTAATCTTGGAAGACTAACATCAGTCTTGATGGTATCTTAAAACAGAAGCTAATATTTGAGATGTGCCTGATCTAAACACCTCAATGGGGAAGTCCAGAATTAGATCCAGACCTAGTGGGCGGGCTCTTTTATGCTATGCATATAGCATGTAGTAGTGTACACTTCTGGGTACTATAGTCACTTGTAAAGAAAACCAATTATACTCATAGTAGTTTTTCAGTTCTAAAAGCGTACCGCTACCTTGCTGCTCTTATTTGGACAGCAGAGGGCTGGGTCTAGCACCTGTAACTAAAGGAATCGCTTACATAATTTATGAAGTCCATTTCTTGTCAAAATAGCCAAACAAGCTTAAAAATAAAATGTACACGGTTATCAATGATATGCTTAAAATGCAGATTTAAAGGTTTTTGATGGCGAATGGGAAATGTTTAACATTAGAACAGGATAACAAGTTCAGTAGTAGGACTGACGTCAAATATTTTCCGTCCTCCACCCAGAGAGCTTTTAAACTCAGGGTATCAATAACACTTCATGCTTTGCTCCAGAGATAGAAAATTAAGTTTTCCAGGTGGCCCGAAGGAAATGTTTGATGTGCTAAGCAAACATTGCTGCAGATGTTGGTCTCTGAGGACATTGATCAGCCACTGAGTGCCATTAAGGGACCAGATTTTCATAAAGTGAAGCCCGAGGTTCCTGGGAATATTTGCACCTATTTTACATGTGTGATATGCATGAAAATTAGGGGGAGGGGGGTTTGCACAAATGGGCAGTTAGGCATCTAAATACCTATCTGTGTGTGTAAAAGGCCTAATTTGTGCACATAGCTTCAGTAACTACACAAAAATAAGCATACCTACTTTTGTACATGCCAAAATGCAGGTCCCGCTTTATGAAAATCTTTCCCTAAAAATATCGGCCCGATCCTTATCAGATGTAAATCAGTGTTGACTTCAAGCTGGGTTGATTTACAATCCTTAAGTACTAGATATAAACAGAAAATGTGAGGGAATAGCTGCTTGATAAACATTAGTAACAGAGAAAATGTTGAATGTATTTTTTGCTGCAAACTATGGATGGATACTGCAATTTTAAAGACTAAAAATAAGGATGGTTTTTCCATAGTAGTTAGATTTCTAAGGGTTCCCCGAATCCCCAAGAAGCTCTTTTTCATAAAGATCAGATGTGTGTGTTGCCGGAGGTGGGTGGGTGGGTGGGGGAAGAAACAGTAAAATAGAAGATCTGGAAAAGCAGTGAGGTTTTGTAGAAATCGTTGCATTTCTTATTTAAGCCCTGTCTATTCCCTCAATGCTTGCGTATGAAAGAGCCTCCACCTTTCAGTTTCAGAGGGCATCTGAAGGTCATGTTTTAGAGCTTTTGAGTTTAAACCAAGTAGTTTAAAAATGCTCTTCTCAGAAAAAAAAAATATTTGAAAGTTTTCAGGGGGCTATCTTGGGTCACAATTCTCTGTTACAAACATTGTCTGCCACCAGGATTAGTGCACAGTGACGATGACCTGAAGGGGGGCATTTTAGCAAATCACCAGGTGCTTATGCCACTGCCAGCTATTGAGCTGAACTATCGATTATTTTGCTTATTGCTTATTTCCGTATTTTTAGGAATAATAATTTAGTAGATTTTCTTTTGTTTGACCTAGTTCAGCTAAGGCAAAGCTGGAAGGGAGAAGGATAGGTGAACCTGCTTGATGTGCCGCGGTGAAAAGCAGAGTGAAAATATGTTCACACCTGCCAGACTAACTACTCAAAACCACATCCTGTTTTGGCGTTCCTTATAACCTTTGCCTTTTCTTGACAATTGTTCCCATTTGATCAGCTATATAATACTTTTGATTGGCATGTCTCTGTAACTTTTGGGGTATAAGAGGGAAGTACCAAGTCTGAGTCAGGCGGATCGCTTCGTGGACACATTTGGAAGGACCTCCAAGCACAGATGGAAGAACCAGCCATCTGGAAATCTGTGACTGAATCACACGAACACTGTCTCAGACTTGTGGGATAACTATTAGTGTGTGGTACTCTAATAACCTATTGTACTTAAGACTAATAACTGGAGACTTCAGCAAAGGCATTTCAATGGGAATTGCTGGAGGCCAATAAAGTAAAGCTTTAAGGTTAAGAGCACTTGGTTTTGACTTGTTTTTGCCAGCCATATAATAGGCGGAGGCACTGCATTTCCTTTGGTTTATTTTCTGATACCAACTCACAGCGATTAAAAGTTACTGGGGCAAGGAACCCTGCGTAATAGTACAGTGAGACATCATAAAAGAGCCGTCATTAGTAAGATAAACATTTGTCAGTTTAGGCTGTGTATTTCCCAGTGACATATTTTGCCTTCTGTTTGGGGCAAATGCCATCTGGTGACTTTACACTACCTTTACGCCTCTCCATCTCTGCCTACATAATACGTCTTCATAATTGCCCCCAATCCACTAGCCAGGAACTTACAATAGCACTCCAGCCATGCCCCCTTCCCCTCACCACATTCCAATGTGCTCCCTACCTTGGAGACAGCAATGTGCGGTGGTTGCCCTTTATGCATAAAATCTGCCACAAGCCAGTTTCCCCCCTGCTTTGCCTTGCTGTCGCAGGGGGAATGGTGTTGGAGAAAAAGACACCAGTTCTGTCGCTCTTCTAAGGAGTTTTTATTATGTATCCATATGAGGCATCACTGATGCAGCAGCATGATCAGTCCGTCAGGAGAGAGAGCATAGAAGGCTCTCACATCACTTTCCAGTGACTTCCTGTGGTGAATTCAAGGAGCCGACTGATGGACATGAGGGTCCTTATGTTGCAGGGAACTCACTTTAAAATGGGGTGACCCCTGAGGAAGAACAGGGAACAGCACAGGAGTTTATTCTCATTTTAGTCATTTCCATAGAGATGAGGCACTCAGACGCTATGGTGATAAATGAAGTATACCAACTAAGGCCTGAGCTACCCTACAGAGTTAGATGGATGTAAGGCAGTGTACATCGACCTAACTCCGTAAGCATCGACACTAACTGGCCTCTACTGACTTCCCAGTATGAATGTACTTTTTATTTGATATAGTTGCAATCATTGAAAAGTTTTGGAGGCTTGCTTTGTCTCTGGTGTGGCAGCAGAAACAAAGGACTGTCCATTAGGAAAATGATAAATAATAAAACACTAAATATCATCATGCCACAATATAAATCCACAATTCACCCTCACCTTGAACACTGCCTGCAGTTTTGGTCACCCTATTTAAAAAAAAAAAATATTAGAATTGGAAAAGGTACAGAGAAGGGCAACAAAAATGAGTAGGAGTATGGAACAGCTTTCATATGAGGAGAGATTAAAAAGACTGGGACTGTTCAGTTTAGGAGAGATGACTAAGGGGGATATGATAGAGGTCTATAAAATCATGAATGGTATGGAGAAAGTGAATAAGGTGGTGTTATTTATCCCTTCACCTAACACAAAAACCAGGCATCACCCAATGAAATTAATAGGCATCAGGTTTAAAACAAACAAAAGGAAATACTTCGTGTTACAACACACAGTCAACCTGTGGAACTCATTGACATGGGATGTTGTGAAGGCAAAAAGTATAAATGTGTTTAAAAAATAATTAGATAAGTTCATGGAGGATAGGTCCATCAATGGCTATTAGCCAAGATGGTCAGGGATGCAAAACCATTCTCTGAAGTGTCCCTAAATCTGCAACTGCCAGAAGCTGGGACTGGACGACTGGAGATGGCTCACTCAAAATTGCTCTCTGAAGTATCTGACACCAGCCACTGTTGGAAGACAGGAATCTGGACTAGCTGGACCATTGGTCTGACCCAGTATGGCCATCCTTATGTTCTTATGAATCCTTGTGACTTTTCAGCAGACAGCATTCAGGGTTCACTAGTTCATCAGAGCTATTCTTAATTCTGTATAAATTCTGTAGAAGATACAAATATATTCTTCTTGGGTTTCACTATACAATCCTTCCGCATAGCACATAATCACTGGTAATACTAGTGCTTGCACAGGCAGGAGGAATAATAGATGAAATGTTGTGGCCTGTGTTATACAGCGGTCAGGCTAGATGATCATAGTGATCCCTTCTGCCTTTAGTCTAGGAATCATAATTACACACTACAACAGTATTAAAGTGTGTCAACACAAAAATGTTCATTAGGTATCCTCCAATTACTAAACCCATCCACAAAAACTCTGAACTGGTGAGTGCAGAAATAGAGAGACGAGGCTGCCAACCCTGGATGCTGTGACACCAATCCTGGAAATACTGGTTCTGAAACACTGATGTAATTTCTGAGTGTATTAAACAACCAGTCTCATTTCATTGTGCAGCTTTTCTCCTTGAGATAAACTTCCCAGTGGTGGAAGGTGTCCTCCCAGATTCATCATCCCAGCATGTCAATCCACTGTATGACAAAGGACCTCAGAGATGTTGAACTCATGCACCTTGAGTTCAGTGGGAATAATACAAGGTATCATGGGTGCTCAGCAACTATTTTTATTCTATCTGTTTGATTCAAGTTCTTATACCATGCCCATAACCATGGCAACCGACCATCTCAGGATTGGGCCCTATGTTGTTACTGAGCATCCCAACTCTGGACAAAACATGACACCATCCACACAGCTCTTCTAAATTCTACAATTTCTCCATGGTCCTCACTGAAAATTCTGCAGTGGGTGTGCTATGAACACTGTGCATCACATTGGCCAGTATTCTCTTATTGTTTTCTTGAGCTTAGTTCCATCCATCTGTTGTCTATTATCTTGTACGTAGGTTGCAAGCACTTCAGGCCATTACCGTCCAGCAAGCCAGGGTGTGACTCCACACATACTAGTTTGCCGTGTAATAACATCACGTGTGGACACTGCTACAGAACACTAAATGTTCGACAGTCCGCTTTGTCTTACTGCTTTTAGAAACACAGAAGTAGGACTCCACCATTCAGCTAAGCTCCAAGAGCAGTGCTGTGAACCTCCTAAGTTTCCTCAGTAGCTTAAGCACACCCTCCAAATCACTCTATCCTTAGAGGTATTCCAGTATAAAGTTTAGTTCTTCAGGGACACAAGACGGTGTAATCAAGTAACACACAGACTCTGCAAAGGGATTTCTACAACAGCCCTGTGATGGGACATCTGCCCCTCACCAGCCAGGAGGGGGTTAACAGGGCCTTTGGAGAGGCTGCCCCAGAAGTAGCCAATTGGAAGGGACTGCATGGCAGCCAATCAGGGCCCAGGTGGCCAGTATAAAAGGGAACTGCAGTGCAAAACAAAGGGAGTGACTCCCAGGAACTCAAAGAGGGAGGACTGTCAGCAGTGTGGATAGAGCATTGGCTGGCTGGGACTTACCAGAGCTGAATGCCCTGAATCAAGGGTGGAGAAGGTACTGGGGTTGCAGGGAAGTGGCCATGGGAAATGCATGGAGGAGTTGTGGGGGAGATGCAGCAGAAGGCTGCCATACACACACACAGGGTCCCTGGCTGGGACCTGGAGTAGTGGGTGGGCCTGGGTCTCTTCCCCCCCCCCCCCATGATCACCTAGTGGGAGGAGTGCAGTGGCCACGAAGGGAAGTGATGAGCATGAACTACAGAATCCCCGGAAGGGGAGGGAACATGCATTGTGACTCAGCTGGAGGGCAGAGTCATAAGAAGGAGGGTTCAGTGGAGACCGTACAGATGGCAAGACACTGCAGAGGTGGCATCTGCCTGGCTAAGAGCTGATAGCCAGCAGGAGGCACCAAGTCAGTGATTCAAACTGTTACAACCCCCCCCCCACACACACACACACACGTGCACACACTCAGACAGCATATGAGATCAACTGAAAAATAACAGACCCCCACACATAAATCCATGTCTCCATTTCTTAACACTCCAAGAGCACTTTGAGGTTTGGTCCATGTAGCTTCAGGATCCACCTCTCTTCCTTCCTATTCTGCTCCATTTTGTTGCTCCAAGTCTCTTTTCTCTCTCCAAAATGGCTGCTGAAAAGAGTCCACCTTTTATAAAGCTGCAGTCCCCTTCACCAGGTGACCTTCTTAGTCCTCCTCAAAGCTCCCTCTAGAGAGAACAAGATCTTCTGTCAAGTGATTAATTGCTTGGTTACTGACTCACATGGAAGGATGGGTTCTCTGGATGGTAGCCAGCTCATTGCCTTTGCATTTTAAGGGACTTGCATTTGAATGGGAGACCCTTCAGGTTAATGACCTCCCCTGGTCTGGAACATGTATGACACCAGCTGTATTAGCAAATGGCTGATGCCATAGGCACTCAGGCATTCATTGACACGGAAAATAAACCAGATTTAATACATTTTACATACATAAAAAAACCTACCATAGGCCCTTGGACAGAAAACGTTTTACCTGTGCAGTACTAACTAACACTGAGTCAGATAGAAATCAATTCAGGCCTATAAACATAAAGGCTGATTCTAATATCACTAACATTGGGGTCTGCACTAGTGTAACTCCATTGACTTAGTGGAGATGCTCTTGATTTACTCCTCTGTAAAGTGAGATCAGAATCAGTCCGGAGATATCAGGGAAAAGTTATACTAGAAAAAGTTTACGGGAAGGATCCTCCACTAGTGTAAATCAGAGCAGGTCCATTGACCTCTGTGCTGATTTTCACCAGCTCAAGATCTGGCAATAACCACTGAAATACTCAAGTTAATGTTGACCTTTGTTTAACAAAAGAACAATTAAAAGTAGACTGACCTCTGCAATGGATTGGGAGAATTGTGTGGGTCAGGGAGAGTATCCTTTAAATTAGTCTTGGTTGGGTCAGGTTTAATTTGACCATAAATAGTTATACTTTATCTAATAAACGTCCTCTACAATGTGTAATATCTGAATAAAATCACACTATAGGGAGGAATTTAAACCATGTGTGCAGTTACATTGGGTGGGAAACCGCCTGGAAGCCAAAGTCTGTTGGAAACATACTTCAGTCTTCTCTGCTTGCACTAGAAATAAGGAGCCTTGTTTGAATTTCAGAGAATGAAAGTTTTGCTAAAAGACTGAGCTGTGCAAATGAGCTGGAAGGTTCAAGGATGATATGCTGAGAGTGGGGAGGGAGCAGGGAACACAAAGTTTGACTAAATTTTTCTGTGCTTATTGAACCCAGGCAAACTTTGCAACCAGCCTTACGATGATCAGTGCCGGAAGTAATGCTTAGAGGAGGAGGAGTTTGGGTGTGATTCTGCTGAGTCTTGGGTCTGATCTGGTTCCAGGTTTACACTGATGCACGCCTATTGACTTCAGGGCAGTTAATGGCTGCTTTACGTTGGTGTCAGGCCCCTTTCCTCTCCATGCACAGGTGATGGCAGTAGCAGATTGCTGCAGATGCAAATGTAACACAGCAACTTCCTGCTGTTTGGCTTTCAGACCACCTGTTGCTTCTGGTTAGAACAGCATCATACGACCATATTCTGCCACCCTTACTCACACCAAATCGTATCTTGCCTGTGCTACTCAGCATGATTAAAGATGGCAGAATGTGCCCATAATGGAGAGTGTGCTGCATATGTATCTATGGCTATGTCTTTACTTGGAGCTAGGGGTGTGATTCTCAGCTTGCACAGACAGGCTGGTGCTAGCTCTCATGGAGTTAATGTGCTAAAAATAGTATTGTAGCCATGATAGTTGGTCTCCCTGAATGCAATTTGCCTGGACCCCATGGGTATCCCTATCCTAGGTCCCTATCCTAGACATTTTTGGGTGAAAGTCTTGCAGCATGTACATTAAATCACGTGCATGCCTAACTGCTCCTCTTTCTGGATATGTGCCATTGTTCTTTCAAGTTTCAATGAGCAAAATACCCAGGTACAATATGAGCACTACCTTCCTTCTGAATCATGTGGAAAATATATAGCAGAACCCTTGACACATACACTGAAGCCCATAAGATCTGAGAAAAGCCCTTAGTTAATTATTTGTCTGTTACTGGGTAGAACTGTTTTTCTTTCTGTGACATTAAACGCATGCACACAACTACAAAAATATTTTGGTACTAAAGATTTGATTATATGATACTGAATTTCTAATGGGTTTCAGTTATATTATTTTCCTGATTTGCAGTGTAAATTAAGTGCTGAGGGTCATTTGTGAAAGTATTGAGGCATCTAAAGATGCTGGTGGCCGCTTAGGCACTTTTGAAAGATCCCACTAGGTGCCTAACTCGCAGTGGCGATGTCCAATATGACATGATAGCCTGTACTGTTTGTAGTAATTCTCTGTGTTACACTGACACGTTTCCTTTTGGGCTTATTACTTTCTACTACATCACAAAATGGAAATGTGTAATACACGAATATGTGTTCTAAAGAACCTTCAAAATGTTTAGTGGCTTATATGTATTATTAATTTATTATAGAGCATCAATACTGTGCTTGGCACTGTACAACGGAGAAATATAAAGACCCTAAGTGCTCATAATATGTTATAAATAAAAAACAAATTGCAGATTTATATTGAAATGTGTTCAATGCGCAAGATAGAGAAATCCATTAAAAATGTTTGCACATCTTTAGTAATTTTCCTATGAGGTTTCCTATCATCAGCTTAAACCATTACATATTTTGCCAACACAGCCAATCAAGCCTTCTGAAAATGAATACAGTGGAAGGAAAACACCAAGATCCAATAGCTCTTAGCAAGGCCCTTCTAATCCGTAGGTTGAAAATAATTCTTTAGATGCAGGGATTAGTTGAACGTGAGCCAAGATTCTCCAGTCTATACAAATAAATCTATCTTGCGTGATTCTTTCGCGAGAGAGGCTTAGTTCTGAAACAACATAAGGAAACTATGGTGAAATCATTCAACCAGATCCTCCTCTTTTACAGCCTTATAAATAAATTACCAGGAATTCATAAATTAACAGTAACTCCACAGCAGTCAAAGAAGAGAGAGGAGTGTAAAAAGGTGTAGCTGAGAAGAGCATCAGACGTTTATCTAGATACAAAATTTGTAAGTCCAAAACCTCATGTTGTAAATGTGTTGTGGTCACTGTAACAACAATGGCAACAATTTGGAACGCTGACAGTGTTACTATCTTAGTTCCAGTTTTCTAAATAAATAACTGAAAACACACAATTTTCTCTTAAGGCAAGTTTAAACAAGGTCCACAAAGTTTTGGTCCATCACAGAATTCCGAATATACCACTTATTTATTTTATTATAGAATTATAATTATTTATTACCATCTCATGGCTTTTCTGCTAAGTGCCCTAAATTTGTTGTTCATGTTTATTATGCAGCTATTTACATAATGAAGAAAAACAACTAGAACCAAGTAAAGCGTCTGGGAATTATATCTGCAGATTCATATTTCGCAGGAAGAATGGGAGAATTCAAAATATAACAATAAATGGGAAGGACGACATTTCTTGATGGACGATTTTTAATGGGCTCCAAAAACACTGGGGAGAAAAGAAACGTACATCAGCAATAATTGGATGCTGTGTTGGAGCGATACTGTAGAAAATGCTGGCTTAATACATATGCAAGAGAATTGTTTAAAACGAGCTCTTGTCTGAGGGAATGTGAAGCCTTTGTATGGTCATAAAGAAGTCTGATGTGGGAGGGAACACAACCACATGCCCTTTCTTTTGGCTAGAGGGAATCTCAGCCCAACTCTGCCAATGGGAAGGAGCTACTTAATGACCAGCTCAATCTGTTTGTTTATATGTGAATGACATTATTCCCGTTTTTGAAGATGTATAAGAGCTTGAGAGTTAAGAGCAAAAGTGCGTGCTGAACTGTGCTGGGTTTTATTAATTATTTATTAACTCTGTCTTCTAATCATGCATACATTGTTAAATGAAGTAACACGGGGTTGGAAATTACCAAGCAGGTGTTTAAAAGACATCTGTAAGCAGTTCTGCTGTAGTCTAATTAGTGTTCTACTACATTGTACAGTGCACAGTCATCATTATTTCCTCTTCATTAGCTGCTGATATATAATGCGTCTTTTTATTAAAAAAAATAATTTCTACCCCATTTAAAAAAATAGTTGTTTGTTCCATGAACACAACAAAGGGAAGAGGAATATGATTAATGTATGCCATCTAAACTATGTGCATTAAACATTAAAAACCAATGTGGCATCTCAGCTGAAAGTTCATTTGCAAATTATAAGATATACTTGTGTATGTGAACACTGGCGCCAGCTGATATGCTGTTTTAGAAAAGAAATTAAAACGATAAACCTCCTCTTATGATGCCATTTTACTAGGCATGGGACTGCTTAGTCCACCCAAATGCAGCTATTGTGTAGTTATTCCAGGTGTGGACTGATTTGATGCATAAAAGACTAAGACTAAGGTCAGGATTTTCAAAAGTTTCATGACTTTCACTGGGGGACCAGCTCCTTTGCAAATCCCACTTGGAATGCCCTATATCTCCCTCCATACAGTTGAGTCAGATATTCTGTGAGTTTGCATGCTGAGTTTCTTCCTAGTTCTGATTTAGGGCAGGGTTTCCTCTGCACCCCAGAAATGGAAGAAATCTTCCAGATATCCTTGTGAAAACCCTGTGCTTCTACAATAGCCCTGGAACATGTCTAGCCTCTTGGCAGCCTAGTTCTGATGGAGCTGTAATTCCATCCTTAGTGGAAATTCCAGTTGAAATGTTAACTGATTGTCTACGACAAAACCCACTGCCATGGGGTGGGCCTCAAATAAAAACCTGTGGGACCAGCTGAAAGATTCTCATGGAGTGTATGAGATGTTCAAGACTCTGTATACACATTTTTTAGCTAGATTGCCCAGTGGGTTCAGGGTGGAGGTTTGGAGGCTAATACAACAGAAAAGGTGACAGTGTGTGGTCAACCACGTATCCCACCCCCTCCTGCTGCCAGCATATTCCCAGACAGATTGGGTGGAGAAGGATCCAGTATGTCCTGGAATTGTCTCTCCCTACATCCATGTCCACTCAAGCCCGATTCAGAATCCCTTCTGCACTAGTAAGCAGATGGGAACATTTGTGCCTAGCATCTTAGTGATCTTCTCAACAGCTTATAATACAGGGCTAGCACTTTGCCCTATCAAACACATCCTTTCAGTTAAAAAATGAATAAAACCAATTAAGAATAAAGGCCAGCCCGAGGCAAATGCTGTCAAGGTAGATATCGTTTTATGCCTACTCACTTTGCTGGTGTCCTTTAATTACAGCACCTTGTAAGTCAGTCACAGTTTGCCAATTCTCTCTCATCCTCAAAAGTCAACTTTCAGCGTCTCCCAAACACATACTCTGCCTCACCGGCACAGCAATGACATATTTCTCACTAATTGATCCCTGATGGAATGTAAAACCAGCCTTGTTCTGAGGAATCCTCCAGCAGCAAGTTTTATTCTTCCTTAGGGAACGAAAGACTCTGGGCAATTTTTAGAAACAGAAATTACACACTGATGGTGTGGGAGAGGTTGGGTTTACACTTGAGCTTCTGGGATTAGAGGGAAATTGACAAATTTTGGCTCCAATCCTGCAACTGATCCCAGCAAGCAGACCCCTTAAGTCTATGGGAGCCCTAGAACTGCATTGACCTGCCTGTAGCGTGGTTCTCTCAGTGGAGTTAGAATTCTAATTAAAAATAATGGGTGAAAGCCTAGCCCACTGAAGTCGATAGGGGTTTTGCCACTAACTCTAATGGGGCCAGAATTCCACTCCTTGTATCACTTTAGCTGATGAGGCATAACAATCAACTTCATAACGGTGAAACACTGCCTGGAACTCATCCCAGAATTTCTGTGCATGTAGTTACGTAACTGAAAAGCAACACTATTGGTTTGCTGTGTACTGCACCTTTAACTGTAGAGCAATGTCTCTCCCTGACGCAATGAGGGATGTAGACCAGCTGATAGTCTCTGAGAGCGCTCACATACAGGATAGCAGAGTGAGTCTAGGAGTACATCTATGTTGTAAGAAGCTTCTCAGAAGCAAGTTTCAGAGCACCGGGTCAACCGACTTGGGCTGGCGGGGCTCACGCTATGGTGCTAAAAAGAGCAGGCTAGATGTTCAGACTTGGATGGGCACCCAGCCTCTGAGACCCTCCCCCTTTGCCGGGATTCAGATCCCAGTACCCAGCCCAAGCCAGAACAGCCACACTGTTATTTTTAGCACCCGAGTGTGAGTCCCACAACCAGCTGACCCAGCTTCTGTGACTTACTGCCACCAGGGGCGTTTTTTATGTACACGTGTGTGTTTTCCATCATGGAGCCTTTCTATTTGTTCTTTATTGTGTGTATTCTTATTGCTATTTTCCTTACCTGGAAATACGTTAATCTAGAATGAAGAATATTGCTTTTGACACGCAGATAGGAGAAATAGAACAATGTTACATGCTGAAACGGTATCACACTAAACTAAAAATAAACATGGTCACCCTTTATAATAAGGGTGCTGTCATTAAAGGCAGTTAAAATGCAATTACACTGTGGCTATCTTTTCATGTACCAGGAATTACTCCAAATTCATACACCTGGGGAAGCTCATTTTATGACTAGGAACTGCATTATAAATACAGTTAATATAGCTAGACTCCCATAGCATATGTATTAAGAAGAATACCCAAGAGGTAATAGAAAGCAAATTGCGTGACTTAATTGTCATTGTAGTTTGGGGGTGTAAAGGCTTCCGTGCTTCCCCCTTACTGCTTCGGGCTTCCCCCACAATCCACACCCAGCTGCAGCTTTGTGTTCCCACAAGAGCTCTTCATTTACAGGCTTGTCTTCCCACCACCAGCTATTTACAGGTGCAGTCTCAGGCCTGGGGCCACCCAGTCTCAGCCACCGGATCAGTGCAGCTCACCTCCAATGGAGGTTTCTCCCTTTCAGGCTGACCCCTCACCCCTTCCGGCTACTGCTCTTACTACCTTCCTTCGGTGAGCCTCTGGTCAGCCCCCTGAGCACCTTCCGGCACGCTTTTATAGGGCCTGTCTAACGAGCCTCATAGCTGCTCCTTGTTAGCCCAGTCCACACAGGCTCACTCAGCTGGCTCCATTCTCCCTTTAATTAGGGTTCCAGTACTATTTGAGCTCCAGGGTGTGCACAAGCCCGCCCACAGCTGAAATCTCTTCCCCCAGCCTGAGGGGAGGAGCCATTGAACCTGGACTCAGTTAATTACGGGGGACAATGAATGAAGAAACAGGAATGGGCGTGAAGGTCAAAGGGTGAAACAGAGGGAACCTGATGGGGACACTGAGCATAGAACCCTGGACAGCGCCCGCAGCTCCTCGAAGGTAGCCAAGGAGTCAGCGGACGCGGCCCAGAGGACCTCTGCCAGAAGACATGAGCAGACGGAGGAACAGAAGGAGGCCCCACAGTCTCAGAGCGCCTCCTCGGCCAACCTCCTCTCCCTGGTGTTGTAGATGGCCGCCTTGGCCAAGGCCAGGAGGAGGTTGACGAGGAGGTCCCATGACTTTGTCGGGCCACAGATGGGGTGTGCAAAGATCCGGAGGTGCAGGGAGAAGTGCAGCCAGAACCTCAGGAGAAGGTTCTGGAGGAGCCAGACTAGGGGCTGCAGCCTGGTGTACTCCAGGTAGATGTGCACCAGGGTTTCCTGCACGCCACAAAAGGGATCAGCTTCAGGATGGGGGGGTGAACCGTGCCAGGTACACTCCCGTGCTCACGGCTCCCTGAAGGAGCCATTAGGGCTCCAGTGGCAGGGGGCTGGCTTAACCCTCAGTGCTCCACCAGCATCCTATCACGGGGGAGGGGGGAAATTACTACATGGTATGTGCCAGATTCACCAAAGGCCTTAGGTGCCTAACTACCATTTCAGGTGCCTAAATCCCAGGATCCTATCTCACTGGGATTCACAAAACACCCACTTAGATGTGCCTGAACCCTGTAGGCG
The DNA here is from genome assembly GCF_026122565.2 of Emydura macquarii macquarii. Taxonomy (NCBI): domain Eukaryota; kingdom Metazoa; phylum Chordata; order Testudines; family Chelidae; genus Emydura; species Emydura macquarii. The sequence goes on along the minus strand of NW_027130208.1, from coordinate 10,595,971 downwards.
CCTACGCTCACTTGGTGCCTAGGTTTCTGCAGTACAAGTTCCCTAGGTGCCCATGTTTCTGTCTCTGAGCATGCATCCTGCTGCTGCCCTCTAGACCTCCAGATGCCTAAGCCCCAGTGTGACACAAGAACCAGGAGAAGATGGGCGTTCCTCCGCCTAACTCACCAGCAAAGCCCAATCCAGAAAGTGTGCTCCTCTTCCTCCTCCTTTCCCTGGCTTCTTGCAAAAGATGCCCAAGTCCAACAGAGGGCTGATAGCTCAGAATCCCAGCCTCCTTCCAGCCTGGACTTGAACCTCCTGAAAGGGGCAGGATTTAGTACAAACCGTGGCATCTCCTATTAGCTAGTTTGGCTGGGGAACCCCCTAGTATACTGGCTTTGTGAATCCCACTCTTAGGTGCCATTTATTGGATAGGAAGCCTGAGCACCTAACTCGGACTTTGTAGCCCAGTGATTTTCTAGGTGCTTAAATGTGAGGCATTGGGATGCTCAGCATCCGAACAGCTAAGTCCCTTTGTGACATCAGCCCTATGTTGTCATTGGAGCACCTTTCTCACAAAGTGTGATCAGGAACACTAATCACACAGCTGCTCACAAGCCTTCTCACATTGTTTCATCCCCACCCATTGCGTGCTGCTCGTCTTAAGCTGTAAGTTCTTCTGGCCACGGACTCTATCTTTCACTGTATTTGTACTGCTCCGAGTATAATGAAGCCCTCACCCTAAATGTGCATTTTTATATGCTGCAGTAATCTGAATACTATGTAATAACAGTGACTGTAATTATTAAAGCTGTGCCCTTTTCTGACATTAGATCAGTGGATAATGCTACACTTAAAATGCCATTCTGTTCTCCTGCCTCATCTGAATTTTGGCTAGTAAAATTGGTATGACAATTGGTAGTAAAATTGGTGACATTGGCATCCAAAGAAATTAATAATCATAGAATCCTAGGACTGGAAGGGACCTTGAGAGGTCGTCTAGTCCAGTCCCCTGGACTCAAGGCAGGACTACACCATCCCTGACAGGTATTTGTCTAACCTGGTCTTAAAAATCTTCAGTGACAGAAATTCTACAACCTCCCTAAGTAATGTATTCCAGTGCTTAACTACCCTGACAGTTAGGATGGGTTTTTTTTTCCCTAATGTCCAATCTAAATGCCCTTGCTGCAATTTAAGACCATTTCTTCTTGTCTTATCCTTAGAGGTTAATTAGAACAATTTTTCTCCCTCCTCCTTGTATGTACTTGAAAACTGTTATCATATCCTCCCTGTCTTCTCTTCTCCAGACTAAACAAACCCAATCTTTCTTCAGAGGCATGTTGCTCTTCTTTGGACTTCCTCCAATTTGTCCACAACTTTCCTGAAATGTGGCACCTAGAACTGGCCAAAATACTCGAGCTGGGGCCTGATCAATGCAGAGTAGAGGAGAGGAATTACTTCTCATTTCTTGATTACAATACTCCTGCTAATGCATCCTAGAATGAGGTTAGCTTTTTTTGCAACAGTGTTATACTGTTGACTTAGATTTAGCTTGTGACTCTCTGTGACCCCTCCTCCCCCCCACCCCCATCTATTTCTGCAGTACTCCTTCCTAGGCAATTGTTTCCCATTTTGCATGTATGCGAGTGATAATGACTAGTATTAATATGGACCACCTAGATCCTAGGATCACCTGGGCTTTCAGATATTATGGTGATGTGTGGTATAAAAACAAAAACAGAACAGAATAGTATGGAATAGAAGCTATAGTAACATTTTCCATTTGCCAGGGATAAAAGCTATAAATAGGCTGCAAATAGTCTTGATAACAAGCGAAGATCAGGAGGAACAAGCAGTGACTATCGCTTACAGATGGACTCTAATTTAGTTGGGGCAGGAGTACATTTGCACTGTCTTCTTTTGGGGTAAGTGACTTCAGTTCATAACGATGCTGATAGGACTTGCTATGTTGAAATCGCTGTACAAATATTAACTAATGAACCCTCAGAACAACTCTTTGAGGTAGGAAGGAAGCATTATTAGCTGCATTACACAGATGGGAAAATGAAGGCAGAGAAGTTAAGTAATTTACCAAAGACAACCCAACAAATCAGTGGCAGAGATGAGAATATGGAATTCCTGACTCCCAATTGTGTGCTCCGGACTGCATTGACTCCACCCAGCTGGAGACATCTTAATCATGTTCTTGTGATGTTACACATAACGACCCAGCAGAGGAAATGGTATAAACTAGTGTCACGTTTAAGAGAAGCTTGACAGGATTTTGTTCCTTTGCTCTGAATATCCAGCACGAAGATGAACTGGCTGATATTAGACTGTGGCCTATATTTCTTTCTTTCTTTCAGAATAGTCTGCAGTTTCAAAATGAAAGGGTAATGATGTCAACAAAAAGTTTACCTGTCTTCTAGATGAATTCAATCCGGCTATATTTGCCTTAGCTGTGCTTTCTTTGTAAAGACACGTTTGCACTGCAGCTTGACGAAGCTACTGAAGTGGTGTGCGACACCCTCAAACAGCCACAAAACAAAGTAGTCTGATAATATTTTAATGCACCATGGCTACTGCATTTGATTTCACAGTATCGATCATTCTATACACAATTTGCTGAGTAAGTGCACGTTTACAAATTGTGCTGCTCCTGCGCCTGTTTGTGATAGTGAATAAAGCTGATTGAACTATAAGCATAAGAAAGCAATTGTGCTTTATGACCTTAGAATTTATGCCATCCACATTAATGAAGCATGAAGGTTTTTAAATGCCGTAAAACAGCAATTCATTGACTATCTGAGACATGCTGACTGGCATACCATGTACATTTTAAGGGCTTTTAAAGTGACTTACAGTAACCTGATCTTAGACGATAAAGGACTTCTGAATTAGTGTTATACTGCCGCTATGTTGAAGTGAAAGGAAAAGATAGTAATTGTTTTAATTTGATCTGTTTTCAATTCCAGGCGCTGACGTGTTTTATAAACCAAAATCACACAATGTTCAAGTCTACATTGCTGGGTTTTTTTCTTTTTCTTCTGTTAAATTGAATTTTGGCATCTCTACATTACTAGGGGCACGTATAATTTGTATCACTCTGGTTATTTACATTATATGCTAACTGTTGCCCATTCAGTGACTGTGTTAAGTGTCGTGTAATGGTGAGCTATTCAGAGGACACCCAGTCGTGTTGTGCTTACTCCAGCCAGCTCCCACTGATTCCACAAAACTGTGACTACAATGTCTATGCTTTGCTTGATTTCTGTAGTCTATACTCTAATGACCCCCTTACCCTATAGAAATTATATTTCAATACACAAAGAGCTCATCAGTCAGGACAATCTTCACTTTACCGCATGTTAAGGAAACACAAAAGTCTCTAAAGGTATGTCTACACTACAATATCTGAACTCAGGCTTAAGCCTAACCCCCTTTCCGTCTACATACAAATCACCCTAATCCAGGGCACAGACCCAGAGTCCCAGGATTCCACGGGGCATGGAGGGTCTGATCCTGAGTCAAGTTGGGACTCAGGGTTCAAGCCCTTTTGGCTTGCAGTGTAGATGAAGCCCCAGCAGACTTGTGCTCTGGGAATCTGCCAAAAGTATCCCACAATCCTATGGGCCAACTTTATTTGTCCACTGGACAGTCAAGTTTTCCCACACTTCACCAAGAACAAAAGGCTAGAATGGCCACATTTTGGGAGAGCGCTAGGAAGGCTGAGATATGAGTGGTTGGACTCAGACCTGCATAGTGCAGTGTAGATGCTGGAGTCCCAGGTTGGGAATCAGGGTTCCTAGGGTTATGGATGAGTGTAGATGCTCAAGCCCCAGGTTAACAAACCTAGGATCTGCTAACTCAAGTCCTACTAATCCTGGGCTTACATTGTATTGCAGACCTACCGTATGAATAAATGCACTCAAAGCCTAAGCTCTGACTCAGGTTTGAGCCCAAGCCCCACTTCCATCCACACATATCAGTCTGACTCTAGTCAGCAAGCACTCAGGACCTGGTCCTAGGACCCAGGTCCCGCTGCAACTTGTGTCCAATTCCTGTCATTCTGTAGTGTGGACGTAGCTCGCGCCACAGACCCGAGCCAGGTCTGCATAGTGCAGTATGGACATATTAGCACAGCTGTGAGACCCGGGCCCAGCACCTGTAAGACCAGGTTTACAATGCTATGTGGACACTCCAGGGTGGTGTTGGAAACACCAAGTCCACAAGCTTGGGTTCCACAGACCCAAATTTACAGTGCACTGTAAACATACTCAATGGGAGATCACAGTGTGCATGGATGGAGGTGGCTAAACCTGTTTAACTGGCTCCCACCTTCCCCCAGCCTCTAGGATACTGCAGAGGGAGTATCTGCAAAAATTATATGCTTGTAAATTGTGAGGGACTCAACCAACAGGGTTAGGAGCACAATAAGTAAACTAAGATCTACAGGCCATTCTGCACTACAGGCCATTCTGCAGAAGATGTCTTTCCACGGAACAACCCCTATAAATCCCTTCTCCTCTCCGTTCCTCATGCTTCTTGTGCAGCAGCACACCATTGTTTCTGCTTCTGCGGAGGAGGAGGTCCCTATGAGCTTTAGTGAATTGCAACCCTGACCGACATTCCAAAGATCCATCTTGGCAGCCTCATGAGTAAACTTGTTCTTTGTCTCATCAGCGCCATCTGGTCCTCCCATGTCAAACTCGATGTTCCGAATCCATTCATGGCGTAATGTGAGGCCAGATTTTCAAAACTGCTCAGCCTTGCCGCTGCTCCCATTGCGATTCTTACTTTCAAAAGAGCTCACCATCCAACATACTGGGCTAATTTGAAAATCTAGCTCCACTTATGGCTGCGGGGACCTTGTGAAAAGTCTAGCCATAATGATCAGCTTAAATATTTACAACTCTAAAACATAGGGTTTTACTATACATGTGTTTAGGCAGCATGATTTTATGATACTCTTTTTTTTTTTAGTTCTGGCTATGTAAAACAAGCAACAGCCGTATAATCCTTAGAATCTAATAAAGATTCCATCAATGTAAAATCATTATCCTTAGGCAAGAAGGAAACCAATTCAATTATGATGTTGAATGAAGAATTGAGGGTGAAAAGTTGTAGTACATATTGAACTTGAGGGTGGAAAAGTTGTAGTACATATTAAAACGGTTACTACAAAATTTGTGCATCCAGGCTAACAAATGCTAATATGTTCTTTTGTTACCCTCTAATTTTAATGATTCATGTACGCCTCAAGCCAGAGAAACTTGTACTAAATTTCATCTACATTAAAAAATAGCAACACTCTGAATTGCAAAGTTATTAACATTCGTGTCTAGTTGCATTATTAAGCTGTACACATCAAATCTGGTAGTACGAGTAGAGAAATCTCATAATGAAGTAGAACAGCATTTAATCAGAAGGATTTCTAAAGGTCATCAGAGCATCATATAAATCCATCCATGCATGACAGCAATGTGAAATAAATAACTGAAAGAACGCAATAAGAATACATTTAATAAATTCTTTGAGTATTGTTTGCAGTAGTAAAAGAATCAGCCAAACTCTCCTGCTAAGGAAACAGCTAACAAAATCCTGGGTTCGGCAGCTTTAATTAATCAAAGACTAATAAGAAGCAGATAAGGAATATTTAATATAAAGGGGGCACATGGGCTATGTGTATTGATATCTTGAAATGGATGGATGATCTAAAACATCTGCATAGAACGGAAGAAGAAATTTTGAGTTTGGTTGGGTCTTCCTAGCCAAAAAAGCCATAAGCGATACTATTTAAATAACCAATGATTTATTAATCGTCACAATAGATGTTTGAATGCTTCAGGACACGTATTTTGAGTCTAATACTTGGCACATCCAAACATTTGAGCCCTTTACATATTTCAAATTAATGGTGTGAAAAGTATTAGATTTCCTTCCTGAGCACTTTGCACCACTATGCATTTAAACCAAATGAACTAGTCACTTAGAGCCAAATTCCAATATTCATACTCATACCTTGTTCCATGAGTAATCTATTTCACTGGGACTCTCCCCAGAATAAAGCACTATTCAAAGTGATTAAGAGTATCAGAATCTGGCTCATACTGTGTATTCATATTGGTCTATGTACTCACTACACTGTCCCATATTACATTCAATTAGACAAGTTAGACACTTAATCTATCAAAGTCATTTTCTGATTCACTACCTACAAGCCAACACAGGGAGCCTGTTTTCTAGCTAACTAGTTGACTTCAACAGAAACAGTATTGGGGCATTTGTTTAGGCACTTTCACAAGTTGAATATAGTTTGCATGTATCATTTTCATGTTTTTTTACTTCTATAACCACTACACTAAATGAAAGAGAAATTAGAACTACAGCCAGGATTCTTAGGTATGTATCCTAACAAGGAATGTTTACAGAAGCAGCAGGGGAAAAAATGGACAAACAGAATGAAATCATAAAAGACAAAAGGTTTCTGCAGCAAGGATATAGTAGCTGAGAAGGATCATAAGATTGCAATCTTAAATTAAAACTACAATGAAGGGTAATATAAAAGATATTCTAATCACTACACCTAATTAAGAAGACTTATTAATACATGTTAAGTGCCTTAACTATTACAGTAATTAAGAATCACAGAGAAATCAAACATCTCTGAAAGACTGATGATGTGCATTACTGAACAGGGACTGAAGCTCACCATTCAAATGCGCAGAAAGGCAAGACGAGAAGGCTGAGAGGTCTCCCCTTGGCCGCTGCATGTTGAGGGGAGCAAATACCAGGCGTTCTGCACGGTGTGCCCACTCCATAAAATCATTCCTCTTCCATGGGCCTGTATGGTAGCCCTATCACAAAGCTCAGACTCTGCATGGACCAGGTCCGCAGGGTCAGTTGCTTTTCTATCATTCCTTCATCCCATGAGAATCCTAGCATATGTGGGTCACACAATGAGCCCGTTTCCTACTCACCCACACACACCATCGCTTTGGAGGGTAATAGACTACAGGGAAGCTTAGGACAGCAGAACTACAGCAGGGGAACAGAGTGGAGGCCGAGGGCCTTATTCTGGTTGGTGTTGGTTTTTGGGAGATCTCCTGTGGCTTTTAGAGAACAAACCCTATTCTCATTTTGGGGGAGGGGGAGGTAGCTACCTCAATCTTTTCTTCCCTCATTATCCCCATGTTCCCCAAAAAATGATGAAGTGGAAAATCTGAGGGGAAGTACACAGCTAGGGGAGCATTTGGCCCAAGGATGATCATGCAAATGGATGAAATAATATAGTGAATCAGTCAAACACAAATTGCCATAGCTCCCCTGAAATCCATCAACTTGAATTCAGGAGCAAGAGTGACTTACACCAGCTGAGCATCAGGATTGAACCCAGAAAATGTATTCATTCTATATGTTACCTTTCACCGATCAAAAATATATTTAAAAATCCTAATCTCCTCAGTTAAAACTGTTTCCCTGGTTGGTAAACCCCATTCTGAGCTGTCAACGCCGTGGGATAGATTCACAATGGGGATTTAGGCGTATAGTTACAAGGTCTAATTTTAGGCACCCTGCCACCCAGTGGACTCCACGGCCCTGAGTTAGGGGCCCAGGCGCCCCATACAAGGCCTGGGGAGAGTTAGGCACCTGAGAATAGGATTAACAGAAGCCAGCAAGCTGAGCAGAGAGGCACCTAAACTAACCAGGAGGAAACCTTCAGAAAAGGGTCGTGGCCTAACCCCCACACCTCAAAGGGACTTAAGCACTTAAGTCTGGGCTGGAGGGAGGCACCCGTCTCTGCTCACAAGTCATAGCTGTGAATTCCCTCCTGGAGTTAGTTACGGAGTGCCCTACCCACTGGGCGACAGGCTATCCTTGGGTGGGTTTCGCTCAGTCTCTCCTGTCGAAGCTGTTCCACGTCGTATAAAATATTTAAATATGCATTGGGCCAGAGAGAAATCGGGACAAGACTCTATAGCCTGGTGGTTAGCACACTCACCTGGGAGCCCCTGGTCCCAGTCCTGTGCTGAACCAGGCAGAGGAAGCATTTAAACCGCAGATTCCCACATGCCAGTTGAGTGCTCTAACCACTGGGCCATCGGATGTGTGGAGAGAGGGTGGCACCACTTCCTCAGCTGTGTTTGCTGCAGGGCCCAATCTGGGAGACGGCCTCTGAGCATCCTACCAGATCAGGCTCTGCGGGCAAGACAGCCAGGGAAATGCCAGGCTTAGGCATTGAACTATTTTTCAGTGTCGGAACTTAGGCCTGGTCTACACCTAAAACTTCAGGCCTCTGAGAGATGTAATTAAGCCGAGGTCAGCCCCGGTGTAGACAATGCTAGGGTGACAGATGAATCTTCCATCATCCTACCTACCACCTCTTGAGGGGATGGAAAAACCCCTTTTGCTACTGTAACCAGTGTCTTCCCTACAGTGCTACAGTCATGCAGCTGCAGTGCTATAGCTAGCGTAGCTATCGCCGCAGGAAGCTGCGCTCGTGTACACTGGCAGATGTTTTGGGGGCTTAATGTGTGAAACCTTAGATGCTCTGGGACTTCAGGCACCTACAGCTGCACAGTGATTCTGAGGAGCCACATCTCAGACGTAGGCGTGAAAGTGGCTGCCTTTGGGGTCTAGTCCTGCAAGCTCAAAGGCAAATACGTGGATTATGGCCTTCAAATGTAGAATGTTCTCCTGTAGCTCATAGACTGGCATGTCTGCATTTGTCCTACCACAACTGTATTGATCTCCGAACTCGTCCAGGCTTATATACATTCAGTATTTCCTCGCCCTCCTCTGGTAGCGCAAAAACAACATTCCAATCACAATCCAGTGTTAAAATACAAGAAGAAAGTTTGGATAAGAAGTTATCGTCTAAATACGACCCATTATTAAATGAAACCCTCTACTTTACATTTTCCAAATTTGTGAATTCGTAATAGATGTTTTAATTAGCCAAATTAGCAACCAAGAAGCATAGTTCAGACAGGGAATTTATCTCCAAATGATAATTTACAAGCACTATTGCAGTTACAGGAGATCTAAAACCTTCCTGATTAGCACCAGGGACATATGATAAACTGAGATAATGTTTGTCTAACAGCATTGCATATTTTTATAGCATTCTCCATTGACTTCATCTCTTTCTAAAATTACCATTGCTTGATATACAATAGCACAATCTCACAGCGGATGTTCCCAAAATCTGGTTAAAATTAGATTTAAGTCAGTCCTGCAAAGTTTGACTCATGTGACTATATTTCTTACTCATATGAGTAATTTCATTTAAGTCAATGGGACTACTCAGTCTCCTTGGAGTAAAGACTTATTTGCATGAGAAAAGATTTGCAATATATGGTTCTTCATTTCCGGAGATTGGGCGCCCCTGGTGGTGGAGGGCCTGAACTTCATTAATTCCCATTCAGCGGGACTTCATCACTCCTCTGAAAGTGCTCTGCACCTTTCAGGCCAGGAAAAGCAAATTCCTCCAGTCCCGGGGTCAGGGCAGGTGTTGACAGCTCCTCCAGCTATAGGGCCACGGCAGGTGAGCCAGTTCCTCTGGCTGTGGGGGAAGAGTGAGTTCCTCTGACCTTGGGCCCATGGAGGGAGGGCCAGCCCTTCTGGCTCCGGGGCACCAGGGGGGGGAGAGGTAGCGTAAGCTCCTCTAGCCCCAGGGCCATGGGGGCACAGAACGTGGCCAAATTTTTATTCCTGTGCACACCCCTGGGCTCGTATGAGGTTATGTGCACTGCTTCTGTAAAACTGGCGTAAAAGGCCAACTTTGCCACGCTATAGGGGGAGAGAGTAAGAAACCAAAATTAACTTATATTCTTAGGGGATAGACACCCAGACAGGCTAAGGGTGAGTCATATTGCCAACCCTGAGTGATCCAAAATCACGAGTCGCCCTTCAGAAATCATGAGACTGGTTGAAAAATCATGAGTTGTTTTATTTTTTAAATAATGATTGTTGAGTTCTTTTTATTTGCCTTCTTGGTTTTGAGCCGTTTGGGTGCACTTGATTTGCATGACCATGAATGTACCTTCTTAAAAACACATGGAAGCCGAGATTCTTGCAGACTCACCAGCAGCTGAAGCTACAAGAAAACCACCAAAGAGTTGGCAACACTGGAAGAGAGATGGGATAAGAGTGGAGTCCTGTCAGTAACTGGGCAGGGCTGGGGTCAAGTGAAGTGCTTGGAGGTTGAGAGTAGATTAAAGGCAGAGCTAGTGACGGGAAAAAGATGGAAGGTTGTTAGAGAGGATGGGAAAGATGAGAGGAAAAGCAGGAAGGTGGGAGGGAAAAGGAAGCACTGAACAGGAAATTTATTATGCATGTGCCATGGTCAAAGAGGTTAATTTCTTAGATATTTGCAGTAGATGTCTAGCACTACTCTAGTGTATTGTTATCAGTAAGATGTCACATTCAGTATGGCCCTGAGTCAGCAGCTCATTCCTGTTCAGTAAAGCACTTAAGATCATGCTTAACTTTAGACATGTGCTTAAGTCCCATAGATTTAAAGTTAAGCACCTACTTGAGTGCATTGCTGTACAGAGATGGATTTAAGCGCATGCTTAAAAACGTTGCAGAATTGGAGGCCTATGAAATGAAGGTTTTTGTCTGCTTGCAATTGCGTGGGATTATAAATGGTTATTGGGGTTTGTTAAATGAAGGTTGCCTATGATATTTTAGGGAGGCAAAACATTCTTTGAAATGCTTATACCTAATGTTTTTTTAATGCTTGTAACTGATTGCTTCATCCAGTTGTCCTTTCCCTCCTGATTTTACACATTTCTTTTGTCATGAAAGTGTTCTATAAATATTATAGTCACTAAGAAGAAATTAAAGAAAAGAAAGGAGAAAATGGTTGAAATGAGTTTGTCCAATTTCTCATTCTTATTTGCTCTCATTGTAAAGAAAATGTATTCAAGTGCTCAGTTTGGGCTTTTTGCTAATGTTACAATTTTATCTCAAGAATGTAATCTCTCCTACAGTACACAGTGTGAAAAAAGAACAAAATATTGTCTAACTGTAATTTTTTTCATCTTTACATATTTGTATTGCAGGTAGGCAAATACAGTTACACGTTCTGCACAATAGTACCTGCCCAAAATATCCAAATAGCTGCAATGTATTGAACTTAAATGCAGTCTTTTGTATGAGGAGTATAATGCATCCATAAAGCAAAGAAAAGAGAAGGATTGCATTATTAAGTTTTACCTGGCAAGAAAAAGCTCAGATAGAAATTCAGCAATTTTCAAATTGCAACAGGCCAGTTCCCTGTTGAGCCAACGCCAAATGCTTCATTAGAAGGATATACACCCCACTCCCATCCCATTCTGCAATTGCATTGGTAATGCCACATCAGAGAAGTAAATTTGTCCTGACCCCAGCTGTTAAGCAGTATATGCTTTGAAGCCTAAGCATTGCTAATTGCTTATAATATTAACCTAATTATTGTAATTGCCTGTGCTGGTTTGATTTATTTTAATGTTTGAGCCTTGAATTTTCCAGGGTTATATTCCTGAAGAAGTGCCTTGTTTAAATCCCAACCAGGGGAGGTACTACAAGCCTTCGACTCTTCGACAGAGTCCAGACAGAAACTATTACTTAGCAGCCATCTTTTAAACCACTTACTGCCGTTGCGGAGCAGTTACGCACATATGTGGATCCTCAGACTTTGCGCTGTGCTGGGCTGAGATTAGCCCACATTGCCCTGTCATATAACATTGGGCCAATAAGAATATGAACTAAAGATTTGGGGCCAGCTCCTCACCAGATACACATTGGGGAGTTAGCCCTTAGTCTTGCTCAGTTGACTTCCCCAGAGCTGAGCTGATTTACACCGGCTGAGAATCTCACTCCAACTTTTACTCTTGATAACTCTCTTCTGCTTTCCTCCTCCTCTTGTACTCTGAAAAGGGGTGTTCTTTAAAAGGGGATAAAATAAATTTTAAAATGCCAGAACTGAATCTTGGAGCCTGCCACCATCCCCTGACCCAGTGCCACTGGAGCACTTCAGAAGAACAGCTGGAAAAAAAACCTGGGCCCCATAAGTATTTCCAAATACGTTGTATATTTAATGTCCTGGCTCTGGATACATACACAAACAAACAGCTCCCATTGAGTGTGAGCTATCCTCATGCAGCTAAAGCCAGAATATTGCCCTTAGCTATTTTATTTTTATTTGCAGTCACACTATGAGATACCTAAGCAAGTCAGCAGCTTTTCATCCTCCCCCCCCAAATTCCACTGGGATGGATCCTACTAATTTAAGCGGGAATTCTGTGAGTTTTTAGATGTTACATCTGTGGAGGATCCCTGGTTTACCCCTGGTTACTCCAGGAACTGTAAAATGATGCTTCCAGCTTTGTCCATCTATTGGACATCACACATGGATAGTTACTGTTGCAGCAGGAGCAGTAGCTCACACTGATTGTGGTCTGCTTTGAACTTTCTCCTGCAGTGCCAGTGTTTTTCTCTTTGATAAATCGCAATGGGAGCCCCGCTCCTAGGTCCTACCTCTTTGATACTCGCTATACCAGGTAGGTCTTAGAATCTTTTCCCAAAGATTTAGCCAAAGAGTTCTTCACCTAAGAGCCTCTGGTTGTACATGGAAAGTATTTTATCTTTCACCTGCCCAAAGCCTGGCTTTACCTTGTTTGAATTTTAGTCTGTTTTATTCTATCTTTTAATGTATCTGACAGTCTTGTATAGTTTCCAGTTACCGTTATGCATTTAAACAGGTGTCCCTCAAAGTGTGACCTTATCTGTAGCTATTACAGCTTTATAGTCTTCATCTGTTCTTTTACTGTTGGATTGTTGCCGAGAGCTTGGGTGAGGGGGAAGGGGAGCCCTTAATAGAAAATAAGACCCACTAAATGTCTATTGGTATTTCCCTTTGCAGCTTTAACCATTTCTGCAGCATCCACCTGCTGCATCACTTTAGACAATTTAATATGTCCCGACTTTGCTGAAATGTTCATGCCAAAAAAGAAAACGCTTGCACCTCTTCGGAATGTTTCAGCAGCATGGCATTTAGTTTAATACATCTTTTTCTGTTTTTGAGAATTTCAGAATATAGGAATTGCCAGGATGGATCAAACCATTGGTCTGCTTACTAGAATGGTCTCCCTTTCACAATGGCCCATACCAAATGCTTCACCTGAAGATGCAAAAACCAATAAGTGGCCACAAAAAGCGGTTCCCACCCCCGACAGTTAGAGGCTGAGCTATGCACGGAAGCATGACAGTTTATATCCCTTTCAAACTTTGGGATCTTTTTAAAATTCTTTCTTAATGTAACTCTGGATGTTCTCATTAGCCAACCTCCTTTTGATCTCAGTAAGTTGTCTGACTGTCTACTATCTTGTGGCAATGAGTCCCACAGGCTATGTGTATATTGTGCAAAAGAAATATTTCCTTGTATTGATTTTCAAGTTGGGAAAATGGCCATGTTTATACTGGAAACTCAAGAAACAGCACGAGACAAAAGGGACTTTTGCTTTTCTCAAAGTCCAGGAGAAGTTGTTTTTACTCAGCATGACGGTATATTAATGTGGTTCTACTGTGGATTGTTATATATTTCTGACACTATTACTAGAAATAACCAACTTCCTTGGCATATGTCAAATGTGCACGTCACACACAGCAAAAAAGCCGAGCATTCTGCTCCCCCTTTTGCTCCCTTATGAGCTCCCTTATGGTGGTATGATCCTGGCAAGTACGTTTCTTCCAAATAGATCTACAGACACCACAATACCATAGACACTAGCAATTTTCACTGGCATTGTTTTCTTCAAAACTATTTCTGGTATGGCTAGGAGCACTGCGCTGTACAAAACTTCATGCCGATGAAGTTGACTGGGTTGGCTGGCAATGCTGATCTTCCCTCTGAATTGGTATCGATCCCGTGTCCCAGCACTATGCAGCGATGCCATCTTTGATGAAACATGAAAACTAAGGCCTTAACCACCAATGGTCATCCATGGCTTTGTTTTTCAAGAAGTTTAAGTCTGAGGTTCATATGTATTTGTATATGTGCAACTGAATGACTATTTGCATATGCAAATGAGCCAGAAGTAAGTGCAAATGGACCTACTAACCCGTCTCATTTTAAGATATTACTAACCAGGATTACTGTCACTCAACTTTACAGACACTTTTTTAAAAGCGTTGCAATATATGCAGGGTTAAGGTTGCTGAGCCAAAAGCTTTATGTTATTTGATCAATGAAAACCTTTTACTGAGAGTTGATATTCATTTGTGTTTATATAGAGACAGGAACATTTCTCATCTATTTTGTTTACATATTTGAATAGTTCATTTAAGGCAGGAAGAATGTTAACTAAATTCTCTGAAGATACCTTATTGACTGGATTCCTACCCTAGGGTCTCTTGCATGTGAGATAACTCTCTCGTAGCCCACAAAGATTTTTTTGTCCCTTGACTGGTTGTTCAACTCCATTTTATCTCAGAGTCGAGGAACGGTGCAACATTTCCCATAATTGCTTTGTTCCTGATGGTCTTCTACTAACATATGAGTATTCTTTTGGCATCTATTAGAGTTGGCCCAGCCAATGAGCTGCAACAGAATACTTGGTACTAGACGGCAGTACCAAGGTACTAATGGTTGGTGTAAGAATGGTGTAAAGGCCAAAGAATCCTTGCAAGCTAACAGAGTTTTGATCTGTCTTATGCTTGGGAAACAGGCTCCAGAATGGGAATCTTGTCAAATGACCTCTTCAGAGAATAAGAATTACAGGTGAGTAATCATCCCTTCCAGAAAAACTAGTGCTTTAACAGTCTCTTCTGGACACAAGGGCATAGGAGGCTTTCTCTGTGAAAAGAAGATGAAACTCTACTTCTCGTTCACCTTATGTGCTGTTATCCGGATCAATTAGTCTTGAACCAAATGCAGAAAGCCTATGGCTTGCAAAACGATTCTTTACCTGGCATAAAATATTCTGAGTGAGCCAAAATATGAATCAGAAGGGGAAGGAGCACCTACTATAGATGCTCAATGCACCTAAATCCCATGAGAAATGTCTGTGTAGTAAAGAGGGACCCTAGTGAAGGCATGCATGTCTTTCATTCCGTCAACGTCCCTTTGTTTGAACTCTGCTGGAGCGCTCTGGGTCTAGCATCCTTAGCCCTTATATAGGTCTTAGAAAAACATTCCAAGTTGTTAGGAAAAAACTCATTTAAACTTTTTATTAAAAAACTTTATAACTATTTTTTAAAAAGTAGATGGCCGCTCTTTCCTTTTTGAATCCATATGTTTTCAGCAGCACAAAATGTATCGGAATAGATTCATTCTAACAGCATAGCACTCTACTGAGAGCTAACGTTCAACCCACAGCAAGGAGCAGCATATCGCTGTGCTCTCTATAGAACAGATGTGAGACTCACATTCCCCTCCTTGGCTTCCCCCTGGCTCCAGGAGGGAAATAATCTGGTCTCTGATAGCAGCAGATTATTTTCCCTGCCATGCCAGCTCAGCTGCGCTGGACATCAAGTTTGGGGTGGGAAGGGGAGG
This sequence comes from Emydura macquarii macquarii, assembly GCF_026122565.2. Taxonomy (NCBI): domain Eukaryota; kingdom Metazoa; phylum Chordata; order Testudines; family Chelidae; genus Emydura; species Emydura macquarii. The sequence continues at coordinate 10,580,451 of NW_027130208.1, read as the reverse complement.
CAAAGCTCCACCCATTTCCCCACTCTTACATGCTGGACTAGCCAACCACAGGCGTATCAGCCCAAAACGCTGCTGTTACAGATCTGGTGTGGCAGCTCCACCATCACTGTCTCTAGAGTGAGCAAAAGGGACACGGCTGGGAGGGGTGGGGGGTGGACTGGGTGTCGTCGTCCCAGCAACCATTCAGGCTGTATTAACGTGTATCCAGGGACAGGCCCAGCACAAAGCAGCCCCAGCAGCACAATCTGCACCTCGCTTGCCTGTGGGGCAGCTTCACTATACAGAAGATTCACCCAAAAGGAGAGCAGGCAGGCAGGCAGGCCGGGGTATCACTGCTCTATCTCCTTACAGTCCTCTTGAGAAAGGCAACTTCTATGTTCTCCTGGTGCCCCCCCCCCCCCCCGAGCCCGAGCAGCAGAGACTCAGTGCCCCCCCCCCCCGCTCCAGCCAGCCTAACCCTTCCACCGTTGGAGCCGTGCTGACTCCAGCCCCCTGGGGAAAGTGTGAGTTGCAAAGCAGTTCTCAGCTCTTCACTTTCTGCCAGAGGGGTGCTGAGCCCGGCTTCTGCAAGGTCCTGGTGTCTGTCTGCCCCGGTAGCTGGATGGAAACGACAAGACGTAGCGGGTCAGTTTTAAATCTGAAATCAAATTCATTTGTCGTGGGCCGGCGGCACAAGCGTCAGCTCTGGAGTTCAACCACGCAACAGCTGGGAGGCTGTTCATATTACTGTCCAGCTGTGAACTTCACATCTGGATCCAGGTTTGGATTCCAAACAACTGTGGAAAACCCGGGGCCTTAGAGAGTTAAAGCGCTCACCACCGCCACCTATTGGTGAAATTGGAGAAGAGCAACCCAGTGCTGCAGCTCCTGGTGACGTCTCCTGGTGAGCACGAGGAACTGAATGGATGGGCCAGGCCTCGTTTGCCTTTATTTATGTGACAGTTGGGGGCATTTTGGCTAAAACACCATTATATTTTGAGTTGGGGGGGGAGGGGAGAAGGGCAGGAAAAATGCAATTGATCGTGTTGGGAAATACAAGGCTAAGACATTGACGTTGACTATGCCAGGGGGTCACCCTCACTAGACTCCTGTCAGACGCAGTTGGGTAAAGGAGCTTGGGGGGGGGGGGAGGGCGCAAAAGGTGCCGGCCTTCTATGGGGAGAGCTTTGCTGGCAGTCAAAATGCTGTTGAAGACGCTGGGCACGCATGAGCTGTCTCTAACGAGCTGGTCTGCGACTGCTGCGCAGAAGTGTGCAGGGCAAAGCTGAGCCCCGCTTTGAGGCTGTGGCTGCTGCAGAGAAGGGGGTCGCGTTGAGGCAACAGACGGTGCAGAGCAACAGTGGCTGGAGCAGAGCTCGGGCAGCTGGGGCTGAAAACCCAAAGAGTGCAGCAGCCTTCCTACCCCACAGTTAAAGCTGTAGTCACCACAGCTGGGTCGGGCGGTAGAGTCCCCAAAGCAGCCCCTGCAGCACTGGCCGTGCATCGTCCTTGGATTTCTCCAGCCCTGGACAGCTAACTGTGAGTGGAGAGCCGGACGGCACAGCCCACTTACAACTGCCGGGAGAACGGAGGTTGGGACTCTGGTTAAGGCACCCTGGAGTGTGGGAATCTTACTTCATGGAATGTGTTGATTTATTCATTGCTGGTTTTTCCCTAGATTCATTCTGTGGTCCCCTTTGTTTGCTGCTTTTCCCCCATCACCCCCAGTAAAGTGCTCTTCATTGTACCCGTTGGACTCAGGCCTTGCAGACAAGCATTGCCCCTCCAGGGTGTGCAGATTGGTGTATGTTGCTTCCCAGGTTTCTGGGGGAGGGCTTCAGCTGGTCTTTGTTAGCTGAATCTTTAAGAAAACCCATAGAAAATGGAACCCAGCCAGCAGTGTGGCAGAAGGGTTCCACCTGCACAGCCTGGGGTTGGTTTATTGCGGCACTTTACTTCTGGCTCATTTCTATATGTAGTGCTTCCCTCCTACTCCTTTCCCGCAAGCCTCCTGGCTTCCAAGTTATCCTGGGCCCTCAAAGCTAAAAGAGGATTTTATGTGGAGGGTTTGTAAAGTCTCTTCTTCCAAGACTTCTGTTTCTAGCTATTCCAAAGGCTCAAAGAAACTCCACGTTCTGTTGTAAAACTGAGATGCCGTGGCTTTGTCACTCAGTGTGGTTGCTGTGCTGCAGTGCAGTACACTGCGTTAAAATGGGTATTAAAATACCTTTTGACACAACATCAGAAAATTAGTGTTGGAGCCACTTGATACAGTTGAAAAACATTAGCATCAGCCTGGGCTTTTATTTCCCTGAGCATTTGCTTTTAGGCATCTTAGTTAAATCTCTGTTAGGTAAAATAGCCTTCATTCAGAAGGGACGCTGTTTGTGACATTTCAGGAGGCAAATAAACAAGGTAAATCTGAGAGTGGAAGAAATAAATGGAAATGTTAGGGAATTGCTGTTCAGACGTCGTGCTAATACCCGGAGGCACAGAATGCTACAATTCTTTGTCATAAACACATCAATTACAGTGCTTATGTCAAAGCTCTCCATAAATTATACCACTGATATAAAAATGACACCTTCAGTGCAAAAAACATAGCCGTGCTGTTGGTTCTGAACCATCTACCAAAAAACCTCATAGAACCAGGTCCTACAAAACTGTATTGCTTACTCAGGCAATCTGTCCATTGAATTTAAGGGTGCTCATCTAGTTTAAGACTGCCCACCTGGGTAAGGGGCCTCAGAACCAGTTCCATAGCTCGGATGCGATGCAACATGAGTGTGTTGTTCTCAGTTTGTATCCAAGCAACTCAGATAATTCTGAAAATGATAATATTGAATCATTAAGTTATAAATATGAGCAGGCTGGGTTTTTTTCAGATTGGTTGAGATAGGATTTACAGTAGCTGAGTCTCTGTAGAGCACTTGTTACCCAGGGTTAGTTTGGGTTTCTCCAATAACTAATAAAGGGCCCATGCTGAGGCTTAGTCCCATTGACTTCACTTATTCCCATAACATTTAGGACCAAATTTTCCAAACCACTCAGCGCCCATGTAGGTACTTAAGTGAAAGGTCAGCTGGCAGACTACTCACACAAGTACTGGTTAGCTGTTTCGGGTCCGTAGGAATTGCAGCAGCCATTACCTAGTGCAAACATACCCTAGACATTGCTAATGCTGCCTGATCTGAATAGCACTGCCAGTTCTGCAGGTGAGACATGCTAATTTGCAGAATACAATACAAGCATTACAAGAATACAATACAAGAATACAATACAATACAAGCATTACATAACAGGGGAAAAACCCAACTGGTTTTTAGCTTCTCTGTCCATGTGTTCAAGATCTCAGGCAACCATGTGTATAAATAAGGCACTTTCTGCTGAGCTTTATAGTTAAACTGGCATCTCCCAATACCATCAGTCTGAGTGAAAGGTGACGCTCTTAGCAAGCAGGAAAGGGTTTTAAGCAGCAGGAAGATTCAGAGAAACTGGAGAACTAGAGCTTGATTCCCTTCTGATGCTGATATAAATCAGGAGGAACTGCCGTGAAGTCAATGGCGTTACAATGGTGAAAGTGAGGGTAGAATCAGGCCTGTAATAAAGAGTTTGGAGTCCAGCAAATACATACCATTAATCTCAGGGAAAGCAGCAGACAAGTAGATTGCATACTTAACTCTTTGGAGCTAGGGCCATCTTTTTGTTACCGTAACGTGTGTACAGTGCCTGGCACCATGATCCTCGACTGGACTCTCACAGATCTACCACAATATAATTAATAACTGTAAACTGAAATCATTACAGTGTGTGTATAGTAAACATAGTCCAGGAATGAGATCCCCACCATGGTTTCTTTGAGGCTGTTACAGAGGATAGCTAATTATGGGCTATAATTGTTATTCTTTAAGAGGTTTGAGGCAATTTACTTGAAAAGGATGAGCTCTATTGCTCTGTATCTTTTGAACCCATAAACTGACAGTAAACAGAAAAAGGAGCAGAATGATATGCTGATTTATTTTTAAAAACAGGGGATAGCTTTAATATAAGCGGAAATGTACTACTCTTGCTCAGTGAGGGTGGCCAGCTCTGGCCTATAGTTCGGGCCATTTCTTTGGAAAATGAAGTAGATAATACAGCTGTAAAGTGTAAAGAGGGGGGGATGTCAGGGGACTCCATTTTGCATCGAGTCCCTAGAAGAGAATTGGAGCCAATCACAAAAGAATGGAATTGAAAATATAAGTTGCTTATTTTTAATGTACCCTTGCTTCTAAAGTAGATACTATAAACAGGGCATGAAATGCTGAATAATTCATCCATTTTTCACATCTAAGCCAAATTTCTTTGTATCATATTTGCTATTGTCATTTATTATTCCCTGTTTAGAAATCTACGTTATAAACACAATTCTGACTAGCCACTTGAGCATTTCTTACCTCCATGGGCCTGATGACACACTTGACAAGTCACCAAGAAGACAGTGAAAAGTTTGGAGAAACAAAAGGCCCTGCCTGAGGTTTCATGTCAGAAACGACTGAGAACTGGCCTGCTGTTGCTTACAAGGTTCTCTCTCAGAGGCTCTGTAATGCCCCAAAAATAACACTGTCATTTATGTTTATATGTTCCCTTGAACAACCCCTACTGCCTGGAAGGTTGCCTGTAACATAGCAAGCAAAAATGGTAACGCATTTGTGTGCTAGTTTTATTATGAGAGTGATATATTTAAAAGGAAAAAAAAAATAGAAATCCAGAGCTCCTTCTCCACAGGCCAGAACCTAAGTTTCTCAGTCAGTTTAGAGCAATTTATCTCCACCAGATTATAACACAGTTCAGAGAGGCAGATCAAATTCGCTACCTAAACCACTCGGTAGCGTCCCTTTTATTGACTCAGTGGGAAGAGAGATGAAGTTGTCGCTTATCTAGAGAACTGATCTATTTAATTTTGTGGCATTTTTTTGCTCTAGCCGGCTGTTGGCTTTTTTGTTCTGCTTCCATTGCTCCTGTAGGTCGATACAATGTGCAGTGTGTGACAGCACACGCAGCCTTCCTTGTTTACACGGAACCCCTACCACTTCATTAGGGGCCCGGCACCTGTTTGATCTCCTACTGCATAGACTGCTTCCTCCTAATGTCCTCTGGGGTACTAGGCCCCCTATGGAGTGCAGGGATGGACAGATGGGCCATGCCTCCACAGTGTGATGGTCAGCTGAGCTGGAGTCAGAGGGCTCCCTTATTTCAGGGATGCCAGGAAAACAGGGAATTCTCAGAGTTCAGCTGGAAGCAACGCAGCCATGTGGTTTTAATAAAGTTCAGGAACGCCTACTCCGTGCTGGCTGGGCACTTGGAAGGGCGTTCTAAGATGCAGTGCATTGGGCATGCTACTGCATGCCTGGGAGCTCCTGAAGTAACTGGCCTCTTTGAGCCCCCACTGAGCTGTGCAGCCAAACAGGGAGCAAGGGTTGGCTTCCCTGCAAACCTGGGAACTATCTTATGGCCTCATCCGATCCCTATTGCAGGCCGGTGGGGATCGGGTGTAGTACACCCCTCAATTTCTTTCGCCTTCAAAGCCGTTGAGTAAAAACCTGGCTTTTGATTGATGCTTCGGTTCCATTTGTAAGCAGCAGAATGAAAGGCCCCCACAAAAGGGCCTGAACTAACAGAAATGGCTTCAAGTTACTCCTGGTGTAAATTGTTCCTATACCCAATCTGCTTTCTGGTTCTGTTTTTATCTTGCATTGGTTTCATCGTCATTTGCTGGAAGGCTGAACAGAAAAGGAAGAGGCAGCCCTGCACCCCTGTTCTATTGTCCACCGGTTACTTGGAATTTCATAGGATACTAGGACTTAAATTTATTTACCAGCACCAATTTGTTTCCCATATGTTAGTGAGTTGCTTGTCGTTATCCTTAGGCCAATATAAGAATGGTAGCTCTTTTGACGTGGGTCTAGCAGGTTTTTGTTCGTGGCTCCTAACAGACTTGGGCAGGAGTAACTCTTGTTATGAATCATCTGTGGCCATGACTGAAATGCATTTGTGTCATACAATAGGCTTTGTGGGTCTTTTTTTAAACACATAAAGAACAGAATTTTTTGTTGGGTGTGGGAGGAGGGGTAACTATGTGTTTTGGTCTCCTGGCCTTTGCTACAATCCTGGCTTAGTGCTTCCACTTTAATAGCTGCAAACTTATTTTCAGTCACACAGCAATTTTTGAAGCCTGGTTCTGTACCCATTATAGACAATTAAGTCCCATTATATTCAAAATGCTCAATGGGAAAATTAAAATAACCTGCTTGATTCTGCCAATCCTCACTCCTGTGAGTCAGAGTCCTATGATGTCGATTGGTCTGTGTCCCCAGGAGGATCTGGCCCCCAGGTTTTGCAGGATTAGGCTTAAAATCTTTCTTTAAGTGAGAACACTCCAAGACCCCCAGGAAAACTTTCAGGGAGGTGGCTGAGGGTCTGGGGGGGAAAACTACCGTGAGATTTGCCATTTGGAATTTCTGCCCCACTCACAGTTGCTCGCTTCTATGGAGTTTCGTGCCCCCAAGGTGATCCACATGGCGCTCTTTTGTCTCTGTACCAGCTCTGGTGTCCTCTGGCCTCCTCTGGCTCCCTAGTAGCACAGGTCCAGTAGAGACAGGAATTCCTCCTCGTTCTCTTCCCCCTGGAACTTCCGCCTCAGCTGTGGCTCCCCAGCACGGAGATGTTCAGGCTGCATTAACTTTCCAGCTGATTCCCTGAAGGGTTGTGCAGGCAAGGTTGGGTGCCCTCTCCCTTCTGGTGCCCGCCCTGCACTTTTCCCACGTGCAGATGCACCATCTCACTAGATACTCCACATGGGGCTTCTGGAGAAAAAGAAGATTGCTATATGAACAACTAGTCCTCACCCGTTGTACGCAGGCAGCGGGAGATCAGCGTGTGGAGTGCTCTTGTGTGCTGGTCAGGGGTGTGGGAATGTGAAAGGAGACACAACTAGCACCTAAATTCAATGCAAAAAGAGACTTCAAATGCCGTAGTGCATTGTATATGCAGAGTGCTCAGAGCTGTCTGTTACTGAGGAACTGAATTCAGGCAATCACTTGTTCAGATGTAAATGTGATCTAATCGTTACAACTCCTGACACCTCCGATTATTGGAGCCGGTTTCTGTTTATATGCTATTTACATAAATGCATGAGGCTATTAAATGCTTGCACCCAATTAAAACCCGAATGATTCACTGGATAATTCCAACACTGACCAAGCTGCTCTTCTCACGAGTTGGCAAAGAGCTCGGACTGTTACTAAGGCATTTGCCACAACAATTACATTTTTCATTACATCTGGGGAAGGAATTGATAATGCCTTTCCCAGCTGGAACTCGCTCTGTATAGCTTTGAATTTTCAAATGTAAGCGAGTGTTCTCTCATTTCAGTGCTGCTCATTGTTAAATTGCTTTGCGCCCCATACATTACATAAAGTGCCAAAATAAAGAAATGCCAACTGTCTATCATTTAGAATGCTATGTGCTGAATTTCAGCTGGTTGAAGCTGTTAACAATGACTACAGACCCTTTCCCGGAGAATAATTCTGTGTTATCCAAGCAGCATGTACATAGCGTGGCATTCATGCATAATTGGATTCAGTCCAAGTGGGACCAAATTCGGATGTTGTGTAAATGATAGCAATGGAGTCGTCGCACCAGTTTGCATGGGGTCAGATTTGGGCTGTTGGTGCAGTTCTGTGCAGGGTAGCTTTTCAAAAGGAACTAATACTAGGCAGCAGTGTGATGTAAATGACCAGTCCAGATAGCTTCTTCCCATTTTGTCCTAAATAAATGAACATGCTGACAGCATATGTAAGCTGAATAGCCCACACTGTTAGCATGTGAGAGGAAAAGGAAAAGCCCACATTACCGACCTGGAGCCAGGCGAATAACTCTGCACAGTCGTACAACTGGCATTTGGGCGGGTCTTCTTTGGGGGTTGGTTTGTTTGTCGTTTTTTTTCCTGGATTCACAGGTGCAACCATCATTTCCTGCTGGTGCCATTGCCATTGTTAGTTGCACTGAGCTGTTAAGGACTCCTCAGCGAGGAGGAAAATCTTGCTTCAGCATTTTTCACTAGGTGCAGGGAGAAATGATGCACGTCCCAACCCTCTCACTCCCACACCTTCACCATCTGTGGAACTCTGAGCCACCAGAAAGTCCTGAACACAGATTCATAGACTTTCAGGCCAGAAGGGACAATCATGATCATCTAGTTTGACTCCTGCACATCACTGGCCACAGAACCTCACTCGCCCACTCCTGCAATAGGCCCATAACCCCTGGCTGAGTTACGGACGTCTTCAAAACTTGTTTAAAGATTTCAAGTTCCAAAGAATCTGCCCTTTGCTCTAGTTCAAAGCAGCAAGTGACCTGTGCCCCACACTGCAGAGGAAGGCGAAACCCCTCCAGGGTCTCTGCCAATTGACCTGGAAGAGAATTTCTTCCCGACCCGGATATGTTGGTCAGTTTAGACCTTGAGCATGAGGGCAAGACCCACCAGCCGGCCACTTGGGAAAGAATTCTCTGTTGTAACTCAGAGGCCTCCCCATCTAGAGTCCCATCTCCAGCTCTTAAGAGATATTTGCTAATAGCACTCGTGGATGGGGCATATGCCATTGTAGGCAACCTCACCGTACCATCCCCTCCCTAAATTTATCAACTCAGTCTTGAACAAATTAGGGGGTTTTGCCCTCTACCCCTTGAAGGCTGTTCCAGAAATTCACTGCTCTGATGCTTAGAAACCTTTGTCTAAGTTCAAGCCTAAAATTTTTTAGTTTGGCCAATTGGCCAGGTTATATCCATTTGTTCTAGTGCCAGCACTGGCCCTTAACATAAATAACTCCTCTTCCTCCCTGGCATTTATCTCTCTGATGTATTTATAGAGAACAATCATATCTCCCCTCATGCTTCCTTTTGTTAAGCTAAACAAACCAAGCTCCTTAAGTCTCTTCTCATAAGATGGGATCTTCATTCCACAGATCCTCCAAGTAGCCCTTCTCTGCACCAGTTCCAGTTTGGATTCATCTTTCTTAAACATGGGAGACCAGAATTGCACGCAGTATTCCAGATGAGGTCTCACCAGTGCATTGGCAATGTACAATGGCAATAACACTTCCCTGTCTCTATTGGAAGTACTTCACCTGCAGCATCCTACAATTACATTAGCCTTTTTCACAGCTGCATCGCATTGGCAGCTCACCGTCATCCTGTGATCAGCCAGTACACCCAGGTCTTCCTCCTCCTCTGTGGCTTCCAACTGTTAAGTCCCCATCCTATAGCAAAAAATTTTGTTGTTAGTCCCTAAGGGCATGCCCTTGCATTTTGCACTACTGAATGTCATCCCATTTCTATTATTCCAGTTTTCATCCAAACCTTCTGGTAAGATATTTTAGTCCTTCTCCGTATTGGCAATACCTCCCAACCTTGATTCATCTGCTAATTTTATTAGCACACGCCCACGTTTTTTTGCCAAGATCATTAATGAAAATGTTAAATACAATTGGTCCCAAGACCGACCCTGAGGAATATTCCACTAGTAACCGCCCTCCAGCCTGACAGTTCACCTTTCAGTATGACCTGTTGTAGTCTCCCCTTTAACCAGTTCATTAGCCACTTTTCAATTCTTATATTAATCCCTAACTTCTCCAATTTTACTAATAATTGCTCATATGGAACTGTATCAAATGCTTTACTGAAATCCAGGCCAATCAGATCTACTGCATTTCCTTTGCCTAGAAAATCAGTTATCTTCTCAAAGAAAGAGATCAGACTGGTCTGGTATGATCCACCTTTCACAAAACTATGATTTATTTTACCCCAATTACCATTTACCTCTATGTTTTTAATTACCCTCTTTCAAAATTTGTTCTAAAAACTTCGATACAACTGAGGTCAAACTAATGGGCTTGTGGTTTGCTGAATCGTGATTTTTCTTTTCTTTAATAGAGGTGATGTATTTGCAACTCTCCAGTCACAGGGTCTGACCCCTGAGTTTTCAGATTCATTAAAAATTCTTGCTATTGGCCTTCCAATCTCACGTGCCAGTTCATTTCATATTCTTGGATGGAGATGGCCTCAGCTGGCATGCTAAAGAAGGGACTGTTTCAGTGCAGGTACCTGATGATCCCATATGCACAGATCTAGCGGGTATGTTTTCCCCCGGCACCAATAGCTGCTATGCTGCTAGCTGGTTTCTCTATTATTGTCCTTCTCAGGGATAGTCATTTTATTTAGTTTTGCTCTGATGAATCTCTCCTTGCAATTCACTTTTATAGCTTTCCTGACTAACTTGGACTCCAATTTATTTCCATAAGTTCATTGAACTGTAAATTACTTTACAGTAAAATGTTTCCTTTGCTAGGCTAATGTCTCCCATGCGTTTGGGTATTAAAAGCACTTTTAAGCATGCCTCACTGTCTTTCTTTAGTGCACAGAGCGCAGCTCCCTACACAGTGTTCCGGCATGGAGAGGGACAGAGTTTAAAAAGCTAAATGTGGAAATATTGTCACAAAAAACACAAACACTGGAGACATGCAATCCCTGCTGCTGTGCATTCTCTCTTTGGGTAAACCCCAGCAATCCCATTAACTGGAAGAGCCTCCAAATGGAGGCTGTGTCTGGTAGTTTGATGCGGGGTTTATTAAAAAAAAAAATTAACTGTAATAACAGGGTAGCACTTTTTTTTTTTTTGTAATTTGTTGCAATTCATAAAGACGACAGAGCTGTAAACATACACTAAACTAATGCACAGAGTGAGCAAATTCCCAGCCCTGAGCAGCTTACAGTAAAACAGACAAAAAGAAAAAAACCCTGTATTGTTCCTACAATTTCATTTTGCTGTCCCTGTGGGGCACATGTCACCGAACCAGCGGTAGCAACTTGGAATCCTCCATCTTGCGTTTCTGAGCAGTAGCGTTTCACAGCCTCTCCCTTGATTTTCTTGACTGCAGTAGCAATCCAAGCCCGGCTCTGTCTGTGGCAGTTTTCTACCTGTGTCTCCATGGTGTCATTTGGACGGGCTAAAAAGGGGTCCAGTGTCATCCACACCATGAGGTGAGCTGGGAGGAGGTGAGCAAAAGTTCAGCATTACATCCACCCCAAATATAACCTCATGCAGCATGGAAAAAGAGAAAGTGTGTGCTGTGGAGGAAAGAAGTGATTCTATCCCGAATAACGGTCACGGTGTCCATTCTGGAAACAAGTCAAAGCTGCCCAGGGGGCGGAATAAACCATAACAATTCTGTGGTGACATTTGTATCTGTTTGGATGCCAGTTGCCCTGGGTACTTGATTTAATATAAAACATGTCGCCCCAGAGCAAAGAACAGAAAATCAGCTAGTAAACAAGACAGCTCTAATTATTTAACAGCAGAATCCAGAATAATTAAGCCAGCGTATCCAGATTCCAGAGCAGTTAAAAACTAATGATTTAAACTCATCATCCAAAAATATATCAACGACCTTCTGAAAAAATGTGTATAAACAGCAATTTAATTTTAAGAACGGAGGGATAGTAGCACCCCGAGCGACTTGCCTCTGCTGCTACATGTCTTTGCCCTTACTTTCGATTATCTGGGATTCGGATGGCTTCACAGGAGATGGGTTCATTGTCGCCAAAGGAGCAGCTGGTCTCCTTTTAGGCTGACTGCTGACAAACAATCTTCACCTTTTTTTCCCTGTAACACTGCCCAGGTCCATCCCGCAGTGCTTGCAAGATTGGCTGCTTTCTCAAGGGGATGTACCTCTGCTGGTACCCAAGCTCCCAAAGTTGGGTGCCAGCGCTTGGAAGGCACAAAGCTGTGAAGATACAGGATATTACAGACCTGCTGGGCATTTAGTCTTCTGGGAGAATGGGGAGGATGTTCCACTGGGAGGAACCGTACAGGTTTTTGGCAGACACCTGGGGCCCTTGTTATGGACGGAAGTGAGTTGGGATCTGAGGGGGGGTGTCTTTTAAAGTAGAAGAAGGGCATTTTTGGCAACTGGAGAGGCAGTTGTGGGAACTGCCAGGGACATTTTGGCTGCTGGGAGAGGTCAGAGCTGGTGTCATTAAAGAAAGGGGTTTTTGCCATTTGTGCTCTAAGTGTAAAAGGGCCATTTTTCTTGATGTCTGTCCACCTGCCATCAAACATCACAAGACTCTCAGACATGCCAGCATCACCTGCTGTTCCATCTGTGAGCTCTTTGACACTGACTGGAGCTCTAGGGAGACAAGCAGACATTATGATTCTGTCGTGTCGTTTCCTGAATACTGTGTGCTTGTGATAAGGTGGATTATGGAGCCTCCCAGGGCCTAGCGCCTCAATTCCGGGTTGTACGTTACTCTGCCATTTCATTTTAGCATTGCTTCTTGATCAACAGAGTCAGTCTCAGAACTGTTCTCCTGTCAGCAGAGCAGAAGCACACAGTTGGATACAACAAAGCTTCCTGACTGAAGGGAATCTGTCTGTACAACAGGAATTCTGGCTGATGTTATGAAAGTGTTGTTATAACATTGTTGTAACCACAGGCCATCTCTCTCAGACCACATACAATGGTGGGTTCTTAGACCTTTAAGGGACACCTATGCAGGTAGAAGCCACTTGTGATGATGGCTACGCTACAGGGGTACTTGAGGAGAGAGACTAGACCCTCCAACTTCTCTTCAGGGAGTGGGAGTGGCAAATTTCCAGCAGCAGAGCAAAGAGACCAGATTTTGAAGGTAGGACATATTGGGTGCTACCACTTGTAATGCTAACCACACAAGGGCATCAGCGGGAGGGATCAAACGTGGGCCATCTGGAGGTAAATGCATGAGCCTCTACTGCAGGAGCTAAAAGACACCTCTCTGTTAGGCATGGCTGCAGCAGGCTCATCAATCTCTAGGGCAGAGGTCTTCAATCCGTGGGGTGCGCCTCCCCCTGGGGGGGGGGGGGGGATGCAGAGGAGTGTTTGGCCACAAATGTAAGACACAAGGAATACATGAGTTAAATACAATATTTAATATGTGTTACCAGGTGTTTTCACTGTACAACTGCTCCTTTCCCTGCTCCTGTGTTGCCTTCTCTTTCACTGAGAAGAGCTGCAGATCCTCAGCTCCCATTGCGCAGGACCTGACCCAATAAGGACTGCAAGTTCACTGTCTAAATTAGATTGTAAGCGCTTTCTCCATGTATAGATAAATACTTATACTGCCCCCCCCCCCCCCACTGTAGTGTCTGAGTGCCTTACAAACATTGAGTTTATCCCCACAGCATTCCATGGGAGATAACTCAGTGCTGTGATCCCCAACTGAGGTACAGTGATTTGTCCAGAGTCCCAGTGGAAGTTGGGAAATGAACCCAGATCTCCTGAGTCCCAGCCCAGTGCACTAACTGCCAAATAAACCACAAAGTAGCTTCAGGAGACAAGGTGGATACGGTAATGTCTTTTTATTAGCCCAACTTCCGTTGGTGAGTGAGACAAGCTTCCGAGCTACACAGCGCTCGTCTTCAGGTCTGGGAAAGGAACACCCACCGTCACAGCAAAATGCAAGGAGGAACAGATTGTTTAGCATAAATAGCAGGGACCACCTTACAATATGTGCTAACTATTTATGCTAAATAATCCATTCCACCTTGCATTTTTCTGTGACACGGGGAGTTCCTTTCCCAGACCTGAAGAAGAGCTCTGTGTGGCTCAAAAGTATCTTTTTCACCAACGGAAGTTGGAGGAATAAAAGATTTTACCTCACCCACCTTGTCCCTCTAATATCCTGGGACTGGCACAGCTACACTACACTGCGTACTATAAACTAGTTTGTTCACTATAAATCACCCTTAGTCCCTTCCATCTCTCGATGGCTAGGGATACCGTCTTCTTATGTGACTGTAAAGTACATGCACACTCATAAATGCATATTGTACATATAATACATGGGTTGAGAAGCAATTATATGCCTTGGGTTTGGATTTCCATGCCTCTGACAACTTTTTTGCTGAGAGAGTTTTAGCTATCACATTCTGGCTGAAAACTCACTTCTTTGACCTCACTTACGTATTACTTGAGCTGTTAACTTTACTGTTTTATAAAGTGACTTTGGATGAATACCATTAAGTGGCATTGTAGTTTGGTGGACTGAATGAGGGACTTTTACACATTTCTTTTCCTCCTATGCCCCTCATTACTTTTATTTGTGATTAACAAACCTCACCATGTTCACCTTTCCATGTCATAGTCCCACAGCACATTTTCAGCTTCTTTTTTAATATGTTCTTTATGGGGCAAGATACTGCTCCCCCCTTCCCCCGCCCCCCCCCCCCCCCCCCCAAAAGGAGACTAAAGGCAATCACTGTATAAGTGAAACTTTAGCCGTTGTAAATGGTGCCAAAGGGAGATTCCTGGCAGCAGGGTATTTATGAAACGGGATCCTTTTCTCTTCACCTTGCCTCCTGCCTTAGTTCAACAGAGTCTTGATTTAAGCCCAGATCCTTAACTTAAGGCACTTAACACTCAGTGATTTCAATGTTAAGGTTAAAGATCTGGGCCTAAGTGACCTAAGAACATATTATCCACTTTCCCAGGCTTTCCTTGGATTGGGACATAGAGGTTGGGACAATGGAAGCTGGTTAGCTGTGAGGATGGAGTTTTATTTGGAGGAGGAGGCAGAGATTGCTTTGGGGGGGACAGTGGGGGTTGTTTAGTTTTTTAGGTCTGTCTTTCTAAAAGTTGCCCAAGGGCACACCAAATGTTGATGGTAGATCTGGGAGATCTCCTGAGTCCTAGCCCCATAACCTTGTTAATCTGTGTTTTAACTATGCATGCAATATGGGTAGGGTGCAACTGAAACAAAATGAATCTTGAGCTGAATGTATTGTCATAATCTTATTGGTAGGGCCTAACGGTTCTGGTCCATTTTAAGTAAATTACTTTATAATATTGTTGTCACTTAGAATGTCAAAGTTGTTTCTAGGACCTAAAATATCATCCTAACACCATGGCAGCAACTGAAATACCGAGCAAAAACTTGGACAGAATTTTTTTTCTACTTTGCAGATCTATTGCAGATATAAATTAAAGTCAAGGATAATAAAACATACCACTGCTTTGTAAAATGGCAGGTCCATTTCAGAAACATGCAGCTAGCTCCAAACTAAATGTTTGAAAATCAATGGGTAGGTCGAGCATTTTCATTTCCCGACCCACAGGCACTCTGAGCTTGTGCTTCTGCCATCTTGACCGAGATTGTTTGTGGCACTAGACCGCAAATGGAGCTTGGTGTCATTCTGTAACCATCCTTCCCTCAGTATACCAGGGAAGGCATTGTCTGTGGGTACGTCAGGCAGCTGAGAGGCTAGTCTGCGTTCACGTGTTAAATGTTCATGATGTCCCTTTTTATTTATTGATTGGCTAAAGGAAGCATGGCCTAACACGCAACCTGTTGGCATTTGTCTGTCTTTATCATGATATCTTTTGAATGCTGCAGCGGAGCCATTTCAAAACGTCAGGGAATTGTCTAGGCAGCAGTGGGCAGAACCCAATTGATTATGGTGAAAAAACCCAAAAAACACACACAACCCCTGGCGTATGGACAGCAGAGCCAGCAGTTTCACTCTGTCTGTAGATCAAAGAACTGGCTGATGTCAGATATTTTCACATTCCAGTCTAACAATACCTCCCACCTCAGCTCTGCCTTCCCCTCCTCCCAGAACGGTTTGAAAGGTTTGAAAGATGTCTCTCCCAGTCAAGCAAATGAGAAAGGAAGGGGAGGACAGCAAGGAGCCCCTGGGGTGTAAGCTTGTTGCTCTTTTTGGTAAATGTGCAAAGAGCAATGTAAGGTTTTTGTATTTGCTGGGAAACTTTAGACCATGGAAAAAGGAAAAAAAAAAAAAAAGAATTGTGAACAAATTTTCCCTTGAGTCCTCAGAGAATCTGAGACCGAGGAATGAAAGTGGAACTGCTGGGTTGAGCCAGAGCAGACCATTTTAGAGTGCTTTTAATGTTAAGGATCATAGAGCTGAGAGAGGAGGATAGCACATCCAGCAGAGAGAAGAGCAGAATGGAGCTTAAAAACTGGGAAGTGGATTTTCAAAGCAACGTATGTAGGGTTTCAGCCACATGCCTCCCATTTACCTTACAGGAAAGAATCACACACCTGAAATCCTTTGCTCACTACCACATTGCAAAAAAATTAAGGACACAAACACATGATTACTGGACAAGAAAGGAGGCTGAGCTTGTGTTTAGGGAGCCAGATTTTTAAAGGAATTAAGGCATCTAAAGATGCAGGTTAGCACCTAGTGAGATTTTCAAAAGCTCCAAGATCCCTAACTCCCATGGATTTTAATGGGAGTGGGGCAGCTAGGCAATTGGAAAATTCTACCAGGTGCCTATCTGTATGTGTGTCCTTTAAAGATCAGGTGCTAAGGCACTCAGCTGGGATTCAAGGGAGTTAGGTTCAGTTCCTACGGATTTCCTGTGTGATCTTGGTTCACGGCAGGGCTCCGATTTAGATTCTCCAGGTGCTCCTTTGATATTGTGAATAATATTAATAATACCCAGTGGTTCCAATGACGATAAGGGCTCCACTGTATTTACAATCTAATCTGAAATGAGATGTGACAATTTAGTAGCCAAGAGAAGGAAGAGAAGAAAGGAGAATGGGGCCAGTGATCCAATTCAGCTAGAACCTAAGCACGTGCTTACGATAACCATTGAACTACTCTCACACTTCTTGCAGGCATCACAGCAAGTGTGGGTCTTAAGGAGGGTGAGGATTTGAAAGAGGAGGGAAACATAGGTATTAGTTCAAGGAGGCAGAAAGGGCAGCACAGAGGAAAGCACAGAGATGGTTGACGGTGAAGCTGGTACATGGACATTAAGACCAGCTTTGTTAATGCTACGGAGGAGAGGGTCAATGCGGAAAGCAGGAAGAGGAAGCGTTTTAATGGCCTATGAAGGTGAGCACAAGAAACTGGAATTTGTTGAGGTGGAAAAAAAACATGAGTATGTGGAAGGCTGCAAAAAGGGGGGTGATGTGGTCAATAGGTGTGGAAGCTGTCTTAGTAGATTCATTTAGTGCAGACTGGAGTGTAATGAGGTGGGTGGTGCAACAGGGGGTCCCAGTCACCCAAACAGTAGCTGATTGGCGCCTACATGAAGGGTTTAGCGGTGTGGACAGAAAGAAATGGTCAGATGTCAGCAATGTTATACAAGGAGAAGCGTCAGGGTTTGGACAGTGCCTGGACATGTGGGCCCATGGAAAGGGAGGAGTTGGATGACCCCGCCAGGTTATGGACTTCAAAGACAGGGAGGATTGCGGTGACAAAGAATGCACGCAGACACTGGGCGGTAGGGAAGGAGTTCAGCTTTGGCAACATTACATTTCTGACAATGTCCAGGCGTCCAGGAGGAGATCAGAGACACAGACCAAAATGTGATATTAGACAGATTCGGTTTAATCTAACCCTTGCCCCGTTTGATGGGGTTATAGTTTTAAAGTGATCTTGCACCGCTGGCAGATTTTTTAACCTACATAGCGCTAATCTTGCTTTAACAGAATTCATTTTTCCCAGCTCCTGATTATACTCCAAATTCAATAAATCTCACCCTCGCCGCAAATGCTAATCTTCTAATAAGCAGTAGGTATTAATAACAATATATTATTTTGTGACACATTACAGTAATGAATTGAGCTATTGTACTAATTGCCACAATTGTACTTTAAACATAGCCTGATCTAGTTGAACAAAAATCCCTGTATTCAGCTACAAAGATAAGTGCCGGTTACTGCTGTATTGTAAAGTTTGTGGCATAAAAACAACACTAGCAAAAATCTGAGTTGTCGGAGAGGGAAAAAAATCTGTTTTTGCAACTTTCACAGTAGATTCAAATCTATTTGGGCCTGCTAGAAGAAATAGCTTTTTGTTTAGCCACTAACACCCAGTCAAATCACAGCTAAAGAGAGAGCATGACATCCACCTGCTGAGCTATTGTTCCCAAAATGATTACCCTTGATTTGTAATGCTCCCATTCACAAGAGGGAGTACGCAGAGAGAAGGGGGGCTAGGTTGGAGGGACTATGAGAAATACACAGAAAGGGTAAAAATAGCCAGGTTGGACTCAGTTTTCAGTCGCATTTGAAAGAAGTGTTTGCTAAAGTCATTGTTCCACTTTTTGCTTATCAGTGCTTGTTTCAAAGGGGTGGACTGGCGGGGGTGGGCAGAAACTGTGTGTGTGTGTATGGCCATACAGTGGCACAGGAGCGCCATGAGAGGTGAAGCTGCGTCGTGATCTCTGGTTAAAGGTCAACCGTTCTAAGTCCTCTAAAACTGGCCTGGGTGGTTGGATTTCTTTGAAATTTGGTGTGGCTCAGGCTGGTGCAGTGTAGGGTTAGTGACCTGCATTTGGTGTCATATGAGCCCAGGGTTCCCCTCACCCCCTCTCCCAAAGCCAGTTTCCTTCAGCAAACTGAAAGGTGCTCATGACTGGCTGACTCACAGCTTTCTTGATGTCTGTGAATTCACCCTTCAATTAGCATGACTACAGATAAATTAATCACACCCCCCCACACACACACACACACATAAGACAAAAGGAGTTTTGAACTACGTGGCTGGAGCTTGTTACAATTTGTGAGTCATGGGTGGCAATTTCATCTTGAGTGCAATGTAGTCAAAGTCTTCGGGGAAAAAATTAGACACGTGGCTGTTTCCTTAGCAGGGAGAGGTCGAGGGAGGGAGGGGGCAGAGGAGTGGGAGAATAAAGGGAGGGGGCTTGGGGGCAGTGAGGGAAGGGGCATTATAAATAGGGGGATGGATGGTAGGTGAGAAAGGTTGGGGCCTCAGGCGAGGGAGGCGTGGTGCCCCCCCCCAGGTCTGCGGGGGAACCCCAGCCCCCATGTACTCCACAGCTCTGCCAGTGCCCCCTAACTCCTCCTACACCCCCCCCCAGTTCTGCTAGTGCACCCCAACCCCACAGCTCTGCCACAGCTGGGCACCCCAGCCACACTGCCCCCTGTTCCCCTGGCGCTGGCAGTAGCCCATGGGAATGCTTCGCACACACGCCGGGTGCAGTCAGTGTTCGGGGTACCAACGCTCAGTGGTGGAGCGGGCGCTAGCTGGGCCAGTCTGGTGGCGTTGTGTTTGTGCTGTGAGGAGGTGTGTGGGTTACTTTGAGGTGTGAACACTGAGCTGAGGAAAGCTATGTTTTGCACCCACCGGTGTGAATGAGCAAAGGGGAGAGTTGCATGTGTGCCTTCAGGCTCCAGTATGCATCATTTCAATCCAGAATTGTGTACTCCATGTACTTAGCTGGGGACAGGGGGTTTATTACCAAGGGGGGACGGGGGTGGGACGGAATTAGTAGCAAGTTGGCATATAGAGCAGTCTAAGCATTTCTCTGACCGTGGGCACTGTACTGAACGGTGGAGGCACTAATTAGCTCTGCCTGGCAGCTGCGTGTTTGTGAGAGCTGCGGATTATTTTGAGGTGTGTGACAGAGCTGTGACCTGGACACAAGGGGATCTATGTTCTCCACTGTCTTGTGTGTGAGGAAAAGGAAGAGGAGGATAGGTACCTTCCGAGTGCAGCATGCTTCATCGCAGCGCAGGCTTATGTCAGCAGCAGGGCATAGGGCTTTTATTACAGAGGCTATTGTCAGCAGAGAGATGGAATATGAGAGGATTCTAATGCTTTAATGCTGGCTTAGTGAAAGCGAGCTGGTATCCTGTGAGTAAGTGCAAGGGAATTGTAGAAGGCTGTGAAATGGTTCTTAAACCATGCACATGTGATATTCTTTCTGGGGTGCTGGCTAAGCACGTGAGTGTATTCCAGGATCTGGAACCTCCTGAATCTTCATGCCGAGAGCCGGGGAGGACTGTATGCTATGTGCATGTTGAGGCATTGCTGAAAGAGGGTAGAGAAAAGGTGGCAATTTTTTTCCTTTTTGTCCTTTAAGAGTGTTAGATGGAATCCGGTGGGTGAGAGTGAATGGGTTGTAAAAGGAGGTGAAGAGCTTGTACATTTCAGCAACTGTGAGGTTGTCGGAATAAGAGTCTGTGTGTTAACAGGGCATAATGCGGCATTGCTGAAAATGGACAGACCCAAGGTTGCATTTCTTTGTGTTCGGCGGTTTGAGTTTTACTCAACTCAGTGTTCTACAAGGGGATGACATGTCACTAAGCAACCTAAACACTACACTAACACCGCTCTGTGCCATTAAATATACGTGTGTGTGTGTGTGTTTCTGAAAGAAACATCCACAAGGTCATCTTTAAAATAAATGTCTGGAAAATAGAGGACGATGCACTAACCAGCTGGAAAGTAAAGAGGAGAGTAGCTCTATTAAAGAAGAACTGAAGCAAGTTTGCTGCTTGATCCATGGGTGAGAGCTGAGACCTGTGGCAGACGCAATAACATCTCTTGTGGGGGTTTTTTTATGTGGGAATCCACCTTTTCTGGATGTTCCAAATACAGCAAAGGCAAAAAAAAATAAACCTATGTCCAAGGATGAATAGCTGGTGCAGCCACTGGAGAAACAGCCAGACTAACTTGTGTCTGTGGCCACACACGTATCTACAAAGGTTAAAGTGAATGCTTGCAATGCTGAACTTCAAGACAATGTCTGCACTGCAATGGAAGCCTGCCTCGAGCAAACCCCCCCCTTGCATCCAAACTGCAATTGCACTAACCTAGGGCTCACACCCAGGCTCCCAGGACCCTGCAGGACTGGAGGGTCCGAGCTCGGGTCATAGTGGAACTTAGGGGCCGAGCCCTATTGCTCTGTAGAGTACACGTGGCCCTCACTTGACCCAGGTCCTGGGACTCAGCTGGATGTATCCCAAAGTTCCTATTGCAGTCAGCAGCAGCTCAGGCCTTCTGCTCACTGATCTGCCGGCGCACTATTAAAGCGCTGCCATGGTTTGTAACGGACACTGATCCAATCAAGCCTCTTGAATAGCAAGCTGCTCCTTGGTCACATGCGCACAGCCAGATTTTGGTGTATCTGTGATGTGAGGCCAGTAAAACTGTGGACTTCAGCAAAAGCACCAGGAATGACCATGCGTATCGGCAGAGAGCTAAACAGCTGGCAGCGCTGCAGATTTTCCAGACAGATGATCAGGGCAGTGAGTGAATTAAGAGGCTAAAGAGTGAATACAGGAACATCAGGGATAAGAATTGCACCTTGGGAAATTTCCCAGTGCCATGCTCATTTTATAACGACTTTGAGCGGGTCCTGGGCATTGCACCCAGCACAGAGCCAACAGTGCTTCATGATGACCTGGTGAGCCATGATGGGGCGCTGCTGGCCCCTAAATCCAGCCTGGGGACTGACTGAGGCCAGCAGCAGGCTCCCAGCCGGGCTCGTGAACTGACTCTTTTAACGAAACCAGTCCCAGGGCAGGCTATGGCTCAGGATCAACAGCAAATTCGCAATCCCTACTTGGAAGAGCGGTTTGGTCCCCCCGCCCCAAGGACCGGCCTACTGCTGAGCCCGCAGAGAAGCCGGTGGAGGCAGAAGCCGCTCCAGAGCCCTGGAAGTGTATGATTCAAATTAAAAGTTTATTATTACAATAATGGGAGGGATTTCAGTTTTAAGAAGTGGTGCAAAAAGGGGTAGGCCCAGGCAACCAGTCTTTGGCCAAATATAGCACGGTATGTTTTCAAGAAAGTTTATTGCTGTCAGTTTATTGCTGTCATACAGTCATTATTTGAGATAATAAAGCTAAGGAGTAATTAAGCATGACAAAGCAAACAGTATTCCTCTATTTAGCTAGGTACAGCAATTGAATTTTCAATAAAGTCCATCTGTACGGCCATTGTGTCTTTCCTTCCCTGCCCCAGCCACAGACAAATTCATTTTTCATCATGTTCATCATGGCATTCTGACTTACATTGCATGCAATCCAGATCACCCCTCTCCCAAGATCAACCCCCCCCCCCCCCCCAGATGAGCCAGTTTTCCCCCCAAGCACATTCATATAGGTTCTATTCCCTCTCTTCCATTGGACCAAGCAAGTCCATAATGTGAGCACAGAAAGCACCCCTTCCTTCTGATGCATGGGTACAACCAGCTCCCGCAGTGGTAGCCACTCTTTCTGGCTGAGGGAACCGATCCAGAAGCCTCTTGCTGCCACAGATCCATTCAGGGGTAAATGACTCACCGCTGGCTTCACAAAGGTTGTGAAGAGCACAGCAAGCCACAGTCATGCAGACAGCATTAATTACATTGGCATCTCAGTACGTTTATAGACACCTCCAACGTGATTTTAATCTGCCAAAGGCACATTCAACAACCATTCTACATCTACTGAGAGTGTAATTAAACCTTTTAGTTTTTGCCAGGGTCTCTGAAATCAGGCTACGGTTTCATAAATCGCCTCCTTTGCCTCCTCCTGCAAATACATTGGGAAATCTGTCAGAAACCTTTGATGGGACAGAAAACGCCACGAAAATGTCCACTAGCACCTCCCTGTCAGGTTCCTTGAAAGCTCAAGCAAGAGAAGTTCATGAGGTGTCTCCTCCATGTTGCTGGCTCTGGTAGCTGGGAATGCACAGAACTAAATGGCGGTTGGCGAGCTGTTCAAACTTTCTGTAACGTGAAGGTGGACAGTAGAGTTTTCCCTCAGTGCACCACATTCCTATGGCTAAACCGGTGATATTGAGCATTGCAGGGAATAGGGCGAGCGGGGTGCTAGGCATCCTTGGATATGGTTACTTTGACTCGGCTCTGTACACTGCAGTGTGGACACCAAAGCCCTAGATTCAAGCATAGGTCAGGAAATTCTTAACTTAGGGTTAAAATGCAGTGTAGATGCTCAAGCCCAGGGTTCCCTAACACAGGTCAGCTGACGAGCGAGTCTCACTAACCCTGGGCTTACATAGCTGTGTAGATGTACTCTACTTTGTAGAGACAATCCAGGTTGGCAACTCATGACATGTGGCGTCTAAGCTCCCCTAACGCTCCTGCAAAAAACCACAGGAAAATGTATTCATACTCACCCAGCAGTTGGCTGAAGTGTCAGAGCTCCAGCTGCCAGCATGCAGACACACAGAAACACAGCTGGAAATCACTCTGCAGCATTAATTAATCGTGTCGGCCCTGTAATTAGCAGCCACCTAGGGACAGTGGCTTCAGATGTCGTCAAATGCTGCGTATGAGGGAGCCCACCACAGACACCACCAATGAAATGTTCAGTTCCTCCCCCTCCCCCTCCATAGCAGGGAGCTCATCAAGGGGCTGTGCCGTGCTTAGGCACCATGGGCCTGATTTTCCTTTCACCCACATTGGTATAAATCTGTCATTACTCCAAAGTCGATGGCCTCATGCCCATGCAAAGCTGGTGCGTAAGCTTTAAATCAGGTGCACGCTTTCCCTCGGCTCCTCTGAAGCTAAGGCAGCATAGGGCTATAGCTAAATGGCACATCTAACTCTAATTACGATAACATAAAGTGCAGCCTAAACACACCACTATCCTTGTGAAATGTATGCTTTGCAATGAGCACTCTGGCTACTCAGACTGCTACGACAGCATCCACCAGCCATGGTTATATATTAAACAGAGTCTTGCCGTGATTGCAGAGGCCTTCTTACAGTAGTCCTTGCTGCGTGTATTTTAATCAAGTCTCTGAAAAAGCAGCTCTTATTTTGTTGCAACGTTTATATAAGCCCTTTGAGCTCGGATTACTTAATGGTTACTGTGCAACGACTACGAGAGTCCTGTAGCACTTTAAAGACTAACAAATGTAATTTCTGCAACCCACTTCGTCAGATGTAAGGAATAGAAATCAGAGAGGAGTATGTATATGGAGGAGGATATTGATTAAGAAGACTGGGACATTGGCATGTTTGTGTATAGCAAGATACTACATTTGGGTTGCCAATTTTTTCTTAGTTTTCATATGCTCACATCCCTCCCCCAGCCCCCACACCACCTCCCTTCTCTGAAGTCAACTCCTCCGTAGTTCAGCTATATTCTATTCTGTTCCATTTCTTATACCATGACCATCACCATGGTACCTGAAGCCCTGATCCTGCCATCTGTTCCATGTGGGCAGACTCCAGCTCCCCCATGCAGCCCCATTGACTTCAATGGGAGTCTGCAGCAGTACCATTGCACAGGTCCTGTTATAGAATCAGAGCCTTAATGCGTATGAAACTGGAGTGCAAACAACAGCACAAACCGACCCACTCTAAGACCAAGAGTTGCTTGTCCTGGGCCATAATGGCAGTAATCTGGCGATGTCTACAGCGCATTGGCTGCTCATGATGAAAAGGGGCAAAACTCATGGAGCCCCAGCAAAAAATACTCATCACTGTAACGTAATAAAAGCACTCAGGCGTATCAGGAGAGAAGACACCGCAAGTTTATTAACCACTCTGCCCACTGAGTCTGCCTAGGCTTCTGAAAAGTTCTCCTTCACCCTAACCATGCTCTGTACCTTTAACACTGATATTAACACAGTCTCTTCACTGCAAACATACAACTATTAATCCAAACAATCATTAGCACAGCCACTCTCATGCTAGTGACTTGATATTGCTCCATATGGCCACATGCAACATTAGTAATGGTCTTTGTCTTTCTGTTTTTAGTTAAATACCAAGGAGACTTTAGATGCTGCAGTTATTGTTTACAACAATGTTGCCATTGGATTATGTTTTAAAACCCCATTTGGCTTCTAAAAATTAATTGTGTTGTGAAATGTTCATGATCCTGGAGGATCCAAGTCTACTTGTCTAGTCATTCATGTCACTGTCGTGCTGTTACTCAGGTTCTGTTCACTATTACATTTCCATACAGTCCAGTCTGTTTAACTTCGTACTTCTCGCTAAAATTTGTCCTTAGCTCACTCACATACAAAAATACCCAACGTGTCAAAAATCGGGGACATTTAAAAAAAAAAAGCCATTAAAATTCATGTCATCCATGACATATGTGACAGCTGTGACAGAAGTCCAGACTAAATTGTAATGCTTCGACCCTTTCTGGTGTCCTTATTAAGGAAAACCAGGGGATACACTCACACTGAAGTTTCCCCTCGTGGTAGCACATAGAAAACCCAGGCTGATCTGTTACCTGCAGTATAGATTCTCATTAAGTATGACATAGATTTGAGTTACATTGCTGAGCTGGCTGTAAATTGAACTTGTCATGCTGAAGTGTACGTGCGCCAGTTCTTCATTTCTCTAGTCCCTGTTGCTATAGTGACCATCAGAAATCAGAGCAAAAAAGGCAAAGAGAAAGAAAAGCCTTCCTCCATTTAAATAGCAGCCTCCATCTATAGGACTTTCAGCACTCTGTCTCTTTTAAAGCTTCCTTACTAGGATAATGGCACAAAGCTTTTTAACTCTTCCAACAAAATTCAGATTTTTAAGGTGTGATTCAAATGTACCGACATCAATGAGAATCTTTTCATTGCCTTCAGTGGGCTTTGGATCAGGTCCATGTTCCCTATAAAGGGGACGGGCCCAAATCTCCAGTCCTTTCTTGACAGTGGTTGATAGACTGGATACGTGTCTGTTCCACACTTAAAGCAATATCAGAAACTCGACCGCTATGGTCGAGATCTTCAAAGAGATTTAGGCACTTAACTCCTATGGGAGTTAGGCACCTTAATACCGTTGAAGTTCTGGGCATGATTGAGGTGTAAAAGTATTAAAATACCCATTAATATATCAATAAAAATAACCTATATTCTTCTATCATTAGTCAGGCCTGGTTACTTGGTCACTTGTGGGCATGTGTTTAACACAACCTGGAATTGTTGCATGAAAGTCACTAAGAGCCAGACTCTGCTCTCACACCTCTGTAAATCTACAGTGTCGTGTGTGCCCATCAACAACAGGCACACAGTGCTTAACATGAACAGGTGACCCTTTGACTTTGATAACTGCTCTTTATAAATAATATGGCACCTATTTTAAATAGTACTTTGCTCAGGTTGCTGTCTCCCCAATGGATAGCTGTGCAGGTCACATGCACAGGGACTGATAAATAGGAGAACCAAGACTCTGTTTCCCATGACGGATAATCTGCTGCAGCCCATGGGAGGAATGATTGACAGGACACAGAAGCAGGTAAGAGAACCCCAAAGTAGGCAGGCAGCCCACTGCAATAAAGGAGCCAAGAAACTGAGGACACCATGCGCAGGTGACAAGGTCTGGGTTCAACCATCAACTAGCCCCACAAAGCAATGAAAAAAAGGCAACAACAGTCAAAGCTGGGCACAGGTGTTAAGACGTACCTACCAGCTCAGGACAGCAGTAGAGACAAAACTGAAAACATCTGTGGAGTAGCTGCAGACAGTTATCACACTTAGACAGAACACTGAAGACCAGGATAACTTAGAAAGAACATCAGCTGTCAGCTGGCCTGATGTAGGGGAGACAGACAAAACAAGGCATATAAGCCACAGTGAGGATCGGCAGGAGGCCACCCAACAGGATAGAAGCAAGTCCCACACCAACAAGAATAACACAAAGAAGAAGCAGAAGACTGGTTCAAAGATCAGAACTTGAAGGACTATGAGGTCTCACACGCCACAATAGGCTGAAGACAAAGGCCATGTCTTTGTGGTGGGCCATGTACTAATAATCTCTGGCCCCAATAAGTCAGCAAATGCTGACACAAGACACAACAACAACAAAATTGTTAAAAGGCAAGAAGTAACAACCTACCATGGAACTTGGGAGAAGGAGCACAGGTTTCAAGAGGGAAGAGATTGGGAGAGGCACCAGGAAGTCAGCTTTTGTGCACATGGCATGAAAGTTAACTGCAGTTGCAGAAGCTCTGTAAATCATTCTCTTAGAACAGTTTTAGAGACATGGAGTCCTCCTATGTTGTTACCCAACACACAGTTCATTAAACTGTATATTTTTCCCACGTTTAAAAAATAACCTAATTCACTTTGATTTGAACAGTTATGCTAATACCAATAGAACTTTCAGATCAGAAAGCTCAAAAACCATTTATGTGACTAGCTGGTAGCAGCTAATTAAATAGCTAATTGAAAGAGCAGGCTCAGGTACCCCAATGTTTAGAGATCTCAGAACTGATTTACATCTCAAACAAGGCAGACATTTTTTAATGGTACTGAAATTCCCTGATCCCCAATCCTCTGAATAAAGAACCCACACTCAGAATGAACTAGTCTATCACTCACAGTCTTTAAATCAAGATCTTTACAAAAGATCTGCTCTAGCTCAACCAGAAGTCATGGTCTTGATGTGGAAATTGCTGGGTGCAGTTCTTTGGCCTGTGTTATGCAGGAGGCCAGACTAGTTGATCGTAATGATCTTTTCTGGTCTTAAAAACCTATGAATCAACTTCCAATTAGTGCCCAGTCCATTGTAAAAGCCAACACTCCACAAACAAAACAAACTTATTCTAGACCCAGGGGAGCAGGAAGGTAACTTCAAACCTCCTTCAATCCTGGGGCAACAAGTGGTTATGCTAGACCTTCACTAATCTCTGTTGTTCATTTCAAACAACAGCAAAGAGGTAGTTAAAGAAAGCTTATCCCCTACCACAATTATTTAGTGTGTGTGAATGTAAGGAAGTAAATGCAGAACATAAGAATGTAAGTACAGTAAATGCAGTTTATACGAGTTTATACCAGTTCTGGTTGTGTTCACATGGAATTTCATAAGCTTAGTAGGGTCAAGCCTAAGTCCAGGCCCACCAACAGCAATTCTGGGCCCTAGAGCAGAACAGTCAATGGCCCCCAGAAAGGAATGGCTGAGGTCTGAGCAGGCTTCCACCGGAAGTTTTTGCTCATTTATTATGCACCATGCAGGTTTCCAGGCAGTATCTGCTACTCAGCTTCCCGGGTCCCTTGGACTCCCCCCAGTGAGATTTACTGATGAACCCAGGAAGCTGAGTAGCAGATACCACCTCCTCAGCCATCTGTGAACCTGTATGGCACATAGTAAATAAGCTCAGATCAGGGGAGGGGCAAAGAGCACGAGTGGCAGGAGCCTCAGGGGAAGGGTGTGTGTGGAGGAGAGGTGGATATGTATCTATGCTCCCATCTGCCCGGACCCTTTTACATTGTCAGGCCCCTGGACAATTGCTGCCTTCCCCACCTGTCGGAGGGCCTGCCTAAGTCCAGCGTTGGTGATTCAGGGATAGCACTCTTCTCCTGAAGTTACCATCCAAAAAATGCTTAAGAGGCTTTATGCAGCTGAAAGTAGCATAAGAACAATTTGTAATCCTTTAGGGCAAAAGCCTGGCTCCACTGGAGTCAGCTGGAGGAGTGTCTATGGCAATTTTTGCAGTTATAACTAGGCCTGGTTGAAAATTTTCCATCAAAACTGTTTTTACACAGAAAATTGGATTTTTGACTAAATGAAATTTTCCATGGATCATGTCTGCTTTCCAGACAAACTTTCTGGTTTTCAGATGACACCTTTCCAGTTTTTCAACAAAAAGTAAAAATTTTCCATTGGGGGAACCCTGTGCGCACTTACATGTGGAGTGCTCACACCCGTTTAGATTATGCCAGTTCTGTCATCTACAATGAGTGTTGGGCCTGTTTAAATATACAATCAAATTAAACCAACAAAACTTTTACGCATATGTAAGGCCTGGGTCTCTTAAGTCCTTTTTGTAAATGGATCTTAGACTCCTAAGTTACATAAGCACTTTTGAAACTATTATCCCTTAGCGCTTGCTAAAGAGGCTTATGTTTTTCAGACCCAGAGACCCCAGGTTCAATGCCACAGCTGACCTAGCTTGGGTTGTCATTATGCAATCAAAGGGATTTTTTAATGTGGTGTTTGAAGTGCTTCCTATGTATAAATATATATTAAAGTCCATTTATAAAATACTTTGGGATGGAAGACTCTAAGCTGAGCTCAGCTGGTGATGAGCTTTTAGTGCCTCCCAAGATTAGCCCTACAATAAATGCAAGATATCATCCACATAATAACCTACAATTTATCAACTTTTACTTTGATGGAAATATTGAAAAATACTCTAAACAGATGCCCAACAGACCTATTATTATAAGAAAATCGTTTAGAAAAAGAAGCCACAAAGCTAATGTCTTCCTGTGGGAGAAAAGGGAGAGACCTTGAAACTTGCTGACTGGAAAATGTAAGAATTCGGAAATAGAATGTTTTAAACATTTTAAAAGTAGGTTACAATCACAGCCAGTCTGTGCCACAAAGAAAGAGACACAGCTGCCAGGATACAGCTTCTTGAGCGGCACTATGTGGCTGCAGCGTTCCCACTATAAGATAGGAATCTGGGAAGGCAAATGCCATACCTAATACTTGACCAAGCCAGTGTATGCCTTAAGGTTGCATGGCAAGTAGATTGACAGAAACGAAACTGGACTAACTCTGCCTTCTTTATACAAGGGCAACCCCACCAAGCAGCTGTTACATTATGTTCCAACAGAGGTTTAAAGTGCAAGTTGAAGCCACTTTTTTGCATTTGCATTCATAGAAAATACATCATGGTCTCGCTACAAGCCCATAGTTCGCTCAGTCCATTCAAACCCCATGTGGTTATTATTGGTATTGCATGACCCAGGTACATGTGGTGGAGAAGAACATAAGATATTCCCTTCACCCCAGCAATTTGCACTCTAACATAGACAACAAAACAAACAGACCATGGTAAGTGGGTGGGGAGCAATAAACTCTTTTTCATGTGGCAGCAAGAAGATACTTACAAGAAAACGGCCCAGATGAACTTGGAAAAAATATATTAAACGGCATTCCCATAAAGAAAAACACATTTCCTGTCAAGCCTCCTACTATAGGCTCAGTTAGAAAACCAGGCTGCTATTATTTATAACTATATAACGTCAGTATAAACACACGTGAGAAACTGGCTTTTGTAGAAGTGATTTTGAATCTAGAGTTGGTCAAGTAAAAAGCAAATACAAGTTGCTATTTTTAATTAATGTTTTTTTTTTAAAAAAAAAACTGTTCTATTCGTGGTAACCTTATTATCTAAATCCCAAGTGTGTGTTAGGTGCAGCATAAGGCAAATTCCTTGCCCCGACAAGTTTACTCATGCAAAGTAGTCTGTTTTAAATCACTACTGGCAGTGTGTGTATCCAGAAGAGGGCTTCAACGTTTCAAAAGTACCGAGCATTGACCCAACGCTACTCGCATTGAAATCCATGCTAAAGCTCCCATGGACTTCAACAGAGGCGATGCTAAGTTCCTCTGAATGTTTCAACCTACATGCACACATTCTGAATCAGCTCATGAAAACACTCTGGGTTTGCAGTGTAAACAGAATCAACTTTCAGATTCCAGCTGTAGCCTACCAATGCTCCTTTAACGTTGCTGGAGGAGAAGGACAAGACTCAAGTGAGAATGAGTCTGAACTCCATTCAGATAGGTTGGACCTGGCTGGAAAAAGAGGGAGTAAGATACAGGGGGAAAAGAAGGCTGAGAGCAATAGCCAGGTAGCGATTTGTGGGAATGCTGGGATAGTATGGGAAATGTACCGGCTTTGAGAGATCATAGGGCCTGATCCAAAGTCCACTGAAGTCAGTGGGAGCTGTCATGGCCTTTGAGTCAGAAAGAGAAAGTCAGAACTAAATATCTATCATCCAGGTGTATCCTGGAACATTCCTTCAGCCAGAGGATTCACAGTTAGGCCTGATATGTTTTTACTTTTTCACACTATATCTTCTATCTACACTGTTTTCTTCCTGTACCCGGAGTAGCACATGCATTCGGCTCACACAGGAAGACATTTCTTAAAAGGAGCATCTGGTCAATTACTGCCAAGGAGGTTTTAAGTTTGGACTCGGAACATGATTACATGCACATATTAGCAAATCAGGCAGACTGAATTATTGTTGCGCTGACATATTTTTCCACGGTAACATACAGATATGTTTGCTGGATCATTTCTGCTTCAAGCTCTTTTTTGGGGGTTCAGTCCATGCTCCCGACCACTCTAAACTTCAAGAGTATTGAATGCTTTTTGGGGCTTGGTCAGTTCTGTTTCCGGTTGTCACTGGGAGTTTTCCCGCTGACGTCAATGGGAGACAAAGCAGGCCTAAAATAGAAGCTTTTTTGGATGCTTTACTCTCCTCCCGTCCTCTGAGTCTGATACTTAGGCTGTGGCTCAAAAACATTTAGAAAAAAATAATTTAGCAAGAGATCATGAGGCAGTTATCCCACTCTGAATGTTATCTTATGGTCTCCGCAGCTGTGGTTACTCCCATGCTGGGAACAGTTTGAATTTTCCGGTTGCTTGATGGTTTGATTGTTGGCAGATTTTTACTCTAATGGGCAAATGGTAAGGATCTTAGCTAAGAAAACCTTGTTTGCTACTGTCTCTGAAATGCAGTGCCATTGATAATGCATACAAAAATACGGCACAGTTATGTTACAGTAAGAAGGGTGGCTTTACAAGTCTGATATTTATAATCTGCTCCCCTCACCTTCAAATCCCACTGTTCTCGTACATATTTATGGAAACTTTTGGCAGCAAATATTTAGAGTTACTTAAGTCAAAGACTGGATGGATCTATTTTTGATATTTTTTGTACTTATAAATAAAAGAAAAATTCTGTCAAGGTGAGACAGGCAATTTTTTCTCCTCACTAGTCAACATTTTAAAAGACGAGGTATCAGTAGTCAATATCTCTGTGACTTAGCAATTCATTTGGTCATTACTTTGGACATTACACAGCAGAATTCCTAGCTTGATGAAATATTGTCATCCACATAATTCATTTTGTGCTCTTCAGTGAGGTATTCATATTTGTGGCTGTTTCCATTTAAGGTTAAAATTGAATTGAAAATTAATGTGTAAACTGCACAGATGAGGCAAGTCTGATCAGGAAAGTGTCAATTAAATTCACCTTCTAGTCTATGGCATAAAAATCTGCTTTGAATGCCTTGAAACACGCTCCCATTATCATATCAATTGAAGAGAACAGAAATAACTCAAATCAGAGGTGAATACAAGCTTATTTCAAGATCTTTATAATAAACTTTTAGTCTGTTTTATTAAGAGTAAGAATGCTGATTGCTGTACAAAGTAATGGGCTACTGAGTAGTAATTAATTGTTTCTTCTTTGATAATATGCACTCGTTAACGATGTTATTGATTAAATTAGCAGTTCACTGATTAGCTCATTCTTCATCTTTTTATTTCTGTCATGCAATGAAGCAAAGGCCACATAAGCCATGTATTGATACAGAAGTGGTTACAAAGTTGTAAGAACCAACAGCAGATGTTCTCTCTTGGGGATCACTTGTCCCTCAGTCTCTGCATGAGGGGGAATCATAGGAAAAGTGCTCCTATTTTCAAACTTTATTTTTTTAAAATATTTTTAATTTGAACAGTTTGGAGTATTTTCACTGAGATAAATATGAAGAAATATGCCTGAATGAACAAACAGGTAGCCCTTCATTAGCAGTGAATAGTCTCAGAAGGTTCACAGTTTGAGTCCGTTTGGAAAAAAATGCCTGAAAGTTTCTCTGCTTACCTTAACTTCTTTAGTATGCAAAATGTAGCTAGATAGTTCTTTCTTGTAAGAACCCTGGTACTTCCCATTTCCTGGAAGACCAAGATGCCACAAACAGAGCCTGACTTCTTGTCCTCATCCTCTCTGGAATGTGAAAGTGCAAATATGCATGACAGTAAAAATAATTCATAAAAAGTTAAAGAGGATCTATCATCTTAAAAGACAGTTATTTTTTAAAACAATCCTTCATGTCTTATCAACAACCCCCTAAGAAGGATTATATTTGAAAGAATTTTAAATATCTAGCTTACTATGCACATTTTGTGCAATTTGTTTACTTAAAAAAAAATAATCATAAGCTTGGTCAATAAAAATAGACTAGTCATTTTCACTTTGTTTTTAGTCAGTTTCAGTGTCTTGGTTTATGCACTAGCACCAAGCTGTCCTGTCTAAGTTGCAGTTCTGCAATCTGAACCTTACCGGGCAGCCCTCCTGTGACTCCTTTGAAAGATCAGGGGCCCTTGAGGGAAATCGATTTAATACAAAGCTAAACAATATGTCTTCACTGAAATTTTCAAGCTCCCGTGGTTATTCCCTCTCCAATCCCTTTTTACCATACTAAATTTGGTGTAAAACTCTGCATAGTACCCCATTAACTGAGTATTTCAGCCCTTTCAACAAGTTTCCGTTCAGTTCACTTCCATGGCTATTGCCCTTTTCGACTGTCAGTTTGAAAGCTGTTTTTCTTTAGTGAACTGATTCACTCCAGTCTAGTCTTAATGAAACTCCTAAGGGAAGGCAAACCACACCAAGACCTGGCCCATTTGTTGCTGTTTGGAAAAAGCTGTCTAACAATAAGAAAGAGTTTCTTTCTCTGATGTCTGGAGAAGGTCTGGTAGCAGCATGGAGAAAATGAGCCTTTCTACAAGGAATTAGAGATAGTGAAAGTTCAGGAATCCGGTGGGGACACTGATACGTTGTCATGACCTTTAAAGTCTCTATATATTGCTCTCACAAAAATCCATCAGGCAACAATACGCTTTTAAGCAAAAATCAGGTGGGGGAAAGAAATGTACACATTCAGTTAATTGCTTCTCTATTCAATTTAATTAATGAAGACCCCAGTTGTGCCTCTCTTACACAGGTTGAGGAACCCATTGAATTTAATGAGACTATTCCCATGAGTAAGTGATCAAATGAGTTGGGCTTACAGTCTCAGACCCCAATTAATTAAGATCTTGCCTAGCAGAAGAATCTTCTTGCTGAGAACACACAGGAGCGTCAGGTCAGCTGTTGTGGGGGGAAATAGCAGCTCCATGGCAAGTTCCCCCTTGCCCAGTCCTACAGCACCCTCACTGCCGCTGACAGATCCATGCTTTTGCAGGATCCCAGGCTGAGGGACGGGCACTCTCCTCTCAGCTACATTTCACTGTGTATTTAGTAGCCATTGGATTCATACCGCAGACTGAGCTAAGGGACCGAATCGTGCTGAGAACAACACCAGCCCTGCAGACTACATGTCTGAGAGTTGATCACTGGAATTAATCCATGGACAAAAGCTTCTTCAAAGGCAGGCAATGATTAGGTCCATTGAAAGTGCTGAAGCCAAGGGCTCACTTCGACCTATATATTTTTTTAAAATATCATCAGTTCTTGTGAAAGATTTGTTTATACTGAAATTGGGAGGGAGATTAGGATATACATGTACTGTCAAGTCTGAATCTGTACCAGGAAGCCAGATGGAGGTTGGGAAACAGCAGCCATCCAACGAGACAGAGCAGTTTTAGAGGGTGATCCTGTTTTCTTCTGTGTAATGAAGTGCCTTGTCCAGTGTTAGTAGAAAGCAACTCTGTGATTCATTCCCATTTTCAGGTGACTGGGATGGCATGGGAGAATAGCTCTCAAGGGAGCCAGGCTGGCATAGGAGAAGGTCCTAGCCTGAACAGATGTGTGGAGGCACTGGCCCTTTCCTTTCGGAGGCTATGTACACACTGACAGTGGCGCATATATCCAGATCGATTGAGCGGCAGCGAAGAAACCACCTCCAAAAAAAGTGTACCACTGCATCGATGGGAACGCAGCGCAGTGGAGATGGTGCACTAAAGGGAAGTAATGAAGTCAATGGGAGTGATGCAAGCCAGCAGTGTAGATCTGCCCTGTGAGTCCTAAGATTGAAATGGTAAGAAGAGTGAGTCATATCAGGGGAGAAAACCCTCCCTCCCTTGATTAAACAATTAGGTAGAAACTCCATGAACTGAAAGTAATTGTCTCTTACACCCACTGTGGGACTTTTCCTGCTTAGGTGGCCACCTGGTTCGAACAGTACAGAAGGCAACAAAAGGGAAACCTTTGTATGGGGGTCTAGGATGGATGGGGTTGACTGCCTCCCATGGGAAAGTCGAGGTTCTAGTCAGCAGTGATATATTGGATAATCACAGATCTTAAGCAGAATCTTATAGAGTCCCTCATTAAAAGCTTGGTCTAAATCTGGTGGATCAGGCCCAAAGAATGGGTGGAAGATCAAGACACTCACATCAGACAAGGCAGGAGTGATTCACAAGCTTTATGTGGAGTGGTATGTCCTGCCCAAAAAGAATGCTCTGCACTTTACCAAGGTCACCAACATGCATTTGTAAAGGCTGGCATGGGAAACATTGGTAAACATTGCTGGCTTCTTGTACCACCCTCTGTTGAGTAAATAAACCTGTAGGGACTTTTTTTACCCTTCCCATAATAGCGTTAGCATCAGTCATTGGAAAGCAGGTGGGAGGCTGAGGCTACGTTTACACTGATGGCGGCAAAATCGCCACCGCCAGATTAATCTTTCAGGATCGATTGAGCGGTCAGTGAGACCCGCTCAATCGATCAGGAAGTCGACTGAGTAAGTCCACCCCCTCAAGTAGCGTAGCGCTGCGTCAATGGGAACGCTGTTCCCGTCGGCTCAGCACAATGAGAACACCGCGCAGAAGGGAAGCTGAGCAGTCGGTCAGTTACGCAAACTACTATGCGTAGTTTGCGTAACTCCCATCGACTGCCGCCGAATCGCGCAGTCAGTGTGAACCAGCCCTGAGGAGATGAAAGGAAACGTGCCAGCAATAAAGAAGGGTTAAGAACAGATAAAGAGAAAGAACAAGACTGCCTACCCTAGACAGCTCTTTAAAATGCAGCCTCAGCTGCTGCTAGACCTTTTCAAGATGAGGACGCAGACAGGTCAAAGAAACAGCAAAAGAAGCAAAGCACTGAGGTGGGGAAAAGGATGAAGGATTTTCACATCTTTCACTTGAAGAAGAAGCAGAGATGCACTATCCGATGTTTCTCAGGCACAATATTATTCCAGCTACTTTGCTCCCTTTGCAAAACCTGTGCCATAGGGTTTACACAGCATGGAAAATGCTTGGAAATCACATGTAAAGAAGACAACATATTTTTCCTGTTGATCCCATCTTTGCCTTCAAGTCTATTGCTCTATTGCTCACAGAAAATCTAAGGGGGAGAGCGCCGGGATGGAAAACAAAATTGCCTGTTTGTCCCAGAGAACTGAATTTGTTTTCTGATCTTCTCTGCCTCAGCAGGGATACAGTGACAATGGAATACCTTTTATCCTCCGTCACACAATTGGTGCCTGAACGGCTGCTTTGCCAAGGGACAGATCTTGAAGTTCTCACACAAGCTGAACTCCTATCGAAGTCCTTGGGACTTTAGCCAGCGTTAAGACTGATAGATCAGGCAGTTTCCATAGACTGTAGTAGCAATAGGCATTTTTTTTTTTCAGGAGTGGCACAGTATTAGTGTGAAAGCACACGAAGATTAAAGGTCCAGCCCCTTGACTTTGGCTGAGGAGTGTGCATAGGACAGCCCAGGAAAGAGGTGTCTGGGCCAGATGGGTGTTGAACTAGTTCCTGGGTGTAACCTACAGCAGGCAGTTGAGGTGCTGTAGTTAATCTGGGTGCCAATGACGAAAGGCCTACGTGGCGGACAGGAACAACAGAACATAGAACGCGCCCAGCCACGTTATGTTTCTTCAGTGACACCACCTAAGAGCTTAGAATACATCCACAAATGACAAGCTTAATCAGACAGGCACAAAAACGGCTTATTATTGTATATGTTTTTTTATAATAAAGCTGGTGGGAGATGCTATGGGTGCACATAGAGTAGCCGGGTGGAGGAAGGGCCCAGCAGGATACTCACAGCTAAGTGGCTTGAATCTATTGCATGGCAGACATCAGGGCTGCAAGGGCAGGTCCCTGCTTGTTAGGAAGGTCACAGAGAGAATTGGAAGACTGAGGCTCACATAGGGCTGAGAGAACATCCACATTCCTGATTCTTATCTGTATTGATCCTTTTAGGTTCACGTTTCTGTCTATGGCTATTATTTTGTTTTTGCCAAGTCTTGTTGAACTGGTGTTCATATATTTAATAGGTATTTGTCATCATGCTTCAAATGCTCTTCTAATTTCTGCGAAGGCAAATCTGGTCCCAGGGGACAACCCAAGTAAACATGCAGAGAAACAAGCTAAGGGCACGGGGTGGTCAGACTATTCCTTACCATCCTCGCAAGGCAGTCACTCAGCGACTCTCGCGCTCCGCGGGGCGGTAGTGCACGCCACATTCCACACTAACAGCTTGAAATGGTTACGCTCCATGATCACGGATTCAGTGGCTCCATCCCCCACCCCTGCCCGATCCCCTCCCTCCAAATCCTTCTTTATTCGCCTGCAGCTCAGGCTGCCATAGAGTGTCACTCCACATTGTGTGAAAGGTGAGGCAGTCCCTGGAACAGCCTCTCCGTACACTTCCATTGACCATTCGGGGGGGGGTCATGTTGAAACTACTGCAATCAAGCTTGTCCGCAGACTGCTGGAGCTATGGACAAAGAGGACACATTTTCCCAAGGGTTTTTTGAATATTCACCTGCCCCTGAATATGTAATGTATGGGGTTGTCCTACTAAAGGAAATAAGAGTCAACCAGAAAGATGCGAGCTAATATATCAGTGGGGAAAATAATCCACATTTCAATTCAATAGGACAGAGGAACCTGGATATCAATAATCCTGAAGCAGATTTTGGAGGCAGGGTGAAGGTTGCAATTTGATGTGGCAGCAAAGAGACTCATGCCCCTTTGTTAGCAGACCAAAACAGCATCCCACCATGCTATGGGCAGATAGTTGTACCTTTACAAACAGCTCTAGTATGATAGCACTTGTAATTTTGGTTCAGTTCTGAGCATCACCGTACCGGGAAGAGGGGAGATCCGAGAAGTGCAGCTAATGCAATTAGAGGGGTAGACAGATTGATGTATGAGGAGAGGTAAAGAGTTAGTCGTGTATAACTGGGTTAAGCAACTAACAGGGTGGCAATTTAGCCTATAAATATTTAAAGTTCACACATGCCAAGGATGAAGAGGAATTATTCAGGTGCCTGCAACGCAGAGCAATGAGATGAAACAGAGAGAAAATTAATGAATTGCAGGAAGTTTTCCTGTTCTTGAAATAGATTACGATGGGCCCTGAGTAAGGGGCAAAGCATGGCACGGCACGGCACCTCAGGCAGCAGGCTGAAGAACAAACTGTGACTTTGGAAGACTTTTTGTTCCTTTCCTGCACACACACCCCTTGCTCAGGGGGGAAGCATAACTTACTTATAGCCTTTTGGTGGAGCAGCTAACTCCTGTCCACTGCCACATGCCCAGCTATGCCATTCAAAGCCACCCTTTGTCCCCAAAATCCTGGGAATTAGGCCCCTGCCCTCCTGACCACAGGGAAGTCAGAGTCTGAGCAGGAGAGGGACTTGCATGTAGGAGATGTGAGAATCAAGCCCAGAGCTAAGTGAAGTGAATGTCACATAGGACCTGTGAGCTACTGGGTAAGGAAGTACGGCTGTATGCCTCTCTTAAAACTCACGGGGAAGTAAGGACTTATTTCATATCCTAGCAATAACCCATATAATACAAAGTCAAATATATTTATGTAAAATCAGCATTTCTGCATCACTGGTGACAGTTTCACCTTCCCAGACTCTACAGTTGCATTGCTCCTAGCTGCTGCGATTCCAGGAATACCTGGGGAACCTGAGGACAGACCTGTCAGGTCCCTACAGCATCTTCCTGCCCGTAGATTGATGCAGGCAAAGAGGCAGCTGGATCCCTCTTGCCCAGTCAGTCACTTCCTGGACTGGCTGGCATTGGCACAGGCTGGTCCAGCTGCCACTCGGTTTCGAAAGCCCACCCAGGTGCAGCGATAGGCAGCCAAAGAAACAGTTTCTCTGCCTTGTGTGTATGAGTGCACCTGCTTTCTGACTTCAGCCCCAGGCTGCAGGGAGATGAGACAGCCGTAAAAAGAGACACATTTTTCCAATGGTTCTTTGAATATTAACCTGCTCCTGAATATGTAATGTATGGGGTAGTACGTTAACGTTTTAGTGTAACTGGCTTAATAAAAAGCTTTTGAAAAATACAGTAAAGCCCCACACAGCACCCATATTGCACAGTGAGCAGCAGCCTGTTTTCTGCTGCGTGGGGGAAACTCACAGGAAGACATCAAAGCCTATTTAAAATGGTTAACAATGAGCTGTTCATGTAAGTATTTCGCCCAGCTTGTGCCATGCGCAATCCTAACACAGTCAGGGATCAGTGGCATGCTGCCTCCGTGGAACGGACAGCGTGACATGGCTTTAGCACTGCAGGATGCACCTGGCGAATGGTACAGAACATTGAAGGAAATGGCGTACCTTCAACTCTCTCTAGATGATCGTTCCGTACCCTGACAAATGAAGATCCGTCTCTCCTGTCAGAGTCTTATCCTGACGTAGGGCTGGCTCCAGAGCCCACTGAAGTCAACACAAAGACTCATTGGTTTCAACAAGCTTTGGATTAGGCATTTCGGCACAGCAGTTGAGCCTTTGGTCTGCCGGAAGAGAGTACCTGTTAAACAAACAAACAAAAACCCAAACAAACCAGGAACTTTTATACTATTCAACAGAATTTACTCACCACTGAGGAAAATTATACCTCCGGGCGGACAGATTTTAAAGTTCCAGCACAGTAGATACAAAATAACATAGGTCCCATCCACCATGGATAGGTATGTGGCTTTCACTAGCTATAGCCGCATTATGGTTACCACATACAAAATTGATGAGGGTGGTTTTAAAGGGAAGAAAGGTTTGTTGTATGTGAGTTCTAAAAGGAGGAGTTATTAAAAGCTGTGTTTTAATAGCGATTTGCCTACACCTGCATTGCTTTATTTATAATGTATATTTTTCTTCTGCTTTTGTATTTACAGTTAATCTGATATTTTCTTACTCCACGAAAAGCACAACCCCTGTAAATA
This sequence comes from Emydura macquarii macquarii, assembly GCF_026122565.2. Classification (NCBI taxonomy): domain Eukaryota; kingdom Metazoa; phylum Chordata; order Testudines; family Chelidae; genus Emydura; species Emydura macquarii. Next base: position 10,540,706 of record NW_027130208.1, on the reverse strand, counting down.
CAATGGCTGCCTTTTTGGATGACACTAAATTGAACCAGGGAACTCTAAAGCCAAAAGCATGAGCTAAAGAGACACAGCATGTGACAGGACGGTGACAGACTTACGGCACGTGACAGGACAGTAGGAGTGTGACAGCCTTACAAGCCTTGTAGATCAGGCACAGAGTGGACAGATACACAGAGATCAATGGGTTGCACTAACTTTCAGAGAAACACTTTCCTATTAATCTAAACTTGAGCTGGGAAAAAGTCACAGGTGTTGCCCAATGGGAATTTAGGGCCTGATTTTCTAAGTGGAGGGTCTGTCTACACTGCAGTTAAAAACCCACAGCTGGCCCGGGCCTGCTGACTTGGGCTCACTGGGGTTTGAATAAGGGGCTGGGTAATTGCAGTGTAGACATTTGAGCTCAGGCTTCAGCCTGAGTTCTGGGACCCTCCCATCCCACAGGGTCCTAGAGTCTGGGCTCCAGCCCAAGCCTGAATGTCTACACTGTGATTAGTCCGAGACCTGTGGGCCAGCAGCGGATGTCTAAATGCAGTGTAGACATACCCTTGGAATTTTTCAGGGGCAATTTTGTGAGTGGGCCCAGAATTTAGCACTTGCAATTAACTGCCGATCCAAATGATGATCATACACACTTCTAAATAACTGGCTGAACCCACAAGTCAGGTAGACAGACCTGCAAGTACCATATAGAAGCACAGAATTGCTTTGGCAAAACTGGAAGCCAGGATAACACTTTTATCCCCTGATCCTGCCACCCACTGCAAAGGAAGAACCTGACACTTGTACCAAATCCCAGTGAAGTCAATGGTGCTCAGCACAGGTGCAGGAGTCCACCCACATGGTTTTCTTTTGCAGGATCAGCGTTTGGCTTGTACACTTTTAAATGCTGGTACCAATCTGAAACGTCCAATCCAGAAGTTTGAAATACCCATACAAAAATAAGTATGATTTGGGTTGGAGCTGGTATTTTTTGTTACTTCAACTGGGACAGATTGCAAAAGTGACCTTCAACTTGTCATTGGAATTTGCTTCTTGCCGAAGAAAGTGCCATATGTAAAATTTACACTTGGATTGATCAGTGACAATAGCAACAACAGTGTTAATGACCTACAAAAAATATGCCAATATGAAAAGAGCGTGGGGGATGGGGACTCAACAACTGTAGAGTGAGGTTAGCATCTTGAAATGGTGTATGATACATTGAATTGGAGTCTGACAGTAAAAATTTATAGAAGAGGAGTCGATAATAGTAAATGTAGCTGTACATATAGTATAGAATGAAAACAAACTAACATTGCAGTGAAACTGCAGATATTAAATAGAAAGCCTTGACTGAAAAGATAAAACATCTGGTGCGATAAAGAGAAGCTGGAACATATTAAGAGTGTGAGCACAGCACAGAATAAGGAGAGTGGAGAGCAGTAGCAAAAATACAAGGTTTGGGGAAGGCAAGGCAGTCACAAAACCCAGCCCCGTGCTACAAGGTGCCCGGAAAAAAGATGGCAAAGCAAACAGGGCACAAGGATGTGTTCATCTGAATTTGCAAAAGATGGCCAGAGCCCCAGTTCTGCTCCCATGTAATTCACTGGCAAAATTCCCACACACTTCAATGAGAACACATTCAAGGCCATGATACAGGTCTTCTCTTCATTAGGAAAAAGCTGTCTTTTTAACCTGTGTTACGGTGCTACTGTAGTTTTAACCCCTGTTACCTGGTCAAGGTAAATCATACTGGGGAGTTCTAAAAACTACAGTGGCCTTGTAACACAGGTGAGTTAACATGGATTAAAAATAAACCTTTTTTCCTAGTGAAGACACAGCCATGCTTGGAGGCGGCCTTCTACATTAGCAAAGCTTTTCTTTTGCTTTGGAAGCTGCATCATTAGGTCACAGAACTTGCAGTTTGAGAGCAAGATGCTATAGAAACCACTCACCTAAGACTATCTGAGTGAATAAAGACTGCAGAGACACCCCATAGTGCTGTAGAATATTCATATCCTAGACACCATTTTAGCTTATGCAGGATGAGAAACAGCCAAACCATACCTTTTGTACTATGTGACAACCGAGATTCAAACTACAAACACTGCCTAGTGTGTATGAAGCCAAAAAGATGTAGCCAAATAATTCTAATTTTTCCATTGTACTTGTTGACCCTCCCCTCCCCCTGCCATTTGCAACTCTGATTACAGAGACTTCCTGAGTTTTGGTAAATTTTCATAGATATCATTGCACATATGCCCCTACACTCATGATACTTACCAACCATGACACTATTGTGTCCTTTGGAAAACATTTTGGGCTGGATTCTGCCACTTTTGCTCACACTGAGTCGTATGCTACTCCATGAGTAATCCCACTTCTTTCAGTGGGACTATTTGCATAGTAAGGTACTCTTCAAAATGAGTAAGGCTGCTAGATTCTGGTGCTTTGCTAAGATCTGAGCGCTCCCAGAATCTCTACAGTTAGAGGTAAAAGGCTTTATTCCTTCCATTATTATTTCCTGGATCATCATATGGCCATAATACATCTGGATTTGAAAATAAGAGCTAACTAGCTCTCAGTCTCAGGGATCACCTTAGCTGCTAGGTATTTCTCTGGGTGGCACATGTGTGTGTGTGTGTGTGTGTGTGTGCTGGGGGCGTGGCCCGGGAAGGCGAAGGCATGGTGGTGGAGAATGCTCTGCACCTTGGTTTTTCTGGGCTGACAGAGCTGCTTTAATTTTTACCAGGAGTCTAGAATTTTGGAGGCAAAGGTCGCGTAAAGTTATCTTCCCAACTTCCCCGAACCCTGCACTATGCCTCTGAGAGGTGTCGTTTAGAATCAGGGCCAGCAAGTCAAACGGCTCGTCAGATTCAACCTGTGACCTGCAAGATAGTCCCAATTCTATCATCCAGGATAATAGAGTCTGTCATTTGAATAATTGTGGGGGGATGTGAAAGCCATAGCAGAATCCATCTCCTTTTTCCATAGCTAGGATGCTGCTGCAGGCTAGCAGCAGTAAAAAAGTAAAAATCTTCTTCTTGTGAAAGAACTTAGCTATACAGCTGGCTAGGAAACTTTCAACTGACAGTTTTTCCATTGGAAAATGCCAATTCATCAAAAGCAAACATGTTTTCTAGAAACGTGTTGCTGGTTGAAATATTGTTTTGAAATAAAAATTGAAAAAAACATTTTGATAAGGGAAAAAAGGTTCCATTTTGACCTTTTGGAGTACCACATTTCAATGGTCATTTTGAAATGACTTTGCAATTTTTTTTATTTTCTAAAAAAAAGAGGAGTTGAAATCAGAACAAATCACTTAATATTTTTATCAAAAGAAAATGTTTCAATTGACCTGAAAAAGAAATTTTAGAATTTCATTTTCTGGTAAATGTCAAGATATTTTTGGTATAAGTCTGTTTCAGAATGGGGGGAAAAAATAGAAATAATAGCCTTTCCCACTAAATAGAAAATTTAATTATCCCCTAGCTCTACTCAGGTACAACTCAGAATATAATTATGTACACAGAAAGCAGATCTGTAGAATAAGCTGGTGACATTTTTATATAGTTAGTTTCTCTGATCTATCATGCACTGTAAGGCCCTGATCCAGCAAGCATGTGTGTAACATTAAACACTTGGACGGACCGAGCAAAGACAACAGGACTACTAACACACTTCAAAGTTATGTACGTACTCTACTCGTTTCCTTGATTGGAGCCTAAATCTGGTTCACCGCAAATAACCAACATCATGCCTTCCAGAGAGTCTTCACTGGTAGCTACAAATTCTACCTTGGAAGATATCCCACTAGACATGTACTAATTAAATTACTAATGGAACAGATCACACGCCTTGATGTACTATGGCTAAAACAGAACAGACAGGTCATGATCTTCAGAACATTTTTCTTAATAGCACAGTAAAATGGCTAACGGAGAGATGCCAGGTTCAGAAGGCTGGATATTGCTGGGGCCTATCATCCAGGCATAGTTCATTAAACCCCACGGCTTATGCAGCTTGGAAATTTGTGTTCAACAGCACAGAGTTCACTTAATGCCGAAAGTACAGCATTCATCCTGTTAAGCAAATGAAACTCAACACAAGCTTTGCAACCCTGACATTCACATTTCGTTTGCTTTTTCTTTGTATTTGAAACAGCTCAGATCTGTTGCGCTCACTGGTAGTACCTAGAGAAAGAACCTGTGACAGGTGCTCTGTTCACGTTGCCTGAGAACAGGTAGAGTGTAATGATCTTCCATCCGAGCCTTGGACTTCACTACAGTCAGATATATGTAGTCTAGAGGCATATTCTGAGTATCACTGATCTATACCCTTCCACTTTTAGGTTAGATAAAATTTAGGTTTCTTCCCAATAACAGAAGTCAAGATCAACACTGTATATAGTCCTCATTTAGCTGTTTTATTTATCTAGTCAATGTATACAGTGTATATCTATCACAATTTGTCAAAGGATACAAAATATGTATGTTAAAGACATATATTCTTTATCCTCTTGAGCAGTTTCTTTTCCCATGTTTTATTACAAGCATCTAAAAAACTCCAAACTTTGATATGTTTTGCTCTTCAGATTAACTGTGTACTATAATGGTAGCTGAAATTTTATTACAAAACAGACTTCTATCCCAGCAACCTTCTGGTGGTATAAATCTTGTAACATCATCTTGAGGTAAATTAATTGCAGATTGAATTTAAAATGTCTACTTCATGTTCTTATCTTCTCTGAGACAATAATTCCTTTAGACTGCACACGGTCTTGTCATTTAGTTAGGTTGGCAGATGGATGTATGGCAGAGACCCATTTTCAGCAAACCTTTTTGCCTTACAGTCGGAATAATTTAATACTTGAATATTTGTGTTAATTTGCACAGCTGACCGGCAGCAATGGAAATTTTCGCTCACACTGGCAGAAGCTGCTTATGTAAAGAATATTTTTGTACTGATTTAATGTATGCTGGTAATGAAATCTATGCCAGAATTTTCCCCAAGAGTTTTTAAATCAGTCTTCTTCATCTTACCAGCAAAAGTGATATATAGACATATATGAGGTTCTTTTTCAATTGTATTTGAACTCTTCCCAACCCTCTAGGAATAGGGCAGTGTTTTCTGTTTTTAATTCTCACTATAATGTATGTTCAATTCTACAAGAGGAGAAAGAAGGTGGTAATTCTCAGCACTTAACTAATTAAGCCTCATAGCCTCCAAGTGAAGCAGAGAGACTAGTAGTGTCTTAAAGATGGGGAAATTAAAACTGAAAGTTTAAGTGACTTGCCCAAGGTCATGCAATGAGTCAGGATGTTAAGCAAGGTGCAAAAGTTTGGTAATGATGGCTACTGGTGGATTGGATAGATTGTAACCATTACTGCCTTTTTTCCCCTCACCAATAGGTACTCCATAGCACCCAAAGGTGTCAGGTGTCAATCTCTTCTTTTACAGGCCCCTGCAACTTCTCCCAATTATTTTGCTTGTCCACCACTTCTGCCTCAGTCTTATCTCTGGAAAAGCCACAGATATTGAGGTCACATTGTCAAACTGTGCTATTGTTCTGCAGAAGGCACTGTACTGTGTAGACCAGAGGGCTGGCTGAGTAGTCTTCTCCAAGACCCTTCACAGTTACTTGTTGGTGAAACTGGTGCTCCCAGGAAAATCCTAGCAATACAACATTGGCAGAGACAAAGTAAAAAGAAATTAAAAGTGATATTTATTACAAACCTGAGAAGTTATTGGTATAAAAGAGATACCTGCTCTATCAATCAGTGATTAGTTACCATAATTTCTTGGTTATGCCTGTGAGATCTTTGGTTCTAAAAGGTTTTGCTTTTGGAAATTGTTAGTATTGAGATTTTGTCGGTTCTCTCGTCTTTTTTTTTTTTTTTTAAAGAAAACACCTAGTATTTTTTTCAACACTAAAACATGTGAAATTCAGCTTGTACACCAAAAATGCGCCCCCCTGCCTGCCATATTCAACAAATCCTTTATGGTCAGGTTGAATCCATCAAAAGGGATTACAAGTAGATTTTTCTTCTCTTTCTCTATTTCAGCAAATATGTAGCATTTCTATAGCTCTTTGGGAAGTCAGCCATGACATATGAGCACTTTAAGAGTGCATGGAGGAGAAGCTAAAAGTTTAATAGGGAAGCATGGAAGTCTGTGTCAAATTGATTTCACATGGAGGGGAAGGTATGAGCAAACAAATGGGCATGAGAGATAAGGTTTTCTTAAAGGCTGCAAAGATGACAATGTGGCAACAAACTGATTCTGATTTAATAAGAACAGAATAGACAGGGAACACACCTGAAGGAGACTATGAATGGATAGTAAATACAGCAAAGACCACCAGACAAGACAAAATTATCTGGCCTAAAACTGTGTAATGGTGTTGACTATTTGACTCCACTGCAATAATATATTGTGGATTCGCCTTGAAGATTCTCACTTTGATTAGAACTGGCAATTTCCCGGGAAGACTCATGGTTGTACATATTTATGCACGGATGTGGGGGGAAGGAATATAACATCATTCCAAAATATCCAATTGCCATTACTTTCTTGTTGCCTCATGCAGAGCAGCCTCAAGACCAGTCGTTCTTGCAAGAAAAATCCACAGGCACGTATTGTTTTTAAAACAAGGTGTGTTTCAGCTCTGTGCACAGATTAATAAACGGCTCTATTCGCTTCGAATGTTTCATCTATCAAGATATTCTAGTTAAAAACTCCATAATGGTTCATTAAGTGCTGGCTGTGGCATGCAAACAAGCAGTAGTGATGGCACCTTTTACACCTGGGACGTAGTTAACCCATGCAGTTTACACAAATTTGTTTTGAAAACAAAAACATGAACAAAAAATTTACCTCTGTATCCAAGAGCAACCTATAATTTTCAGATTGCAAAGAGAATGGTTCCGTTTAGTCTCATTAACCTATGAGCGTAGCGTTTGTTACTAGAGGAACATGATTTTATACCATTTTTCTTTCCTAATTATAATCCGTCAAGAGTAAGGCAAATTACAGAACTATGATCAACAAAGTGACCTTTTAATCTTTTCCGAACTTTTCTTAACTCACAACAGCCACCAAATTCTGAAGTGAGAAGTAATCTTTCCTGTGATAAGCATCAGGAGAGTAGGAAAAATGATGAGAAGTTACTTTTTTCTCCATATTGCAGCTTTAAGATTGTAGTCTGCTTCTCTGCTGAAGCCTCAGTCTGCTAAATTAGGTAGAGGTTTGGAAAAGAGTGTTCTGATTGTTAATAATGAAATGTACTATAATCTTCTGCAAGGCAGTTCTAACCTTCTCAATCAGCTGCCTTTTCTTACTTAATTACATGATTTTAAGCACATCTAAGGAGGTGCTGTCAGATTTACATTGGAATTATTTTAAATGTTACCACTGTAGTCATGGTGATGATATATATAAATGGACAAAATGCCAGAAAACCTGAGAAAATGTCAGATTTATGTTACACCCACAGCTGCTCTCTGACTGGGAGTTCCTTCAGCTCTTCTCAATTGCTTTGAAGCAGGAGAGGATTTCATTTGGTATATTAATATAAGTGAAATAAAACAGTAAGATTAATCCTTTATAGCTAATCTTATTACTTAACACATGTACTGTAGCGATTTGTACCTTCAACATTCTTTATATATTAGCTAATTAATCCTTACATAGAGCTGTAAGGTAGATAAGTATTTTTACCTCCATATTGAGAGCTTGCTGGAAAATAAGGTGGGAAGGGGTAAGAAAATTGCAACAAAAAAAGTTCATATTATTTTGCTATGTTTTTTCCAACATATTTTCCTCACCAGCCCTATCTATCCTACCTGACTCTGCAACCCTGGCTCCTGTCGAGTAGTGCATACTCTGATATAATACCTCTGACCCCATTACTCTCACGTAAGTACGTACTAAACATTTGGGTCGCAGAATCAGGCTCCACATTTCTTGAAGTAAGAAGCAAGAGGCTGTTTAGCCATGCATGGCAATGAGATGGTTTTATGAAACACACAGTCTGTTATTTAGTTAGGTTTGTCTAAAATAGATGTTTCTCCATGTACTAAACCCTAACTTCTTAACACGAGGGCCTGGTCTACACTACAGAGTTAAGTCGACAGGAAGCAGCTTATGTCGACTTAATTCTGTAAGCGTTTACATTGATATGTAGCTCCACCATTGTAACTCACCCACTACAACCGATTTAATAACTCCACCTCCAAAAGAGGCACAGTGCTTAAGTCAATGTAGTTAGGTCGATGCAATATCAGTGTAGACACTGTGTTGCTTACATGTTGTTGTCTTTCAGAAACTGCTCCACAATGCCTCACACTAGCAGTTAAATTGGTGCAAGGACTCCTGGTGAGGACGCGCACCGCCAAAACAAGGAGCGTGGCATGGACATGTAATACTGATTCAATGTAACATAGATTGAACATAGATTTGCCTGAGGTCACATGGGAATAAGTGAGAACAGAACTGAGCTTCTGACTTGTTCCGGCTGGTTTAAATAAGTATTTAATGGGACGATCCACAGCTGATTTTAATTGTCATAGCTCCATTGTCGATGGAGACAATTGACATCATCTGAGGTTCTGGCCCCACCTCCCTAAATTATCCAGGTGAGATAAGTAATTGATTAACCACTACTCCTGTTTTGGCTAAGTTCTTGCATGTACCCACTGTCATCTGATATTTCTCTTTAACAAAGTCAGCAGTTCATTTGAGGGATGTGTAGCCAGTTCATGTATAGTTATAGTCATTGTATTATGGTAGCACCTGAAGGTGGTATCAGACTCTGTTGTGCTTGGTACTATACAGGGTGGTTTTTTATTGCAGTTATGTGGACTATGTGCGCATTATGCAGCACAGTACATTAATATGTAATTCAGATGAACCTCATATCTTTATTAACAGAATAAATGAAGTCTACGTTTATCATTTTATGGCTGGCTAACGCACAGTCCTACAGGCCTACTTTACAGTACATGCTGTTAGTAAGTTTTACATGCTGTTTGCAGTATGGTTCAGAATTAGACTCGGTCACCTTTTGGTCAGGCATGTGGATAATATTTCTTATGCTGTTTCAAAACACGTTTTTTATTTTTTCCCCCTATTTTTGCAACTGGCATAATTGTAGAATGCCCCAAGGAAATACGAAATGGGAAACAATCAGCTCGTGAATTCAAGGGGTAGCTAACTCATTTGTGCTTCTGGAATAAAATAAAAGGATATGAATCAAGAACAGCTCTGAGACTTAGGAAAGGTCCAAGTGAACTGGGAGTTAGAGAGTGGGGGAGACAGAGAGATCCTATAAGCATCATGGGAATGATTACACAAGGTAAAACATTTATAGATAATAATGTCTGATCCATTTACCTTTATCACAACACAGACATAGTACAGAATAGAAAGTAGCTGCCTGGGCTCAAACTTGTGAGTGTGTAATACAAAATGATGAACATAATATGTGACATTCACATAATGGACCTTATGGGAATAAGGATTGAAATCCTGTTTCCTGGTTGTTGCACAGTTCTTTTCATTTGTGGTCCTGATGTCTATTTCCTTCCTCCTGCTGATCGCTGATAAGTATTTGCTTATTACAACCGTCTTGTCAGTCACAAAAGCCATCAGTGCAAGTTAATAATGCACTATTCTGCTGGATCGATATCTTTACAGATTTCTCCTGTCTCAGATAGAGAAAAGTTATTAGAAAGATTAGACTGATCGAGCTCAATTCATTCATTGTGTAACTCCAGTGGCTTCTGGGGACTTACTCCAGGGATAAATCTGGTCTCTTGTGCAGTCACTATGAGAAATAGCCCAAGAATAGGATTATGGCAAAAATGAGAAAGGAGACTGGCTTTTTCTGTCAGAGCAAAATTAACACTGCAGCAGAAGCAGTCCTGGAACAATTAGAGGACACCATTACCCTGCAGCAAGTTTCATACAACAACAACCCCTTGGAGAGTTCTCCATTACAATGCATGTTATATATGTAGGATTGCCGGCCACAGTCTCACTTTCCTCTACCCACGCACTAGCAGGGCCGTTACGGCCAAAGGGACTTGAGCTAAAAGCCACCTGATTTACTTAGGAGAGGGCCGGCAGTAGGAGGGTGGTCTTGGTAACCGCCTGGGGTTTAGGCACTTATTTATCATCTTGGGTCATCAAAGTCTGGATCTGCTCACTTTTCAGGGCATAGCCCTTCTTCTAAACTTTTCTTGGGGGGGACACATGGATAAGGTTCAACTGAGGCTTTACAGGAGACTGCACTGGTCACAGAGTGGTTAGCGGCAGCATGGTCTAGTATACAGGGCTCTGAAATGGAAGTCCAGAGATCCAAGTTCTATAGCCAGCTTGGCCACTGACTTGCTGTAAGACCTTGTGCAAATCATTTCACCTTTCTGTGCCTCCATTTCCCCTGCAGTTCTTTGTCTTGTCTAGTATGGTCTGCCAGGCAAGGACTGTTTCTTATGTATTTAGTCCTTAGCACAATGAGGTCCAGTCTCACCTGGAGTGTCTAGGTGCTACGATTACAACAAAACAGATACAATACCAACCAAACTCCTCCTCCTGCAGGGGTCTCCTCCCACTACCTCAAATAAAAGACACGAGAAGCTCTGGAGCAAGGCGTAGTATTTTTTAGCATTTCCGTGTAGAATCTAGCAAGTTTAACATCTTTTTTTCAGAGGTTTCCTGCAAGACCAAATAAGGATTAAAAGTCAAACAGACAATGAAAAGCATAGCATTCTAGTGTATTTAGAATGCCTTGACTTTTTTTAAGGGTGGGGGCAGAGAGATGTTGTTTTTTCAGCTAAAGCATTGGGCTAAAATCTTCAGTCCACTACAGAGATGCAACCTCATTGATTCCTCAATGTAGCCAAGAGAAGAATTTCTCTCAATGCATGTTGAGAAAACTCACCCCACCCCACCAATGTCATTTTTTAACTGTCATGGATAGTGTTCTTTATTTGAAGTACTTGCTTCACATAGGACAAAAAAATTAAGATGAAACACTTATTCACAATCACACTGTTGGGTGACTATATAATGCTTCATTATACACACACAGAAAACAACAAAACACACTATGTAATATATTATGTTGTATTATACACATATAATATAGTGATGAGCACCAATGAAAAATCCAAGATAGATTTTTAAATAGGAAATCAAGATCAGTGTGGTAGGTTCAAACCAATCCTGCCACCATTGGAAAGAGTTAGGAACATATGACAAGGATTCTTAGAATGCTTTTAGCTCATGTAATGAATCATGAAAGCAAAAACCCTATTGTCAGTGGTTCAGGTTAATAAAGACAGACTAGTTCTAAGAGCCAGTCAAATTCCTAACACATTAGGGTAAATCTTCTTCATAGAACTCAAGGATAAAGCCAGACATTGCATTCTCAATTCAGTACATGCGGGATGTTAGCCACTCATTACTCATTAATGTCAAGTGATATTACTTGTCAGCATGATACATGGAAATCCACCCTGGAATATGGGATCAGAACATTCAGCAAAAATGTAAAATTAGGTTAGGGAAAGGATTTCCTGTCAACATGCTACCTTCTTAGATGGCCTTGAAAATGTGGCAAATCCCCTTCTTTTTAAGCTGGGTGACAGACGGAAGTATGGAAGGACAAGAACTTTGTCATCTTCATAAGAAAGCGTAATAAGAAAAGTGAAATAATATTAACAGACTTTACACTTTATCTGAGTACCAAGTTCATTTACCAATAGTTCAACAACAAATGCCCAACAGTGCTCTCTAGTGTTTTCCAGAGTTTAATAATCAATCTCCCCAGCATTATCCTCCGATGCTTATGGATAGATTACCTATTATTGACATGACTGGACTAATTAAAGAAGGCTAGGCAGTGTTAAATGCCTTCAGAGGCTTCGCTTTTTCCTGTCTAAACACGCAGTGCTCTCATTGAAAGAAGTCATTGTTGTATGTTGTTTTCTGGTCTCTTTGCATTATTGTAATAATAATAACCACCAGCAATATTTGGTGCTTTTCCTTTGAATTTTCAGTATTGTACATTTTCAGAAGCGAGGGCAAATTCCTTGTAAATAGGAGCGCTATTGTCAGCAAAGTAAATAGCTTAACAAGTCTCATCGATCTAGGAGAGGGGCAGTCATTTTTTCTTAAGGTTCAGATTTCTTGGACTCGGGCCTTCAGCTCGTGGGAAGCGTCAGGCCTCAACACACCCAGCAGGGGCAGAAGCCCCAAGCTCTGAAGCCACAAATTCTGGCAGGGCTGAAGCCCTGAGCCCTGGCGCACTCCACGGTCCTGTAAAAAGCCTCTGGCAGTCCAGATTTGAATCACAGGCTGCCTACTGACTAACCCTGATCGAGAGTTTCAAAATCTCCCAGGAAGTGTCAGAAATCCACTAAGTGCTACCATCTCCATTTAAATTGCTGATCTAGCAGATGCCTGCCTGAAATCACATGTAACTAACCAAGTTTTTCACTAGGAGGGTGGTGAAGCACTGGAATCGGTTACCTAGGGAGGTGGTGGAATCTCCATCTTTAGAGGTTTTTAAGCTGAGGCTTGACAAAGCCCTGGCTGGGATGATATAGCTGAGGTTAGTCCTGCTTTGAGAAGGGGGTTGGACTAGATGACCTCTGAGGTCCCTTCCAACTCTAATATTCTATAATTCTATGATTCTAACTTCCTGTTGTCTATACAGCTAAGGAAACACTATTTAAATAGTCCAGGTATGATCAACATTAATATGTGACCTGAAGGCCAAGTGAAAATGAGTTTGTGCCCTCTCTATCTTTCCTTCCTCTCCCCCTCCCCCCGGATGTATGAAGAAAGCATATTATTTTTATTATTTTTGTCTTAGAAATATGTCAGGAATATCGAGTGTAATCTTCCCTGTTTTTGCTAGAGAACAGTTTGGAGGACCAGAGACCTCATGTGGGAGCTTTTTCAGCTTTCAAATAAATGGGAAAGGGTTGCTGAATCTTTCACAGAGAAAGAGTGAGTTTGAGTTAACTCCTATTTAACAAAATCAACAGTTTTAAAGATTGATTAAACATTGCTCTCAATTGCTCAGATTTTTTGAGGTCATAATGCCACTACATCACCTATCCTTTAGCAAACAAAAGACCTGCTATTTCACATGTAAAAAAAGTATAAATTATTCATTAAAAAGTCAAGTCCTTTTTATGCTATCCTTATACAGCAAGAAGCAAAAAAGCACAAACCTAGTTCTTTATTTTTTGCAAAGCATCTCTAATTTAAGATCAGTTTTCCCTCCAAATCCTTCAATTTCACATTATTCGCAAATTACTGTTTGTTCCTTGATAATTCTACCCAGCCTAGATCCAGCCATATCCCTGACACGAAAACAGAAAACATAAAGATGTAGCAGTCAACCTTCGTGGGGTATCACATAATCTTTTAGCTTCTCCACCTAAACAAAGACAGCTCTGTAAAGTTATAAAGCATCCACGCTCCAAAAACCCACAGTGCAGAGCTAATGATTTTACTTTAAAGCCTTAAAATTAAATTAAATTAAATTAAATTGAAAAGCAAGACTAAAAAAGTCTGAGGGCTTTATTTTAAATTAATGAACTGATTTGGTATTTCTAATATAGGGAGAGTTATCAAGAGAACGAGTATTCCACCACCCGAAAGCACAGCAGGTAAAAACCCAAGTGTCTAAAGTTAACCTAAATGAGAAGTTCACTAGCACCTCATCATCAGAAGAACGTAATGATCAAGGAAGGAAATTGACAATAGGCAAACTGGAAATACAAAAAGGAACTTGATCATGACTTGGCTTTTAACATGAAATGACTTAAAAGCCAGAAATAAAACAAATTATGATGATGAACCATCGGTAATCAATCTAAAGGCTGCAGATTAGAAGCATTTATATTGATCAAACTTTGTGCAAACAAGTAACACGGAACAAACTACAGACTACTGGAAGAACTTTCATCCTGCTAAATTACTGCTTCCAAGCCACCCATGTTCAACAAGGCCACAATATGTTAATGTGGATAAATATTCTACTAATTTTTCCTCATTTCAGAAGTTATAATGCAGGATCTATTCTACAAAACTTGTTGTTACCTGCTTCACTTCATGGAAAGCCAGTTAGGAATTGTACCTGCATAAAACTGAACAGTTACTGCTCATGCTGATGTATTTTAATAGCTAGCAGAAAGAACTGAAAAAAAGATACACTTGTAATAAATTTAGGGCCAATCCAATGCTCACTGAAGTAAATAATTTCCATTGACTTTGATGGGCTCTGGATCAGACCCTTAATTTCTGCAACTGAGTTGCCTAGAAACCAGTTCTGTTTAAAATGTCTAACTCATGCACTATTGTGTCTTGTCATCACAAAATGAATTAGTGGCAGCTGATGCTACAACATGTAACCTGCATTGTGGGTATGTGACATATACGTTACACAGTGTGTTAGAATACAATACGTTTTCTGCGAGTGGCTAACACAGTGAGGAAGCTCCACAGTTCTCTGCCGATGTTAACAGACAACTCCACAGCTCATCAAATCCCGAGTACACTTTTGTAACACCCCCAGTACTGCTTTAGTTTGCAGCGCATTCTTGAATCCAACTGAATCCAACAGTCATGCACCTCTCTTTCATGTTTTCCCAAGACTGATTCTGCAGCATTTATTGTGCCAATAGCCCCTTCTACATTGGTCTCTCGCTCTTTGATATTCCACGTATCGCTGTGATGCTCTTCTGGGACTCCACAATGCCTCCTAGTCTTTGATTCTCTTCCAGTTCTCTCGTATTCTTCTGGCCCCTTTTCATGCTTCTGCAACCCTTTCATGCTCCTTCAACCATCTTCAGTTCTTGGCCCTTTTGATTATGCTGCAGGTTTTTTGCCTCACTGTTGCTATTCTGTCTTCTAGCCATCAAGGCAATGAAAAATAAGGTATCATTTAAATGTGAAGAGAGAACAAAGGTAGTTCCCAATGGAAACTTCATCTGGCTTTCAAATGCAAAACTTTCCCTGCATTTTAATTTTGCTTGCTATTGACAATGGATCACAGGTCCACCTGGAGCCCTCTCTTTTGAGTGAAGGACAAACTGCATTCATTGTGTTAGAGATGGACCCAAAACCATATTTTGAAGACTCTGATGAAGATTGATGTTGGATCCAGAGACATAGTTTTTTGTTCAGGCCCTCCTCTAACACTAGTCCATGTAGATTCTTAGTAACTGAGCACTTTCTGGTACTTCATTAAGCGACATGACTAACATCTGTTGTTAGTTATACGTTCTCTTATCTTCTCCCCTGGGGGAGAACTGTGCACATAGTGATGTGTTTTATTTTGGCAGGGCTTGGTTTTCTTTGGGAATGGTTCGTTTTGCTTATGTGTTTAAATTAGAACGGGCAGGTGGAAGAAGTGCACTTCGCACTTGAAGCAGAAGGTGCTGAGGCCTGTGATAATCCTTACTTCCTATGAGGTTGGATCTACAGGGACCAACCCCCAAGAAAGCTCCGTCTCTTGAACAGACAAGCTTTTCCATTCCTGCCTGAGGAGTGGAGTTGCCAACCAAAGTCATCATCCCAGAGCTTTATGTGATCTTTAAGATATGCTGGCACCAGGCCGTTGAACACCATGACAATAAAGACCAAGGCCCGGATCCTCAGCAGGGACTTAAGTGCTGCAATGCCTAACTTTTAGGAACTTAGAAACAATTCTTTGGAATAACAATGGTGTCCACAGAGCCTGAGCTAGATGCATAGGCTCACTGTACAATGCATGGGGAGAGACCGGCAGCTAAGAATGGGATCCACACAAGCCAGCATGCAAGGCAGGAAGCCACCTCGACTAGCCAACAGGAGATGCTGATGAGAGGAATGTGTTGTAAGCCATGCCCCGCTCATTGAGTGAGATGCCGAAGTCTGGCCTACAGGAAGGCACCTCTCTCTGCTTGCAGTCCACAGCCAGGAATCCTCTCCTGGAGTCAAATGTCTAAGGCGCCTGCTTAATTCCACACACCATGGCCAGGAGGGGGAGGGAACAGCCGCTCTTATAACCTTTATCCCAGTGGTTAGGATACTCTCCTGGGATGTTCTATTCCACCCTCTGCCTGCTGAGGAGAAGGGATTTGAACGGGGGTCTCCCACCTCTCAGGTGAGTGCTGTAACCACTAGACTATTTAATACAAAGTGGAAAGGCTTTAACACGAATAATCCATCCCCTAGTGATGAGAGAGCTCACCTGAAAGGTGGGGAACTCCTGTGTCAACGTGCCTCAGTGGGTCACAGTTGAGGATGTTAAATTCAGGACAAACTGCTGAGAACGAGGGCAGGCTCACCCCACACTGGTGGTTATTTGATATTTGATATTATACCAAGCCAGTAACAAAAATAAACTTCTGTCTCACCACTGTTTGTGGAAAGTTACTAGCCCAAGATGGAGTCCAGGGTCACATGAGCGCATCACATCACCTTACATGGCTTGATGACTCACAGCGGCAGCCATTGCCCATATTCTTTCTGAGGCATCCAGGAAGAGCAATCTGGGCCGAATGAGTTTCTTCTATGGCCCGCTGTTAGAGTGAAGTGTTCTTAACGGACCATCGACACAGCGCTGTCTAGCCTTGATGTAAATCTTATCCGGCGGGTGTTACCCAGGAATAGAGCACATGTATCAGATACAAGATGGCCAATATTCATAACGTTAGATACGAAGATGATACATGCATATAAACAGGGCAGTCAGACTTAGCAAATCATAATTATTCCATTGTTACTTTCCATGACATACTTTGTAAAAGGTTTGTTGAAATTGTATAACAGTGGTAATATCAATTATATAAATGACCATATATCATATCATACAGCATCACACCCGGTTCTAATCCCTTCTCATCAGGCGGGAATTGATCTGGAGTCTCCCCACCCTAACCACTGGGCTAAAGGTTATAAAGGAGACCTCCTTCTTCCTCCCCATGGCCATTTTGTGTGGAGTTAAACATGATCTGCGCTTGTCTACCGAATTGAGCAAGATAGGCGGGGGAACGCCTATCTTCACATGGTTTGAGGATCACACTGGGGCTTAGGAAAGACATAGGTGCCCAGATCCCTGACTGAGACATTATGTGCATGCCCAAGGGCAAAAATTTAGGCCCCTGGGGAACTTCTACAGCAAAAATGTAGATGGTAAGTGAATTTAGGAACCTACAGGGTTAGGTGGCAGCTGAGCAGGGGTTTGTGACTTGCAGTACTGCCTAAATCCCATCATGGATCTGTGTCTGAGACCATGCACTTGGCTTGATAGTCTATGGGAAGCCAATGCAGAGAGCGGAAGACAGGTTTGATGTGGAAGCAACATTGGCTACTGCAAGGAGTTAAACGTGTATTTAAGTGTCTGTTACAAAGCATTCTGCATTTCAGACACAGTTCATCCTGATTGCAGTGAGTCAGAAGTAGATTGGCTGTGTGTAAATCCCTCACATCAGAACAAAATGTGGGCCTTCATGTTTGTTATGGAATGGAAGATTTTTTTACCATAGAGATGCAGTTGTGCTTTTAAAAAAATTGCAGCTAATTCAGGAATGGCTGAATATAAATGTGTCCACTTATCCGTGAATAATGGGAGCAATTTGCAAATGCCATCATTCACTTCCCATGGTGGATCCGTGCCGGGCTATCCATTCTTACCAAACAACAACATCTCAGCATCTTTGTGCTGAGAACACCAATTGCTAAGCACCAAAGTACCATTCACAATAATATTTTAGTAAGTCATTTTAGGCATGATTTTACTTGGATTGTGAGCTCTTTGGATCAAGGAGCATCTTTTTGTTCTCTTTGTACAGCTCCTAGCACAATGGGATCCTGGTCCATGAGTAAGAGTCCTAGGTACTATCCACAATATAAATAATAATGCAGGATGTCATAGCAGTGGATAGTCACAGACCTGGTCAAATTTGAAATTGAATTTGATCTGAGCATCTTCATACTGTATTTTATTCATTTTCTGCAATTTTCAGGTGAGCAAGCTTTTGCTGACATGAATGTTCAGGGAGAAGCTCATTTGTATGCACATGTATTTCCATGCAAATGTGTGTGTCCACACAACTGTGCTAATCTGCACTGAAAGTGATTGTGCAGCTATTTTAGGCATTGAGAAAATGAATCAAATGAGAGTCATATTTGAGAACATCTATATTTATTGGGTACATGTTTACACAAACGCAACAGTGTGTTAATGAACGAAGAGAAAAAACTGGGTGTAAAGTTTGCTGTGAACAGCCAGTAAATCTCGCTTTTAGTGATTTATTGATTTCTTTCTCCCTTCTTCAATCAAAATGGCAGTCCTTTTAAAACCCGTGATGCATGCATGTAGCTGAATATAAGGCTCTGTTCTGAGGGAAAGAAGAGACTTAGCATTTCTTAAAAAACCTTAGCCTGCTGATCTCTTCCTACCTCGCTATCCTGGCAGTGCTCAGGCCACCTAGAACCCCACTCTTATTCAAACCCCACTCCTGTTTATTAATTTTACAGTTGTCCAATCAGGGAACAGACAAAACCAGCATGCAATTTAGCTGGCGAATCACACCACTTGATTATCAAATAGCAATTTCTAAATATCCATAGTGACCAGTTTGTGCCTGATCCAAAATCCACTGACGTCAAGAGAAACACAGATTTCAATAGGATATGAGAGGAGTGAGGCCCACAGCGAGCAACCCATCGACTGAAACATTCATCCCACTGATGTGAATCTCAAACAGGCTAGCGGAAATTGTCCTTTAGCTGAGTTGAATCCAACTACGAAGTTGATCGCGACGTAAAATTATCCAGGCACCTGCCCACCCAGCTCTAGTGAGGAGTCACAATACCATCCACCACTGGTCTGAATTCTCAGCTGTTGTATGCTGATGGCACTCCATTAGTTTCAATGCAGCAGTGCCAATTTACACCAGTAGAGAATTTGGCTCATTATCTCCACTACAAATAGCGAGCCCCATTAAGCATGCCTTACTTTTTATCAGTATCAGACTCAGGCCCCAGTGCCATGTGACAAAAGAAACATGAAGAGCACTACGTTATCTTAGGGAGTACATGCTCAGAATTATGTTTTAGAACTGCTTCTGAAATACACCACAGTTTGGATTTGCATCTACTGTATGAGCCAGTTTCCCTTGCACAACCCTTCTGTGAACGCACATCTTTTCGGAGCTGGTTATTTCGTATAAAACTTGGCTTTCAATATTTTTGTATCTATCCCCTATGATCCTGGTTGTGTTATTAAAAGTTATTTATTAAGTGACAACAGTGTGCCTGGCACTGTACCAGACACAAGCCAGGGTCCCTGTCCCAAGGAAGTTAGCGGAGATAATTATTCATTGTTAGAGGATGATCTTATGATCAAGGCACGGAGCGGATCTCTGGCAATCTGGGTTGAATAAGACTTGCTATGCGACCACTTAGGCCTGCATGCACGAACGGAGCTAGGCATTGTGATGCTGAGCATCACCGCACCTAACTTGGAAGTGCCTAGAAAATCACTGGGATTCACAAAGCCTAAGTTAGGCTCTCAGGCTCCCTACACAATAAATGGGGAGAGAGAGGCTCCTTGGACCATGAATCATTAAAGCCGGTACACTGGGCAGGGAGCTGCCTAGCCTAGCCAATGGCAGAGGCCAACAAGAGGGGTATATGCTAAGCCCTGCACCTGTCACAGAGATAGGCATCTAAATCCAAGCCACAGGGAGGCACCTGTCATTGCTAGTGATTCTCAGCTGAAAAACCTTCTTTGGAGTGAGATGCCTATGCCATTTCTGCAGGAAGCATTTCTGGAGGGGAGTTAGGTGGGAAGAAAGACAACCTAGTGGTTAAGTTACTCACCAGGGATGCGTCAGACCCCCTGTTAAAGTCCCTCCTCCATTTCAGGGGGAGAAGGCATTTGAACAGGGATCTGCCACCTCTCAGGTGAGTGCTCCAACCACAGGGCTATGGAATGTGTTGATGTGGGGGCTCCCTCGAGCTCTCCAGCTGAAGCAGTACCACTGTGAAGCGTCACTGGAGCAGGGGCACTGGACCTGGGTCTCCCACCTCCTGAGTGAGTGCTCTAAACACCATGCTGTAGAGTCATTCTCATGACTGGATGTGCTCACTGTCTCTGGCCCAAGTAAGAGAAAGAGAGAGCACAATCTGGTAGGCTTAATCCAGTAGGCGTGCTCAGAGGGCACCTATCAGATCGTCCGGGATTTAGGTGGCTGAACACCTATCTTCTCCTGTTTTGTGACGAGCTCAGGAGATAAGTGTCAGAGGCAGAAATAGAGGCACCTGGGGAACTTTTACTGCAATGACTTATGTGCTGAGTTTAGGCTCTGACAGTGGTCAGCAGGCATTTTGTACATCACAGTGGGCCGTAGGCACCTAATACAGGGACTTAAGCCCCTAACGCTTTTTGTGCTTCCACGTCTTAATTTCCTTGAGCATCATTTCCCGCATCTCTAAGGCCTGGTCTACACTTACTGGCAAATTCAGCGGCAGTCAACAGGAGTCATACACAGAGTACATAGACTAGCTTGTGTAACTTACGTCGACTTCCTAAATTCTGTTCTGTGTGCTGTGTCCACTACGCTGCGCCCTCAGGAAATGCGTACCCGTCGACGCAGTGTTACTCTCTTTCCAGAGGTGGTTTTATTAAATCAACTTCCAGCTCGATTGAGCGAGTCTTCACTTCCGCTCAATCGATCCGGATAAATCAACCTGACTGCAGCAAATTTAACGCCATCAGTGTAGACATATCCTCATACTCCCAGTCTCCCAACCCTGTCTGCCTTGTCTATTTAGTTTGTATTCCCTTTGGGGCACAGCCTGTCTCTTACCATCTGTTTGTACATCACCTTGCACAATGAGCTAGATGTTACTGTTACACAAATATACCAGAGTTACAACCCAAAATGTACCAGGAGTTCCAGAGGCAAATCAGATCTTCATTTAGACTGTGTATAGTCTTTGGTTGCATCATTCATTAAAAATGAAAAGCCCAGGGATATTTTTAAAACTACAGAAAGTACAAGTTTAGGTGAATGCCCAATCAATCTTCATAATTGCTCTCCTATTTAGATGTTTGTAAATAAATGTGATAATCCTTCTTTCATGGTCTATTGACTGATAATAGCTAAAGCAGTTGTGATTTGGTTTGTAAATATCCCTGACAGAACTGACAGGACTGCAGAAATAATGAGCATTACAGTGAAGCAAAGCAGGTAATTCTTTCCTTTAAGGATGATCAGAAGTCTCCAGCTAAGGTATTTAAATGCTGACATATGGGAAGCTGATGTACTGGAGACTTGCACAGAAGCCAGCTGCTTCAGAGATTTTATGTACAAGCTTTATACGATCTGCAGCTAATCACCAAAGAACCAAAAGGACTGCAGAAGCCATTGGACTTAGAAACATATATGATGAAAATTGGCAGGCTAGTCAGTGAGATGTGCTTCCAGCTTCAAAGCAGCTCACCGTATGTGGAATTTCATTACCAGCTGTAAGATTATTAAAGATATGATTAAAAATGTATTAAAAGCTCTATGCTTGCTGAATAGCCCAAAACAATCATTTTTTATTAAAAAAAAAGGTCTGACATCATGTGCTCAAGAGAAAGCTAAAGGTCTTTCTGAACCTTTCCAGGCAGATAGAGTAGACCCAAAGCAAAGCGTCTCTTTGTTGCCAAAAGAGACTCCAACAAACCTCACTTCCAGCAACGTGCAAGGAGAGGGCTGGTAGCTGGGGTCGGAGTGCGCAGCTGACCTTTCCGTCCAGTGAACAGCCATGGTCTCTCGGTTTCTCTTTTCAGGAAATGCTGGTAAAGTGAGTTGGGTCCTTTGGTTCTTCTACCATAGCAAGAACCCTCCCCCTTCTGGGACAAAACAATAGTTAAAGGAAACCACAAATCCAACCCTACGGCAAACCAAGTCCTTTGCTGGCTTGCTCGATAGTCTTTTGCCCTTCTGGGCTGTGGAGACTTTCACCCTTCAGCACAGAATCTTCCAAGCACTGTCTGGTTCCTCCTAACAAGGCAGCGCTGAGCAGAAGGCAGCCTTTTATACTGCTGTTGTTACATGAGCCCTCACAGTCCTTTGATTTAGCAGGAAAAGTAAGCAGAGGTTGGAGGTAGGCCTGAATACTGCTTAAAAGGCCAGTTCACCCCATGCCAATTTCTTGAATGCATAGGAGGCTACAGATTAAAGTCATGTTTCTCTTCCTCCACGGCCCCAATATTAAAGCTACATCCAGCTCCTACGGCATTTTTCCTTGGTCTTCCTTGGGAGCAGGAGCAAGCCCTTAAGGTCTACAATTAAGTCTGTGTTTGCGTAGGCTCCCAGGGCAGAAAGTCTACCAAGGAGGTCGCAATAGCAGAAAGTGGCTGCAACTTCTTCTCTAGAAGTCCTACAAAAGCCAACACAGTAAAAATAAATACGTAAATAAAAGTATGGTGTTGACTAGGGAGGGAGCATGGCAAGGACAGCTGGGGAATGCTCCAATTCTCAGGCATCTCAGTGGGCAGAGTCCCTCTGGAGCTGCCAGCAGAAGATTTCAAAGCTGCACCAGCCAGGCAGAAAACCTTAAGGAAAAGCAGCGGTGGTGGCACTGCCATTCTCCCGCTGGGTAATTTCTAGATCAATGCATGGGACCGGGTTGACACAGGCAACTTTCTGTGGCAGCTTGGGTGAATCAAGAGGCAATGTGGTCTAAAGGTTAGGGCACTGGACTGGGCATCGGGACCACTTGATTCAATTCTTGGCTCAGCTACAGACTTTCTGTGTGACATTAGGCTAGTCACTTTGAGGCTCAAGATACACAATTCCCCATCTGCGAAATGGGGATAATGCTGCTCTACTGCCAGGGATGTTGTGAAGATAAAATCTTGGAGTGATTATGAGGTGCTTTGTCACCATGGTGATGAGGGCCAGATAAATACCTTAGAGAAATAGAATCAGGGACAAAGTTTTGCTTCAGAGTTTTACTGTACAATATAAATCTTCACCCCCACACAAAATGTGTTCATAGATTATAAGGCCTAAATACACCACCTTGATCATGTAGTCTGACCTCCTGCATAACACAGGCCATAAGACTTCCCTGAATTAATTCCTGTTTGACCGAGAGTGGATCTTTTAAAAAAACCTCCAATCTTGATTTAAAAATTGCCAGTGATAGATAATCCACCACAACCCCTATTAAGTTGTTCCAATGGGTAATTACCCTTACTGTTAAAAATGCGTACCTCTGCATTAACAGTCTAGGGATTAACTGTCTCGTTCCTATCAACAGTAAACATCTAAAATAAATCAAATCAAAACTAACCAAAACAAACAATAAAACAAAATGACAAAACCCCAAAAAGACAATTCAGCCGTTCCGAAAAGCATTGAGCAAGCCAACAGGCAGCTGCCGAGAAAAGAGGACTGGCAAGTTAAAGGAAAGCTACCTCAGCTTTGCACATCACAACAGTCTCAGTGTCACAGTGGTGAGAAGCACTTCTCACTATGTCCAAACTGTGAACAGTGAAAGTTGCAGTTCCGACTGACCCCTGCTTCCCAGCCTGCTGCAGATAGCAGTGATGATGCTGGACGGTCACATCATTTGAGAAGTCAATATAAGGGATTACAAACTGGTTTCAATCCCACATTTTAATAGAGATTTAGGCCCCAATTCAGCAAAGCACTTAAGCACATACATAACTTTAAGTACAGGAGCTGTGCCATCCATATTCAGAAAAGCACTTAAGCATGTGCTTAGCTGTAAGAAATGTGCTTAAATCCTATTCACTGCAAGACCCTACAACGGCAGGTATTAAACACACTACCCTACAAAACGAGCACCCAATTCAAAAAAGCATTCCTTATTCAAGACCAGCACTTAAGTGACCTTAACTTTAAGCATTTGATTCCATCCTAATGAAGTCTTTTTAGCTGGACAATTTGAAGATGCTACATGCCAGGCCCAGAGTCAGGAATATACTTGAGCATGTGCTTAATTTTAAGCGCGTGTTTACATCCCATTGGAAATGACACATTCTGTTCAAGTACTTCTATAGACCTCACCACTGTAGAATCTGAGGGGCCTTAGTCAATTTTTATCATTGTCAGATTCAAATAATAGTGTCCTTTGTAGTGTTGTTATACATGATGAAATCCCATATGTTACCTTAGCAGTTAGCTGGTCCTGAGATTTTAATTTCTTGTAGCAAAGAAGTACCCAGATGGGCTTGTTTCTGTTAGGAACAATGATGAACTTTGTTTAAGGTTTTCTACTGGGAAGATTTCCCATTTACAGATATAATTAGTATTTCTCTAGACAATTGTTATAAGCATCAGGGGCTGGATTTTGGCTTAACTTCGGAGAGCGCAAATTTGTGGGCGGTGTGCATGCGTACATGCAAATATGGTATAAATCTCACCTTTGCACGTCCCTGATCCTGATGAAGCCTCTGTGCAAAGCTGATCTTCCTGTACTAAATTAGAGCAACCAGAGAACTCTTCTAATCTATGCCTGCTGTAAACAGCCCTCAGGGGCCAAAATTGCAGTGGAGGATTGGCACAACATAGGAGCATTCTGACCGCACCCCTTTTCCCTGCTATACTTGTAGCAGGGAGGAGGAGTGGCATAAGAAGCCTTGTGTTTGCTCAACAGTGTAGGAGGATAGCCCTTACTCAGCCTAAGCCTTTGCTGTGCAACACAAAAAGAACATAGAATCATAGAATTGTAGGATTGGAAGGGACCATCTAGACCAGTCCCCTGCACTTGTGGCAGGACCAAGCATTATCTCGACCAATATAACATCATACCAGTAATTGTTGCTTAAGGATTTCATTTCCGTTTCCTTTGTTATTAAATGTAGGGAGAAAAATATTAGCATTTTAACTGTGGACTAATAGGAAAACTTTAAACATTTTCATTGACTTTCCCAGGTAGAAACTCTTAAAAATATTCACCATTTATTTTAAATATCATTCTTATTTATTTGCACATTGGTAGACCTTTGATTTACATTTCAGAATGTGCAGTAAAACATTGTAGTAAAACAACCACGTTCTGGTTGTCGAAGAGAAATCTTGTGGGAGAAGAATAGCTATGAGCTATAAATATAGGCTGCAAATAACATAAATAATTCTATATATCTGCTCAACCTAACATGGGAATTGCGCCACCCACACAACTACTTTAGAACTTCTGTTCTCATTCATGCAAAATGCCTTCCTCTCACCTCCTCCCATTGAACCATTGCTATGCGCTGTTCTGATTATGTTTTTTAGACAGCTGAGCAATTTCTGGTTGTCACTTCGCCTATTTGTTCTCGAGCTAAACTTCACAGTCCCTTTCATGGCTCAGCCTCTTTTGAGCAGTCAGCACTTTCCCTTAGTCCACTACTGCATCTCACTTCTGCTGTTTCTCTATCGTTTGTATCTTGGTTGTCTTTACTGTATGTAACATTTCCTGCCTGACACACTAGGTGCTTCACAATAGTCTGCCCCACAATAGTCCGTTGTAGTTTCCATATAAGCAGCATAATATAGGTACATAACTCCTGTTAGCACGAAAGGCAATTGCTTGTGTATCTGTATATTCCCTATCCAAAGAAAGAAATTGGACACTTTCCACATCCCTTAGGTAGCTTTAAAAATCTCAGCTATAAAACTATGTTTTGGAGGCACCGAAGTTCCGAAATCTATGTTTTCAAAATGCTTAAAATGAAGTGATAATTGTAATGATCATACTAGTAAAATACTCAGTTATTTCATTTAGATCTGATTACCAATCACTTCAGAGGGCTGTGGATTTATGAAACATATGCAGAATGAAAGCCCTCTGTGGTCTTATTAATCTGTTTTTGCAAAGTGGATCCAGCTAGAAAGTAGCCCTGTATGAAGAGATTAGAAAGCAGTTCTGAGTCTCTTGAAAGAATCAAGGGAGACTGTAGCATGATGCATTGCTGCAGTTTTATCCAGAGAGATATATTACAGAAGTCGCTGTGCTATGCATTGCTTTCTACTGTACATCCTGGTCACATAACGTCTTTTGCAAAATAAATGTGATCCTTTTTGCCCTAGAATCATAATTGATAAAGAAAGTTGGGTGTTTGTCACAACCTGATTTCTGTTACAAAACTGTATCTTTTCTTTTTTCCCATTAAAATATATATTACAATTTTGGCTCCATAAATGTCCAGGGTAATGAGTATTGGAGAATGACCTGGCTTTTTAAACTTATTTTAAACAATTTTACTGCTATTGTTAACCATTTTTTCTACAGTAGAATTCGAGTAGGAAAAAGGCTGATCATGTGACACACCATGTGTTATGAAATCAGTATGACATACTGTAACCTTATTTTCCTGGCGACGAGAACCACTACCAACTAGAGCTGGGTAGAATCCCACAAAGATTTTTGATATTCCAAAAAAAGGCCTGTTCTGCATTGAGAGCTTTTGAAGTTTTTTGATGAAAATGAGAAAGCCAGTGCCCCCACCCCAGAAGAGCCTGCTGGGCAGGACACTCACCTGGATCATGAGGGATCCAGGTTCAAGTCCTTATTCTGCCTGAATCAGACAAGGGACTTGACCCTGGGCCTATCACATTCCAGATGAGTGCCCTGACTACAGGCTTATGGGTGGGTGGGGTGCTCAGTCTCTCCTGTTGGAACTTTTCCACTTTGTCATAATAATTAAATATTTATTGGAGTAGGGACTTGGCCCTGAGTTTCTCATAGCCCAGCTGAGTGCTATAACTACCAGGCTACAGAGACAGTCTCTGGCATCTTCTCTTAGGCCTTGTCTACACTAGCATTTATGCTGGCAACATTTTTGTTGCTTCGAGGATGTGAAAAAACACACCCCTAAGCGACATAAGCTTTTGCCTGCATAAGCGCTTGTGTAGCCTCGTTATGCGGATGGGAGAAAGCTCCCCCGCTGACATAATAAAACCATCTGAACAAGCGGCGGTAGCTATGTTGGCGGGAGACGCTCTCCCGCCAACCCATCATTGTCCACACAAGCGCTTGTGCTGGCAAAACTTACGTCACTCAGGGAGGTGTTTTTTCACACCCCTGGAGGACAAAAGTTTTGCAAGCATAAGTGCTAAGTGTAGACGAGGCCTAAATCTCTCTTGTTGGAACTGGTCCCCTTTGTATAAATAATTAAATATTGATTCAGTTAACAGAGAGCCAGAGTCTGATTCTATCGCCCTGTGGCTAAGGCACGCACATGGGTTGTAGGAGATAGAGGTCCAAACTCCTACTCCAATAATTATTTAATTATTAAGACAAAGTGGAAGAGCTCCAACAGGAGAAACTGTGAGCATCCCACCCACAAATAACCTGGTAGTCAGGACACTTATCTGGAATGTGGTAGGCCCAGGATCAAGTCCCTGGTCTGAAACAGGGACTCCCTTTGACACAGTGAGGACTTGGACCTAGATGTTCCACATCCCAGGTGACTGGAGGGGGAGGGGCTCTCTCTGGCTGGTCACAAAAATTCTAGCCTGGAACAGAGAAAACTTTCCCAACAAATGTTTCATTGGAGGAAAGTTTCAGTTTCCACAAATCACCATTTTCCAACAGAAACCTTGTTTGTCAAAAAATGTCCTGACCAGCTCTGCCACCACCAATTTTCTTCTCTTGCAAAAGGAAAGGCTGGCCACAGTGTAATTTGAACCATTACAATTATAATTATATTAGAATATTATAACTATATTAGAATAACTATGAAATGGTCAAAAATTCCTTCTAAAATAGTAACATAATTACACATTGGTATTCTATCAAAGAAATGTATAGGGAGACAAACATCTGTAGAAAAAAGATCATCATATTTTGATCAATGAAGTCCTTTCCAAGTGCATTTACCTGAATTCCAGTGTTTTGTCAGGAAAATGAGTAAGAAGAGTTCTGTGTGGCTCAAAAGCTTGTCTCTCTTACCAAGAGAAGCTGGCCCAATACAAGAGATTATCTCATCCACCTTGTCTCCCTACCACCCTGGGACCAACAAAGCGATAACAACACATACCAGCTAGAACTCTGTGAGATGCTACAGTTTTGCTTCACAAGAGTCCATGCAAACACGTGTACCTTACAATGTACACAGTGTCAAACAGGAAGACACTGAAGGACATAAAGATGATATATGCAGATGACTAGAGACAACTTAGGGTCAAAGCAATTCTGTCATAAATGGCAATCTGCCTTTCTGTCTCTAGTTGAGTATCATATGTTCAGCACTGAACATCTGTTTTCTTTCAGTCTGGTGCAAGGATCAGAGTTAAGATAAACGAGAGAGGGGGGACTACATTTTAAGTGCATTTGAGAATGACAGATGCAAATGCACTCACTGGCCGCATTTGTACAGCAGAGCCATCCTAGTCCCATGTGTTCTATCATCTGGGTCGCTGTAGAGGGGAACAAGGTTCAGTCAGACATTACCTCTTTTTAAAAAAAAATTGTAAGTAATCACTGCATTAGCTTTCCTTTCGACTTCATTTTCTGGAGCTAGTGAAAAGGGATGATTGGCATCAGACAGATGACAGAGCATGACAAATCACTTGGAGCATTATATTCAATTTCCCATAACCAAAACCATCAAGATTAATTTCATGTGCTCGGAAGAGTCTCTGCTACAGGAAAAGCTATCGCTAAGCATAAGCAGTATGCACCTTTCTTGCTCACTTATTTAAATGAAGAGTTATAGCAAAAGACCAAATATTGCTGTGGTGTGACTGTGCTTGCTCTCTGTGGCTTTGGATCAAGCTCTGCAGCCTGCTGGCAGGTTTCTATAAAATCATAGTCTACAGAATGTGCCACCGACGTTAAGGGTTTGAATATATCATACCAGCTAAATCATAACGGGGCAAATTCACTGCTGGTGTCAGTGGAGTTATACCAAGGATGAAAAACATCCTCCATTACCATTGTCTAGAGCCACATTCAGCACTCAGCAGTCTTCCACAAAAACAAAAGGCCATAAATGAATCACCAGGATCAGTCAAGTACCTTTTCCCCCCACTACTGTAGAACGACTGCTCTTCCTTTTAGGCTTTGCACGTTGTCTTCACTTACCTCTGTTGGTGGCGCTATCATTAGGTCTACTATTAGCAGTTTTGAGTCAGCATAGAGGGCACCGTTAACCAAGAAGCAGAGCACCTATCCACCCAAATTAACATCTTCACACCTGTATGACATTCTGGATGTAGTACCCTTGGACAAAATGTCCAGACCTGTGTACTGTAGAAGATAGTTCACGTCTTTCTACAGTGCTTTCAGTAGGATGCTGAGAAGGCCTCTGCAGCACAGATTCTAGCCTGAAGGACCAGGAGTGAAATAGTTAAAAGCAGCAGCTAAGAGCAACAACAACAAAACTGTCAATGGGCAATTTGGGTGCTTCTTGCTGCAGACAAACAGAAGACAGTCTATGTCCTGTTTTGTGGCAGAGGTCGGTCTTGATGACTGTAATGGTCCCTTCCAGCCTTAACATGTGTGACTGTAAAAGAGATATAGCTGATGCTGGCGGCTGACTAAACAAAACTGTGTCAAGTAAACACAATTTTCTGTCTGATTCCTTCTACTCCCTTGAGTGAAAAAAAACATATTCAACTTTAGAACCAAAATTCACAAGACTCTACCAGCAGAAAGTGATTCTCCCACCATGCATTTAATTTCCATGTTCTTGACGTTCAAACTTTTTTATTTATTTTTGTGGGGGTGTAAGAAGCCAGCGACTGTAATGTAGATGACTGAATAAAATAAATAACTTTCCTGGTACTGGTTATTAGTTCTTCCTGGTGGGGGAGAAAACAAATTAACCAAAAGCTCTCCAGTGTGGTGTGTGATCTAGCAGATCATTTGGTGTTGCCTCTTCTTCCTTTGTTTGAGCAGGGGTCCAGGCTCTTCACTGCATTCAAAATCCTTTAAAATATACAACTACTTTCCTAATATTACATCTCCATATAAGCAATTTCTGTAGTTGCCACAGAGGCATGTTGTGATTGTGAATGGGAAGAAAGGTGGCAGTATATGGGATGGCAAATGGAGGAGGTAGCGTCGATGAGACAATCTCTCAATTATCAGTGTCCTACACTATAAGAATATCTGAGAATCCTTGAGTTAATTATCCTACAGGAATTTTCACAAGGACTCAAATAATAGAACAAAACAATCCCCCCCACCTTTAATCCACCAGTTGAAATGTAGGTCACATCCAAATCTCAGTCAATATGATCTCTAATTGTAACATGATTACGCAAAAGCCCTTCATTGTCTGGAGATGGAGCAGTGGTGGAAGTGTCTTGTTTATGAGCTTGATGAATCACATGAAGCACTTTCCCAGTGTTGTCTGATGCTAATTGTCCTTTAATAAAGCCTACTTTATTGGTGGAAAAAAAAATGCCTTGAAGTATATTTTCCAGGCAAAAACCAATGCTTTAGCTAATACCTTGCAGTTGCCACTAATTAATGATATTGGTTTGAAGCCATTGCATAAAGATTTTTTACTTGATGTTGTCTAAAAATCAGGGAGATTAATGTTGGTCTCATTTGTATGGGAAGCTCTATCCTCTGCTAATGCTTCTTTTAAAGGGAGTGTGAATTACAGTTAACTCTTGGGATTAGGAAAAACTAGAAGGCATCCCACCACGACTAGAGGTCTTCAGCAGGAACAGCATTATGTTTAATGTCTCTGAACACTTCCAACTGATTTGAAGCAGATCCTGAATTTCTCTCTCATCTTCTGTTCGTTAGCAGAATGCAGGAAATAGTCTTCATTTCCGCTTAATGGGAGTGGATTGGGACAAAAGGATACTTCGAAATGCTTCAAACCCCTGACTTATGCTATGTTTCATTTCTTGACGTTTTAGAGGGAGAGAGTCAAACTAAAAGCCACATTAAACAACAATTTAAAGTCTATGGTCTAAACATTTTAAAGAGATAACCTACTGCTAACCCCTTTGGGTAGGGAGATTCCACTCCGATAACAGAGTTACCAATAGTTTTGCATCTTGGCATAAAAGTTATGTAAAACTAGCCTGACTTATGGTTTTGTTCGAAAGTCAAAGCTCAGCCCAGGTTCATCAGAAATTTCACTAGAGATGCATGGACATTTAAAAAGAACTTACGTTGATTTGCAATTTAGCATCTGATCCATGCAAAATGTTCTACTCAAAACCAGATGAAGCTTGGGCTATTTCAATTCAGGCTTGATTTGCATTTTTGGGCTCATTCAAGCATGGACATTCCTTAGATCGTGAGCTCTTTGGGGTAGGTACTGTCTTTTGTTCTGTGTTTGGTACAGCGTCTATCAGAATGGGGCCCTGGTCCATGACTGAGGCTCCTAAGCACTACTGCAATACAAATAATAAGCTCCAGCAAAAATGTGTGCAGTTGGTCCTACGAGTCCATCAGAAGACTGACACCTTGCTTTCCTGATAGGACTTCCTGTATGTGCATATCTCCATTCACTATGCATTGGCAACAGATGAGAAATCATGTGTATTTTTCCAAGTTCTCTGTTCTTCTGTTAACTGTAATTTTATGTCTGACACATAAAGCAGGTAGACTCCCCATGTGAAATAATGCTCTCCTTAATACAGGGGGAGCTTTTCAAAGGTGCGAAGGTCAGTTAGGCACACAACTCCCATTGGCTTTCAATGGGAGTTAGATGCCTAGGCTCCCAATGTGCCTTTCACACCCCTCATCACACTAAAACGAACGGCGACACATGCCGCCCTCTCTTTGCAAAAAAATAAGAGATGCCTTTAGCAGCTCTTATCTTTGAAATCTTTGAGCTGGGGGGGGTCACTCTCAGCCCAGAGAAGTTTTGAAAATAGACTTCCAGTCTGCTTACCGCCATACTCCGTGAGCAGAGAGTTTGTTTTCCATATTTCCACCTTCTCCCCAGCACTGTCAGCTTCAACACCAACTGCGGGAATTTCACAATTTGAGATGTCACTGGAGATCGGGAGCTTCTTAGCGTCCTGGCGCATCCACAGCAGTTTATTCAATGTTAATGAACAAATAGTAGCAACTATTGTTCCCTGGTGCATTTAACAGATTCTCTCAAGTATAATAGGTTTTATGCGGTCGTCCTTACTTAGGCAAAACTTCCATTGACCATAATGAGCGTTGCATAAATAAGGACAGCAGAATCAGGTCCCAGTTGTCCACCCTCAGCAGTCAGTTAGATTCCATTTTTCAGTCCATTTTGTAACGTGTGAGACTTGATTGGGGCTGATGAACATGTTCAGTGGCGCTGTTTTAGCAACACTGCTGCTCTGAGATCTCACTCCTGCATAGCAAGAGTACCAATGATACTCCAGCAAATGAAAGGCCAAGAGTGATGAGCAGAACAGAAAGGAAGCTAGATCCCGTCCTAAGGAGGGAACTGCTGCCAAGTTGCGCCTATTCAGTAGCAGAAGTCAGGCCTGTGAGGGAAACAGGTAGCTAAGGATTGCACTAAAGCCTACTCTCACAGTCTCTAGCCCCTGTTTAAATCTACATTCTTCAGAGAGAGGAACAGTACACACATGGGGATAGAGACTTAATTCAACTCAGTGCAGAAGACTGTGTCTAGCAATTCACCTTACCACAGGCGAAGCATAACTCTTGATATGGGGTGGGCACAATTTAAAGGCTCGGGTGGGGAGACGTGACTGCCCCTTACATTGCCTCTGGACCTGGAACAGAGGTTTTCAAACTGTGGGGAATGCCTCCTAGGGGGCACAGAGGAATGTTCGGGGGATCCCAGCTGGCTCGGAATCAGGCCTGCCCCACACGGCAGGGCTCAGGGAGGGAGCGCCACCTCCACCCCCTGACTCTCCCCAGTGGGCCACACAGTCTGCCTGGGTTTGGGGGTGGGGACGCAACCAAAAATTGTAACTCAAAGGGGGGGAGAGGGGCTCAGTTCAAAACTATTTTTAATGTCATGTTGTGGGAGGTGTCGGTCAAACTGAGCAGCTTGCAAACTTTTTTTGAGCGGAGCCCCTCCCTCTGTGTTCCAATTGCTTGTTGCTGGGTGAGTCAGGGGGTGGAGGTGGCGCTCCCTCCCGGAGCCAAAGCTGTTGCTAAATTGAAGACTGGAATCTGGGGGAGGCAGGGGTGAACCTGCATCCCCTCCCCCATGTGTCGCCTCAGCTTGTGCCTGTGTGTGACCTCTGCTCACACCTGCACTAGAACCGTACTACCACACTGTGCAAGGATTGGCACAATCAAGGAAGTCCTCACTGGACATCAGTCACCACCAGAAGGGAGCAAATATAACCACGCTGGGCATACAATTTGTCCTGACATGCCAAGAAGCTTGAATCTTTCCCAAGCTACATACGAGCTCTCTCCGATGGAAGGAGATTGGCTTCCATCCACAAGCCTTCTCTCACTTACATGTAGATAAACATATGAAGAGCAGTGATCAATGCAAAACAAAATCCTGGTTCTATGTTAGCACTGAAGAGTTCTGAGAGACCAACTTCACGGCAATAAAAAGTTGACTTAGGCCTTGTCTTCACGTAAAAGGTTTGATA
Organism: Emydura macquarii macquarii; assembly: GCF_026122565.2. NCBI lineage: Eukaryota > Metazoa > Chordata > Testudines > Chelidae > Emydura > Emydura macquarii. The sequence continues at coordinate 10,507,164 of NW_027130208.1, read as the reverse complement.
TAGCTCTACCGGCAAACCCTCGTAGAGTAGAACATCCCCCTGCCTCTCATATTGTTTTCTGGTCCCCTGTAGCATCCATCTGAGTACCTTAGCATTGCAGACGTGGATTTCCACAGGGGTTGAGGATACGTGTACTGGTAGGTTTACAGCTAGCCCAGTGATTCCCAACCTGTGGCCTGCGGGGGCTTTCAAAGTGGCCCACTGCTCTCCTCCTGCTGGCTGCACAGGGAGCCGCTGCCTAAGGACCCAGGCAGAGCGCGTTGTTGTGGGGCTACAAAACAGGTGCAGGCTCCTTGCTGCAGACAAGGGGATGGGAGATCAGCGTTCCCCTTCCCTTGGCTGTAGCAGGGAGCACGGCAAAGCACTCTGCCTGGGCCCATGGGCGCTGGGGTCCTTGTTGGAGTCAGAGGGAATGGAGAACTGCTCTCCCATCCCCCTGGCTGCAGAAGGGAGCCACTGCCCAGGGACCCAGGTGGAGGGCATGGGGTCACAGGGCGGCTGCAGTTTCCCTGCTGCAGCCAGGGGGACGGGAGATCAGCGGGGGAGGAGGCAGCCCCCGCGCTGAACTCCTTCTGTCTGGCTGTAGTGGGGAGGGCGGGGGGAGACTGTTGGCGGAGACTGGTGGCCCTTCGGGGTTTTAAAAATATATCTGTGGCCCTGGAGCCAAAAGGTTGGGAACCATGAGCTAGGGCTTCAGGGGCATGCTAGCACTTCAGAATGTAAAAACCAGTCTTCTCTGAGTACCTTTCGACGTGCTAATTCTCTGGGCTTGGGAACACCTGACTGTGGGATAGGTAATTCGTTTTGCTGCTGTAGCTGGCAGGCTTTGCTCTCTAGGAGGACAGCCATCTGACCTGAGGTGTTTGGAAGCATTTCCAACTGACTGCTCAGCAAAAAGCTTCTGCAGCCCATTCGCACGCAGTCAGATGCAACATGACCGCTGTAGCATGAGGCTGACTCTGTGGCTGCTCATAGGGTTTTCAATGACCCTTCATGAGTGCATTAGATCCTGCTGGCAAGTTACCAGAAAGAACCCCCGACGCTTCAACACAAAAGCCTCAAATAAATAGTTTCACGCCATTTTCATACATGCTAAAACACCGGTGAACAAGCATGAATTGCTGTACTGTATTTCAGAGAAATAATCCAAGAGTCAGGATTTTTTTTTAAATTGACAACATGACAAGAATCTGTTCCTTTCCGTTCTATATTTAAAGGGAGGCTTCACACCTCTACAGTAATATCAAAGGGATTGTTTTTGAGGGAACTGTGTGAGCATCATAGTTTCAGTGTCTTTAACTTCATTAACTGATCCAGACATTCAACTATATGGCCTTGATCCTGAGAATATGCTGAGCGCCCACAAATCCTGCTAAGATCAACACATTTTGTAGGCTGTGTACCACCTTGACTCTCCGATGGTAAATGCCTGCAATACAAGGAAATGTCATAGTGCTGGCTAGTTCCTCAAAATATTTCTTTCTTCCCAACAACATCACTTCCATATTATCCAAATTTAGTTCCAGCCAGAGTCTCTTCATCCAAGCCCTCTGTTGCCCAGGCACTGGAATAGCTAGAGAGACAGTGCTGTCTGCATCAGATATAAAGGCGATATAGATCTGAGCCTCCTCTGTGTACAATTGTCCATGTTGTCCATGAACTCAGTGGGGATAGTGAGTGCTCAGCATACTTTAGGATCAGGTTCTTTACCACTGTACAGCAATCATTGCCAGATCACTTGAATATTCCCTCTCTTTTTTTTGTAGTAGGAAGAATCACAGACCATGTCAAAGAAGGTGATAAACACGATTCTTTGCAGGTGTCTCTGAAACGATCCAATCATAGCTGATGCTGGGTTGTTGTTATAATTTGGTTAAGTAAATAAAGCTTTGGCCTTTTCATTCCTGCTATTGGAATGTGAGTGGGCTGATTATGCAGAAGATGAGAGCGTGCGTAGGAGTATGCTAATGCTAATGCTAAAGTACACGTTTAGCTTGGAAAGTTAAAGAACATTGAAAAGAAGGACTGTACAGGCTCCGATGAGCTCAGATAAAGCTTGGCTTTTTTCTTTCGTTGAATTGTCAGCCTATTCATGACTTTGAAAGTTTGTGACACGCTACAGCGTATTTTACAGCTATTCCCAGCCACTGAAAGTTACCTGATTCAGCTGCTTCTTAATAAATTAATACTCTACTGGTGGTGAAGCTTTAGGGAAAAAGCAAATCATTTCCATCTCAATAGCAGTAGGTATTTCAATCCTGGAGATTTGCGGGTTAATTTTGTCTAGCTAACTTGACATGTAAGATGTGACATGACATTCCAAAAACAAGTGTAAACTAGCAAAGAGATCACACTGTTCAAAGGAAAACAACCTCTCGGTTCTACCAATCAAAATGCGCAGCTTATATTGGAGATGAAATTTAAGGGTTACAAGAAACCCACAGTCTTAAAAAATGTTTGATAAAGGATGTACCAAAAATCAAAAAAAGGGCATATTAAATGAAGAGCTAAATCAAGGGAAGTGAAATGGCCAATTTGTTTGGAAAAGCACTCGCTAGTGCTTGGATGAGTCATAACAGACTTTTTAACTCAACCATTGTAAATAAGCCACATGATTTTGCATTTTGCACCTGCTGTTCTCCATGCGCCAATTGTCAGCAATGGAGTTTGCATCAGGGAATCCTGATGTCTGGTACTTGGGGCAAAAAAAAGTTATCGCAACTCATTCATTCAAACTTAAAACAGCATTCTGTGCTGCTAAGGCCGGATCCAAAGGGAGTCTTTTCATTTACTTCATGTAATCCAGGAGCCACCACTTTAAGAAATAACACGCAATTTGCAACAACAAAAAAAAGTCAAAATTGGCAACACTAGTTGATTCACATTCGGGTAAGTGATATCAGAAATCAGGCCCATCATTAATCTCTTGTGTTTCTAATTTAACCTGCCTGTGTGCTAAATTCTTGGTTAACAGTGTCCCCTCTCGAAAAGGCAAGGAACACATTTCTGGCTTCAGCGATAGTAGTGTATCTGCAGTCTATACATTCCTTCCAAGAGATTTCTCTGTGTGAGCTGCAGTTCACTCCCCAACTGTTTTTTTCTCTCCAACACATCTCACCAAGGGCTGCCCGATTTCTCACCTATTGACCAGTGCTCATCAGCCAGCGACATGCTGCATATGCAGCTTTGAGAAAACTCACACTGCAGGAACAGATTGCAGACACTGCCTGACACGCTTACCAAGCTTTTCCCTTGCTCACGTCTTCCCTGGAGCGTTTCATCTCTGACAAGGGGGCAGGTGAGATGCTTCCAAGAAGCACCAAGGTCAAGCGCATCAGAAAAGTTAATGAAAGTTAATAGTTGCTTTAAATTCTTAATTAAAAATGAACAGAATGACAAAAGGAACTAAGAGCTAACAAATTGGCTATATAATCCCATAGAATAGGGCAAAACCCTGCACTGTATTATATAGCTACTTGTGGGGGAAGAGGGTACAATATTAACAGCCTATTAACATCTTCCCTGCGCACCTGCCCACAGTCTCCAGGAAGCATGGTTGGCTGCTTTGGGATCATGGCCTGGTCCCCACCGACCACGTCCGTTGGCTGCGAGGATAGGGTGTGGAGTAGCAGATCGAAGCACTTATTGGGGGTTGGGGGGTGTTGATTCAGGCTTTTTTATTCAACTTGCTTTCTTCCAGCACGATGGCTCCCAGAACCGATGCTCAGCAACTCCTGATCCAATTCTCCACCCCCAGGGTACCATTGCTGAGTTAGCTGGTAAGCTACTATACAAATCATTTACCTCCTCAACTTGATTGATATGACAGCCAATCAGCTAGTGAAATCATGTCATGTCGTGTTTTATGTCTACAGGCCATACAGATTGAAGGTTGCAATAAAGTGGTGAGACACAGGAGTGCTGGCAAGCATCTGAATGTTATTTCCTGGCCTCAGTTGCCCACCTGGGGCAGGGTTATAAAAGGATGCTCCCCTGTTACATAGCAGGAGTCAGGATCCACAACCTGCAGTCATTACTGTAAATTACTCTGTGAGGCTACAAATTGTTTAATTAGCCAAAAGCATGATAGTTCCTGGCTGCTGTTGTTCTTTCTTTATACTTGTTTACTCACCTCACCAGGGTGTTGTAGAGATTAATTCGTTAATGTTGGTTCAGAGCTTGGAGACTATAAAGCGGCATCAATGTTCAAGCCGTGTTATTAATAACGTATTTATTCTTATGCAAGAATAAAAAACCTAGGGCCAGATCCTCAGCTGGTGTAAACCAGGTCAGCTCCTCCAACATCTTTAGAGCTGTGTCAATATACATCAGTCGAGGATTTGTCCCATTGATTCTGGATGTGTTCTGATGTTTGATCTCATGCTGTTCCGTATCCCACAACGCACTTTGTTGTTGGTGCAATGTAGCCTACTGAATAGACATGCAGGCAATTGTTCTCTCTTTCATCCACATGGATTTATTTAAAAAAGATTTGCAAAGTAATTATAACAATAAAAGGAACTTTGGGCTGAATGCATAATTAATGGGCCCGATTCTCCCCTGATATACACCATGTCCCACTGCTGTAACAACAATGGAGTTCCTCCCGATTTACACTCATGTGAATGAAGAATTAACCTTGAGGTGTGGTTTCAAACAGCCATTTGTTAAATACAAATGAGTGTTTTAGGACTATACTCCCAGGCTTTGCGAACACAGAGTATGACAAAAAATACATTAAAATATTTTAAAATGAGATTACACTCAAATATTTCTCATCAAAATACACGAACGATGGTGCCATTGTGAAACAAAACCAAAAAAAAATATTAATTCTCAAGTATCCAAATACCTCTAAGTCATCAAGGTCATATCTGTGGAGAATATAATCTAATTCACCTACCTTTATCTATGTGAACTTTCACATTTACAAAGAATACATCAGGTGAAAAATTCAATACTGCATTTTACTTGGAAAAAACCTGAAGAAAAGGTCATTTATTGGCCTTTTTTATTATTAACATCTGCCATACAAAGAATCCTTGAAGCTGCATCTAGATTCCTGGTTTCTAAGCAGTTTTACAAGTGATCTTGAGTATGTGTTTTAAGCTAAAAACAAACCTTACCATTAGCCATTATTCATGTTAGAGTAGCAGAGCACATACATTTATTTGATCTCTTTGCAGAAAAAAAAGAAAGAGGATGTTACAATAATACTGTGCTACTTTTGGTGTAACGCCATCCAAACCTCAAATAAGTCAAACTGAAGTCACTCAGCTAGCAGTTGGAGGGCCATAAATTAAAAAAATATTATGTAGAACATTATCAAGGACTTCACACAGTTCTTGAAATGTCACTGTCACAAACTAATATATTTTCAACAAGATGCAATACACATCAATAATGTCAATGTGGAATCCACGGACTAAGGCAATAGAACTTTGAACTGGTATTACAAAAAATGAGCCTTTGAAAAATTTCATTACATATTGGCCTATTTCACATTTTTTAAATTAAGGCCTGATCCAAAGCCCCACTGAAATCAATGGCCATACTCCCAGTGGCTCCAGATCAAGCTCAAGGAAAACAATGTTAAAAGGAAAGACATGTCTGATGAGCACATCCAGACAGAACGAGTTTGAAGCCCTTGCTTTACAGAATACAAAGCTTAGGGATAATTCTGTGTGAACTGATTGGTTTTTTGTTTCTCAATTTGTTTCTCACCTTCTCCTACTGTTGAGGCCAAAACTATAGTTGACGGAGGATGTAATCACAATAGGGAATTTTCTTATCATTGTGACACACGTACTCTCCACCTTCTTTGGCAAAAACAAACAACTGAAAAGTTGTTTCAAAATCCAAGAATATGATGGAGAAAATCCTCTCTCTTCCTATTCTGCATTATATTGTGTATGTTACTTAACTCAGAGAGCTGAGATGAAAAATTACTGTACACACAGGTGATACAAAATCATTTGGTATTTTGGAGACACTGGTGCTTCATATAAGGGGTGTTTGCAAATCCCAGACATACGAGTGAGAGTTGAGTACAAGGGGAAAAAAAAGATGGAATGGGAATGGCAAATACACATGGTCTCTTACAGTAAAAGAAAAAAGCCAACCTAAAATCTGTTGTTTATGTTAAAGAGATGCCCACAGGTCAGTTTTACCTATGTGATCATCACTTATACCAGATGCTATCTGAGGAATTCCTCATCTAATATAAACAAGTCATTCCACCAGACAGTCAGCTCATCCATTATAATCAAATCCCAGAAACCATAGGTACACATACTCAAAAATGAAACAATGTATAAAATAACTATGGATTATTAGGCTCTAGTTCAATAACCCATCTCTGTTGATCTGACAGAAAGGAGATCTGCAATTGTAGGGATTCTGATACACAAATGAATAAGGATATTACCACACCCCATAAAAAATTTCACTGAAATAAATGGGACTATTTATGGCATATGGCACTACTCAGTGTGAATAAGAGGGTCAAATCTATCCTGTCTGTAGTATTAAAGATCTGGCTCAGGGCTATGTATCTCATCTGGCATTTTGCTCAGCCAGTTCAAATCATCTATAGGATTTAATATTTTTGCTCACTGTTCTTCTTTTATAGTAAATCAATTCTGGTAATTGTACAAAAAACCTAATCATTATCCATAGGAGTCCCTAGTTATCAGCTCATTTGATGATATGCTGCCTAAATGGATCTCAATTAGAATATCTTCTGTTACTCTTTTAATGCCAAGATTCATGATTAACTTGATTAAATGTTCAGTATTCATAGTTAGTAGAAGTCAATGTACCAAAACTATTCTCAGGTAAATTGAAGAGCTGGTACCTGTACATTATTTGCTTGATGAACATCATGAATGAAACCATTAGTGCTGCTATTATCTGCTACGCTGCCAGAAACTTAAGTCAAGTTCCAGACTCATTTGGAATGCCAGACACCTTTATGATGGCAGTATGCCAATGGCAGAAACTCAGCACATCTCATCCTAGCTCTTTTGAATAGAACCATCCAGGAGGGCAATAATACGCCATTCAGTGAAGAACTCACAATCAATAATTTATTCAACCATACTTTTCTTTTTTCCCCCCTCTGTTCATGCATTGTTCATGAACAGATTGCAATATTCTCAGCTGTATTCATTATTCAAAATGATTTGCTAATTTCTTCAGTGAAGAATTCTTGGTCCAAAGATGTATTTCAAATTAAGAATATTCACATTTTGCAATTCAAAGTAAGGTACATAGGTCACATAGTACTTTCTCTTTGACTTCACTGGATGGTTTATGTAACCAACCAACACAATGAAAAATATCCAATCAAATTTATAATTCCCTCTTTGTTCACAGACCCAGATTTAGGCCTCTGCATCTATTTGAGATGGACGCCTCTTTGAGGACATTCTTGCTGCCTAATCCAGTACCATTGAACACAGCATCTCCCCGGATCACTTCACTTTGAAGGTTTCTTTATGTCATGCTAAAAATACATGTAGTGTAATTTCCTTTGTGCATTTCTGGGGACAAAGCCCATTAAAAACATACAACCAAAGTAGTTAGTTTGTTTAGCAAGTGATATTGTTCCTTTCCTTGTCCTGCAATGCAGCTCTGTATTCAATAATGTACCATTTCATATATATAATAAGGGACTTCTTATAGAAGAAACATCCTTGCTCACTTTTGAATGGGGGTGTCTTTAAATGGGAAAGATATTACCCAGAACTTAACTCTTGTATTTAAAAAAACTCATCATGTGCACCTGATATTGCATGATCTGTTTTCAATTTACCACCAAGATTATCCACTTTCCATAAATATTCCCAGAGGAAGACTTCCCTGACCTCTTATATTAAAGCATTTTTATCCTTGCATTTAGAAAAGCAGTGTTGATGATACTTAATTCCACGTCTTTCTTCACATCTGCACATGGCCCTGATAAATACTTGTAATTTCAAGATTTAATTTCAAGTCACTCCTCTCCTAACAAAAATGTTAATGTCATCTTTGCCCCTAGGGAGAAGATTTTTGCAGTAGTATTATCTCTTTCCTTTCTGAAGTGAAAAGGCTGCTCACAGATTGATAGTTGATTCTGTTCAGTATTATTTTATTATGCATAATGTGGAAAATATTAAATAGATCAATAGAAAAATGAAGCTGTTGCAAGCTGATCTCCATGGAATCAGAAAAAATGCATGGGAAAATAAGAATTATAGGGGAAAAAAGCAAATTAAATTTACACATTTGAGATAATAAAGCATGTGGCTTATCTTTTGTGGGTTCTCTAATCTAACATTCCTTAATTGCATTCTTTGTAAGACATATTGTTTCAGATTTTTCCAATGGAATCTTTTTGTTGGGCGAGTGTACAGTGTAATTACTAGGCTCCCAGCATTATCTCTATTTTTATTATAAAATGTCATGATTTTGAAAAGAAAAATTTCATGCACTATATATTGTCAATCATCTGTCTTTATGAGATGGAACAGCATTCATTTTGTTCTAAATGGTTTTTAAGGGGGGAAAGAAACCTTCTTTCATGTACAGTCATTTTTAAAACTATAGTTCAACCTACTCTGCATAACAGCATAGTCACTATGATCATCCATTTGAAAGTATATTTATGGTGTCAGTTATAACAGCTTTTTTTGTTTCTTTTTTATGTCCAGAATTGTAGACAAAGTTGAGTCCAAGGGAAACAAAAGTAGGGCAAATAGTAATATTTTCCCAAACTTCAAAGCTATTTTGGTTTTAGAATCTTCATAATTAAAGAGAATGCTATTATTACCTGTTAATATTTTAACTGGAAATTTGAGTTTGGGAAACTTGACACGTCTGTCGTTAATTCATTTTGCCAAAAAAAAAAAAAAAAAGAAAAAAAGAAAAGCTAACACCTATTATTAAAACTGACACTTTTTAACCTTGAAAGCTAACAAAGATTTATTATGTTTATAGATGGCTGGGGCCATATATAAAATATTATTCATCAGATTACAGAATATAATAGATAACACCTGAGTGAAGGTAAGGCTATTATTTAGCCAAGAGCCAGCGCTATCACCCAAAATCAAGAGATCTGGCTACCCTTCAAAGTCCTCCATTGTTCAATAAATATTTTTCAGAAGTATTGTTGGCTTTTGAATGGCCTGATCCTGTATTCTTTGCTCAGCTAAAACTCCTTCATAACATTTTGTTATTAAAATATTAATCAACCAATCAATGAGTATTCTGTTAGTGTGAGCCAAACGAGGCCTGAAACGTCATTGTAAGTAGAAGAACCTCTTATGCCAAAAGATGGCAGATCATAAAAACTGATGTTAGAGTCAAAAGGTTTTGGGACTGATTCTGATCTCATTTAAACCATATAAAACCCCTGTAAGTTCAATAAAGTCAATAAAACTACACTGACCTTGTGATTCTTAATAGAGCATCAAGTTTATTTTGCCATACCATTTTAGCAATAAATTATTTTGGGGTGTGTTTTGTTTTGGATTGGATTGTCAGGTCCCACAACAATGCCCATTAACATCGATGACAGTCCTTCTATTGACGTCAAATTATTTTGAATCTGCATAATACCTTTATGATTGCAAATATGGCAAAGGTATTGCATCATGCAAAAAGTGTGATTCAGTGATGGATGAAGAACTGTTCTCTAGTCTGGAATCCCTCACAAAACTTTACTGCAAGGTTCTAAATCTGAGAATTTCAGGCTTATTACCACACAGTATTATAGAAAAGTACTCTATTTAAACAAATCTCGGGGATTTGTTTGTTTGTTTTGTATCTCAACTGATGCCATTGTGTGTCCAGGAAAATGTCTCTGCCTATCATCTTTGTCATGCATTTAGGTGCATTGTAGAGCTGAGTTAATACATCAGAGTGAATAATTTATTCAACAAATGTGTCTGCGTTTTGACACATGCTGTCATACTGGATCAGATAGTAGACCATCTAAGCTAGTATCCTTCTCTGCCAGTTGTCAATATGAGATGGTGCCTTTGGGAACAAGCAATTCATTGCAAATATCCAGTAGCCAAAATTCAATGTTTGCTCAGGAACAGTGGTGGTCAACTCTCAGGATTTTATCATGAGTCTTGCCCCAGTTGAGGTTTTTGTTATGTTAAATCCTTGGAAAGTACTTGTATTCAGAAAGAAATCAGCACAGAACACAGAGAGATGCAAACCCTTGAAAAGTCTTTATTGAACTGCATTAAAACCAGCCGGGACTGTCTGAGCTATCCCCTAATAGTCTAACTCTATTCCTATGGCAACAAGCTAAGCTCTGATGCTATGGCAACCTAGGCAATAAGACAAGACGCTAGGTTTTTCCTATAGCTCCATTCAAGTGTGTAGTAAATGACTGGAATCCTTTTACAGGGTCTTTATAGGTAGTTAACTGCATTTTATCATGATGCAAAAGACTCCATTAAAGATGTGCAATCAGCAAAAAAAAAACAAAAACCAACACCCCCCCCCCCCCACACACACACACACACTTGAATATCTGATTTCATTTTTTAATGAATGGAGATATAGGAAATGGCTATTGTAAGGTGCACATCTGATAAAATCAAAGGGTTTTAGTTTTTCCTTAAATATAAACTCATACTAACAACAGCCATAGAAAGTCATTTTTCAAAGCAAAGTGGCTTCAGACTTCTCTTTGCTGGAGGGTTCATATACCTGAAACAATTGCATTTCAAACAAGCTTCAATACCAGAAATCAAACACCAGATTCTCTTCTCCTTTACCCCTGAATAGTGACTTTAGTGGAGTTACTCCTGATTTATACCAGCATGAATGAGAAGAGAATAAGGCCCCTTGTTTCCTTTTAAATTATTACTGTTGAGAAGAAGAGGAATTATTGAAACCCTGGACTAGCTGCCATTGCGTGGAAGAATCTTTTGAGAGCTGTGATAGCCATTTCCTTCCCAGGCTGGCATATAAAGGTATGTCTACACTGCAATTAAACACCAATGGGTGGCCAGACTCGCAGAGCTGGGGCTTCATGGCTGTTTAATTGCAGTGAAGATGTTCAGGCTTAGGCTGGAGCCTGGACTCTGGGACCCCACAAGAGGGAAGGGTCCCAGAATCTAGGCTCCATCCTGAGCTCAAAGTCTACAGGTGACATTCCCAATTTGGCAGCCACTTGTTTGCTGTGCGAAAGACACAGCAATTTAACTTATAGAAGTTTTGAAATCTTTCTTCGTGCGAATGGCTTTGGAGTGCACATACAATGGTTTACATTACCACAATTAAACAGCCTCAACACCTGAGCGCCGGGAGCCCAAATTAGCTGACACGGGTCATTCACAGGTGTTTAACTGCAGTGTAGACATCCCGCTGAGAGATCTTCCAGAACTCATAGAGTGTCTGTTCCTTTGAGAGCTTCGGACTGCTCCCCATGTACAGTCACCCCACACTTTTGTGTTAATTCATAGCAAAAAAAATTTTTTAACTTTTCAATGTGATATATGTTTCTTACTTGGTCAGATCTCTTTCTGGCTTGTAAGAAATATGTATATAAGAAACACAAAACAGTCCCAATGGGCCCACTACATGGTGGGCATGGACCCACTGGAACTCCCGCCCATTTGCACAGGCCCATGCTTGGCTGAAAATGAATGAGATAGTACATTTGTTTGTCCTCAGGTGCATTTTCTTCTCAGTTTTTACATAGCTTCAGTAGGCTTTCAGAATGATTTAATGCAAGTGTATCTAGTTCATGTTGTCACTCCTTTAAGGGCCCAATCATGAGAGATTTTGCATGTGAGAGGACTGAAGAATTGTGCTGAAAACTAATGTAGGAATAAAGAAATAAATTAAGATAATCAAGGAGCACAGAATGCAAGAGACTATCAACTTCCACTGGATACAAAACAGATTTTGACTTTGGTATGTATTTGGATACTGAAGTTTCAATTTCCATCCTCAATTCTCTGAGCCATCCAATCACTTCTAGTAGATCTTACAACAAGTAGCATTCCTACATGATTTATTTTATAGTTCAGTGCCACCAGCATTCCGCTATTCTTGTGGTAGAGTTAGTTTGAGGCCATTGAGAACTGGGACCTTTTCCAACGTATTGCAATTAAACACTTGTGCTGAATAAGCTATGTGGAATTTATCAGACTTTTCTGATTGGCGGTGTAAAATGGTTAAATGGATATTGCTTCAGCTTTTCTTTATAAAGTAGATTTGTTCCACTTTGTTTATCTAAATGTATTTTTTGTTTGCGGCATTTATGGCAAGTGCATTTTAAAGGAGATTTTAGTATACTGATGTGTGAATGAAAACCATTGTATGTGCACTCAAAAGCCATACACACTAAAAGACTTTAAAACTTGCATAAGTTAAAGTGCTGTGTCTTCCACACACCAAACAAGTCAATAGTCATCAAGGCAAAAGTTGCTTGAGCAAATGAGAATGTGTGAATAAACATTCACACAAGGTTGTGTGAACAAGGGAGGGGCTGATCAGGATTGTGCTGGCAGGCATTTACAGTTAATCCAGAATGCCATTAAAGTGAAGTAGATAGCAAATTGCCCAGTCTCAGTAATAAATCAGTTTCATATCATGGTGTTAGAGGGCTCTCAGAGATACTAGAGCAAGAGCCTGGCCATTTCTGCTCACTAAAAATCAGGCTACCTACTTTCCTGAAGATTTTCCCCTGGGATTAGAGAGGGGACACAACAATTTGCTGGCCAGCAATAATTTAGAAAGGCAGAATGCTAGGCTGCCACCCTAAAGACACCTCTCTGAGGAGGAGAGATACTGGAAGGAGAGGTAGGATTTCAGATGTACCCCCTTTATCACCCAGGAAGATGGCACCCGTTAAGGGAAAGTATCAGAGGCCTATCAGAGAAAGGACAGGTTAGTGTGGTGGAAGGAGATTGTGAGCCAGATTCTCAGCTGGTGTAAACTGGTGAAACTCCACTGAAGTCAATGAAACTATGCTGATTTATACCAGCTGAGCTGACCCTTATATTCTTCACACTCTGGCTAAATATATTTGGAGGTTGTAGATTTGTGTGAATGTAAAATTCCCTACAGACTCTGGAGGTATGAGACCTGGCAAACCCAAATACCCTAGTTTATGAGCCTGATCCTGAGAGGTCCTGAACAGTCATCATCTTCTAATTTGACTTCAATGATCAGCACCTCAAAATTAGGACCTATGCTTGACAAACTCATGCTAACAAAAATCTGAGGACTTCACACAGCACATATCTGTGCGGGTTAATTATATTTGGACAGCACCCTGACATCCGCAAATTAAAGACATTGTCTTGGGGCAAGTTATTATAACTTTAAAACAAATCCATTTCCAAAAGTCTGTGGCTTCACTCTCCAGTTAGAAGCTTTTCATCTTTTTCCCTACGAATAGTTTGCATATGTCCCTCTGAAGGATAGACAATATCTTGGTTGATTCTGCCTCAGCCCATTAATGAGTCTCGCAGCTACAGCTTGGAGAATATGTCCTGGCCCCTTCTCTTGGAACCCTATTGTAATGTAATTAATTTGATTCTGCCATAGCAATAGAAGAGTGACATTTCAGGTATGCATATTCTAACACATTAGTCTGATCACATCTTCTTTCCTTTGGCTGCGTAAGTATATTCTTCCTCTGAATGTTTGACTATCTTGAATCTTTTATGCAGTCTTATAGTTCGGTACATACCAGTACATAATTATATATACTCTTTTATCACAGCTGAAAGTCCTTGGGGAGTATTCTTCTATCATCTCTAGTAAGAATATGATTTTTTCAAAAAGATTTGTATTAATCATGATATAAAAGGGAGATTTCTTCCACTGTGAAATATTCTAGTTAACATGCTTACCCCCTAATCTACATAATTAGTCAAGAGGATTGCAGATGTTTGTCGACATAACAGAAAATACAGTATTAATTTGACAGATGGAGTGAAGATATTGTTGGATTTATATAAGTTTACATGTGGGAGTTCATATCCTTGTTTTCTATTCAGCACTGCTAAATTTAGGTAGAGTGTTAGTCGCCGATTACTAATTACTCTTGAAGGCCAATGTGAGCAAGTGCCTTTCCCATCCGGCTATTAAACACAATCCACACACGGTGTGGACATGTCCCCTCCTTGGGTCTGGCTTTAATAACACAGAAATAAAAAAAAATCATGCAACATGAAGGTTTGTCTGCTGTGAGGGTTCCTCTCTCAGTCTAGCTCAGTCACACCATAGATCATCTTCATTATATCTGGCTGAAGTAATGAGTCACCTTCCTGATTTAACAAGCAGTTAATTATTCCCAGAGAGATAAACACCTGATAATAGGGCGGGGAGTGCTTTGAGCAAACCATGCCAGACTGTTACACCCAAATATGAAAACCCCACTGAAGACAAATGGAAGGGTTTTTGTATGAGAAACAACTGCAGTATCAGCCTAGATATTCCAGAGACTCATTATATACAGAATTGTGACCAGACAAGATACATTTGTTTTATTTTAACAATAATTAATAATTAATTTTAAAACTATATGAATGAAATATTATTACTGAGAATTGAAATGCATCACTGTCAGGAAAGTAAAAATTATCGTGTTCCCACTGCAACTGGGTTATGTTGTATATACCAATGCCAAATATTAATCTGGGCTAAATTGATATGGATCCCCTAAAGTAAATAGAATTATGACAATTTACATCAACTAGACTCTCAACTAGTATGATATTAATTTTTATTCCGTAATATATATATGTCCTGCAGCTGAGTTACAATGCATTACTCAGGCAACAGATTACATTGGCAATGTAACCCACACTAGATTTCCATTGTGCCTCAACCTTTTACTGGCAGGACTATCAAGGGAGAAAGGACAATACGGTCTCTATATCATTGTCTTTTGCTGAGATTACTAATAGTGATGGTCATTTTTTGTAACCAACCCCTGTACACAAAGATCAGGATTAAAACCACCAGCTCATTTCACACCAGCTGCCCAGATGTCCACCACTAACTTTTAAGAACAAGCTGGGCTGAATTTAGAAAGGGGAGATGGAGGATGGTCTTGTAGCTAAGGCGCTTGACTGGAACTCAGGAGATACGCATTCGGTTTCTGGCTGTGCTACAGACTTCCAGTATGACTTTGGGCAGTCACAATGTCTCTGTGCTTCTGGTCCCCATCTGTAGAAGGAGGATAATTTTTTTCTCCCACCCATTGTCTTGTCTGACTATTTGGATTGTAATCTCTTCAGGGTAACGATATTTTCTTACTGTGTATTTATACAGCGCCTGGCACAATGAGACCTTCATCTTGGATAGGGCCTCTAGTCTTGACTGTAATACAAGAGTGAAGAAGTGATACTTTATGAAAAGTCTTGTTCAAACTTGATTATTAGCTTGAATATTCAGTATATGAAATTGGACCAAGAAAATTATCATTTTTTCTCTGAAATGAATTCTAATTTCCAATTACATAAAATTCCATGCATGTGAAAGAAAGAAAAATAAAAGTGAATGCAAACAAATACGTATTTATTAATGCATCTTCAGGAAGGGTTTTATTGAAGGCCAGAAGTTTAACTACTTCCTTATTAGCATTAATGGCTGCAATATATTACAATTTCTGATAATATTGGCTTAGATTTTGACACACAGTTAAGGTAACCTTCCATTTCTTTTCTTTCATGTATGAGAGGCCATTGAAAATACTAGAGAATAAAAGAGACTGTCATTAGTTGTCATACTGTGTCTATAATTACTTACTTTGTTCCAGAAGCCATCACTATGATAAATTTGCAGTTTTTCCCATCTGCCAGGGCTAGTAATGTGCAATACATTTACCAGCTGAATTTGCATATAGAAAGTATCATTGCCCTTTGAATTTAAAAGGACAAAGATTTACAAGGACACCCTTTTGAAACAAACTGCTTGGCTTAGGTGAAGAAGGATTGTGCTGTGAGAGGGGGAAAAAATAATAAACCTTCCTTCTTTCAAGTGAAGAAGTTGCAAATGGAAAGGGATCTGTATGTGGAGCCCTTTTGAAATAGCTCTCTCGCTAGCGCCCACATTTCATGGCAAAAGAAACAATTTCCTGTTATGGGGAAAACATTAAGACTGGGATTAGCAAAATGCTAAACCTACAAAAGTCCATGGGAATTTTGCCAGTGACTCCAATGAGAGCAGTCAATGCTGAGTGCTTTTGAAAATCCCATCCTAAATCTTCTCCCCAATACCAGGTCTGGGCACTCCAGGGCAAGATTCTGATGCAGCACAGAATTCAAGGCGCGGGGACGCTGCTAAATGTAAACCACCTTTGCCTCCTCCCCATCCTGAGCTGTTGTGAGGACTGGAGAGGCACTCAGCATAACTTGACAGCTTTGGGGGCTGTTAAAACATATTAAAAACAACTTACATGTGATAGAAAGCTTACCAAAGGTCACCAACTCTAATGCCAACCTTATGCTCCAGCAAGTTTCAGTCCTTCAAAACCCACTACAGGGTTTTCCCCATGGTTACAAGTTCATAACTGTCTTCGATTCAGAACCAGAACTCAGACTGGGCAGACCAGCCTGTTTCTTTATACAGGTTGGGCCTTTGATCTCCAACCTCTGGGAACAAATAATCAGCAGACAATCACCCTCTCCTTAGGGCATAGCTTCAAAAGGCTGCATTTTTGTATAACCAGAGACAGGGAATTTGCATTAACCTCTCCCAGAAAATCCACTTCACACTTATTGTCGCAAAAGGCCATTCTTATCTGGCACAATTTCACTCTAGTGCTTTGAACTCCCACGCCTCACATCACATCTTCCCCCTAGAGAGGCTACATACAATCCTGACTCACAATAACACAACTTTGCATTAAATACAATAAGGTTTTCCAAGGATATTGCAGGAAACTGCCATATCTGACACAGATACATTTTGTGAAGAAAAAGGAGATGAACACTGCTTCAGTGGTAAGTGCTCCATCCAGTCATTTGTGTAGTAATGTGATGGGAAAGTGGAACCAAGTAAAAACAAAATTGTAGAAGTAGCTGTCTCTTGACAAAACTAGCTTTGTGAATTCAGCAAATGTACAGGATGTAAACTTGAGTTACCAGGAGCATGTGTCTCTAGTATTACCTAAAAGACTGTAAAACTCTTTGGTTCAAATTCTGCCCTCCGTTGCACCCATGCAATTCTATTGGTTTCTTTTACACCTGGGCAAACTGAACATCAGAGATGCATCCCCAGAGCACCCAGTGAATTAATGGCCGAGGTAGGAATCGAATCCCGGAGCTCCAGTTCTCAGAACCCTGCTCTAACTACATCATCTCTCCTTGCAGGATACTTCAATACCCACCCAGCAGTACACATGAGTATATGACAAATAGTGGAAATAAAA
The DNA here is from genome assembly GCF_026122565.2 of Emydura macquarii macquarii. NCBI lineage: Eukaryota > Metazoa > Chordata > Testudines > Chelidae > Emydura > Emydura macquarii. The sequence goes on along the minus strand of NW_027130208.1, from coordinate 10,489,766 downwards.
ATAGAGGAATAATGCCAATGAATATAAACAATCTAAATTAAGATAAAAGTACTCCAGCTAATGCTAACAGTAAAAGCAGGATAAGATGTACGCTTATTAGAAGAAACAGGAGGAGGCATAAAATAAATGTTTCAATTTGTGTCTGAAATTCAACCCTTACAATTCAACCTATGCTACTTCTATTGCCATATCTGAGCACCTCACAACCTTTTTATGTATTAATTTTCACAATACCCAATACTAATAATATCCTATTTTACAAACAGGAAGGGGGAGACAGAGAAATTAAGTCTGTTGCAGGCTAAGGAATTGAACCTAGGTCTCCCAGATCAGCCCTCCAACCACTCTCTGATCCTTCCTCCCATCCCTTTAGCGTGAGCTGCCACAGTGAAGAGCATAGGCTGAGCCTGTAGAAGATCCAGAGCTGAACTGCAGACTAATTTGGCTCACATGGTCCCAAATCTGCATGGGTGTGCTAAGGAAACAGCATAAGTGACACCTTGTAATTTCTTGCATATCTTCCCTCCTACAGTATGTCTGCACAGCAACTAGACACCTGGGGTTGTGATGTATAATCGGCTGAACACCAGCTGCTAGTGCAATGCTGTGGCCAACAGGGCTAATGCTATATTTGGATGTATAAAAAGACTCGGGTATGAATAGGGAAATTATATTACTTCTGTATTTGGCACTGGTGCAATCACTACTGGAATACTGTGTCCATTACTGGTATTCACAATTCAAGAAGGATATTGATAAATTGGAGAGGGTTCAGAGAAGAACCACAAGAATGATTAAAGGACTGGTAAAATTGCCTTATTAGTGAGAGACTTCAGGGGCTCAATCTATTTAGCTGAACAAAGAGAAGGTTAAAGGGTGACTTCATCTCGGTTTATAAATACTACATGGGGAAAAATTGATGTAGGATCTTCAGACAAAAGATATAACAAGATTCAATAGCTGGAAGTTGAAACTAAACAAATTCAGACTGGAAATAAGGTGCAAATTTTTAACAATGAGGGTAATTAGCCACTGGAACAATTTACCAAACATTGTAGTGGATTGGCAATTTGTAAATGAAGATTAGGTGTTTGTCTAAAAGATATGTTCTAGTTTAAACAAGAATTAATTCAGAAAAGTTCTAGGGCCTATGGCAGGGATAGTCAATAGGTGGACCTGGGGTCAAATCCAGACCACCAGACACTATTGAAAAGATGGTGGAATCTTTTTTATTTACTTATTATCATTTATTGTTATTATTTTTGTATTATTTTCTCTGGAGTCTGCCCTTTATTATACCTTGACCAAGAAATTTAGACCTTGACAAATGATAATTGATTACCCCTGGCCTATGCTATACTTAAGGCAAGACTAGATGATCACAATGGTCCCTTCTGATCCTATAATCTATTAATCTCTTCCTCAAATCCCTATCACTTTGACCATAATTGTAGCACCTCTTTCCCGCTGGCTGAGAGGACATCCTGTAGAAATTTCCTCTGAGGCAACAGCCAATACAATTCAATCTATTTGTCAGCAAGGGGCACTTGAACATTAGCATGGCCAAGTCAGACACGAAACACAACATAGCTAGCTGCTTCTTTTTTTAAAAAAGCTTTAAATTTATTTATTTGTATGATTTTATATTCCTGACAATATTCTAATTTACCAAAGAAAGAAAAACTCTCAATACTGACAGATTTTCTCAAAAGACTATAACCAGCTTCTATCTTTTTTCCTGTCTCTACTGCTGTCCTTTTGTTAACATCAATTTTTGTATTGTCAATAGCTCTCCTATATAACTCTTGGGAAGAAATTGCTGTAGTTCAGCTTACCGTCTCATGAATGAATTATTCATAAATGTCATCCTCTCCCATAAAAAGTTAAGGTATTAGTTCAGAACATCATCACAAATATAAATTTTAACACATACAACAGAGCCTTTAACTCCTACATCACAATGCTTTTTCAGTAAGCTATGATGATTCAAGACGAAATGACACTTACAAGGCAAGTTAAAAAGTCTTGGATATGAGCAATATGCTAAGAAGTGTTGCATTCTGAAGATCTTTAAAAACTGGTTGTTTGCTCATTCTTAAAAAGGAATGTACAGTCTTGGTACAGCAGCCTTTCAAAGACGTTTTTGCAGTTCTCCCCAGAATGGTGTGTATCATCACTTGAATGCACTCAAGTGCATTTTTTCTCTGCGGTTACACCACAGGAAAAATATAATCTAGAGATTTTCCTCTAACCACACTCCCCTGCCAATGAAATTTCACACCCATGCCCTTCTCTGTACATTAATAAAGTTTTACTTGCATCCAGCCTGCTATTAACAAACTGGATTGCAACACAGTCCTGAATAAGAGATGACAAAAGAGAAAGTTAATAATGGCCACTATCACCAATACTGTAACATGTTCTATTCCCATAGCTGTTTGAATATCAGTCTAATCTATGTTGGGGAGGCATGAGGTTTCCCATACTTCTTTTGTGGCTGCGTAGGATCACCGACAAACGGGCTTGCAAAAGAACTCCTCCTGCAAACAGAAAATCATTAGTAAAAAATGACAACCTGAGAGGGAAAAAGGCCAGTGATACTGTCAAACAACACCTTGGACATGCTGTCCCCTCCATCTACACTGAACAAGCTGTCAGGAGGAAAAAGAGCTCTTGTAGCGATAGCATGCACTTAAGGACTTGCAGAAAGTGTTATATTTGGGAGGACTCAGCATTATTGCACTGCCTGTGTCCAGCAAATCCGTACCAAGTGAGTCTCCTAGCTACCGTAGCTGTGGAGAAGAATAGACAAGGCTAAATGAAGAGCAGACAGTTCATAATTTTTTCAACAAATTTTCCTTTGCTTGACTTTTGTGACTTGCAATTTTCTCCCTTATTATAGTTTAGTAGATAAATACTTCTAGCAAACAATTCTTAAGTCTGTAAAGTACTTAAGAGCAGGTTTAACTTTAAACATGTGAATCACTCCATTTAAGTCATTTGAAATATTTGATTGCATAAAATTAAACACAAGCTTAGGTCCTTGGCTGGACTATGGCCTAAATCTTTGGCAATCATGTTCGTATAAATACTTCATATTTCATATCTGAAAGGTGTTTAATTTTGATTGGACATGTAGATCTCATGGTTTTACCTCTGTTCCTTGATTGGTTGAGCTTAATTTCAGGCTTTTGATGTGGACAATCAATTTTGAAATTCATTTTCCATTCATATTCTCTAACATTCTCTGCTTCAGCAAACTTTTCTAACCAAAACCAGAAAGGCATGAATTTGTGATAAGGCAAAATATTCATCAACAATTTGGCAATATTGAACTATTGGATATTGATTTAAAGTCAGTGGATCACATCGTGCATGTAATTCCATTGCTTTTGCTTAAAGCAGTTCTGAATTTGGCCCAGTGATTCGAATGTCCAAAAGTAGTGGCTCAGGCTTGAGCACTAAGCATATGGTGGAGTTAAATTAGGAACAGTCAGAGAAAATTTCTCACCATGTCTCTGTACAATAACTGTGGTTAATCTTCACTAAATCTGCCTGCTATTGGCTTGCTAACAAAAACAAAATCAAACACCTGTGTACCAGAAATAGAGTTGTTTGAGTGCAAGCACTGATCCATCTGCAGAACATATCATTAGCCAGCTTCTTTTCTTTGGGTGAGATGGAAGGCAGATTCATTAGACAGAGTCCACAGCATAATTAAAGAAACAATACGTTTTCCTATCCTACTGTTCTTCAATTTCATCCTCCCTTTCCTGCTACAACAGTGATGCTGAATACAGATAAAGTTCTGCATCCTTTAACCCACCCCACAGAGTAATTCTCAGGTATTGGACACAACCTGACATGCACCTTGTGAGCATCTTTTCTACATCATCCTGTCTTCTAGGTTGGCCCGCTTAGAGGGCAGGTTTTTAAAACACGCAATCCCACCCGCTCTGGTTTTTCCTGCCCATCTCAAAGCTCACTCATACTGGCAAAAATGCTTCAATACTACAGTGATGAGGCTATGTTAGAATGCCAGATAAAAACATGGGGAGGATCACACATGGATGATGCAGAGATCAGCTATTCTAGGCTGAATCCAAGGAGCATGCCTAGTTCAGGACATTTGCATGATATTTGCATTGTGCATGTGGGGCGGGGGGCAATTCATGTGCTTTTGCTTCTAGGGGCAGATGGCCCAGATCATGGGGTCTGAAATTTCCTTTGCTCTGGGAAGTGGCCCATTCAGAGCAGGGGGTATTCAGGCTCTGGCCATGTATTTTTCAGGACTGCTTGTCTCTCCTATTTGGGACCTCTCTGTTTCCCATTCTATGAGGCCTGACTCATAACATCTACCAGTGGCCATTCTGTACTGTCATTTACGGGGCCACTACTCCGAGATCACAGTAGGCAGTAGCATATTAGAAGCTGGCACCCTATATCCCAGTGATATATACCCACCAGAGATGGTCATCTCTAAAATTGCAGCCAATATGAACGCAGGGAGGTGCAATGAGTAGCTGAATGTGGCTTAGAGAACTTGCATAGTGTTGATCAGGCATTATTATCTTGAAATCTTTCAGTGGCTGAGATCTGGCTCGTTTGCAGGTGTGCACCTACTGGCATAAGCAAGAAAGCATGAACAAGTAATAGGCACAAACTGGGCAGGAAAGGACGTGCATTTGTGAGACGAAGACATAACATATTCATCCCGTCAATTACATTTTACAATATCTGCCCCAGCGGCCAGTTGCAAAGATTCAGAGCATTTCAGAAAGAGAAGACAGCTCCTAGCTGCTGAATAAAAACATATGTTCCATGGATCTTTCAGTCAACCTCCAAATCCTAGAGCTCTAAATCCCACACCATATCATAATCATAAGGTTTGGAGACATGGCACACACAGGCCAGTCTGCAAACGTGGCCCGCACTCTGTATACATGGGAGCTACCCAAATTCCAGCACATAGGAAGACAGAAGGGGAGGGTGGCTGGGAAGAGAGAGGCAGAGACAAAGCCAGTGGATTCAGAGCCTTGCATATCAGTCATTCTCCCTCCTTGAAGAGGCGGAGGGGAGTAGGACAGAGCCTTCCCCCCTGTCCCTAAAGCAGATTCTCAGTTCACAGCCTGACAACTCTAGCTGTTGCTCAATTTGTTTCTAGATGAGCAAATTTCACTCTGCTCAGCTGGTAGAAGAACAGACACCGAAGAGCATGTGCTTAAGACTAGGACTAATTGGTAACAAATCTGTTTGAGTGTGTATAACTATATGGCAATGAGTCTAGAAAGAGGAAATCCCTGTTCAACGTAGAAGGATATTAATCAGAAAAGAGATTTAGACTTCTTGTGAACAAAGAACACAAGGTTTAAAGGCTATTACGCTACTTCAGTGTCAAAGGCAAAAAGGGTGCTCTTTCCTTGTTCTCCTGGAGGAATGCAATCTCCTGGAAAATAAAGGAGGTGGTATGTCTACAGTATATATTGATTATAGTGTTTTTGTATAGTATATTCAGTGCTGGTAAACAGTTAAGGATATAATGACTCTACTCGGCGTACAGAATTGAGCACTCAGATTAATTTCAGATCTCATATTTAAATTATAATGCAGATTAACAATGAAGGGCTTATTGTCACATAAAGAAGAGACCTCATAGTAAACTAATAAACACAATGAAGGAGATCTACAACACAGATCTAAGAAAATAGTTTAGATCTCCACACATTTTGATTTGGCACTCCTAGCACACTTTGTAAGCAATGTGCAAACTCTAACGCCATTAATTAACCCTCAAGACACAATTGTGACATAGGTATGTCATTGCCTCCATCTTACAGTTGGGAAACATGAGGTGGAAAGGTGAAGTGACTTGCCCAAGGTCATATTTAGTAACACAGCTGGGAATTGAATGCAGGACTCTTAGCCCTCTGTTCTTCGAAACTTGTGGTTCTCAACTCTTTCCATACCATGACCCTTTTTTCCATACCAGGACCCCCTGGACACCCTATACCTCTAGCCAGGAGCAAGTCAGGACCCCCACCCCATTTCCATCCCTCCCTTTCCCCTGGCACCTGTAAATGACTCCTAGATTGAGACCCCCTGCAGAAGACCATGCTGCCTCAAGGAGAGCGTGTGATTTTAAATTTAAAAATGGGAGAACAAAAATAAAAATAAAAATCAAGCTTACATAAAACCGCTACACTTGGATGATAATGTGGACGCAGTAATGGCCAAATCCTCTCAACCACACCTGGATTCAGGGGCCTCCTCAAACTCACATTAACTTTCCTCCAGTCCTGTGCTGTCTGCTCCTACAGAGAGCGCATTTATAGTTCCTTCTAGCCTCAGAGATATTCCCTATGCCAAGGTGGGGGCCACAGCCATCTACCCTTTCTTTTTTGCTAGATGGGAGAAGACTCCCCAAACATTTTCCTCTTATTACATGGGGGCACGATATTGAAGAGACAGTGAAGATTCACCACTCCGTACTTAAAATGGGAAACACTGTATTGCATCGTTTCTTTCAAGTCTCTCTTCCTACATAAATGCAGAAGGATACATATGCAAAGAGCCATGGCACCTGAGCATCTGCTGGATATTTTATAGGTGTTGTACATCTTCTGAAATCTGCATCTGCCAAAGAGGCACAAGATATGTTGAGGGCTATGTGCACAAGTCCTATGAAAAATAAAAGCAGGCCATGGGGGTGGGCGGAAAAAAACCACACTTCCCATTGCACCATATTCTACAAAGAAAATAGAACAAAATGCCACCTTTCGCTTTGCTGTTAATAAGTGCTTTTCAGCACCATGCATTAATTTCCTGTAAAATAATGATGGGATAATTGCGTGCAGTCTTTTTTCATATTAATTGCCCTGCAAACTCTTCAAAAAGGTTTGCTATCTCCCCACGCCCACACAAGTAAGTAAAGTTGAAGACACCAGTAAATGATGCTTGATGGCCAACGTAACACCAAACAACAAGAGGTGTCTTAAAACAATGGGCCAGCAATAGCCTGCTATTTAAACTCTACCAATCATTGCCAGCAATTGGAACACAATGGGCCAGCACTGCTATCTGAAATTCAAAATACTTTAAAAACTGTAGAACAGCACTCAAGTCAATCACCTGTCACTTGAATTCGTACAGTAAACCCCATATAAATAATTCTTTATCCAATACCAGAACACAATTGCTAATGGCTATCACAGACAAACTGGTCTTTAAGATGGATTTCATGTCTCTTAGGGACTTGGAGAGACTAATTTCAGAAGAATAGAATTAAACAAATTAGGGTCATATAATGCCAAAATACTCCCGCAACTTTTCTTAAAGGCTCTATACTAGATTGAAGAGCCAAAAGATTCCCAGGGTCCACCTGGAAGGAATGGGTTAAAAATGTAACAAAGGGCCATTTGACTATCTATTCTCTGTATCTAGATTCTTCTATGGTGCCCATCTCTGTGGTCTCTGAGGGGCGTCAGTCCCACCAATGCACTCCTTTGTCCCCTGTGGGGGTGCAGAGATGTAATTAAGGGCAGAATTTTGTCAGCAAGTAGGAATGGACAAAACAATGCAAAATGTTTGTACATGAGAAGAGCACAAGAGTTCTGAAAATATATTTGCTTATACAAAAGAGAATGAGCCCACTTAAAGGATCTTGAATACAGGAACTACAGGGCAGGATTCAAGATATACTGAAGAGTGCTTAACAACCAGAGGTTCAACAGGAGTAGAAGAGACAACACTATTGAAATCAAGGGTGAAGTGGATGTGGGAGATTTGAAGAATGTTACAACAACTCTGGCAAAGACAGAAGAACCACAAGAAGGCAGCCAGACGTGACACCAGCAGCAAGGAGTTCATGAATTAGAAAATGAAGTGACAAAGCAGAGAGTGATAACAGACAATGGTTGGGCCAATGTTCAAGACCTGAATGCTGGAAGGGTCCCAAAACCAAGGAGAGTGCCTGGTATTCTATTGGTGATTTAATTAGGAAGAAAACAGACTGAGACACCAGTTATGGACAAAGAGAAGCAGGTGGAGCTTGGAGGTGGTGATTATTGCCAAATCTTTCCTAGTGAACTTTTCATATCCCAAACCTTCCTCTACCACTCTCAGTTTTGGAGATTCCTGTTTTTCACACAGTGATTAAGATCATACCTAGAGGGTCGCATCTTCAAAGGCCAATGGGTGAGCCAAGCTGTATCCAGCTAACCCACACTGCACAGTTGTATGCGCAATTATATATTTGAATTATTTCATATCCAGTGACCTGACTTGCATGTGCAAATGCAAAATTTTCTCAGCATATACATATTGCATGGCTCACCCATTTGTATGGGCAGGCCTCAGAAATCTGGCCGCTTTCTTTTCTCATTCTGCAAGATATTTCACAGCTCCTGCAACTTCTTACAAAATACATTCACATGAAATATAGTTAAAACGGACAAATGGCTTTTGATTCTGCAGACAAATGAGCGTTTCAAGGCACTTGAACAGGGAGGAGGATGCCTGTAATTTTGACTCATCTAGCTGACTTCTCGGTGACCCTAATTTGCAATCAACAGTTCTGTGAATTTATAATCACATCAGACTCTCACTGTGCTAAAACTGTCAGCTAGGTTACAAACCTTTACACATGCAGTACATTGCCCTCCAGGTATTCAGCGTGCCAGAAGGCTTGCAATCTGTTCCTGCACACACAGACAAACTGAGACAACAGTCTAGTGAACCACACAGCACAAGAAAGAAAACTCAGAGGGCCAAATTTACTCAAATTTATATTACAATGGCTTGAGAATGGAGTTATAGGAGGGATGAATTTGACCCATACAGATTGCAGCAGGTTGCAATGCTATTGTCTCAGTGGAAGAACATATATCTTCACTACCACTAATAATAATGTATCAGATAAACTGTGGAAGAGGAACTAGAGAGGCAAGAAAACTCAGTGAAGAGAAGGAAGTATTTTGCGGGGCCAAGAAGTTCGCTGGAAGGAGTTGAGGCCTCAATCTCACAGATCCAGCTAATAAACTGAAAAGGAAGCACAGAGAAGGAATCATCCTGTATGAAGTGCTACCCCACCACCCAGCTGTGTTGGTCCTCCCAATCTTTCTCCTCTCCCCTCATTATTGGCCAAATTTCCCTGTAGCTCTACGGTAGCAGTCATGGATGGGACTATGCTGGTGTTCATGACAGCGGTCCCAGCAACTTCATCCCCTTTCCTCCCCCCACCACACACACACACACACAGGCTGCTTCTGTGTCTCTGCCAGTGCCCCCTTTTTATAGCTGACAGCAAAGGAATGGTACCTTAGGTGTCACAGATTTTCCTTGGAGGTTTGTCTTTTAACATTTTAAAAAACAAAACAAAACACTTCAAAGAATATGCAACAGCATTTTACTATCTAAATCCCTAAATCTAAAGGGAGACTCTTTAGTGTTGATGGTGTCCAGTATTACTGAATATAAAGCACTTAAGCCATTAACTTAACGCTCAGTATTTATTTGAATTAATTATTTGAACAGACCCCTGATTATTCAAATGGAATTGACTGTTGAAATTAGAAAGTAAGGGTCGGAACAGATGAGACTGTTGCTTTTCTGAATTGCCTCCCCACCCGCACATTTTTTCTTTATTTGATTGGTGTTCCTCTCCTTCCCCCACTTCCTATACCCCTCTCCTCAACACCCCCCCCCCCACACACACACACACACTAGTTATCCGCTCTAATCTTCTGTCCAGTGCCTTCCCTTTTATCAAACCTTCTTTGTCAGCAGTTACACATAAAAAGTTCTCTGTTGTAGGGTAAAATCTGAAAGGAAAGTATAGCTGCTGATAGAGAAGATATTCTTCATTTAACCATTGACCATCAACTTTCAGTTACGATGAATAATGGATAAAAATTATCCTAAATAATTTCTTTTTAAAAACTACCTGTTGTACCAGATCTACTCAAAATTCATCACTACCAATTTGAATGTAGTCAGAGACCATTTTTAAAAAACAGATCAGTCAACAAAAAATAGACTCTTATGAATATATTTCAGCTCAGTTTAGTGCTGGCCAGGAAATTATTGTTTCTTTTCTGTGAAAAATGTTGCTGAAAACTTTTCTTCTTTCATTTTTGTCTCACTTGTCTTTGAAATTTTTGGGGTCAAAAAATGCGTCAAACCTGAAAACCGATCTTTTTTCTGTTTTCAGCAGCTTAAAACTGTAAATTAGTGACCAAAATGGAACTTTTTGTGAAGATTTCTGTTTTGTCAATAAGCCATCGTCTCAACAGAATTTTGTCCAGTTCCAGTGCAATTTCAACCACTGCCTGTTAAAATTCATGAAAAGAAACACAACAAAGTCTACATCAAAAATTCTGTGCTGATAGAAACAAATGTTACGTGAAGTATCACAGGGACAGGTCACTTATTTTCTGTTTTTCTCTATTTTAAACTCATTTCACAATGCAACTTTCAAGATGGAGCCAGAACCAGCCACTCCATAATAATCAAAATAATTAGATTCAAATGTTATTTAGCTTAATTAGAAACTAATTTCTTCAAATGTAGCCCGTGCATGAGATATCCATGTTTTAAGAACATAAAAAGTTGGAGTGTGTGCATTACTCTATTAAGATCATTCAAGACCCCACCCCCCACCCCCCCAAAAAAGAACCATCTCTGGCACCAGAGTACTAAACTCACTAAATACTCACTTTTACATTCATTTTTACTCAAACTAATTAAATGCTCTGGAAATTCATTCTCTACTCAAAGTACGGTATGTTTGGGGAGGATACTCTGTATTCATCACACGTAACAGAGGAGGTATTCCTGCTTTAAGTGCAAACCTCAACACCACTTTAAATATACATCTGCCATATACAACCAGCGTTTCCATAATTACACATTAAGCTTTCCCATACAGTAGGCCAGGGGTCGGCAACCTTTGGGAAGTGGCGTGGCAAGTCGTCCCCCTGCCCTTCTCTCATGTGCCCTGGGCCCAGCGCCCGGGCCAGGAGCCACTCCTGGCTCCAAGCAGTGCCGCACCGTGGCCGCTCCATCCTCCTGGTCCTGCCCCTCTGCCACGTGACATGGACCCAGCACCACAACGCATGCCACTCAAAATCATCTCACATGCCACATTGGGCACGCTTGCCACAGGTTGCCAACCCCTGCCGCAGTAAGCACCCTTAGTTGCAATGAGGGGCGCTTCTAATATGAATTCTAATATGAATTCGGACTCCGCCAGAATTGCTCCTGATGGCTTCTAGGCAGGACACACCCACACGGAGAGCCTAACCTGACCCCTTTATGATAGTAAAAGGATCGGCATGGCAGACAGGACCCCTAAAAGCACTTGTGGCGGCTGAGGGAGGCACGGTGGAAAAAAACATTCAGAAGGCTGCCTTCAAAAGCCCCATCACATCACTGTAGGCTAGGCTGAGCACACAGCACTGCAGAATGTGTGGTACTGCCGCAGCCTATAGACAGGCTATGGGGAGGCTGATGTAACCCAGAGAGGCCCTCAGGGTTGTCTAAGTTACTCCAGGGACCTTTCCAGACCCTGAAGTGTCCAGAATCAAAAAACCACAAAGGCAGCTTAAAGCCACTTTAGTGCCTCTCCTCCTAGACAATGAATTCAGTGCTGCACCTCTTGGAGACGCAGCACAGAATGTCATCTCAGGAGACAGCTACACGCCCTTGGGGAGAATGCCACCTTGCTCGTCCCCCTCTGACCCATCTACAGCACTGACAATTGGCATGGGCAGTGTTTTAAAATGAATTCAAGACTGTGACACATGCAAGAGAGCCTTGAAGAAGGATCAGTAACAATATGCACACAAAGTAGTTGCTACACTGTGTGTACAGTCAATTCCTTAGCACCTAGACGCTGGCGAGAGATGCCATGTAAATGAATAAATAATAAAAAATAACTAACAAGGCCCAATATTTCATGAATGGCCAGATGGTGAATTTGTGCTGTGCAGAGGAACCAAAGACGCCATGTACAATGTCCTGATGATTAAATTACAGAACAATCCAAGGCACAGGACAGAGAAGGGAACACATGGTGATAGAAAGCAGCAGCTGAAGCACTTGAAGAATTTGTGGTGAAGGCAAAGGAAGAAATCATTTTTCAAGAGGAAAACTAACCAGAGATTATTTCTCTTCTCCTAATTTACAGATACAGCAGCTGATCCTCCTCCCATTGAAGCTAATGGAAAAGTTCCTAGTGAGTGGTGCTGACAAGAGACCAGTAAGATTACATCGGAATTATTTCCCACATTAGAATGTTCTACATTTTTCTTAAACGAACAAGTGGGAATCTCTAATATTTTAAAATTGCTCATCTCATTTTATCATGAAAGTCTGCGGGGAGTTTGAAGGTAAAAGAAATGACATCATAATATAATTGTCCTTAATAACAGAAAACACAGTAAGCAATAGGATGCACTTTTAAAAAACAGCTTTCAAACATCCTCGTTAAGAGAATACGGTGACGGTATCAATAAATGGATGCAACACAAACATTACAAACTTTAATTCTAAACATCTGACGAAGTGGGTTGCAGCCCACGAAAGCTTATGCCCACAGAAATTTGTTAGTCTTTAAGGTGCTACAGGACTCTAGTTAGTTCTACACAGTACACTGATGGGGCCTAATTTGTATTTAAACCTAAAGTGAACATGACAAAACATTAGTTTTAAGTACCACACTTAAAGGGGCTATAGAAATATGTTTATAAGCAGAAACAACAACCACAAAAATAATGAACACATTCCGGCTCTATAAACATTTTTGGATAGCGAAAAGACTGTTAGGAACACGCAGTCTCACTATTTCAGAAATGCAACCCCACATTTCTTTGATGAGCATCTGGGCTTGACTCATACCCTGCTGTGGTTGTGAGTAAGAACTGCTTTCCTCCCGCCCCGACAAGTATGGAAAGCTGCATTTCAGGGAGGGATTCACGGCCAGTAGGGGAAAATGTATAATCTGCACCACTGTCCTCTGCTGGCAATTCCAGAGGGAGATGACATTGGATCAGGAGAACAGGACTTCACCCAGCATCCTTCAGTTGCCCTGGTGAACCCATCTAGACAGCCAACACTACTACATATTTTTGGGATCAACTGATCAGTTCTGACCTCATATATATTGGGCACCTTACACTGACAAGCTACTTCACCTCACTCTCACAATCTGGTGTGCTCCCCGCTGCTCTATGATTTCAATATAATTCTACCTAGCTTTGTTTATCACGGATTCAATGAAAGTAAAATAAACAGAGATATTATCGTTATATTAAGCAACCCAGACTCTGTCACACTCATTCATTAGAACTCACCTGTATCAGTACATATGGACCAAGCCCTGTTCCTATTAAAGCCCATGGAAGTTTTGCCTTTCTTAAATTAAATGTGAATTCTTGATAATTAGTTTAATACATTCACTACTTAGGACACTAGGTGGCAATGGTTTCTTGGTCTACAATATGCAAGAAGAAAGCACAGGCTGTTTGACAATAAAAAGAGGTCCTGTGTTAGAAAAGAGGTGAGTATATCCCAGTGTGTTATTATTCAACATTTAGCTACCACCACCACGCCTGCTGCAGTTTTGCTAGCAACATTATTAAAGCACGCATGAACTGCTTCCAGTTGTCACCGCTGCTGGTTAAGCATAGCCAATACAGTACAATTAAAATATTATGAGATGTGAATAATTATTTAAGATACCCAACAATTATTTAAGATCCCCTCCCATTAACAGAAGGACCACATGAACAGATTTTAAAATTACAGCACCTGTGCATGCAAGTACAGAAAAAAAGGAAAGATATGAAGTCACTTACGAATGTTTTCTCACTTTGGGAATTATTTTTGCTGCAGAGGACACAGTCAGTACCTTTCTCTCCCCATTCCTTGTAACTTCTATGGAGTGACCACAGTATTTGGTATGATTCTGTGAATATTAGTAGATATCTTTTCTATGTTTGATATGTTTTTATTGCAGGGAATAAAGGCCCCATGCTGTCAATGACATTTAAATGCGTGTGGCTGACTCCCCTCCCACTCATCACAGGCTGATCTCTAACAGATCTGTGCTTTTGTCTGCCAAATAATAATGCTTTGCACTTTTAGGGCCTGATCCAACACTCATCGAAGTCAATGGAGAGAATGCCAGTATGTGGTGGAGAAGGCTCTCATAGAACTTTATATCAAAGGCTCTCAAAGCATATTACAAACATTAATGGATAAAGCCATCCCACAGCACACCTGTGAGCTGGGTAAATATTATACCCATTTTACAGACCCAGGAAATGGAAACACCAAATGTCTTATAGGAAGTCTTCTGAAGAGCCGATAAAAGAAGCCAGCTTTTTCCCAAGAAAGCAAGCCTTTTCACTGACAAAGAAAGGTGCGGTTTTTACAGCAAGGTAACTAATGTGCCATAGTTGTCCCACTGTAAAATTTTAAGTGAGGACAAGGCATCTGTAGTATTTCCCGTGAGGTAGCTAAGCACCCCCGAAGTGCTTGACTTTATTTAGTTTACCTCACATTAAAACGACAGTGCTTGTAGACATGTCTTGGAGGGTGGGCACACTAATCTGTGTCAATGTCCTAGCCTAATAGTGCAGACACTGCCCTCTGCATGCTTTGTATTCTGCTGCCTCAGACACCATGCCCAGCCTCATTTCTGACCATAGAAAGGTAAAAATTCCCCATCAGAGAGAAAGTCCAGGCCCCAGCTTGGGTTTTACAAAGAATCCTGTAAAGTGTTGGGGCAAAAACGGCGAGAGCAACACTTTGAATTATTTCTACCCAAAAGACAGAGAGGGCAGGAAAGGACGTAATATGGATTGAACACCCAATCCTGTTCTCACTGTAGTAACGAGCCATTCACTTTGATCTCAGTGTGAGCGGGAACCACTGTCATGTTTCCAAAGAGCCCTCCTCTTCCAAACAGTTCTCAGGGACGTGATTGAAAACCCACAAGAAAGCCAGAGGGAACCACACCACTAAACTGTAGCGCACAGCCTCCTAAATGTGCAGGCATTATAAGGAAAGACTGTGGGAGTAGCTCACTATGGTTATAGTAACAGCAAGAGATGGGAGAGGGAACATCAAATGACTGAGTGTTCAGTAAACAAGCCATCAAGGATTTCAGACTTTGATCCATTTGATTTTAGCGACTGACTGACTTACTATGAATGAACACCAAATATTTCATTAACTTTCTCAATTTCATTAAACTCTGGCCCCACACCCCAGGCCTAGGGCCACAATTCAGCAAGCCATCATATTTAGGACAGCACATGAGCAAATCTGTAACCATTTTGCCAGGGGTTGTCGACAGCAAGAAGGACCAGTTTCAAATAACTAAGGGTCTCTCTTAAAACTAACACACATCACTCAGTCTCCCACCCAAAATTTCTCACTAGTTAATACCTCCGCACGTGCAAGCACTGAGTCTGTGTATGAAACAAGGAAAATTTTATTAGGGGAGAAAAGGGAACACAGCATTAGCTTGGGAAAACACAGCAATAAATATCTATATGAATAATAAATAAAACACTGCCCCATGGTAACTTTGGCTGTAGTCATAACTGCCAGTGTGAATACCCAGTAGGCAAATGTCCCTCTGCCACATTATTTCCCCTTTCCCAACCACTAAACCCTACACACAGTTTGGTGTCAGTCTCAGAGTCCTGAGGTGCACTTGCATTGTCCTATACTGAGGCTCTACCAACAGACTCAGCTATAGTGATTTTTTTTTTTTCAGTGGCTGGGGAACAGGTGTCACTGGAGTTCCCTCAGCTTTGCTCCTGTCCTCTGCAGCTTCAGCAAAAAGCCTTCTCTGTATTGCACCTCATCACAGACCTGTGTAATCTCCCTTCAAGGAGACCTCCCCACAGCACAGGACCCTCAGTAGAGGGAAATAGTAGCATATGAAATGCTTCAGCAGAATCCTTGCTACAAGCATAGCCTCTTTCTATCTGTACTGTCTGTTCAGTTCCACAGCTCTACCAATTCTGAGTTATTGTACAGTTATGATCACTCCCCAGAGGAATTCTGGCTAAAAAGCTTATGCAAATGAAGCTCACACTGTTTCTCTGCTGCCCCCTTGACACCAATAGATGGAGCAGAATGATCCTTCCCCTGTGGAGCTGAAGCAGCTCTGTGGCCGTTTTTCCCCTTGTTCATCAACAGATCGAAGCAGAGAGCTTCTGCCCTCTAGAACTTCAGGCTACATAGAGCCCCGCAACTCCATGGATATCCATGGACCATTTTTGCGGCTCGCAGATGGATGCGGATGCAAATTTTGTATCCGGGCTGGGCTCTACTTACCAGTGCTTAAATTTAAGGGCATATTTAAGTCTTGTTGACTTTAATGGGATTAAGAACTGTGTGGGGCAGCTGCTGCTGCATGTAAGAATGCTGTGTGGGAATGCATAGAGACCAAACGTCAGACTCCATCTTGGAACGTGGGGCACAGGATTTCAGGGAGATCAGAGAATGGACCGTGGCTCCACGAAGTCTTTTAAAAACTAAGGACCTTTAACAAAGTGAGATAGTTCATTATATAAGTATCCCCATGTTCCTCGATAACATGGAGCTAGATCCTGATCTTAGTTACACCACTGAAGCCAACGGGTTTATGTAGGTATGGAGCTACTCAAATAATATCTGTCAAATTGTTTTTTAATTAATTTCCCAATTTTTGTAGGAAAAATGTCATTGGACTACATTCTTCATATTTGTCCAGCTCTACACAGGTGTAAATTGGGGGTTATTTGGGCCATTTTCATAGAATTTATACATAAAAAACTCTTAAGCAAATAAGGAGTTCTGAAATCCAGAGAATCTAACAGCAAGAGAGAAAACCTAAAGCACAGCTCTGCTGCTGTAAGTTACCCCATGCACTGGTGAGTCTCTGAGAATCCAGTAGTAACCCAAATAAAATGCTTAGAGGCCAATGATTGGAAAAGGCTTCTAATGCAAACAGTCAGGAGAGACTGCTGCTTCAGCCTAATTTTAGACTAGAAAATGCTAGTGTTCTAGCAATTGCAAATTGAGCCAGCTATAAATAATGCAAAAATGCTTGCTGTGAGAGATACTGTATGCCATTATCAGCAGGGATTCTCAGAAAACAAGAAATCAGGATACTGATAAGCTGATTACAACTTAATTTTCCTAAAAGGTCCCATTGCGGCATATTAGCAAAAGCCCTGGTGTAGGCAGACAGAGCTTTACTGAAATCAACAGTACTTGCACCAGGATTGAATCTGGCCCATTGATCTTATAGTTGGCCTACCTTACAGTCATAAATGTTCTCAGGAATGCTGTATATTTTAGCTGACATCATAATACTTATTACCAGTCCCATAGGTATAAATATCCGGGTATCTAAGTGCATCATGTGCCTTGTTGAAATCATTTTGTGCTTTTTCCTGTTTCTTCCCCCAATGCTCGTCAGGGAGAGGAAGCACTGATCCACTGATCTAATTCAGTATAAGAGAGAAGTACTGAAAACTGCAACAGGTCAAAGACCAAAATCTGAATAGCCAACAAGTCAACTCCCACCTCCATCACTAAGCAGAGAACAATCAGTAATAATAGTACCGATCATCCTCCTTGAGTGAAAAGTGATCATATAAGCTCTGTACTTCATTCACACTACAGCACCTATAGCATTGGTGCCCAAATGCTGCGATATAAAATATTAAAAACATGCACATGAAACAATGCTTCACTTAAGGCTCAGCCCTGGTTTCCCTTTTCACATAACAAGGTAATGGAACTACTTACATGAGTAAAGCAAGCAGGCTGTGGCCCACAGAGATTTGCACAGAAATCTGTGCCACTGCTGTAAGCCCAGGACATGTCCCATCAGATTGTCAAATTTCAACCAATGCTAATCAGAATAAACATGCCTTACAATGGGAGAATCCAGCATCCAAGCTAAAAGATAATTTCCAACATAATTTCCAGAAATATTGCCTGATCCTGTAAAGGACACCCTCAGCTCCCATGGAGAGTTCACAGCACCTACCAGAACTGAACCCTTGAAATGCTGAAATGGCTGAATCATGATTATGGGAAGCACAAGTCCCAAAAGAACTACAGCAAAATAAGTGGTAGTGCGTGAGCAGTCACCCTTGTACTGTAGATCAGCTGCCTAGCTGCCAAGTGGGGTTAGAAAAGTAGGTAGCAAGTTCTTCTAGCACTACAGCCTTATATAATCTTCTTCTTAAATGTTGTAAGAGATCATTAAAAATTGATGGAAATTAAAAACATTAACAAAAGCTTATCTTTTATGGGCATGTTCAGCCAATACTAGATGAGTGCTTCTTCTATCTTGGATACTTATATGGCCCCTATTACCATAAGATCTGAGTACTCACAATCTTATTCTCATAACACACCTGTGAAGTAGAGAAGTGCAGTTATCACCATTTTACAGATGTGGAACAGAAAGACTAAGTGACTTGCCCAAAACCACATCGGAAGACAAGGACATAGCAGGTAAATTGACTCCAAGCCTTCTGAATCCCAGGCTAGAGCCCTAGCCACGGTACCAATCTTTCTGTCAAGTAGCTAGCATCTTTTTTGTGTTTTTACCAATGAGAACATGTGGCTCAAGTCCATCTAGAGCTGGGGGAGGAGAAGAACGACGATCCAAGAAGTTCTGGGGTAAAGCGTGCCGTACAGCCATTCCAATTTCCGGATGGGTATTTGCTTACAAATGTCTGATAGTTTACAAGTTTTACCTTCTCATCACACTTCCTGAGGGAAGAAATATAAAATGCTTCTCTAACTGCAAGTTCTTCTACCCATAGCTGGTTTCTCTTGGAGCCTTATGGAAGCTATGCATCATGCTGCTTTTAACTAGGAGTTTATATTACTTCAGCCTTTAATGGTTCTTTGTGAAAATACCAAATTACTACAACAGAACACAAGCCGTTTTGCAAGAATTTGAATGACAATTAACTCACTGCATGCATCAAAAATACTAATCAGGCAGTGGATGCCAGTTTTGATGAAAGTGAGGAAAGTAGAGCATTGAGTGGAGACGTAGTGCAGGCAAATTAAGGAGGAATAAAAATCAGACTGACTCTGGATTTGGAAAGAGAGAGAGGCACTGGCTCTTTTTACAAGTTTATTGCAACAAACTCTAGACAGGGTAGAATCATCACCCTGCTGTCATAGACCATAAATGATCATCCTCAGCAGAATCAGTGCATCTCTCGTGCATGGTATCCACCAACAAAGAAGAAAAAAGTAGTTGAGATTCAATTCCCCTGATTATAATATGCTCCAGTGAGTTCTGAAACAGCAGGCAAAGCAGATGTTGTGCTAACTTCTGGGCATTCATATGTGACAGCCACCTTGACTGCCCTTTTCCAGACATCTGATTTGGTTATTTGGAGAAGCAGTGACATTGATACATCTGCTAGCTCCATGTGCTCCTATAAATCAGTCATTTATAGACATATATTTTTTCTCTGGGAAAAATCTAAATCCAGTTTGGAAGATGTTTAATGAGACAGCACTACTCAAGAGCTGCCAGCAGGAGTGGTCGAAGGCTTCCTTGGAGGCTCCAGGAAGATGAGCATTCTAGCAAAGTGTAGCATTCGTACACGAGTTCTAGATTCACGTGACTAAGGGTGGGAAAGGGAAACTTTACCTCAAGCATGTTCTAACATGAGTCACTGAAAAGATGCTCTTTTAAACAAAGTCACACAAACCAAGGGCCCAGATCCTCAGCTGGTGTAACCATCATGTCTCCATTGTCTTCAATGGGTTTAGTGGTGGAGGTGCAATGTCCCCATCACTTTTTGTTGGGTGTCCCCCTCCAGGAAAAACTCAACCCATTTTAATACATTGCCCTGAACCCCTGCCACCTCTCAGGCGAGACAGCAGGCTCACATGATCAACAGTGCAGAATGCCGCAGAGAGGTCTGGGTGTATGAGAATGGATGTCTTCCCTGTATCCATTGACAGGAGGAGATCATCCATCAGTGCCACTGAAATGGTCTCAGTTCTGTGTCCTGCCCAGAATCCAGATTGTGCCAGGTCTAGAGTGCTGGCTTCAGTTAGATGAGCCTGTAGTTGGCCTTTTGCTAGCTTGTCTATGTGCTTGCTCAGGAATGGGAGGTTTGACACTGGGTGGTAGCTGGCTAGGACTGAAGCATCCTGGGTGGGTTTCTTCAAGGTTGGTGAGACTATTGCACGTTCAAAGGAGGAAGGGAAGATTTCTTCTCCAAAACGATGCTTTGGATATCTCATCAGGAATGGCACCAGTTGCTCACCACTCACTTTTACAAGACAGGAAGGACACAGGTTTGATTCAGCAGTCTTGGGTTGGACCTCCTTTAGCGTATCCAGAACGTCTTGATGAGTGAATGTACTGAATTTTGGGAATGCAGGTAGACGGTTGGTTGGTTGGTGGTGCAGATGGACAGGACCTGTGCTGTTTGAGGCGGCTTCCCAAATATGCGAGATCTTTTTCAGGAAAGTAGGATGATAGTGCACCGCAGCATTTGGCGTGGCTCTGATGCAGGTTTTAGACATTCAGGATTAATGAAGCAGTTTACCATGCTGGATAATTCTGTGGGAAGGGATTCGGTACCTCCACAGAGCACTTGTGCAGCTCTGATGCAGGTTGTAGGCATTCAGGGTTAATGAAGCATTTTACCACCCTGGATAACTCCTTGGGGAGCCATTTGCACCCTCAGTAGAGGCTGATAGTAAGGTTCACTTGGCCTGCAATACAGCCTCAGCATAGGCTTTGACGAATGTGTTATGTTTCATCGTGTCTGAATAAGCCTTTGTTTTCCACTATCAGTGCTCGAGTTTCTGCCCCTCTCTCCTCATCCATCACAGGGTGTCAGAAAACCAAGGAAATCTGCGTGAGCAATGGGGAGGTAGGGGTCATTTGGGGTGGGGGGTGGCAGTGTGTCAAGGCTAGGGTAGAATGGTAATGATTCACTAGATCCTTGACTCCTTTAGTAGGCTTTGGAAATTGGAGTCCATGAATCTTTGTGGTCAAATCAGGATCACTGGCCTTTCTTGCTGCCTGGATCCTGGAAGGTGTCCGACCACTGCCCTAATGAGTTGATAGTTTGTCCAAGACTCTGGCTGGGTTGTAATGTCCTCTATCTTAACATATAGGCTGAAAATCAGGCCAGAGGCAATGTGAAACCTCCACTAATTAAGATCAGCAGTATCATATTCAATAACCAAGGAGGTGGGTTTTTTTCTTTTTTTCCATAGGCTGCAGAAATAGCATCAAGTAAGTTTACTGAACCCTCTCATAATAAAATATAAGAAAAAAAATGTGAACTAGAAGAACATACAGATGAAAAGAGAATTGTCCCTTCAAAAGTTGTAGCCATTTTTAGCATAACCATTTTTAGCATCATAACAGATTTGTTGACCTTTGGGATTGCACCACCCCTCATGTTACCACTATGACAAAAAACAATAGCAAAAAACTTTAAAAGCATCAATATCCAACAATCAACTTGTAGAGCGCTTCAGGACAAATACCTATCGCTTTAACTAGCTGTTGATATCATGACAATTGCTAGCAAATTGTGAGTATAAAGGGGATGAGGCAATCCGATGAGTGGATCCTGTGGGCATATCTAGGTCACATATCGCCTAGGAGACTTAGTTATGGACCAGGACTTCATTGTGCTAGGTGCTGTATAAACACATCACATCACTGTAAGTATTAACATATTAAAATAAAGACAGGCATGATTATGAAATGCAATACAGGAAAGTAATAACTAATTTTAGGAGTGTGTGAATAAGCATAAAGAATACCCAAGAATCAGCTTTTTACTTGTTTAATGTAAATCAAGTTGGTTGATTATGAGTTTATGATTTCAATTAAACCTATTGTTTAGGGGAAAAGGGACAACATTTTCAATGAAAATTTCATCCCACTTTTTTCAACTAGCTATGCAGATATATTTCAAATTTGGATGGAAAAAACAGGATGAGCTTTCTGTGAAAATTTTCACAAAATTACTTACCAGTTTTTGACAAGCTCTAAGTATAATCATTTTGAGAGATTCAGCTGAAGTATAACTGAAGTTTGGTTTAGTTGGAACTGCGAAATAGACATGATGGCAGTTGCCAAATATAACTGCAAATGCTATTGGTCCAGATTTTTCCACCCTTCTGGTGGGTAGCCCCTTATTCTGTGAGTTTGAAATCTGTGCAGCTGACATCACTGACATCAACGGTAAAACAATTTGCACCAAAATCTGGATTAATCACAACTTTCTCTGAAACATAGAACCAAGGAGTCTAATCACAGCCACAAACCATTCAAGATGTTGGTGTGTGAAAAGGCCTTGTTTTTAAAAAAAAAAAAAAAAGGTGTTGGGCATATAAAAATAAATGTATGTCACTAAATGACCTGAAGTTGTATCAATAGCTCAAATCATACCTATGAATTGGCTGGATGCTAGGTGTCAAAACCAAGTAATGTATACTGTCTAGTTTCTGTCAAAGAACACCATTTTCAGATGGAATATTGTGATCATTCTAAGTTAAATCATGCATATGTTACTCATGTGAGTATTCCCATTGAAGTCAATGAGATTACTTATATGATCTAGGCAAGTTGGATTTAACCCTTTATCTATTTCCATCTGTCTGTCACAGTGCTCCATGTAGCTGTTCTGGTACTCACAATATAGAGCAATTTTATCCACTAGATCTTTCAGCGCCATCAGTTAAAACATTTGGGGGCTTCCCAGAGTATATGTATGACTTTTCCAATAGAAAAGTCATAGCAGCACAACAGGATATGGAAGTAATTGGAAGTCTGATTTTTCTCTTGTATTCTATGACTTTCATGATGAGACATTCATGAGAAAAAACATGTGCTTCTAATCAGCCAGAAATGTACTGTGCGGTACTGCTGTTGAAGTTCAAGAGTAGGGAAATCCATTCCGTTAGATCCTTTCAATGAACATTCCAGGCTATGATAAGTTTAATAAAAAAGTGCTTTATTCAACATTTATGAAACTACTGAAGACAGATGAAAGTTGTAGAAATAGGAATCTTCGCCAATCGATCAATCTGTCAAAAATGAAAGCCCAAAACGATAAGAACAAAGATAGGCTTTTCATGTACATATGATCTATTAGATGGAATGATTGAATATTCTTGCCTTTTTAATCAGAATGTTCTTACCATCATGCTATTACTTTCAAATTATTTTCTTCCATCAGCATTGAAGAGTAGAGCTTTCTTCTCTGCATAAAATTGCTGGCAATATTTTCAATGGGGGGGGGGGAAAAACCTTTTCTGCATAGTGGTGCTTATTGCAACATTTTGAATTAAAAAGAAAAATGATTTCTGCTATTTTTTTTAAATAGGGTGACCAGATGTGTGGGACAGCTTTTCGACTAATATTGATACTGACGACAAAGGAATTAGGCCAGTTTACTGAGCTTCAAGCGACTTAGATTGTAAACTCTATGGGGGCAAGGATCAGCTTTCTGTTGTATGTGGTACAGCACCTAGCACAATGTGGTCCTAGTGTGAGACTGGGGGTCCTCAGTGCTTCTGCAATTGAAATACATAAAATAATAATCTCAGTAGTCCAGGTGAGCACCTATAAAGTATATAATAGCACGATATCTCCAATATTATTTTATATTCCAATTCTTATACATCCGTACATTTTGCTTGCATTTTTGTTTAGAGCCTCATGAAGAAATGTTTTCAGTTTCTGGAAGGGAAAACATTAAATATACTGAAGCTCATCTGATTTTAATTTTAAACTAGTTCACTCTCATTGAAGATTTTGGAAATGAATTATTGCATAAGGCCTAAATGTATAACATGAATAGTAATTTGAATTAATACTAATATCCTTAATGAGTTGTTGCAAATACCCAGCCAGGTTAAACTTTTTACCAAAATGAAATCTTTTCAATTGTGCTGAACAACCCAGAATGGAATGTAGATTAATATGTATCTTGTATGTGGAAGCATTTATCATGGTGAAGTTTCTATTGATTTTTGTCAGCTAATACACTGTAAGTGCCAATGTATCTTTACAAGCTTGGAAGAGCTAGCCACAAAGATCCTGACTGCCTAAACATTGTGATTCTTCATCTTTGACCCATAGGACACATGAATTCACGATTTTTAAATAGCACGCACACGGCAGAGAAAAGGAAACTTGGCTAGCCACTATTCAGAGGTCTAACATTTTGCATACTGGGGCAGTTAGTTGTATTAATACAGCAGATATTTTTTGTTTTGTTTTGTATAAATACATAAAGCCTCCACTTTGTTGTGCTGGTATAACTCCAGATATAAAACTGGTCTAAGGAAGTGGAGACCTAGACCCACACAGTTCAGTTCAGAACCTTGAAACTTTTAACTGAGCACTATTCACATTGGGATGATACTAACACGAATATACTTACTGGCAATTTAAATGAAAAAGAATTTCTTTTGCTCTCACTGACTCCAGTGCTAACTCCCATTACACAAAAGAGGGCAGGGGGAAAGACAGATAAACCCAGATCAGAACAGGAAGAGGAGGAGGAGAAAAATTCTCTCTCTTTCTAGGCACTCGGTTTCTACAAAATAACAGACAGAAAGAGCTGCTCATTCAGGCCTGATCTAAAGCCCACTGAAGTCAGTAGAAGCCTTTCCATCAGGAAGCCTTCCATTCACTGGGCTTTGGGTCAAAGCCTCAGCTGGTGCAAGAGCTTAAATAAAATCATACAAAGACTCTTGGTGATGCTTTTCGCCATCTAAAGAAATAATTACCTATCTGTGTATCTATAGGGAGCTTTCAGTCCACTATTTCAAGAAGCCACCGATAATTTCTACAAAGGGCATTTGCCTCAAAACTAGCTTTGATCAAGCTAGTACACTAAAAATAGAAGGGTGGCAGCAGTGGCAGGGACCCCCCTCATACACAGCTGCCTGGCAGCTAGCATGTGATGCTGCCTGTGCTGCTGCCGCGGCTGCCACACCGCTATTTTAAGCACATTAGCTGGATCAAAGCTATTGTGTGTACATCTACCGGAACCGGTAATTACACTCCCACTTGCATTGCAGACATACCCTTGGAAGCCCAAAGTTCGGTTCCCAGTTGTGCCACTAACCCGCTGTGTGAACCTGTGCAAGTCACTTTACCTCTGTGTCCCCCTTTCCCTTCCCAACTTCTGCCTGTTTTGTCTATTATAGTCTTTGGGGCAGGGACTGTCTCTTCGTAGGTTTTTGACCGGTGCCTAGCACAAATGGGCTGTCTGTCAGGGTAAGATAGCTAGGAAAGGGTTAAGGGCTGCCTGCCCATCACCTGGCCCAACAAGGGATTTAAGGGAAGGGTGTGTCCTCTTTTCAAGCAGGAGAGATGCCTCTGTGGACTGCAGCCTGCTTTGGGTCGGGGGAGGGGGGGGGAATTGATTTGTTTTGTGTTTGAACAATAAATTGTGTCCTGACACAGGGGCCTGTAATGGCACTTCTGTAGTAATAATAATCCTGACCACTTGGCAAATGCTTTTGCATACAGAAAGCACATGTAAATTTGGTCTCTGCAAGGTACAGAGGGGGACATGCCATCTCCACAGGATATTAAAATCTTTTCCACCTTTTCTCCTCCCCAGTCCTACTCCTTCACACATGTGCTGTAACGGCGCAGGACTTGGCTCAAAGGGAATTGCCCATTGTCACCCAGAAAGTCTGTAGCAGAGGTGGGACTAGAACCCCTATTAATTCTCTTCAGCTTTGACCAAGAGACTGGCTGCCCTTCCTCTCTGTAGCAGTGAAATGTCACAAGCCTTCTGTCATTTCCCCATCATCTAGAAACAGCTCCCACTGTCTCCATTTAAAAGGAAAATCCAGTCTGTTCATTCTGAAGAGGACTAAACCCAGCAGAGGCGTCATAGGTATAATTGCTAGTCAGCTTTACAACTCTTTCCTACAGAGCTATTCAAACATTCGAGCTCGCTCATAGGAACATAATAAACAAAGTTATTATAAAACCATCCTATCTGTCAGCCAAAAGTCCAGTAAATCATTTATGAACGTATACATAAATAAAACTCCTCTGATCTGGGTTTGTTTTTTTTGGTTTTTTTTTGACTTCAGAAACTGAGGATAGTTCCATTTTTTTTTCCCCAAAGCTGCGGCTTTTATTTCTTAAAGAAACCTGAAAGGAATAAAATATTGAAATAAGCATAAATACAAAATAATGTTTGCAATACTGTAATTCTCTGAAATGTTGAAGGAAAACATAAAAATGTATGCTATGTAAGTTTCCAACTGAACTTGGCATGACAGTCTATCTATTATTAAACATATGCTAAAGCTCAATTTATGAATTATTAAATTCTTGTTACATTTAGATCCCAAGTAAAAAAAACACAATTTCATTCACTGTAGAAATTTCAACATCTTCATAGGACCTAAAGAATGAGAAAATACCAAAAGCTATTTTAGAAACCAACCAGCAAATGACTAGCAGTATATATATGTCTTTATCAACTTAAAGCTACCTCCATTTTAGTAGAAATTACTACATTGTGAGAAGTTAAACACCTGCTACTTGTTATCCCCCAGAAGTTTCATATCTGCATTACATAGCTCCTGTATTTGGAATAACTTGGAATACAAGAATAGGGTTGCCAACAGCTTCTCTGCTAAACTCATGATCCCCCATATCACTTCAGCTTCCAAAAAGCAAACAAACACCTGTGTAGCCTCATAGTGATTTGTCTTCCATATTTGTCTCTGAATACTTCCCACATCATCAAACATTGCTGAGGGCAAACACACAGCTCCAGCATCCCTGCCAATCCTCAGCCATTTTTTGCATGTCCTCTATGTTGTCAAGTCCCATAAGTTTTCCCATTTGAATAGTGTTCAATGGAGGCATTCTTTAAGTTGGCCCCTTTTGTGTGTGTCCAATTTATATTAAAGTATAAGCAGAGTAAGCTACCACCATAAATTGTTCTATGATACGTTCTGAAACAAGTAGATCTTGAGCAGACATAAGCTGCTTTAGCCAACTGAAAATATCTGTGGCCTGCCCAGGCAATTCCATAACTCTATAAATATTGGTGAGAAACAGGACGATTTACTCAGAAAGCAGGTGTTACTGAGCCCCCATAAGCTATGGTAACTCAAGGGCAGGACAAATTCTTTTGTCTTCATGACTTCAAGAGAGGGAGATGCATGAAGCACTAAGGTACATGGTTCACCTTCCACTATGTCCAGACCAGCGGCTCTGCTGACCACATTCTAGGAGCCACATTCTGCTCTCAGATACACCACTGTAAATCTGAAGTAACTTCACTGACTTCTTGCAGGCTCCTTTGACTGATGTCACAATGGGCCATTCAAACAGCCAGGCTTCAAAGAACCATAGAAGATTAGGGTTGGAAGGGATCACAGGAGATCATTTAGTCCAACCTCCTGCTCAAAGCAGGACCAACCCCAACTAAATCATCCCAGCCAGGGCTTTGTCAACCCGCATCTTAAAAACCTTTAAGGATGGAGATTCTACCACCTCCCCTAGATAACCCATTCCAGTGCTTCACCACCCTCCTAATTTAAAAGTTTTTCTTAATATCCAACCTAGACCTCCCCCACTGCAACTTGAGACCATTGCTCTTAGTTCTGTCATCTACTACCACTGAGAACAGCCTAGTTCCATCCTCCCTGGAACCCCCTTTCAGGTAGTTAAATGTTGATATCAAATCCCCCCTCATTCTTCTCTTCTGCAGACTAAACAAAACAGTTCCGTCAGCCTCTCCGCATAAGCCATGTGCTCCAGCCCCCTAATCATTTTTTCCCCCTTTGCTGGACTCTCTCCAATTTGTCCACATCCTTTCTGTAGTGGGGGGGCCCAAAACTGGACACAATGCTCCAAATGTGGACTCACTAGTGCTGAATAGAGGGGAATAGTCACTTACCTCGATCTGCTGGCAATGCTCCTACTAATGCATCCCGATATGCTGTTAGCCTTCTTGGCAATAAGGGCACACATCCAGCTTCTTGTCCACTGTAACCCCCAGGTCCTTTTCTGCAGAACTGCTGCCTAGTCAATCGGTCCCCAGTCTGTAGAAGTGCATGGGATTCTTCCAATCCAAGTGCAGGACTCTGCACTTGTCCTTGTTGGACCTCAGATTTTTTTAGCCCCATCCTCCAATTTGTCTAGGTCACTCTATATACTATCCCTACCCTCCAGGGTATCTACCACTCCCCCCAGCTTAGTGTCATCTGCAAACTTGCTGAGGGTGCAATCTACCCCATCCTCCAGATCATTAACGAAGGTGTTGAACAAAACCGGCCCTGGCACCAACCCCAGGGGCGCTCCACTTGTTACCTGTTGCCAACTAGACATCGAGCCTTTGACCACCACCCGTTGAGCTCAATGACTGAGCCAGCTTTTTATCCATCTTATAGTCCATTCATCCAACCCATACTTCTTTAACTTGCTGATAAGAATACTGTGGGAGACTGTATCAAAAGCTTTGCTAAAGTCAAGATATATCTCATCCACTGTTTTCCCCACATTCACAGAGTCAATCATCTGATCATGGAAGGCAATCAGGTTGGTCAGGTATGACTTGCCTTTGGTGAATCCAGGCTGACTGTTCCTGATCACCTTCCAGCAGTAAAAAGCTCCATGGCCATGCAAAGATCCCTTTATGCAGGAAGAATCATCCAATGGCTGGCTTTAGAGCAGTATTGCAAAACTGGACTGATGCAAAGAAGCCCTTCCACACTAGAGTACCTGGGGCAATATTAAAGTAATATATATCTTAATTTATCCAACAGCATCAGTTTCTCTGTTTTATATTTTTAAACGTCATATATTATATTCTTCCAAGTACAATACAGGATTGTGGGCTCTATTCAAAGGAGGGATGTTTCAGTAACGATAAGAATTTAAAGCTGAATAACTAACTTAACTGACTTAATAAAAAATGAGAGGAAACAAACTGACACCACTTATAACCCCTAATAAAAGTTATTTTACTGTGCCCTGGAGAACAGCTATTCAATTGGTTTCCGAAATTGACGCCAATATTCTTAAAAAGCTTAAAACAATAAACTGACACAGGTGCAATGGTTATTTCACAAGAGGCATATTTCAAAGACAGCTACTCAAATATGTGATCCCACTTGTAGAAAACATAATAAAAGTGTGTTATTATGAAGCTGCCATAACTGTCAGCCAAAATTACACCGACTAGCTGAGTTTTTACACAGATAAATATTCAGAGATCTGTTGAAGAACTTTTCCTAGTCAGAAAATAAATACAAAGTCAGTTTGTTGCATCTTTTTCAAAGTAATGGTTTAAAGTCTAGTTCTTAAATAACACAAAAGAAATAAATAGGCTTTAACAAAAATCTCCTATAAAAATCACAGGGGGTCAAACACTGACACAGTTAAAATAATTCTTCCTTCAGCCACTAGCTAACGCAGCAGATTCAAATCAAAGGCAGATTTTAAATGGCAATCATTATAAATGCAACATCCTATAGGCATGCTAATAATTATAATTATTTTCTTTAAGTGCTTTATCAATATTAGCAAAACGAGCCTCACGAAAGGTAAGGGCTAATAGCTCTACTTTACACCGTTTGAAATTGAGATACAAAGATTTTAAGTGCCTTTCCCAAAGCCACCCAGTGAGTCATAAGCAGATCTAAGGCAGGGAAGAACTCAAGAAGTCCTTTCCCTGCCCACTGCTCTTACCATTCATCAACCCAGCTTCCTCTAAACAGGCCGATTAAAATCTTGTACCTTCACCTTTGGGCTCTGATCTCGCATCAGGATCTGCAGCACAGTCAATAGGGCTTCCCTTGAGCGCAGGGGTTGGCCTGCATGGAGCACTCTTCAGGAGACCTCTTGGGAGAGCCAGTTAACTCAGAGGAAAAGTATAATATGGAGCAAGGCCAGATTTTTGAGCATTTTGCATCTGTAAGAGAGAAGTGGGAAGGGGAACTGATTTACCTTCTTCTAACTAATGACTTGAAGCTCACCACCTTTGGGGGGAAAAAAAATCAAAGTCTTGTTAACATTAACCCACAGGAAAACCCGGCTAAAGGACACAGCGGAACAGCTGAAAGTCCCCTGGCCTTTCCCTTACATTCAAATGATGCGTGACACTTCATGCTTCCCAGATTACATCAGCAGACTGTCAAGGCTGGAGCATCCTGTTGGGCCGTTATTCCTGTTATTGTGACACATGAGATCACCCTCAATGAATGGGAAGGTGCTCTTCTTTGTCATTCGAGTTCTTGATTGGAATACATTTTACACCGCAGTTTGCCTTTAATAGCTCTTTTAACACACTTGCTATAGCCACGCTGGGAAAAATGAGGAGGCATTTCTGCCCTCAGGCCTTTGTGAAGATTCCTGGCAAAGGCTGATCTTTTACTTGCTTTCTTCTGAAATGTGTTGAAAAGAAACAACACACACATCAAACATACCAACTACAATTTTCTCCCCTTTGTATTCTTTGCATTAGGGTCCAAATTCTCCCATCTAGCACACACTATATGCTGAGAGCTGTGCTCTAAGCATATCTGCACTGAAGGAAGGAATCCTCTCTCCAGGCTGCAGAGACCCTGTGCTGAAGCAATAGTAGGCTGTAAGGCTCCAACATACTAGTGGATCCTCTAGCCTCAATCCAGCTCGCTCTAAGAGCCACCTCTGAGCCAAGCACTACATAAGGATCGTGTACTCCTTATATAACTCATTTATATCCTCCCACGCATTGCATAGCAGAACCACATCAGTTCTGCGGCCAGGGTGGTAGAGCAATGAGCAGGATTTCACTGAGGGGAAAAACCTAACCTCCCTTCCAAGGGTGGCGAGGAACCCAGGTGCAGATTCTGAACAGCGATGGTAGGGCTTGGAGTTACAAACGATGCATGCTGCACGGCTATGAGCTACCCCCAATTATTACCACAGTTCTCAGCTTAAACAGACTCAGTTGTATCTCGTTCTTTCAGTTGGAAGCCTTCTCATCTGGAATTGGAACCTCTGCTGAGATTGATCCATGGCGTAGTTTTGGAGGGGAGAGGGACAGGAGGGGTGTTACCCCCTCAAACTGCAAGTCTCAGGCAGGCATGGAATTTGTACCCCCATGTGTGGGATCCCGTTGGCCTGACTGAAGCTGTCCTCCTCCCCCAAATATAAGAGTCAGATTATTCCTATGAATTTAACTCAAAAAATCTCAAGCTACTGCCTGGCTTAGTGGTGATTCATTTGAAGAGCACCACTGGGCAGACTGTGACATGGCATTAATGTAGGATCACGTCCCTGTGGTGACCAATTAGCACAGGCAAAAAGCTTGTTTGATCAGACAATTCAGGTTGCATCAAGACATATGCCCTCTAGTCAAATCCTTGAAAAAAGTGAAAATGAGAAGTTAAAGGAGAAATTCCCAGTATTACTTGTCACCTTTGCATCATCTCAATGTCGTCGTTAAATCTCTCCATATGCCATTTGCCTCTGTCTGAAAGCAATACATACCCCAGCTTCTTGAAACGCTCACACTGCTGTAAAACTTTAATAGCAATCTCATCTTTCCTTATATAAAAAGATTGGCAGATTTGACAGTGACGCAGTGCATTCACGTGGACAGTTGTTATGCCTTAGCATTACGGAGGTTCTTGCTGTGATTGTTTCAGGCTTTACTTTGGTACCTGTGTCTCCAGAGCGGCAAAGTCAGCTTTCTAACAGTGAAAAAAACACTTCCAGGATCTGGCTTTCTCTTCCTCTCTGTATTTATATAGACCATGCCTTTGTATCTTGTAAAATCATTTACTATAAAGGAGGCAGCATGGTCCAGTGGAGAACTGCACTGGGATGGGTTAAAAGACCTGCCTCTGCCACTGACCTCTGTGACTGATTCGCTTAACCTCACTGTGCCTCAGTTTCTCTACCTGTAAAATGGTGATAGTGATGCTTTCTTTTGAAAATTGATTTGAGATCAATAGATGAAAAGTGCTATATCGGGCTAACAACTTACTCTCAATTCTATCTAGTTTAATGAACAGGCTGTAAATAGTGTAAAATATGGGTGCTAAGCTTCTGACTGGCACTAGGAAAATCAATTGCATTGGTCACCTGTGTAGAGGGTTCCAAGCTGCGAAATGTACTACCAGTCAAAAGCATCTCATGCATTTAATTCTCAAAACTACAGGCATGTTTCTCATTTATTAAAAGCACTTTTCAGCATCAAACGATCACAACATAATTGTCCAGTCTGGTTCAAAATGTAAAAGAAGCTCAGTCAGACATGTTTTTACCATCTGGCTTTGTACATCATTGAAGCATTTGTGAATAAAACAGAAATGATGGCTCTATAGGATATTAATGCAAAAGCTGGTACCAGAAGTCAGGCAGGAGAGCAACTTTGGGAGTTATTTTTAAGTACCAGGATATAATTCTTAAGGAAGAACCTCCCCTTTCTTCTCTCCCTCCCAGCAGGAGATCAAACTATGTACTGCTTTTCCCTTCATCTCAGACCTTGGAAAAGTGTGCAATACATAGTATTGAACAGACAGAAAATCAAGCCTATCCCAGTGTAAACCTAATGAAATTGAAGCACTCACCCCTTCAATTCCTTCAAGTCCAAAATGGTCTGCAGCTCTATAGTAATTTTTTTTTCTCTGTAGCTCTTATGAAAGCCACAAATCTCCAGTTACTTTTGATTTACAATAGAGCCAAGGTCATCCTTCTAATGAAAAAAAACAAGGTCTATATTTTCAGATACTGAGATTCAATTTATCATAGAGATCAATGACACTTTTATTCTCTGTAGAGATGAACTATCCATTTTGCAGTAAAATTATCACATTTTTTAAGACCTTAGGTAGTTGCTACATAGTTTGGAAGCCCTGTTTGCAACTGAACTTTTTAGCATTAAGGAGCCTTCAATTTCCCACCTCCCTGGCCTCAAAGACATATTCTACCGTTCTCAAATTTGTGCCACAATTTAAAAAAAAAGGGAATTAAAGACCACGTGCAAATCATCAACAACATAAGCCTTGTAGGCATGGTAAAAGACTATGCAATCAATGAATCCATTCTTGAAAGTAATTCCTCTTCATTGTTCTAAACCTGTACACCCATCTACAGCATTCTCCAAGAGATTCACATAAATCTGTCTTGCACAGATGGAGAGGCAGTAGTCTGTCTGCTGAGTATTCTAGTTGATTGCCCATCATTTGTTTTTTCTGAAGTGCTATCTGAAATTCTTCAATCTTGCATTCCTCACACACCTAAAACCGGCTTGACCTCAGTGGGGAGTAGTTGGTGTGGGAGGAATGCAGCATCAGAACTTTTAATGATACAACAACTAGCTGTGAGCCTAAAACTTGGAAGTTTGTTTGGGGAATTGTTCAGATGAGAACCACTCATCCCAGTTTTGCTGCATCCTAACATGGCAGCAGATATTATATTCAAGACAACTGCTGTGCAACCATCACAGACATACGTACTGTACGCTGCCCAGTCAACAAATATCATTTGACATTAGTAATTGTGACTAAGTCTTTCAAGTGAAAATGATGCTTGTAATCGACACTATTGGAGTGTCAGTCTTTGCCCCCACCCCACTTTGGTTGATGTTCCACCTAAGAGGATAAGAGTTTAGTAAGAGCTGAAATAATTACTCCTTTAACTTAAGCAGTAGAAACTCATACTATTACTGCTGCAGACCCCGGGTTCAAACCCCACTGACAGGTCAAACTGGGGCCGGAAGGGAGCGTTACATATGTTTTCAATAAGTCTAACTAATTTAATAAAGAATGTTACAATTTGATTGCTGACTTTGTTATGTTGGTTCATTTGCAATGGTTTATATTAACAATACAATATTGGTTCAACGTGTTCTCCTTTGATAGCCTTATAATATTTGAATACCAAACCTCTTAAATGGCTAGTTTTTGCCTACTCTTTAGCGCTATATAAGGCAATGTCATATTTTTCATCCATCGGCATACAGTGCTTCATTGATTCAGCTACATAGTACATTTCTAGTCAGATAGCTGCAGACGGCACTGGGGTCAGGGATGGTGAAATAATGTTACTTTGTATATGGCACTACGATTACTTGATGGTGATTAACTCTTGATTAAAAAAAATAAAGATGAAAGAGTGCTTTTCTGGTCTCTGTACAGTCCTGCCAACCGACCATAATTACCTCCAAAAATGGACCACTAGTATTCTTAGTAGCTTTTATTTTGGCCTTGTCTTAAGCTATTTTAGTTTACAGTTATCACAACATTGTCTCAAGGCAACAAGAAAAATGATCAATGTGATGATTACGATGCATTATGCTTTCCCTCAGGCTATTCAGCCAGCTGCTCCATGCACATCAAGTAGAATGTTTTTAGCAAGACATTCTGCTTCATATTATTTCTCTGACACTAGACCTGACTCATAGTTGCTCAGCCTTAGATGTGCTGGCCCTAAATGCATCAACGAGGTCTAAATTACGTATCCAGCATGTAAAAAGAGAATGTATAATATGCAACAGCATCTAGGAGATGACAAGGAGACAGATCTCTTGCTTATTTGTTGAAACTTCATAAATAAATCACATTGCTGTTGGTGTGATTTCTACTTTCAAAATAACACTAAAAATGAGTTGTATATAGTTCTAGTGGAAACGTATGATCTCCAAGACACTATGTAAAACCCCGGCCTACAAAAATGGTATTTGACATTACTTAATGGCATTAAGTAACAGGTTTTCTACGAATGACACAAAGGAGAATCTTTTATTAAAATTGCTGTCTTGTGCCCTGTGTCATCATTCACAGCTAAGCAAAGTGAGCACAAAACAGATGTAAAGTGCTACCAAATCAGAGCTCTCCACTAACTTGCCCTGCTGGCAGTGTTTTTTGTTCACTTTGCATGACTACACAAGGTGCACATGCTGTACACGACTGCATAAAATGCAAGGCTGTCAGGGAAATTTAGATGAATAAAGGATATTGTTATTTATCAATTAGCATTGGCCGAATCCAGCAAGACTCTGAGCACCGTTAACTCCTAGGTCCAGACACATTTGTAAGGTTGACTCTAAGCCCTACAAATGAAAAAAGTCAACCTGTTTTCCCCACCACCCAAGGAAGCCCACTCACTGGGTAGTTTAATTTAATCAAGAGAGAAAGTAATAGTTATTGAAATTCACAATACGCTAGTAATGTACAGGAACAGAGCCAGCTATTTAGTTCCTGGTCTCCTGGGACTTGATTCTGCAAGCTGCTGAGAAGCCTCTACTTCCATTGATTTCATTGGATGCTGAAGATGCTCAACAACATTCTAG
Source organism: Emydura macquarii macquarii (assembly GCF_026122565.2). NCBI lineage: Eukaryota > Metazoa > Chordata > Testudines > Chelidae > Emydura > Emydura macquarii. The sequence continues at coordinate 10,454,412 of NW_027130208.1, read as the reverse complement.
TTGATATAAAAGGTATGCACCAGATCCTGGCAGCTCAGACTTACATGAAAAAGGATTGTAGGATTAGCCCCTAAAATGAATGTTTTGGTCTACTCTCAGTCTTTCCTGGGCAGTGATGGGTGCTGCTGAAGATAGTGATGCATAATTTAGCACATTTTAACACATTTGTCATTCTCTGCTAAGATATACCACAAGGTTGAAACAGCCTACACTCTGGAAAACTCTGGATCCAAGGAAAGGAAATCTTGGCATTTTCTCTTCTTATAAAAACAAACCTTGAGTTAGAAAGTTAATTAGTCTCAAGATTGTTTGTTGGATCAGAGCGTAAATTGGGAGTTGTTTACTATTCAAAACGTAGGGTGAAATCCTGGTCCCACTGAAGTCCATGAGAGTTTTGCCATAGACATCAATGGGGTTGGGATTCATCCTTACATTTTATTAAATAAAGTGAATCGGTGGGCCAGCAATTGCTGCAAAAAATCCTAATACGTTTCTCGGTACAAGAGATGGATTGAGGGGAATCAAAAGTCTGCGAACCTTAAAAAAAAGAAAGTTTTATTAAAAAAACATACATAAATATAGTCAACATATTAGAGAGGGTTTTTTTGTTGTTGTTTTGTTTGGTTTTTTTAAAAATCACATTCTTTTATCATTTTCCTGGGAACTACTTTTACTGGTGGAAGGATATGATGCATAAAATCTCACAAAACTGATTTTTATTGGTTTGTTGGGGTTTTTTTATGTTTTAAGATTAAATGTCTGACTAACAGACCATACACTAATAGTATCCAATCTTTTAATTAATAAGCTATGGGCAAACTTCTCCTGAATCATAGGATTGGAAGGAACCTCATGAGGTCATCTAATCCCGCACTTATGTATTATCTGAAGGCATTGGACTTTTGAACTTGTGCCTCAGAAAGTACCCAAGACGTGTACCTAGCCTTCTAATGCACTCCGTGGAGCAGGTTATTGTTATCATACTATGCTGCGAGACTGTAGTAATAGTACAAGACACATAGATCGCACTTTTGTGCTAAAATTACATAGTGGTTTAAAAAACTGGATAAATGTCATTATTGTAGATGGTCAGGAATTTATCACTGAAACTTTTTTTTTGTTGGAAAATTGACAGTTTGGGGGAAATGTGTCAGTTTTGACTAAACTTTCATGGGGATGGGGGAGTTCCTCAGTTACAAGATAATTTCTGCTCCAAACCAGAGAAAGAGACGGGGGGGGAACAAAAACAAAAGGAGAGCTCCCTGCTCCTCAGAATAGCCAGTTGCCCAGTGGTTCAGCTACACACCTGGGATGTAGGAAACACCGGTCTGCCTGAGTCAGAGAAGGAACTTGAATCTGGGTCTCCCGTGTTCTAGGAGAGTTCCCTAATGAAGTCAGCTATTTGGGGGAGAGTTCTCTCCCCTCTATTTTTTCCTCACAGTCTCAGTTTCATCATGATACAGAAGGAGAGGGGCCAAAATTGAAATCTTGAAAATTTTCTACAGGAAGGGAAAGCCTTTTCCCTTTAGTCACAATCACCTGTTTGTTGATGGGGAAACTGAGGCACCAATTTTTCATGAGACTTGCCCACAGTCATACAGCAACTCAGTGACAAATGAGGAAAAGAAGCTAGGTGTTCTGATTCCTCCTTCCATCTCCTGACCACCAGACTAACTTATAGCCTACTAACAAATCCAATTTGAAATAAATTAATACAGCATGATACATTTTTGCATAAGCTAATAGAAAAGGTTTTTTGTTTTTTAACAAATAAATTAGATTTCCTTTTTACTGTTTGTCTTTACTGAACCTTCTGTTTACGTATTTCCTAAGTATTCATGCACAATAGGGTCAACCTATGAGAAATAAGACCTTCTTTTCAAACACACGCTACAGTAAAACCTCCTAGTATTTCAGTATTCAGTAGACAGTGTTAAATTAATCAGAGGCAGCAGCAGATGGGAAAACATCATAGAAAGTATACTATTAGGCAGCCTAATTCACAAACCATATCTGCTGATGAAATGCACTACAGTGGTATGATTTTTATTTGACTTACAAGAGGAAAACAAATTTCTTACATGGGATTCTGATTTCTGTTCATTTGTTTCAAATTATAGAAGGTGTATTATGTTTTCTGTTCGGAGTCTTTTGGGAACATGTAATTAAAACACCTGGAGTGGAATGGAGGGACATATCTGGGCCATAATTTTAGAACAGCAAGTTTTAAGTGAAGCTGTAGCCCAGCTCTGGTGAGAAAAAAAGCCCAGTCCTTGTGAGAAAAAAAAAAGATGTAGTAAAATCTGTCAGAAGCCATAGGCTACCAAATTAACATGTGCAGAACAGTCTAAAGGGTCTTTGTAGTTTTAGATCCTGGATCCCAAGTCATTCATGCCCTTCCCTTCTGCCAGTCCCGGACACCAGCAGGCAGATGGCATTTTGCATCTGCTTTGATTCAAAGAGTACAGCTAAACAACAAGTACTCTCAGAACTTCTACAAGCAATATGGAATAGTTTACATTACTATGGTGCTTATGTTTCCAGAAGCTAGAAATTGGAAATAGAAAAGGATCCTGCAATCTATTAGCATGCAAGCCCAGAACTCCATATTCTAGGACTTCAGGGTTTGACTACAGGTTTTCAAAGTTTGCTACAGGTTTGACCAGACCCTGTACTATGTATATTAAGACGCAGCTCAGAAATCACAGCCCAGAAGGAGCTGAAGGGCAAAGGTGCAGAAGCCCCAGGGGCTCAACTAACTTACGACAGACTTGTCCAGGCTATCTTTGGGCTTCCCTGCAGCCCTGAAATCCCATACCACCCACATGGTAAGCACGCTTCCTCCCCCTTCCCCATGTCCCCCTCTCCCACTGCAAGGGCCTATGAGATAGGGCAGCGTAGAGCCACTTATGTGAACGCTATGCTGCTCCTGCCCCATGGGTGTTCTCCTCTGTCTGTTCGAGGCTGGAGTAGAGGACCAGAATCCAACCCACAGTCCTCTAATCAGTGCTTGCTTGAAGTAACTGATGCTATTAACGTGGCTGCCTTTACATCTCAGGGAACCCTGGGGACTCTGGGTGCATTGTGCAGGCACCATGTGTTTTATAGACTCTAAAACCTTCAGCAGGATTTTTAGATTAATTCTATTGATTTTACCAACGATTTAGAGTCTATAGATTTTTAAAAGCCTTCTTCCCCCATTACATGGCCCAGAAATGAGGTAGTAAAGCTCTTCAGAGAACAGATTAGAATCAGCAATAAATAGGAGACAAAATTCATCCCATCTCATTTTAGGAAGTTTCCCCTAGACAGGGGAAAAGGAAACTCCTGCTGAGGGAGGGATAACAGACTAGTATATTAAGGTAGAGCAGCATACAGTCAACAGAGACCATTATCATTGCTAAATAATTTTCCTGGGCACGATCTGTGCAATTTAATATCATTGAAAGCTGCCAGAATATAATGGATTAAAGGTGTGTTGCACTAAATACAAGCATTTGGCAGATCTATATTGTTTGTAATTTCTGCCAGCCCTAAAAGAAAGAAATTTGAAAGAAAAACAAGAATAGGAAACTGTGACAAAGCCTCTTAGCACAGAATTATTCTATAGCACGGATGTGGGGAGAAGACATGGACTGGAGGAGTATCAGCTGAGTAACGGGTCCAGAAACCATCCTGCCAGTGCAAAGCAGGGTGAGTCAAGTTGGTCCACACGCCGCAAAACACTTTACTATTTCCCAAGAAATGAGCAACATGTTCCCCCCAACCACTTGCTGCCGCCAGCAATATTCACGCATCTTTTGCAGTGGATGTGGGTCAAACTATGCCCCGGTCTTTGCCAGCAGATATGTTAAACAGGCCTGCAGTTGGCACTCTAAGGAGAAGCAGATTTAGGATTGGGTGTCTCCATTTACTGTGCTTGCTTTTTTTCCCTAATGTGTTAGATTTCAATGGTATTTCATTTAGTCTATGTGCATCTCATGTTTTAATAGAGCTCCTTAGCTTGTTTTCATTTTGGCAACAGTTATTTCCTCATATTTTGTGATACAATATGCACATATTCGTTTTGTGCCTTTGTTCTTTTTTATTTGTTTAAACCCTCTTAATCTATTACACACGATCAGTACAATAAAGCCTCATCAAAATCACCATTCTATGCATTGAAATTGGTCATGTGTCTTTCTGTTCCACATTTTTCATTAATGATGCACAAAGACTTATCTTCGTCTTTCCTAATCCTTTACCCTCCTTATCCTTATCATGATGTACATGGAATTGTGTTGTAAACTCAGAAAGACATCATTATTCTTTGTATGTTGATGCACTGCACTCTTTGTAATCTGTGATCAAAGCCCAGTTATATCTAGCTGCATTCATTTCCTTCACTTACTCTTCCTCTGTCAACCAGGGTTGATTTGAATTATTTTTTTGCTACCGTATTGTGTCTTCGGAGCCATCAAGATTTGTCTTGACTTTCAAATTAAAAATCACATTAGCCAGCCTGCTGGTGATGTGATGGTAGTGCAATGCATCGCTATACCAGAGTCCAGTCAACGGAGAGTCAGTGATCCCCCACTAACACAACTAATTGCCATGCATCATGGGTCATCAGTGGACACTGAACTCAGGACCCCTCACGAATATACGCCTCTCCTCTGTGAGCTAAAAGACTAAGGGTTTGTCTACACACAGTGTTAGACCTGGTTAGCTGTCCTCAAGTACCTCCCTGTGTGGCTCGGGATGCGCTTATTCAGGAAGAACGGTGCCTTGTTCTCTTAAGGAAAGAGTGCCTTTCTTTTGAAAGCAGGTAAGCTAAACAGGAATTCTTATTCTGGAATAAGAGTGTCCACAAATGGAGTTAATCATGGATCAGTAATCAGGAGTAACTCCATGTTATTCAAGCCCCAAGTCCCTAGATGGCAGATATGGCAGTTCCATCAACTTCCTATATAGACTAGCCACTGGGAGCCACTACACTAGCCCCACTAGTAGCACTAGCCACTGCACTGCACTAAAGGACCCACAGCTGACTGACTGAGGCTCCCAGGTTCAGGCTGCGGGGCTATAAAATTGCAGTGTAGATGTTTGGGCTCAGGCTGGAGCCCAGGCTCTGAGAGCCACTGAGGGGAGGGGGAGGGTCTCAGACCCCTGGCTCCAGCCCAAGTCTGAACATCTACCCTGCAATTGTTAGCCCCAGAACCTGAGCCCCGAGAGGCTGCACAAGCTGACCTGGGCTCTGAGACTCAGTGCTGTGGGGTTTTTCTGATCACAGCGTGGACATACCTTCTCGAGGGGTCCACACTGTGGTAATGTGGGTCATAACTGCAAAGCCTGGATAGGGCTTGTGATAGATGTGTTCTGGGAAATGGCAGGAGTTCAAAGGAGTATTGAGGTGTTCCAGACAGGCCTGGGCTTTTGAGGAAGGGCAAATACAAATTCCACTCTGAGGGTTATGGAAAAACCCAGCTTTTGGGGCAGAGGGACGCTGACTGGTTATTGCCTGTTCCCAGACACTGGTGCTCAAAGGCCCAAGCTGCCCCAAGGAACAGCGGAACTGTCCAATCGGGTTCGTATTCCGGATTAAAAAACTGACTTGTACATGTAACCAGCTGACCAAATCCAGTGGTACAGTTTGAAAGACAGGCACCTCCCGTAGCCCTAGATTGGAGCCAAGCTAACTTCTGGTTAGCTTTTCACATGAGCGTAGGTTCTTCTACTGCTTTTCTAAGTTTTCTCGGTGATGCTTTTACTCTAAGAATAAAGGCAGTTTGCGTAGTGAGGCCGGTTGGTAACTACCATACACTGTTATAGCCCCTGTAGAGAGGTGAACCACAGGTCCTGGGCCCTTGTCAGACCTGCTAGGGAAATCACATAGAGATGCAAAGAGACTGTAAGCCTAAACCCTCGGTCTGGCAGCAGAGAGATGCAGATCTCAGCCTAGGAGATGTGATCACTGGAACTGCCTTACTGAACAGCTGACTTAGAGCCTGCTCTAAGGCCCATTGAAACCAAAGGAAAGATTTCCATTGACCTGAATCAGCTTTGGATCAGGCCCATAGAGTATGTTCATTAAAACACACACATACACAATTGTCATTATTGTTATTGACCATCTAGCGCTGACTGAACTATCTATTGGCTTATGCTGAGAGATGGAGCAAATCCTGAGATCCTTGCTCAGGCAAAATTCCCAGTGAAGGAATGGAAGTTTGCCTAGATAAAGACTGCCTACAAATTAAGGACCTGGGAATTTGGTCCAATAGAATATGTGGATGGTCAGTATCACTCCATCTCTAGATCATTCACTCCAGAGAGAGCAGAATGGGACTCACTATTAGTTTGGCGTTTTTTAAGCCATTACAATATTCACCTCTTTTTATATCTCTAATCCGTCCACATTATTTTTCATTTTGTAATATTTATGTTCTTCTGTCATCCATTGCTGACCTGTTCGTCTCTTTTCTTTATTTCCTTAGCCTTTCATTTTCAAAGCTGAAATTTCCACCTATTCTATGATTGTCTTGACACTGATGCATTAAGCTCAGACGTTGAACTTAGTCATAAATGCTTTCTGAATCCAACTTGCATCCAAAATGTGCATCTGTGTTCTGAAATATTCGTTAGCTTTTCAAGGTTACATTATCTAGCGATTTGATCTCAGGGTAAAGGTTATTCTGCTACTTTGATGTCTTCTGCACCAACATGCCTACGTTTTTTTAAGGAGGTTATTTGGGCACCAGACATCTGAACTTCGTTTTCACAGATGATCAGCACTGTAATTTGATCTATCAAGAGATTATTTTTAAAAATGATGGCTGAAATGTTAAATAGTGATCTAATTAACTACAACCTGCAAAGATTTTTTTTTTAAAAAGCCAATATTCAGAAAAAGCACATGTTTAAGTAGAACTAATGTATCAAATGTAAGGATTCTGAGGAATGGGGGGGGGGAATAAAGAATATGCCTAATGGACAACCGGTAATACATTTGATTTTAAATAAATTACACATGCAAATATTTTCAAAGCAGAAAAAACCATGAATCATGGCGCCTCCCATTATATATCTGAACCAAATAAACCATGCAAGCCTTTTGAGGATTCCCTATTACTAATTTGTAGGTTCAGTAGCCATTGATGGTGGCACAAACATTGCTATATCCTTTATGACATTATTATTTTGACTGTGATTTCAAGTGATCTGCAAAAGAACAGCAGCGAATAGCATGCACCACATTCTCCCTTGCTCCGTTTCAGTGCTCAGTGCAGAAAAAAGGGCAAGATACAAAGGAGTTTTATGCCACTTTTGAGCCTGCCATATTCCGGGCCTGCTGCCCCTCCCAAATTAGCACAGGCTTGGGGCTGCTCTAACCTAATTTTAGCTGTTATGGCTGTTTCACACCTGAGAATAACCCAAGTACTTCGAGTTCCAACCATGCCACATCTCCCTTGACAGGCTGCTCTAGGCGAAAAGGAGAATGATGTAGAGCCATTGTAAGGAAATCCCTTTCCACAGCATATATTCTCAGGGTGTTGGGAGGAGGCCAGTCCTGTCCCCTGTATGCCACTGAAGGTCACTGCAATATCCTTCTCTAGGTGTTCACTGGAAGCATTCAGGAATTTCTCTCAGGGTGTTCCAAGTAACCACAACTGATTCAAACATCGCAGATTAAAAATGCCATTTAGTTACCAATGACTGGTAGAAGAAGTTATTGCATAGTCATTTATGGTTAGGTACAGCTGATACCATTAAAATGCGGGTCATTCCTGTGCTGAATAGAAAAGAAGGCAAAATGCCGTAGAAAATTTAACTGCCACAATGTGTGGGTTTTAATGGTGCCCATTATCTGCAGTTTCAGGACCACTGCGCAAATAGAATAAATTAAACCTGCCAACACCCCTCTGAAGCAGGTAAAGGTGGCTGATTTGGGGCTGCTGCAGGGGCTGAAATAGCCCCTCCCCCCCATGTAATTTAGACAGATCAGGGCCTACTCTAAGGTGCAGCAGCCTCCCCAGTGCGGCTTATGGATTGCAGAGCAAGTCAGAATGGCTGTAGGTCCATGTGGTACAGCCCTAAATTCACCACTGGCATGCCCAGGCTCATGAAGTGGGAACCAGGGTTGAGCTATGTACCATGGCCTCTTAAAGTGCCCCAAAGTAGCACCTGCACAGGGGGAATTCTCCCTCAGCCCCATTGCAAGTGGCTGACAGCCTCTATGCACCTCTAGAGCAGTACATTATGGCTGGAGCAGAGACCAGAATCCCTCCCAGAAAATTTAAGGACCACAATTTTGGGTGGGCAACTAGCTGTGGTTGCATTGAATCAAAACAGCATCTAAGTGCTACCTGATTTGACAGTGCATCTACAAAAAACATCATGAGACAGCTCTGAAAAATCTCCAAGGTCTCAGAGGGACACAGGACAAGAATCCAGACCTTCCAAAAAGGCTAGGCCCCAAGTAGATATCACACCTATGTAAAGTCAACAAGAACTTCCAGGCACAATAAAGGGTCAAAGATGTCTCGCCTGATATATGCAAGTAGTTCTATTGACTTTAGAGGGACCACCAACATCAATAAAGCAAAAACGTTTAGCAAGGTCTATAATTTGCAATATTTCCTTTAGTCAGTTTGTGTCACAACTGTAGCATAACACACGAGAACAGCACATGAAGGTACAGTTCTTCAGTGCATCAAAAAACCAACAAATAACACTCCCAAAAGAGTTGGCAATCTAGAATCAGAGCACCGAAGGGACAAACTATATCATTTTAAAGCAGAGTGCATTACCATTTAAAAAGTGTCAACCTTTAAAGCTTAATGCCCCAAGATCCAAATTTTGCATTTGAAGAGATGGGATTAATTACAATGGGAGCCCTTCCGGGCTATTTTAGGCTAGAAAATTAGCTATAAAGAAGGGCAGATTCATCTAGTTGTCATGGATGTTGGGCCAAAAAAGCTTTTGGCTATTAGCATTCTTCCTACCAAGGCCCCAGATGACCATAGAGCCTTTTGTTATTGCATACAGTTCATTTTATTTGAATCACTGCATGTGTGCAATCGAAAAAGCTAATTCAAGATATAAAACTTCCCTTGGATTGGATTAAGAGCTGTCATTTATTTCTCTCTAGCGCGGAGATTTAAAAAAAAAAAAAAAACAGTTCAAAGTGAAGTTACATATTTCCGAGAGACAGGACAGAATGAAAAAGAGAAACAAAGAAATACATGCTTTACTAAAAGCCCATAAAAAGGGGACAGATTAGCTTTCAATCAATCCGAAGCCTGTCAAAGAAATAAATCTAATGTTGCAGATCTGGAGAGGAGAGATCCATCTTTGTCTCTGTGGTTTAAATAAAAGTTTGACAAGAAACTTAATAATGTGAAAGAGGAAAACCTGATTGATACAGAACATCTTATTAAAAAAAAAACAGAAAACTGAAGCAACCCATAAACCTGAGAGATTGTTATAGTTGTGTTTCAAGCTAAAAATAAAAACTAATGGTTAAATCCAGCATCTGGTTCTATTGCAGAAAGCATAGCAAGATGCCAGCATTCCATGAATTTAGCCTGGCGGAGGATGGAGCTATTTTTAGAAGCTCACATATCTTACAGAAGGGGCCTGGTTTCTCCACTGCCTTACACCAGTCTTATGCCTCTGCACCTGCATACAACCAGAGTAGAATGGTGAAGATAATTCTGTAAACACCAGGCTTCAAATCCAATCATGTGATTCACTACACAAGAGTCTCCCCTACACCCTGGCGTTTTTGAACCACACCATGCACACTTCCGTGCACATTTAAGCCCCCAAGGGATAGATGGACCTGCTGCCCCTCCTCAAAGCAAGGGTTGCAGAGAGGGAGAGTTTAGAGGATACATTTGGAAATCATGGCTGGGGCCTGTTGAGGGAGAAGCGTCATGGAGACATCCTGAAGAGCAAGGTTTCACAAAAATAACCAGATTCATGCAGTGAGAGGTGAATTTCACTCAGCTGGAATTACAAATGGCCAGGTCCCTTTGCTGTTGAGTAAATGGTGCAGAAATATTCACTAGTGGGCCCCATGGTTGAGACAATTCCCATAGGGGCCTTTCAGAATTTACTCCATTTGCCCTCTCGTTCATTTTGAGCCCATCAACCTCCAAGCTTTCGGTGTTTACTCAAGATGAAGTTCTTAACCTTGCATGGATTCCTCCGAGCAAGACTTTGCACACTCCTGATTTGCCAGCAGGATGATATACATTAGCATTTCCCCATTGCCAGGGGCTACCAAAATTTTCCAGGTTCTTCAGCTGGAGATTTACTCCTCATTTTAGGTACCTGGATCTCTTCTCAATCCTGCTCAGCGTGAGGTCTTACTCCCAAGCAGCCCAAGTTGCTGCCATGCAGAGAGGAGCACAGCTAATCTAGCTTGTCTAGTTGTCCATTTTTGAAAGCTAATCTAGGATGTCTATATCCCATACTTCTATGTTTGGTTTTAACGAAGGCTGTAGTTTCAGGCATCTGATTATATTCCCTCACCTGATAAATTCAAGAGAAACAAAAGGTAGTGATTACAACACAGTTTTTTAATTGTGGCAGAAGAAAGCTAGAATTGCACGTGAGAAAGTCAGCCATGTATGTACATTTTATAAAGGGTGGTGTCACGTCATTGAGAATTTGCAGATAAGACTGGTTGAATATCTTTCATAACAAGTAAGTGCTTTCAGTCCAGTTGAGAAATCACTAATACATGTGTGAAGAATTGAAACAAGACCGACAAATTATGATGAGCAAGAATTCCCACTCAGGCCTATTTAAAAAGAGAGAGATGGGACGGAGGAGAGGAAAGAAGAAGATGTATGCAATATCCACGTGGCACTATTTCTTCAGACATCAGCCTCAAGTGACGTACATTGGGGGTAATTTCAATTTAGAAGCCAGTCCAGAAGAGTTGTAGTTTAAATGCATTGAAAACTTGCAAAGTAGCATTCAAAAGATCCATCTTTGCTAAAAAGTCCCCTTGAAACACACTGACCTTTAAATCTTTTAAGCCATCCATCCTGAGGTTTTGCATTTAAGGTTTTAATTCTAATACAGTCGATAATCACCTCAAGATTTCTGGGCAGCAAATAATGAGCTTAACCACTCTGTTGAATAATCTAAATGCAACATCATTTCCAGTGTACGTATTGACAAGGTCTTCAAAATGTTCTTCTTTAATGCCTGATTGACTACCTCAGCTTTTACCTTTAATGTAACAAGAACTAGGTTTGTGATAAATGGAATTTTCAGCCCTTCTAAAATACAGTTCATAGCAGTGAGAAGATTTAGTATCTTAGCAATAAAAGATTATCTCCACTTGTGGGAGAGATTTCTCTGAGCATTGTAATTTTAGAAATGCTTGCAGTGACATTAAAGGAGCTATATTCCCTGTGATTCTTGTCCTGTCTACTCTTTGAACACCTGTTCCTCATGCATATGTGCAATTTGAACTCCAGTAATAAGTCTCTTGAAAGCAGGAAAGAGGAACTTTTTTTTCAACTTATCCTATAAATATTCAACAAAGCAATGCTCCCCACACTTTGAGATGCATCCTTTTTTGATTATTGACAGGGTCAGCATGAGTTTTGACTATACACTCTGGCTTAAATGGACTCGTGCAGAAATATCATAGAAGGTTCTCAGTGTATTTGAGCCAAAGCTGTTCCGCTGTGCAGAAGTGGGCAGCTGTGAAGCTAGACTACACATGGGAACTCAAACCTTCTGTGCGCTGCCCAGCTGGTCTCTGTGCCAGCTCCACATAAGCCAACATGGGGTGACTGTAATGGCAGAAGAGGGCTAAAGGGAGCAATGGAGTTGCGGACGCTGTCAGTGCTTCATCTGCAGTTACACAAATCTAGTGGCCACAAGCCATATGTTGTGGTCTAGAGGTTGGAACAGTGGCTGTTTCATTGTCCTGCACCCACATGCTGATAGTTTGAGGGTAGCTTCTGTCCCTGTGTCCCCAAACAAAGATAATTTACTCAAGACTTGTCTGTTTCTCTAAGGATCTACTTAGAATTGAATCCATTTTGCTCATGCATTGCATTCAGCTTGATCTCATGTTAATGTTACCTTTCTATCAATCAAGAGATGGATACAAGTCTAATCCAAACTGGATGAAGGACTGTTTTGATCCATATTGAGGTCCCCAGTTGGAGACCCCAAAATCTCATCATGTGCTTCCACAATGGGGGCTTGACACTCCAGCATTTGATCTCTTTGTAGTTCATTCCTTTGATTCCTATTTACAACTGAAAGGACCCTCTCACCTCATATGCCCAGCAACACCACATATTACCCAGACATTTAGAATGAAGCATCTAAGAGCTTATACTAAGGTTTCTTCACGATACACCAGTGTTCAGAGTAAGTTATCAGAGAAATGACTTTTGAACAAGCAAAAGCATTTTCCTTTTCTATTCCAATATTTTGGATTGTTAGATCTTTGGAGAGGACCATCTTCTTGTTACATGTTTTTATAATACCTAGCACAGTGAGGCCCTGATACTGATTGGATGCCCTGGGCTCTACTGCAATACAAACAAACAACATTTATTGTGATTATATAATACTCTTTCCATGGATGCAGGACTATGCATCACTTATTAGCAGCTTTTTGTGAAAGTCTCATCCTCAGTCTTCCACAATAGTGTCAGAAGAGATACAAGAGCATGGACATCTGTAATACAGAAAGCAGAACTGAAGAGTATGTATCATCATCGGTAAAAAATAAAAATGCTATCAGTTTCATGGGGTTTTAAAGATCTATAAGGTGGGATGCTGTCAGGGATGGGCCATGGGTAACCTGTGTGCACCAGTCCACTCAGCTACTTTGTGGCAGTAAGGAGACAAGTAGAGGAGTCAGGATCAAGCCAAGTCAGAATGCCAAGAAATCAGGGTTAGGCACCAAGTTGCAGACAGCAAGCAAATAGAGTCAGGGTTGAGCCAGGTCACAATATCAGAAGGTCCAGGTCAGGCACCAGATTATAGACAGCAACCAAATAGCAGAGTCGGGGACAAACCAGGCTCAGAAGGCAGAGTCTAAGGTCTGCAGCAAGCAGGCAGTCTGAATTGTTATTCAGACAGCTCCCAGTGCTAGCTTCCTGGTTTTAGTACTAGCATCAGCCAATCAGAGGGCTGTAAAACATTGACAGTCCAGCCCTTCTGGGCAGTACTTCCTGCAGCGCCTACCTTCAGAGGGTTCTCTAGTGAAAGCCACCATAAGCTTCCAGTTGTGATGCAGAAGCCCCAACCAGCCCTCCTCTCCCTCCACGATTATGTGTTCTAGTCTCACAAATTCTTATAAATGCCCTCTCTGGATTGGAAACTACCTTTGCCATTATAAAATGCAAACCATCCACACTTTGAATCAGATGAAAACATATTGTCATTCCCAATGGCCAGAAAATGCATCTTCTAAAGGGTTTCCTCAGAGCAATGTTTCTGTATTACTAAAATGTTCACTGATGAGCACAGGAGTCTTTAGCACTGGCTTCACCTTCACTGTTTTGAGTGATATACATCATGATCAGTGCCGTGACGTGACCTGGCTATGAGCAAGCCTTTGCACGTCTGCTTTACCTTCCCAGTTTCAGATGTCATTAGCCTACCCTTGTGAAGGAAAGTTCCAGAGGGGTAGCCGTGTTAGTCTGGATACAGCAAAAACAAGGAGAGTCCTGTAGTACCTTAAAGACTAACAAATTTCTGCGGGCATAAGCTTTCGTGGGCTGCAACCCACTTCGTCAGATGCATGAACTGGAAATCACAGATAGGAGGTATATATATACACATCCAAGGGTAAGAAACATAACAATGGGGAGGGCAAGTGCTAACGAAGTCAATTCAGTTAGAGTAGATGAGGCCTATTCACAACCATTGATTAGAAGGTGAGAATGCGTGAACAGTGACAATTACTTCTTGTAATGAGATAACCATTCCAAGTCCCTATTCAGACCCAGTCTGATTGTGTCAAGTTTGCATATGAGTTTCAGCTCTGCAGTTTCTCGCTGAAGTCTGATTTTGAAGTTTTTTTGTTGAAGTATGGCAACTTTCAAGTCAGCTACAGAGTGTCCTGGGAGATTGAAGTGCTCTCCTATTGGCTTATGGATGTTTCCATTTTTTATGTCTGATTTGTGTCCATTTATTCTTTTGTGTAGTGACAGTCCAGTTTGGCCAATGTACATGGCAGAGGGGCATTGCTGGCACGTGATGGCATATATTACATGAGTAGATGTGCAGGTGAATGAGCTCCTGATGGTGTGGCTGATGTGGTTAGCACCTGTGATGGTGTCACTCGAGTTGCTGTGCGGGCAGCGTTGGCAATTGGGTTTGTTGCACGGATAGGTTCCTGGGTTAGTGTTCTTGTTGTATGGTGTACGGTTGCTGGTGAGTATTTGCTTCAGGTTGTGGGGCTGTCTGTAAGCAATGGGCACCCGCATGGCCCCACAGTATGCCAACATTTTTATGGCTGACCTAGAACACCGCTTCCTCAAAACTCGTCCCCCGCACTCTCCATTCCACATTGTAACCTTACACTCTATTTTCCCCTGCCCTCTTCAGAGTAAAGGATTAGCTTTCCAGAGGCTCGGTGGACCAAAAACTGACTCTGGAGTTGAAAGATGTCAGATTGCACAGAGGCTTTATGATGCAGATGAATGGAACGAACCTGAGACCTGCAAACAAACTTCATTTCAGGAGTGAGATAAGCAGGATTTGTACCTCCTCTCATTCACTGAACTCACTGAGTCACTTTGGTTGTCGTTTATTTTTTGTATTTTCTACCTTTTAAGGAAATACTCTGTGTGAAAAGTTACAGTGTAAACCACTCCAGTGTTTTAAAAGCATACGGTGCATCCAAGAGACCAAACACAGTTTGGGCTTTAACTCGGACAGTATTTAGGATTTTCAAAACAGACCAACACTGTACTAGGTGTCCCATGGACTGAAACAGTCCTTTTGAAGCCACTTCAGCTTATCAGTTAAATATGTATTGATTTTTTTTAAAAAATCAATGTATTAATTAGGCAATAGAGCAGAGCATCTCCTTTGGAAACGTTCCAGCCGGTCATTGAAATACACATGCAGGATGCCATCCACAACAAATCCCCCACCAAACTGAGGATTTCACTCACCAAGTGCAATGGCTAATCTCTCAAGAAAAATACACTGGGACAGATTCTCTACCGCTCTAGTCAGCTTATGCTGGGCACAGCAGAGTGGATGAGGACAGTCTGGGAGCTGCTAGTGGTCACTTGATTCTCTTCCTGACCCCAGCCCCAGACACCGAGCAGCCGGGTGGCTACTCTACCTTGTACCAATGGGGTATGGTCCCTAAGGGATCACCTGTCAAAGTGGGGCTTGCCAGAGCAGACTCCATCCATGCCTCTTCCCTCGAGAGGGCTGCCCCACATTGGAGGAATTGCCAGCAGAGAGCTAGCAGATGGCCACCACTCCTTTGGTGGTGCTTGAGACACAGAATTTTTAAAAAAATAAATAAATAAAAGGGGTTGGTTTTTTTTTTAAATTACAACTAGAAGGCCTGATCCCATGCCCCATCTCTGACAGGACGTGTGCGTCTCTCCCACAGGAGTTGGCCAGAGCCCCAATCTTGTCTGCAGCAAGGCAGAAGATGGCCACAATCCATTCCTCTTTGTTCATGGATATAACTTTGAATAAGATGGACTCCTTGTTTTAGGAATTTGTGGTGGGAAAACTCCTTCCCAGGCTGGGTGCCTGGATCCTCCACTCGTTATGTAGTTTAATAGCAACTAAAACAGATGAAGGAGAAATATGCAGGTTAAGAACAAGTGGCCTAATGAGGAGGGAAAATGTCCATGACTATTACAGATGCATCCATTGTTACATGATGGACCTTGGGGGCCTGACTGTCCCCTGCCTAGCTCCTTAGAGGTGTTCCTCAGCTGAGGTGGGGAGAGTTCAGATCTGTCCCTGGTATTTTCCCAATCCTGAAGCCAGCCTGCATAGGGATCGTTCCCCAGCCCAAATAAGAAGAGTCTGGAGTCTGCTTTAAGAGTCCGCAGCTGCCAACAACTGTTAGGACAGGTGAGGTTTGCCAGAGTGCAGGGATGCACTGGCCCAGCCCTGTGAACAGGTCACTGAGGGTGGTTGGCATAGCAGTCACCAAAAAAGCTGTGCACCGCTCCAGGTTCCCCCTCCACTGAGATCTTCTGGGAGCTACCTTGCACTAGGATTAGTGGCCAGAACAAAGCTCATGAATAAGGGCCTTGTCTAGTTATTTACACCTGTGCAAGGCATGTGTAAAGTGCAGCCACATCAGAACAGTAGCATTTACTCCCACTTTGCATAAGTGGGAAGGATGGCAAGCTTCAGAGCAATGATGCATCAGGCCTTCAGCGTGTCTGGCAAAGGGAGTGCCAAGCATATGCATAGCACACAACACATTCATCTCTTAGCTATGACCATGCAACCTCATTGCCAGGTCCGAGAGGTAACGCAACCAGAGCAGGTGACAAATGACCAAAATGGGGAGCATCTCTGTTTTGTGGCAGGTCAAGTCCTAATGAACCAAGAATAGTTATTAACAATAACACCCCTTGTAAAGGATTTTTTCTCACTGTGAATTCGATAAAACAGTTTTTCGACAAGAAATAGGGAAAACCAAATGCTACCACGAAGACCTCCACACACAAGTCATTGGCAGGGTTTAAGTCTTGGACTTTCTATTTGAACTCCAATAGAAACTGCTAGCTTTTCTGTGGCTTGCTCACTAGGGAGATGTGACATTCAGCTAGTGGATTACACAGCTGCTTGGTAAACAGCTGCAAAATATTGGAATCAAGAGTCCCAGTTCAGGAAAGGGAGTGTTGTCTAGTGGTTAGAGCAGCAGTGGTCGCCCAGACGGGCAAGCACACTGATCTGGCATGTTCATTCTGAAAGGCAGTGCAGCTAACGGGGGGGCAGCCGGTTATCCTTTCTTGTACAGATAAGCTGCATTACTTGACTGCCTTCTAGGAGAGATGAGGAGGAGACTTTACTCAGTAATAGCAGCTGTGAAGTGAATAGATAAATACCCAGGAGCAGAGGTAAGATTTGACCTCCTACCGCCTCCCTCTCAGCTACAGGGTACTTTCTGGGGTAAGTGTCCTGTCTGCAAAAGATTGCCTGCCTTAGCCTCCATCTCCGGGTGGGTGGGCGATATGCCGTAGCAGGATTTGCAAGTGTAGACTTGCAAATCCATGTGTTAAGAAGTCCATCTCCTTTGCGCACGTAGTGTGAGAGGACAGAAGAAGGAGAATCTCATTGTGTGGTCCCTAGGGATTATGGGTGCTAGGATAATGGCACTGAAATAGCCTTTGCAGAGCAGATCTGCCATGGGGCCAAGAATTCCTCCACCCACTCCCCTCCAAAGACCCATCGCTCAGGAATGGGCTTGCCCCAGACAGGTCTCTGCATGTGCAAATCTGGTAGTTAGGTGCACATTTATCTGACTGGCAGGCACAGATGCCTGTTTGCCTGTGCAGATGTGGTCTGTGGGTGCAGGGTGGGAGGAGAGGGTGCTGTCATGCTTACCTTTGGCAGGAGTTGGAGTATTTCAACAGAGTTCTGCTGGTGGGAGTGAAAAGAGAATCCATCCCAAAGGGTTTGCCTTGCACCAGATCCCCAGGGAAGTCTGAATAAAATGACATAGGCCTTCAATCACGCCTGTCGGATTTGTCATTTCTTCTCCTGCTTTTCACTGTTGCTTCCCAAAGAGATTTGGGAGTTAGTTGCAGGGTTGACCTGTCAGTTCAGATTTTCAGCCTTAAACTATGAATTTCCTTGATGGATTAAGTCATGCCTTTAGCATAACAGTGCACTTTGTGTGTGTGTGTGTGTGTGTGGTTAAATCATTGTCAGCTATTGTGAACAGGATTCTTGAAATACTGAATAAATAGAACCAACCCCTCATTATCCTGTTTAAAAGCAGAGAGATTAATTTGAGCTCTAACTGGAAATACTGATTGAGTGACTAAGCCTGAAATGTAGCGCTTTTCAATTACACCGAGAAACTGGCCTTTTGAGTTTTCAAATTGTGCAAGGCCAGGAAGGCTCAATGTACTCCACACAAAGGGATATATTGGCTCTATGTTAGTGTGAAACAGCTGAGAAGGGAGCAGTGAAAATGTAAAGCTGTCTGCTGGTGCCCTCCAGGGGCCACAGAGTGTATAGTTTCCAGTCAGTCAAACAAGTAACTTTCAAGCATCCAAGCCAATGTAATAAATATTGTATATGAGCAGCCTGGTTTAGAACAGGGCAACTGCCCACGTTCATTGTAACCCTTTGAGAAGAGGCACTCTCAAAGGGGCTATAATCAACACTGCAGGGAGGGAATTTTTGACGTGGGGCTTCCTCTTAAAGAAGGGGGGGCAGAAGGAAGGGGACACTCAAACATTCCTATTGTGTGTGTGTGTGTGTGTGTGTGTGTGTGTGTGTGAGAGAGAGAGAGAGAGAGAGAGAGAGAGACACACACACACACACACACACACACACACACACACACACACACACACACACACACACCTTTGCACTACCCCCAGTTACAATCCCAGGACTTTGCCTGAAGCCCACTGGGAAAAAAAAAAAAAAACCAAAACCCTAAAGACTTCCATTGGCTTCATGGGCTTTGGAAGAGGCGCCTGTATCTCTGAGGAGTGCAGGGACTACTCATCCCTGATCTCCTCATCACCACACACTACAGCTGCCACGGAAAAGGGGTCACGGTGGGGCCAGCACAACATGGGCGCAATCTGCTCCAGCCCTAGAGCACACCCCAGGGGGCCCAAGGTGCAGCGCTCACCTCTGAAGGAGAGGTGCTTCGCTGTGGCACAATCTGCCCCCTGCCCCTTGTGGGTCAACACAACACACACAGGCCTGGGCTCTCCCCAGACAGCTGTATTCTATTTAGTGACAGTGGGAGTGAAAGAAGGTACATTATTACATCATTACATTGTGCCTGAGATAATTAATGAATCCCGTGACTCGCCCTATACCCAGTAGGGAAGCCATTTGCCAGAACAAGGAATTTGGTCATTCTCTGGAATCTCCTGCCATACTGACAACTCCACTGAGATACAGTTTCTGCTTAATTTAAAAACCAGAGCTTCTGTATAGAGCACGGTGAGTCCTCACTGCACAAGAGATGCAGAGTCTTAGATCCGTCAGCATCAATATTACCATGCCACAAATTCTTCTGGAGGGAAAAAAAAAGGAAAACAAAAACACAAAATGATGGTGTAACCACCCTTCCTGGGAGCAGGAAGCTGCTGGTGATGCATTGACAGTGCTTGTACATGATCACTTTTATAACGAAGGAATAAAATATGAATGCAACAGCTACAGCACACAGAGAAAGTGGCAGAAGTTTTCTGCAATATGCAAAAGAGAGCTTGGTATGACTCTGGGAGCCAGCGTGCTCTATACTATTTAAATGCTTCTAATATCAGGTTTATTGGCTAATACCCGAGACGTAAGTAATATAGTAAGGGGGCAGATCCGGTCATCCTTAGCCTGAGTAGCTCCAGTAAAACTATGGCATGACTCATGGCATCAGGTTCTACTCAAGGGACCATCTTTTTGTTCTGTGTTGGTTCACTGCCTGGCACCCCGGGGTCCTGGTCCACTACTGAGGTTCCTAGCCACTGCTGTAAGAAATAAAGGTGAGCAAGGGTAGCAAAATTAGCTCTGAGGTGCCTCCCATTGACTTGGAGTGGCTTTGGATCAAGTCCTCTAGAACCCCAACAAAAAACAATTTATATTGTGGGCTTCACGGAGACAGAGGTTTAAAAAAAAAAAAAAAAAAAAAAAAAAAGTTTTATCATTCCTTCACTGAAGCATTTTAACACAGGTTTAACTTTTCCCAATATATCTACCTTGACATGAAATGGACAATCTATTCTGACTAATTTAGTAGCCTTCAAATGCTGTACATGACTGAGCAGTTTGTCTCAGCTTGATCTTTCAGTGCTCTTGGCTCACTATTGGTCTGTGTTTCAAATGGATATTTTACATTTAAAAAAATTGCAACTGGGCTGTGACCTGGTGAACAGATGATAAAAATTAATGGGCATAATTCTCAGGTCCAGATCCTCTTAAGCTTGTATCACTCCAGAGAAACAAAGCAAAGTGACTTTAAAACTCCCCTAAAATGGCAGATGAGCAGGTAAAGAAGGTGTATCGTGAGCAGATGGGGTGCAGATAGAGCTCAGTGCACTCCAGCCATTCTTGTCCATAACGCATGCTTACACAACATCGCTCTGTCCCCTTTTAGTGCCCCTCTATCCTCCTCTAATGGCTGGACCACAAAAGGGTGAGAGTCTTCTGTAGCCTTTGAGCTAACAGAGCTGGGTCTTTTTAGTAAAGGCAGCAGAGCCTCTCATGCCTTTAGATCCTGAGATCCTTGGTTCAATTTCAGCTGCTGATGACACACCCACGGGCATCATGAGGATTATTATAATCCAGCAGAAGTTATAGTTGCAGATAGACTGTTCTATCTTGAGCCAAGATTAGTTCAGCCCGTGACTAGGGCGGGTGGAAAGGTACCTTCCAGTCACCTTAGCCTCTCCTCCCTCACCTGTACAAAGTTCTGCTCTAGTGCAGATGAGAACGGAGTCTTCAGTGAGGAGGGATCCAAAATCTGACATAATTAAATAGCAGATAATTGTTCTGCATCTTCTTCCACCTACCCATGATATGGGGAAACCGAGTCCAGGGAACTACTGAAGATCAGCTTGATGCACTTATGATTTATGATCAGCAATCCAACCCCAGTAGCAACCCCCACTTTCAAGGGCAATGATTACAAATGGAAGGCCTGTAGCAATGTTGCCACAATGTCAATTCCAAGGGTTTAACATGCCTACAGGCGGGAACATATGCTTCTGATTTGCAGTTATATTTGACCACATGACTTGTGGATGAACAAATCACTTTAGAAATCAGACTGGTGGGCATTGAGCAGCACGAAGCTTCTCTTCTTCCCTAGCTTTGTTTGTTTTGCTCCCCTTGGATCATTTCCCAGCCATGCTCCTACTCAGGGTTTCGCAAGGGGCATTTGAATTTGAAAAGCAGCTATGGTCCTGGCATTGTTTGCTGAAATCTAATAGTGCAAGGAAAAATTGCAGAATACGCACTTTGTGACCCTATCTACGCTGCCAGATTCTCAGCTGGTAGGTCAGTGAACCTACACTGACTTCTAGTGAAACATAGTGGAAGACTTAACACCTATAAGAGGCCAAATCTTGCCTTGTTGTCATTCATAGGGTCCATCCTCTTCCCTCTTCGGCATGCAGCACTGGGCCAGGATTCCAAGCGAATGCCCAGAGTGGTAGGGAACGGGGCCAGCTCACCTGCTAGTCAGCACGCCACAGCTTCAAGAAGTCTGGTCTGACCATGACCCTACACAAGCGATGCACATGCTGCCTTCCATAAATGCAGTTTGTGCTCCACTGAGCAACTTGCCAACCTGAGCTGAGCCATCCTCTGTACCTCTTCAACAGAGTCCTATCAGAACCCCTCAATTAATGAATCTCTAGTATCTCATTAGAGCCGTTGGACTACCCAAAACAAAATGGTGCATGTATAACTAGATCAGCTGGACATTAGTTCAATCCATAACACAGTGATTTTACTATGCTATGGCAAGACATTTTGGTGAGAAATGCAGAACCTCTTAGTTTCCTGCAGGTGGCATGGTTTTCTTGCATAAATATTCCACTTCTAATGTACGCTTAATACGATGACCCTGTTCCAGTGCTCTGAAAAAAAAGCCCTACAGGTTAAGTGCAGACTTGTTGAGTGCTTTGTTCACTTCCACAGATTTAAATAATTGCTGCATATCCACAGATTGTGTTGGATTCAGTCAAGAGAGCACTGAAAAGAAAACCCTCATGCCACATACTATAAGATGAGTTAACAAAGGAAGATTATGAATGAAATTTGCATACAGCATTGAACTGAGAAATGTAGGATATTAAGACTTACAAGAGGCAGAGCTCTTTCCTATAGAAGCAGCAATAATAGTGAACAGAAGGCAAGTAAGAAGAAATCAAGCAGTGCTCATCCCTACAAGAAGTTCAGCCACTTATAGTTCTGTTCAACTGGTATCTCAATGTAAAGTTTGATATCACATGACGTTTTGTCTGGTAACATCATAGCTCATGACAACATTTTGCCCTTAGTACTGTGTATTCAGGGAGTCTTGGTATAGGGGTCCTGGTCTAATTTTTCAAAAGTAAGTAGTGATTTTGGATGCTTAACTTGAGAAATCTTTAAGGATGGTGAGTGCTCAGCATTTTCCAGAAATTAGGCCTTGAGATATTTCAATTTGGGCAACAAAAGATTGAGTTACCCCAAAAATGATTAGTCACTTTTGAAAATGTAGCCCTAAATCCCACATGTACCAACAGGTACGAAATGGTACATGGTGAAATATAATGGCATTAAGCCCATGATCAAACTAAGCAGTTAAACACAATTTTAAGCATAGGCTGAAGTGTTTTGCTAGAGCAGGGCTTAAATATAGCTTAAATGAAACCATCTTAGATGAAATACTATAAATCTCACATGGGACCTCAACAATGCTGAAAGGAACAACAACACAGCAAGAACAAAACCAGAAAATGTGTTTATATCAATATATCAGAGGCCTCTGAAATTTGTTAGCAAACATTGAAAAGGCAGAGCTGCTATCATGGTAATACTCTTTAGAACGCTCTCCCCACATGTTCAAAAAGTATGAATATTCAGAATGGAAATTCGATTGGGTGAAATATCTGCTTACTTTAAAACAGATTCTTGCAGCAATTCAGTAGAGCCACAAGACTCATACTGTGCTTTAGGTCCAGAAAGGATGTTGCTTAATTCAGTTGCCAATGGAAAAACCTTTTGTGGTCACAGTCTGTTGCTTTTCAGGGTTTACATCAGCTTTTCAAGAAGCACTCTCCCACCTCCCAGAGGGATGTTTTGCTCCTGTTGTGATTTTTTTTCCCCAGATGCAGGGTTTTCACTCAATATTCACCCAATATTGCCCCATTCTGCCAATAATCATCTAGTTCTGGGTCTGCCGGGTCTGACTCCAGCCAGTCTCTCTCCCCTTCCAGGGTAATAAAGTATCTGTTGAACCAGGAGTCCTGTGAATCTAATAAAGGATCAACAGTTCCAGGCCCCCAACCAGGTCTTGACCCCTTTGCTTCAAAGTCCTTACTTTCCCCTCTGCTGGAGACAGTAGGGAACCAACATCTGCCCATTCCTCTAGATTCCAGCCCAGGGACCCACTCTGAAGCAGCTTGAACCAGTGCCTCCCAGTCCCCTGCTGATTCCCTGGGCTGCTTCTCACCTCTTCTACAGGCTTTTCCCAGACTAGCCTCCAGGTTCTCCAGGTTCTGGACAGCTAGCTTCTTGAGCAACTTCATGCCAGTCTGCTGTTGACGACTCTGTGTCAGTAGTCCTTCAATCTCTCGAGCAGCTACCTTTGCTGTCTGCAGCCCTTTTAGCTCTGTAGCTGTTGCCAGGCCACCCATCAGCCCCAGCTGAGCTGGCAATCAGATTCTTCATTAACCATTTAGTGGCCGAGGCAGCATGCATCAAGGCAGGCAACATCAAGGAGGAGTTGCCATAAGCATAATAGGTAGTAATACAGATGACACATACTGTGATGCTTTCTCAGGGTGCCCAGGATTATGAGTCACTTTGTTACCTCTCCCCTCTCCTCCCCATGCCTCAATGAGAGAGAGATTGGTTGGTGTTCAACTAGGCATCAGCGCCCTGTCACTGCAGTCTGTTGGCCACCCAAAGAATCTCCTCAGAAGTTCTGCCAATCTTTACTTCGCCTTGCAGGTTAATTCAAGGTGCACTCCTCAATCCCCCATGAAGAGCATTCCCCTGTAGTATCCAGCTCATCACGGAACGCCCACAGAAATGACCAAAACTGCTGTCTCGAAAGAGACGGTGCACACCCCAGCCTGCCTGGTGCAGCTGAGGATTCACACTTCCTTAATATTGCAGCACGGAGATGAATGTATAATAAAACCAAGAATGTGTTTATCAACAAAGAACAGAGGTTTTAGTGCTACTGAGTACGGACAGTAGAAACGGAATTGGTGACAAATACAACAAATGTATAACACCGTTCTAAGAGACTGAACATAACTTTTGCAGCCTACAATCTTTCTGGCTAAAGTGGTTTACTCACCTCAAAATCTGTCTGCAGAGCTTGCTGGTTCTCAGTCAAAAGAAGGATCCATAACAGTCACGAATCACTCCCCTCTGCCAAGAGTGTTCCTCAGTGAAACAGATAACAAAGGGGGTCTTTTTTCTTCTTCTTATAGCCCAACAAATCTTTGAAATGAATCCTTTTGAAGTGTGCCCCCAGATGAGATCCTCCTCCCCTGTTGCTGGTTCTCCAGTGTACCAGCGCCATGCTGCTTTTACATTCCCCTGTAAACTTAGTTTTCCTGCTTATTTTACTTGGAAATTTAACTCCCGTTGTATTTGACTCACTCTGCTAAATATACATTAGGGGCAAGGAACTGACTACCTCCCCTCCTGTCAGAAAGAAAAACTGTTTGTCCCTGTGTTTGGTTGCAGACTTTAAAGCATAATATCAATAAGTATCTAATTTATCTAATAGATAAATTCTATGAAAGAAGTGTGTTAGGTGTAGTGAGTTTGTCAAGCCTGACAGGAATTGCTGACAGAGTAGTGAACTACCAGTGGACCTCTGTGTCACACAAACTTATGAACTTTTTCTTCTATAGCTCTTTCTTTCACAGCAGCAAATCATTTTCCGTAGGCTTCTTCTTTTGGGTGGATTAATATTTTGATACCACTAAAATCCATGTCACTGCCTCTCTTCTGAGTGCATTTCATCACACTTGGTATGCCACCATGCCTGTCATTAAGTTTGTCATTTGTTTCTATATTTCTTGTTCACTGCCTTAGGGCAAAATTCCCATTTACTCAATACAGCCTTCTAAGTAGCACCTATGAGTGTTACATCGAAGCTACAAGCACATTGATTCCAGTAGGAAAATATGCATGGATATGCTTACGGTTGGTTCAGCTGCCAAATTGTATTTCAAGTGGGAAAAAACATCTGAGGACTAACCACCAAAATTCATGCTTATAAACAACCACCAGAGACTCTATGAATTTTGTAGTTCTATGGCATATAGAAGATAACAGTTATAATAGCCCAGATGTTTTCATACAGTGAAAAATACACCATAGCAGGATGAATTATTTCATTTACTTAGCATTTAATAGGGTTTTATATATATATACTTAGTACCTCTTAAAGAAGAGTAATTGCTAAACAATGGCTGCTGGGTTTGCAATATGCAGGAATTTTGCTTGCTCTTCTGCTTCTCATGTTCAACTCATTAACAAGTCCAACTTTCTTTTACGGGATGTCTACAAATATTAGTTTAAACTCTTAGTTTCCTCCTTTCAAAGTCTGTTGCCACACTTCACTGGCAAAAAGTCCCACTGAGCATGGAAAAAGAAATGGGACGATGACTCAAATGTAAAAGTGTCAGCATATTAGCTTCTCCACTGGGTCTAAATTTAACCAACCAACATATTTTCAAGATAATATTACTTTCAATGAGTTGTACTTTAATATACCACAGAACCTTCCCTGAGGTTTCCCCCTTACACTTTCAGACTCGTTAACTAGCACAGTATTGGCATGGTAGATAATAGGAGCTTTTTTGTAGCCATTGTGGTCTGTGGCACAGTCACATTCGCCAAGACTTTTACATGAATGTATGCCCTTCTGAAATGAGATCATAATGGATCGGAAGCTCTGAGGCTGTTGCATGCTACTACAGTTAACCCCTTCATGCCTGTAAATCTGCAGAAGTGAAAAGGGGTGGGAGGAAGGTAGCAGAGAAATTGGGGAAGATGCTTGCTAGCAGAGGAGAAATAGGAGAAGGAGCCAGGTGGGTCACAGAAGGAGGTAAACCACCAGTGCCTGAATGGATCAAAAATCTCTGAGAGCAAGGAAAATTGTAGTGTGTTTCTCAGTGAGGGAGCTGAAATCAAAATGCAAGAATCCAGCCATTTTAGTATCTTTAGAGAAGTTCACTTGTCTACTCAAAATGATTGTATTTGTTCTCAGTCTCTCTCCCATTTATATGGGCCAGGTGCCCATCGGAAGGCAGCTGATGCACTGGAACCCGCATCCTCTTAAGGAGGCTAGCCACCTTGTCACAGTCTTGTAAAGCATTTGCCCATATTGTATAACCGATGCTGGAACATGACATGCCCACAACTGAGTATCACATGACCTTAGTTTTATAAGCCTCATTCTCCAATTCTTCTGTTTCCCCACTATGATGGTCCTGGCATACAAACAGAGAAGTTAGATAAAAACATCAAGTACTCTTTGTTGGAGGTAACACTACTTTGTTTCTTAAAATCCAGAACCTTAACAAGCAAGCACCAAAGACCGAGAAAGAGAGAAAACAGGCTGCTCCCTAAGACATAGAAGCGCAACTCCCCCCACCTTGCTTCAGGCACCTTGCTCTTTGTAGACTGACTGTTAATAGGCCTAGATTGCACACCACCCTACAGAGCCCCCTAGCCTGCAAGCAGGAGTAGGAAAACCCTTTGAAATGTAAAGCGACAGCTAACAACACTCCTCCAACACCTGTTATTTGTAACTCTCACTTGTGCAGGGTTTGAAGTAGGAGGGGGGGATCACAGGAAAAGAAGCCCCCTTCCTTTCCCTGGTGCGCCATCCATTGCTCTCCATTCTTCTTGGTTGGTGCCGTGAGAGCTGCACACCTGTTTCAACTTAGTTTAACCCCTGCACTTGTGTCATGTCTAACATTAGATTGTAGACTCTTCTGGGCAAGGAACATGCCTACCTATACATTTTGAGTGCAGTCATGTCCATCCGTCTTTTCATTTCTCACTGTCAGAACCCTTAAGCAAAAAGGACGAAGGCAGGGATATGAATACAGAACATCAACCACCTTGCATGGAAAACCATTTTTTTCTGAATGTATTCCTCTAAATATCTGGGTAAAGTGTGAGGCACTTCAAGAGTGAAATGTAGGCATTCCTGCCTTTCATGCTCAAATCATCTAAGTCAGTCATTATCTAATCTTTTAGACACATGAGCCCTACAAAGCGAGGCAAATAGCCATTTATAACCCACCAACCAATACTATTTTGGAATAATGCAATTCTTTAAGCTTTTCCTAAATCACTTATTTTTGAACCAATCATTTTCAGTTACATCACTCTTCAAACGGTGAATGCAGAGCCCCAGATTCCAATGTAAGGTTACAATCAATGCAGTTCTAGAGAGATTGGAACATCCAGAAAAATTAAAAATATTAAAAATCCAGTGATGTTTCATGGTTCAACTTCCACTATTCACTCCTGGTCTAGGTCAGTATAGAGTGAAAATTGTTGCCATCTTATAATACTTCCCAGAGAAATGTTACTTTCTTTCCATCAAATGTAAAGTATTTCCCTCTCCAACACTGCACTGGCTCCAGACCTAAAAGAGCTCATCTTCAGTCCTGCATCAATGAAAGGTTTAAGATCTGATATGTCACAACCCTTCAAGACTCAGAAATGGGAACTTTATATCATTGGAAGAAAGAGAAGAATTTTCACAACCCTAGACCCAAAAGGTCCTGATATCAGGCCTTGGAATTACATTATTTTGTATGGAAAAGTTATTTCAGGTCACCTGTACAATTTCTAATTTCTAGTTTCTATTATATTAGTTAAAGCTCCTCTTTAATTCTAAGGTCTATACAGCTAGAGGCTGGTATATCTGGATTCAAGGCAATACAGATAGAAGGGTACAAACCAAGCAATGCCAAAAATTGTTTTGCAGATTTTCTAGTGCACGTCTAAGATATTTCTTCTAGTGCTGGCTGGGAATTTTCCATCAAAATGTTTATCAGTAGAAAATGTGGTTTCTTCTAAATCATGGGAAAATTTTATTTTTGCCAAAAATGTTTTGATTTTCTGTTGAAAAAATCAAAATGAAATATTTTGTTGTTTCAGGTCATCCTGAATCAAAACGTTTTGGTTTGCCCTAATTGGAATATTTCATTTGGGGTCAGTTCTGCATTAATCTATGTCTGCCTGAGCTGCTACAGTGCTTCATGGAAATTATCGTTTGGATGTTCCATGACTCCACTCTCCCCTATGGGCCAGGTTCCTTGGCTGGAATACATGTCTCATGATGCTTCACTGACTGAACTGCTGTGATGCATCATGGGAGTCCCATGACAGCAGCACACCATGGGAGATGTAGTCCAGCCAGGGAACCAGGCTCACAGAGGAGAATGGGAGCATGAGACACCTGAAATTCAACTCTCCTGAGGCACCACAGCAACTCAGGCAGACAATTCAATGTTGAACCAAGTGGAAACAATACACGTTGCCATTTCTGAATCAACATTTTTCAGAATGTTTCATTCTGTGAAAATTTTTGATATTTCAACTTTTTCCCCTGTGGCGGGCCGCTTAAATTTCCTATGTGCAGCTCCACCTTGGCTGGTCCCAAAATGTTTCAAACTAAAATTACCTCCAACACAAAACCGTCATAGCAAAAAGTCCTTCCTCACAGTGTTCTTCTGGGGGTGATTTTCCATCTCTCTTCCACAGCCTAGAAAGGGGACTCTAGGTCACCCTTTTGCCTCTCAGAGTTGAAAGTGTACTGTCAAACAGACTCTCTCTATTCCTCCCTATAGTGAGAACAGGGAGTTTTTTGTGCTGTTTTTCCTCTGAAGATTTTTGTCTTGATTGATTGACTGACAGAGGAGAGGGTGATTCTTGTTCCCCCCCCCCCCACACACACACACACACTACGAAGCTCCTGGCCCTATAAAGTGCTCTCCTCTCCTCAAGACTCAGTCTTCCCTTGGATCTATTTCCTCTCTCCTCGCTCTGCCCCTGCTCTTCCCAGGGACTTTATTCAGTTGAGACTACTTAGAACAGGGACCCTGTCCCCCTCCCTTCTGAGTCCTCTTTTCCTTAAAGGGCCAGTATACCCCCTTACAGTCCTGACTGGAGAGTGAAACAAATGTCAAAATATTGCAACCTCCCACGGGATGGAAATACCATTTTTCAATCCGCTCTAATTTCTTCTCTCAGGCACATCACATACCCGATGCATGATGGTTTGCAATGGCATAGAGATCTTTATTGTTACTCGTTTGTAAAGAGCTGCCTACACAGATGTACACAGCACAATTATTTAGGGAGATTTCTACACGCAGCAAAAAGCAATAGGCACCCTTGATATAATTTAAACAATACAACAAAAATAATACCAAAATGTAACTAACCTGCAGTAGCACCATTCAATGCAATGCACTACTTGAAAACCTAGGAACTCAGAAGATCAGCTCTCTCTCTCTTCACTTGCAGCTATCCCCCATTCTGATAATCCCCATCCCGCACACGCCCATTTTTTAATGCTGGGGAGGATAGGGTGGTGGGGAATGGATGCTGATCACTCATTTCTATCAGATTGATTGGCATCTTGGCACCTGCTGTTCTCTCTCCAGGAGAGAAGGCTTCTTGCAAATAATGTTTATTCCTCTTTATTAAATTAAAATGTATTAGATCCTCTTTATTAAATTAAATTTATTGAATTCTTAAAAACTTTCCATGTTTCTTTAAGCTCACTTGTAGAATATTATGTATGTGGAAAAAAATAAGATGCATATCTGCTAGGATCAAACATTACTTTGCTAATGCTGCTGATTTAGAACTAAAATGTGTGAGGGAATTCACATCAGATGGAAATTATGTTGACTTACTTTTTTTAAATAAATGAAGATTTGTAGCTAGTCCTTTCCTGATTGGCAAGTGCTTTTCCGATGAACTCTCCAGTCTCTCCTGGACAGAACTCCTTTTCTGTGATTAAATGAAATGTACAGAAGCAATTACTTACTTTAAATTCTTTCAAGTTCCAGATACTGTTTCCTTATCTACATCAGATAAAATACACACATAGGGTCAGTCCCTAATTTGGAAAGAAATACGGGACAAAATCTATACATGAGACCCACTTTTTCAAGGGGAAACAATTAGAGCAATCAAGGTTTGTCATTTTGTTCTCTCTTTGCCTGGCAGTCTGTTCCTTTGAAGATACCATGACCAAAATGATCTAGATACACCTGTTATTTTTACAAAGGTGCCTCTCTCCTGAAGCAGACCTGAGTGAAATTTCCAGACAGTGTCTGAAGTAACCTTATTCCATGCTCCCATGAGTTATAAAAACAAAAAGCATTGAGACCAAGAGAGCAGCTCACTGAAACCATCCAAACGTGCCTTTGCTAATGGACCCACTTTATTGCTTTCAGCAAAGGAATGCTATTACATTCCTTAATCCACCTGCAAATTGATGACAATTTTAACTCACTTTCAGCAACAAGATGTGTGTGCATGAATTGTCTTATCTGACAAGTCAGTCACCCATACATGATTGATCTGCATCCTTACCCCGTGTGTCACAATCACAATAATATGACAAATTCTCTTTGTCATGCTTCAAGTTTTGCTGGAGACTAACACAAAACAGGTGTAAATTAAAGGGGGGGAAAAAAAAGAGCCATCATGCCACACACTGAAAAAGATGGTGATCAAAGAGCCAACAGATAGGATCCCTAGAGGTCTCCACCCAACAGATAAGACTGTCTGAAAAGTCCTTCCCAATCTCTAACACACAGAGACAATTTAATAGTAGCTTTCTTTTATTCTTTCAGATTAAACTATTGGCTGGAATTTGTGACTGTCAGCGAGTTGTGTTTTGTAGTTTTTTCAATACATTGCAAGTAAACTATAAAAAAAAATAAACTCTCCCCTTCTTCCATCTACATTTCTGCAAAGGTGGAAGTTTAGCGTGTGGTATGGTGCTCAGAACGTTTATCTAGGGTTGTTTCTTGAGTTTTTCTAAGCAATGGACACTTTGTAAATTCTTTACTTACTTTAATCTTTGTCTCAATAACCAAACAATTGAAAGATATTTGACTAGTCATTTTTGGAGCTGTTTAATCTAAATTCCTTCCTCTCCCCAGATCCCCATACAATTAGAAAAGACCCCGATCACCCACCACAAAGCAGGCATTGAGAACAAGGTCTTGGAACAGTCAATCACCACCCAACTTCTACTTGATAATTTATGCTTAAAGTTGAGTGCATCAATTGGGGTGTATTAAAATGCCATAAGTAGCAAATTATGGCTCCAATCCCACAAACATTTCTCACATGGGTAATTCTGCACAAAAGTAGTCTCAGTCAACTCAAAGGGATTACGCTTGTGAGTAAAATTACACGTGCTTAAGTGTTTGCAGCTCTGGGTCTATGCTTGAATCCACTTGGGCAGAGGATACAGTTCTCTGAAATGTAGATAATGTATTTGATTCTCCACAGCCTTGCACCCTGAATGTAGTCATTGAAACATCTCAAATGTGAGTGTAAAACTTCACATTTATTGTGCACAGATGCAAATGATAACGCAAGGTGCAAGGGATTGGAGAGTCAGGCCCACTGTCTTTTACAATTTTCAGTTCAAGGAAAGCTTCATAAATTCTTGGTCTAAGATTTCAAGAGCAGAAGCATACCTCCCCATTCATTAAATCAGCCCTCATACAGAAACTGCACACTGAAATCCTTTCACAAGACAAATTCATCCAGAGCACGCTGCATTCCTCTCTTCTACATCAAGCTAAGATGCATTGTTGGCTTTGGGATTTTTTGGGGTTTTTTTCAAATGAAAAATGAAAGTATTATTTCCTTAGGCAAATTATTATCTAAGTCAGTGCCATTTTGCAGCAGGTAATTACAGGCTTTGTTGATATAGTTTGTGACACATGAATAACACAGCAAAGCAATGCTGAATAAACTTTAATGGAGATTCGGCTTTGTGCAGTCTGCTGCACTGTATATTACCATAGGAGTCCGTGTCTCAGAGTTATAGCGACAGCTCAACAAACCACGCTCATTTTGATCCTGACCCGAAGCCCACTGAAGTTAATGGGAGGGTTTCCTTCCAGAGACTCGGGAACAAAGCCTTTCTACCTGATCCTGAACCTATTCAAGTCAGTGACAAGCTATCCATTCAATACAATGGGATCTGGCCTTTCATTTACCTCACTGTTGCCTGCCCTGTGACCTCACTTCCCCCTTAACAGCACCGCTGTAGGCACAAAACCATCTTTCCCCTGGTTACTCTCTGGCCCTGTGTAAAATAGTTACAAACACAAACCACTTGGTTTTTAACATACTGACCATGACACTACTGTAATACCAGTAATAATGAGTTTATATCAGAGTTAGAGGAATGTGAAAACACTTTTTGAAAATAAACCAAAGCAGGAGACCTTCAGTGCTCTCAACCAAGTATCTCTTCATATTCTGTCTTTAAAGCTCTGGGCTGCAGAGGATTATGATGCATCTTATCTGGAAATGTTATTTCACCCAGCTACCACAGGGGAAGTAGCTTTCAAAACCATGTAATATTATCATCAGTCAGAGGCGTTAGAATACATGGAGAGCAAACACTTCTGTTATTCATTCAGCATAAGAATACCTCACATAGATAGTAAGCTGTGTGGGGCAGGGACTGTCTTTTCATTACTGGTGTGTACAGCACCTAGCACAATGGACATGTAGGATCTTTAACTGCTGTGTCAATACAATTTATACTAAATAATATTATAGAACCAAATTTTCCAAAGAGCAAAAGAGGTGTGCACTTGACATGGAAAGACATCCAAACACCCAAAAGCACACAAGGAAACTGGGTTTACCCTCACAGATACGGGAATATGTTTGTACATTTGCAATCTACACACCTACATGAAAGGCAGGGAAGGGGGTTGTATACAAGATGGATATGTGCAAAAAAAACAAAAAAAAACAAAAAAAACCCCCACAAAATTATTTCCAATTGAAATTTCGGGCAAGAGAGTCAAATGAAAACAAACTCTAATATGGAATTCAATACTAATGTTTCCATAGAAGTGAAGAAGTGTTATGAAACCCATTGCATTATTTATCCCATAATACGGATAGGAGTTTCACAAATGTTGTCTCCATGACAACAAGTAATTACTTGGCATCCCTTAGCTTACACATAAAATTAAGTGTGTCATATGGTAACCAATAAAAGTGAAGAAATACAATTTAGCTGCTTTACTTTCTGTAGTAAACATTTCCAGAGAATGACATTTTTCTTGATAATTTGGTAGGTCAATG
The DNA here is from genome assembly GCF_026122565.2 of Emydura macquarii macquarii. NCBI lineage: Eukaryota > Metazoa > Chordata > Testudines > Chelidae > Emydura > Emydura macquarii. Next base: position 10,421,136 of record NW_027130208.1, on the reverse strand, counting down.
GAACAGTAACTGCTAAACAGTAAAGACTAGGGAAATTTATGTTTCATATAGAATCCAGCTAGAGCATCTGTGAAGCAAGTTAATTATAGTGTATTGTCACACAGTGATGTCTGGAGTGTCAGAATCAGAATGCACAGAACAAGTCAGTCCCCCTCCAAATGCCATTACAGATGGCATGGTGAGCATTACCAATGTACTTTTCAGAGAGGGGCCCAAAGCAAAACACTAGGGATAACATTTTCAAAAGTGCCTAAGTAACTTTAGGAGCCTGGATTTAGGCTTCTAATTGGGTTAGGTGAAAATTTCACCTAAGAGTCAAAATTTAAGAAAGTTCTGATCCAGAGCCAAACTCTGCGTCTCAAACCCAATTCCACCACTTTTTACCACTGCTGGTAATACGCATCTATCCAACCAATACAAAAGAAAGGAGAGAGAAAGGTTGTTTAGAAGCTCAGCACAAAATATATCAGAGTGAGGAACACCATAATTTGGCCATCATCCCATGGACAGATTAGACTTGCTCTCTCGTTGGGACTGTACTTCGTTACCATGAATGGTTTCTATGAGTTTACAGAGCTGTGCTGCTGTCATCTGATTTTTAAAAACATATATATATTCACAGTCTAATATATCCAAGGGATGATGGCCAAATTATGGCATGCCTTCACTCCAGAGAGAGAGAGAGAGAGAGATAAACATTCCCAAGAATCAACATAATTATTCATATAAAAGGCATGAAAAGATCCCTAGGAACCATTACACCAGCTGCCCCTGGGGTAGCCCAATATGCCCTTTTTGCTGGGATGGGTGGAAGGGTGGAATCAGCTATGTGCCACCCAAGAATCCCCTTATGTCAAGAAAGTCCCCAGCTGCTATACTAGGACAGCTTTTCATTTGCTTTGTCCTATCTGCCAGAAGTAGGGACAACGGCCCAAAGATGTAATACAAGGCAATGAGACCCATACCAATAGCAATAACATATATAACATGGCAAGGCCACTGAAGTGCAGAGACCACTGCCTAGCATGCTGATCTACATTGTCTCATTCTGTCCTCGGCTTCCCCCATCATTCTATCTCTGTCTGTTATTTCACTTAGATTGTAATCTCTTTGGGGCAGCAACTGTCCTTTTGTTTTGTGTTTGTACAGCACCTAGCACAATGGGGTCCTGGTCCATGACTAGGGCTCCTAGGTGCTATGGTAATATAATTAATACATAAATAACAAAAACAACTTACTGTACTTTGGAACCTATGAGATCCACACAAGATTTATTGTATTTTGGGAAGAGTAGGATTTACGGTTATGTAAATCCCTGATACAAAAGCATCATTCTTCCTTTTTTCTTAAGGATTATTGAAGGAACAAAAAGAAAAGAGGAGGGGGAAGAGAAGAACCAAATCCTATTTTAATGCCTGCCCCCACATCCAATCCTCTACCACTTCTTACTCTATACAAAGGCAGCAAACAAGCTATTGAAAACTATAAAAATATTATCTGGAAGACAGAATGGTATAGATAATTTTCTATCCATATGCTGCCCTGATGATCACATTGGATTTAAATAACCAAAAGCAGCTTTATTCTCCTCTCACACACTCTGGTATAAATCAGGAGTAAGTCCATGGGAGTTACACCATTGTCAGCGAGATCAGAATAAGGCCTCATGCGTGTACCTACACATTATAACTGAACTTCATTTCTAAATATCCCAGCTGGCTACAGATTGCTTCCACCAAGTTGCAACAACACTATACATGGAGTTATTTCCCAGGAAGCCTCCTTGACATGCAGCTGTTTGTAAACAACAGATGGTGAGGAGGTTTTGGTTTTAGGCTTATGAGTTCCAAAAACGGAACAATAGGAAAATGAAGAAGCTGGAACTCTGGCTAAAACCATCCTAATTTTATACAAATAAAAGGATGCAGGTACATGTGATTTCTAGATAGTTATAGTCTATAGGGTTGAGCCAACTTTCCTGGAAGCCAAAAGGGACTTATCCTAACATGGATTTAATAGGATTCAGACACAATTTACATCCAAACAAACTGGGTTACAACCATGTTGAGAAATGGTTCTAAAACTCTTGTCTACATTAGACTTTTTTCCCTTAAAATTCCACACTATTAGTCCCACTGGTGCAGCTCTGATGGTGGTGGCTACAGGAGGAGTGCAATTTGTAGACAAGCAGTTAGAAGTTGGCATTTTAGCTACTGTGTTAGCTGACCAGTTCAGAAAAGGGTTAGACAACACAGTGGCTAAAGCTCAGTGGCTGGTCTACAACAGCACTCCCACGTACATTACCACTGGTGGACGTGTATGGGGGGTAGTAATGGTGAAGATAAGTCTTTGGACTACTGGAAGGCTGAGATTGTTAATGTGGTAGTTTCAAGATGTTCCTGTTCAAACTGGTCAGCTACCTACAATCATGTTAGAAAATGGTTGCCATGCATGGGTCTACTGGAACATATCTGGGGCCATCTAAGCTGAAACAATAACGTGGATGCCCTTACATTAACATCATTATGTTAGACTAGTGTGCCTAAGTACCATAGTAACTGGTACATTAAATATAGGCAAATAGACACATATGAGAAGGACTTTCCTTTGTTTCTGGAATTCTATGGTTTTGCTCCCATTTCAAGAGTATGCTATTAGTATATTCATTAACCATATTTTTCCATGTTGCCTGCAATACAATAGGTCTCCCATCCCAACCATCTGAAGTTTGCGTCTTTGAATTACGACAGCAGAGTTCCTTGATTGGGGGTGAGACAGGATGGAAAATTCTGTAGGATACATTTTTGACTATTGAAGTGCAAATCACTATGCTTCTTTCATCATAACAAACACGTCACAATGGGTCAGATTATCTAGCCGGAAGCAATGAGATCTTAATTGAAACCAAAGATCTGAAAGCAGGATGAATACTTATTATCAGGAGATTGTTAGACTAACTGATTCCCATTAGCACATATTTTACTCACTGACTTTGTGGTCTTATACTAGAAAATATTCACTGTAAATCACTGTCCATAACATATACATTCACAATAACAATGTCGTTTTTATAAAAATAGAACTTCAACTGCATAAAGTTAATCTGATTTCAATAGGCCAAATCCCGAAATCCTTACTTAGGTTTTATTTAGTCAGAACTCCTAAGGAATTCAGGGCTTCAGTACAAATTTTGTCTTCAAATAAGAAAGGTGGGTCTAAAGGACTTTGAAAATAGACCATCAAAATGAACACAATGGATGTATGTGAAAGTCACCACACAGCTCAGTTTATTAAATGGGAATCATAAGCACAGTATTTTATCCATAATACAGTCCAAATGGTTTCCTTGGCTGGCTCACAGTATCTTGTGCTCCACCATTTATTTGTTGCATCCATTTGCTGTCTGCTGCTATCTATGTGGATTGTAAGACATCTGAGGTAGGGGCCATCTTTCTGTTACATGGGTGTACAGCACCTGATACAACAGGGTCCAGATCCCTGACTGGGGGCATCTTAGTACTGCCATGATACAAATAAAAAACCCAATCAAAACAGATGAATAGTTTATATACACATGGATCACTACAATCTGCACTATTGTACCGAGGCAGTAGCCTCTCCTTAGCTAAAAGTTGTAACCAGTTTCCATTAGAAACCCTTATTTTTGTACCTCTACAACTTCGCTTTGGAAAACTGAATTACCTGAAAATTAGTAGATTTACTCTGAAGAATAAGGAGCGTTCTACTACAAATGGTTTTGAGGGGGGAAAAAAAAGATATCTGATTTTGAGTTCTAGATCATTAAAAATGTCCCTGATATGAAATTTTGATTTTTCCTCCAACATTTGTTTGTCTGCCTCTAGCCCAAAATTGGCTTTTTACTGACACTTCAAACTTTCCACGTAGTTAAATTTCCTTGAAAACTCATACACTGGTTATAATGGAAGAAAAGAGGTAAAGAAGAAAATAGGCAACGTTTTTTGTTGAGGATAATTTGGGTTCAGTCCTTCCCTCTTTCATTTCAGAGGGAAATAAGAATCTAGTCATGTTACTGGTGATATCAGTTAGAACCAGAATCATAAAAGATTAGAGTTGGAAGGGACCTCAGGAGGTCATCTAGTCCAACGCCCTGCTCAAAGCAGGACCAACCCCAATTAAACCATCCCAGCCAGGGCTTCATCAAGTCTCACTTTAAAAACCTCTAAAGATGGAGATTCCACCACCTTCCCAGGTAACCCATTCCAGTACTTCACCACCCTTCTAGTCAAAAAGTTTTTCCTAATATCCAACCTAGACCTCCCCCACTGCAACTTGAGACCATTGCTCCTAGTTCTGTCATCTACTATCACTGAGAACAGCCTAGTTCCATCCTCCCTGAAACCCCCTTTCAATTCAGGTAGTTGAAGGGTGCTATCAAATCCCCTTTCATTCTTCTCTTCTGCAGACAAGCCTAGTTCCCTCAGGGTACATCTACACTGATGACGGCAAAGCCGCCAGATCAACCTATCTGGATCAATTGAGCGGTCAGTGAAGACCCGCTCAATTGATCCAGAAGTTGATGCTGTTAATCCACCCCTTCAAGTGGCGTGGCGCTGGGTCGATGGGAACACGGTTCCCGTCAGTGCAGTGCAGTGAAAACGGTGTGCAAAAGGGAAGCACAGCAGTCGACAGGAGTTACGCAAGCTACTCCGCGTAGCTTGCGTAACTCCCGTCAACTGCCACCAAATTGCCGGGTAAGTGTAGACCAAGACTCAGCCTCTCCTTCTAAGTCATGTGCTCCAGACTCCTAAATATCCAGTTGGATATTTTTGCCATTTACTTCAAGAGGAGCATGATTGATCACATAGAACAACTTGTTCTCCAAGTAGCAATAATCTGAGAATGAAATATCATTCTATAATACACAGACATATAGAGGCATATATAGAAAGACTGGATGGGGAAAAAAACAATTCCCATGGAAAACTTAGAAATTCAAATGCTGAACAATTTCATCTGAAAACCAAAGTATTTCAGCTTTTGGGTGTTCGGTTTTTTGACAAAAAAACATCACATTCTGCAGCAACTATTTTGCAAAAAGTATCATGTAGTCAAAAACCCAATTTTTGATCAAAAACAGTTTAAGTGGAAAATTTTCAGACAGCCCTAATAGATGTACTCTAGGACTCATTCACATCCTCCACTAAAACTGTGCAAGATTTTGAAATACAAACCAGTATGAATACATATGTTGTTTGCTAACATAAACATACAACTCATCCGCTGAAGCTATTAGATTGCAGTTAATAATTTGCTGCTCAGCTCATAAATAAGCATTGGCCCCTTTGCTCTGAATATGCAAATCATTAAGGGAATTGTGATTGCAGGTTTTCCAAACTTCCTCTGAGTAAATTACTTCTCTTGCCATTTGTCGCTGCCCCGCTTTTCCCTCTGCACATCAATCATCTCCTCTCATTTGCGCTGTCACGGGAATGAGGCAAAAAGTAACTTTTCACATATGCACCGTCTCAGGGATGCAGGGGCTCAGCTGTAAACAAAGGTGCTCACACAGCTGGTATGTAGCCTCTTCCACAGATGATGCAGACATTTTTTCTATGTCTTGTTCATTGGATTCCTCTCAGCTTGGCGGTACATCTGAAAGATGCTATGAAAAGTACCCAGCATGGCATTACAGGCTGCTGTGATCCAGCACAAATAGAGGCTGTGGACCAATGCAAGGTACGAGTCAAGACAAGTCCTCCTCCCAGCAGCCAGACTCAAGCTCTCTGCACATCTGCTCTCGTGTTTGCAAGTATGCACGGTAGAAGGGGCAGGAGGGTGGGAACAGCAAATGGTCGGGTCTAAGGAAACATGGGATTATTAACCATAATCCTTCTCAGTTAACGAGGCACAGATTTGTGTATCCCCTCTTAGGCCTGATTTTTGGTGACAGCCAGGGGTAGTTTGGCAGACTTATTCACAGGCAGGTGATCAAGCCTTTCAAAGGGGGAACCATAACATCAGCTTGTTATAGCAGTTGTGATTTCTTTTCTTTTAAGGCTCTTATTGAGAAGCTTCTTCACATGATGCCATAAAAATACAAATTCTTCCATCCCATTACACAGAGGAAAGTGGATGCCGTTTGTGTGCCTTGTCTATTTAGACTGTCACTGATTAGGGTAAGGACTGTTTCTTGTTATTCATATGTACAGCCCCTGGCACAGCAGGACCCGGATCTCTAATAGCAATAAAAGTTATGGAAAATGGCCCAGCGGCTTCCATTTTGTAAAGTTCATTAAAAATCCCTTTGGTTGTGTAGAAAAAGATGCCAATGGGGGAGACGAGGCAGAATTAAAAAAATACCACTTAACGGTCGCACCAACCTGAAGATTTGGGAGGAAATAGGACAGAGGCAGTTGCCACTGAAAAAGTAAGTAAAAGCTATAACTACAGAAGAGCTTCAAGACCTAGAACATCCACAGCAGGATTAGTCACTCTTCCATCAGACACAGAGAATGAGTTGCTAATAGTCTCCTGCTCTCTGCTAAGCCGACAGCTGTTTAAAAGGCCAGCATACAAGGCTGTATTTACTTTATTACGAGTTATGTCTGTAATTTCACACTGAATCCTGTGATAACTTTATCTATAGTTATAAAAACCCAGCTCCAAATCGTTGTGCTTGGAGTGACAGCATTAGACAAGAGATTGGAGTTCAACCTACACATGCAAGATGGAGCAGGAAAGGTCTGGTTTATTTCAAAACTCCACCCACATAATACCCCCTGCAGAGCAAAAAGCAATAACAGACTCCAGTGGTAGGACATGATTAGCACTCTAATTGGCTGACTAGAGAAAGTCACCTACACCACCAGGCTGCAGTATAATAAGGAAATGGGATCTAGGCCTGTGGAACGGCTTGACTGGGATGGGGAGCGTGCTCTTCTACCAACCCCAAGTATCCAAAAACCACAAGTCAGTCCCCCCCAAAATGGGATTGCCTTCAAAATCTTGGGTTTTTTTTTAAATCATGAATATGGGGTTATTTTTCTTTGCCCCCAGTTTTCAGAACCCTTACGGTGCACTTGCTTCACATTTTCAAGATGCAGCCATGAGGGATACAAACATACTGTTCTGTGAGTTGCTCATGTAATCTCTTGATTCCAGTAGCTGGGGCTCTAAAAAAAAAAATAAATACCAAATATTGTGTGACCCATAAAAAAAATAAATACCAAATATTGTGTGACCCATAAAAAAAATAAACACCAAATATTGTGTGACCCATAAAATTGCCTGAACGGGCCACAATAAACAATGTCAAGGAGCTACTACACTTCCCATCTCTCCTTCCCCAATCTGGTTCCATTTGCTTTTGTTCCCTTCCATCAATCTAAATGGAGGGGAGAATCAGACCCACCATTATTTCTTCTGATTACATATCCACTCTGCCTAGCATTGAACTGGTCCCCTGCAAACTGTCTGCCTCCGGCTTTGGCCCTCCGGCATCTCCCCACACGCACCTTTGAATCTTCCCTCTCTCAAACTACCCTATTGATTTGCAATAAGGAAATGGGGGATACACATCCATGCAATATTGCTATACGTAGCTGACTCTTCTGTATTGAATCCGGTTCATCCATGGAGAAGAAGTAAGGTCATGACTGCACAAACCTTTGATGTTCAAAGTTGACTTGAATGTGTGCTGTAATACAGCATCACTAGAGCATGTATACCGTAAGTGAAGGGGATTCACTATTGAAAGGAAGTCTGTTTCAATGTTTACTTCCATTTTTGGTAATGTACAAGGAAAAAATGAATATATGAAAACACCAGATGCGACTACCAGCTATCAGCAAGAAGATGGCAGTGTGCTTGGATCAAATCTGTCTGTTATTTGGGGAATTCCTGTGCCGTCTTTTTCCGCTTAGACCTATTTAGATATTTATGTCTGGGACCCGCATGGTAAAATGATTTATTGAGAACTAGGAAAACACATCTGAGTTTCTCATTGAGACTTCACTTTAGTATGATTGTATTGCTTCTCTTACACAGTTGCAGGGCAGAGCCAAAAGAGCAACATAAATTCTACTTGGTACCCTTCAGTTCATGTTCAAAGTATTTGGCATACATGATCTATGCACGAAGGTGATACTCTAACAGAGACAAATTATGTCAAAACATCTGAAAGTCATCATTTCTCTACGCATATGCATGCATTTTAAAAGAAAATCCACAAGAGGATCAAAAACAAGATTAAACCACATCTGTTTGGGTTTAAACTACATTGTCTATAGAGTTCAAAGTTGTTTCCTTTTGTCTAAAAAAAACCCTTCCCAGCTGGTTTTTATCTTAGAATCCTCACCACTATTAAAGAAGTGTTTTCATTGGACAAACAATGTTATTTCTAAAACTTGAGCTAGCTAGGAAAAAGAGCTAAGTAAGAAAATATGCTTTATTCATCAAAGGTCTGTCCTCTGTGCGCAAAGAGAAAATTAATAGAGAGGCTTCATCAGGTTCTAATGGGAGCAGTTTATCTACTGTATGTCATCATACCATAAATTAGTTCTTCAGTCGTTTTACACAAGTAATTGACTACAACTCACACTGATAAGGAAAACATGAAAAAGAGAATGAATTGGAAGAGGCATAAATTATATAATAAATAAATAGAAAAATGCAATGCATGGGAAAGAGATCTGTTTTGAAATCTGTCATCAATCTGTAAACAGACTTGTTTCGTATAAATGCATGTGATTCGCTATATTACTATAACAACATGTTATAGCAATCATTGACTGTATATATAGCTCACACTAGACTTTGAAGACCTAATGTTTTATGTTGTTAAAAAGGGAATGATAAATGGCAAAACAAGAACTCTTCCATCACAGTGACAGTTCTATATATTAGAATGGAACTTAAGACAGAAATATGAAGTTAAACCAAGGCAATATGATGTGACAGTTCCACGCCAAGTGATTGCTTTTCATGTTTCTATATACACTCTACTTATTATAAATATCAACATTATTGCATAGTATCATTTTCACTAACTTCAAATGTCATGTAAGGGTGTGTTCCAACTTCCAAAATCTCCTTTTGACTCCAGTGGTAGTTGGCTCAAGCATGTCGGGAGCTATGTAACATCTCATCTCCCTTTTTTATTAATCCTATCAAGATGGGTTAAGAGCATATAGAAGTGTCCATTTTCCATTTGACTTTAAGGGGGACTTCTTACATATTTAAAATTAAGCATGTGCTTCAGTGCTTGGCTAGATCAGGGGCCAGAAGCTTAAGGATCTTGCATCCTTGAACCCTAAATTAGCAATTGCTGGGTCCATAAGAATGGATTTGGTTGAATTTTAAAAGCACACAAAAAAATTCTCAGCGCATAAGAAATATGTGTATCATTTGCAATAGAATATACATTTGCCCATGTTAATTTGTTCTCCTTGTACTAGTTAGTCATAAGACACACAATTATATAATGATATGACTTCATTACAACATTGAATATTTTAAACTTTGCAGCTTGAAAAGATATGCAAATCCACTGAAAGTTGCAAATAAATAGGTGGAAGTATGTAGAACCGCAAAAGCAGAGAAAATGGCAAGAGTTCGCGCTGATTTTTTAAATTAACTCTTTATGCAATTTTCAATATAAAAATAACTTTTAAGTGGCAACACCAAGTAGCAATTGTAATCACAATAATCAGAAATATATCTCCAATGCCGGGTTAAGCACTGTAAGTCGATCAGGCCATGTTAATCAGCCAAGAACGATACACGAACTCAGTTCATCTTGTGTTTGGGAACAGAGAGGTCAAGCCCTGCACAAAAGCTAACCAATATCATTAATTTTAGAGATAAGCTCATCATTATGCACTTCTCATCCCGGGTAGTTTTGTTAGCTCTGGAAAAAATGAAGAACAGTTTTAACAAGCAAAAAAGGAGCTTTTGGGGAGTGAATTTCACCATCCACAAAACTGAACTATGGGCATCAAAATGGACACACAAACAACTGTTGAGCTATTGTCCCTTTCCCCCCCCCCCCCCATTTAATGAACCTCAAGGAAAACAAAAAGAGTTGCAGGAGAAGTAAAGACACATGCAGATCCTGCACTGCATGCTGGATTATGTGGATGATTTACTAAAGCTTTGGCTGCTGACAGACCCTCAGCATTAAGCTGAAGAATTCGAAGCACCGATTCAAGGGCGCAAAAGCCAATGGATGGCAATACATTGGGGTAGCTGTCAGACAGCACATGACCAAGATTTGACGCTGAATTTGGTCCACTGGTTGGATCATTCACTTCCCCAGTCCGAGCCAGGCACTGACAGGGAGCGCAACGTGAACACTGATCCATTGCCCCCCCAATATGTGGCCAGTCTCTTCAAATGGAGTTTCTCTACTGACCCACGATGTAGATGTGATCAATTTCAGACTATGTTGCATATCCTTGACAAGTGCCTGCTGACGGTGTGCTACTAGCTCTTCACCTGGCTAGTATTGGTATTCACCTGGATGATGCTATCAAATGGTCTGGGCACAATGCACGTGCACTGAGAGAGGGACTAAAGCCTTTCTTCAGAAAACTTAAACATGCTTAAGAGCTTTCCTGAATCAGGACCTAAGTTCCCCTCACCAAAAATGGCATTTTGGTATAAAATAATTTAATAATCATAAACCATTCCTGTGGTCTATTTACAAACTCCAAGCACCATCTCCCCACAACTCACAGAAAGGTAGGTAAATGGGCCTGAATAAAATGATGCAGACAATGAGGACTCGCTTTACAATGAGCTGTGTAAAAAGCCACAGAAGGTCTGCCATGAACATCCTCAGGATGGGAGTTTCATAGTCAAGACCCTACCTCAGGACCGATCCTTGAACAATTCAGGATTGACACTCAGAACAAGTTAATGCAAGGATAATTTAATCTATTTCAATTGTCATGACAGGGCATAGAAATATAAAAGTCCTGAGAGCGCCCTGTTACTAGATAACTAAGCGCTGCCATAGCACGTTCAGCTCTTGAAGACAAGAAGCTCTTTGGGGCCGGGCATGTCACTTGGTTTCTGTGTGCCTGCTCCTAGAGTAAAGTACTACCCAACAAAAAGGAAGATGGCAAAACTGTACACTGCCTTTGCAACTTGTCCACTAACAGATCACAAAATTTTCCAATATATTCGTTATTCAATATTCAGATCTTTATAACAAATCATTCTTGGTCTACAGATTTTCTTAATTGTAGATGTACAATTTGCAATTTACACAGTAATATATGTAACTATGTCATTGTAACCTATAAACCATATGTAGCTAACTTTGCTAACCGGTGCTATACGCATTTGGCACCCAATAGTAGACTGTAATATTATGCATTTACAAGTTGGCATATTATGATGTGTGGTATAACCACAATAATCATCCAGTGTGATGACAGGAACAATTCCAGCTAATTTATGTAATTAATCAATACCACACAAAGTGCAAATTGCGAATTTTACAAATAAATATACAATTTGATTTTTGTTTTCAGTGTCTATTTGAGGACTGGAGTCAAAAATGTGCATCCCATAGTGAATCATGATACTAAAGTTCAAAGGATAAAAAAAATTAAAGCAACATATGTAAAAAAGTCCATTGGGACTTACACTTCTTAGTCACTTTGATGCCTCTCATAATTTTACCCCAAACTTCAAATTGTTCCAGAACAGTAACAAAGTGCCATACGTAGGGTTGTTTGGGAAAAAATGGTGTGGAAATTTCCCCCTTCCCCTTTTTTTCCCATTGAAATTTCAAAATTTGAAACATTTTGAGCAGTCCTAAGCATGGGTGAACCAAAAATCATATTTAAATATGAACAGATACTTGTAGAAACTTTTCCCTACTGTTTGTCCAGCTCTCTCTGTAACAGTCATTTCTTCTCTCCAAAGTTTAACATTTAAAAGTTGTCTCTAAATTTAGCTCTTTATTTCTGTGTAAACTGAATAGTTTGCCCAGCCACTCAGTCTGCGGGCATATGTTTAGATGCCATTTTGGAAAGTTTGGCCCTGAATATAAGGCTAAATCTGAAGAGCAGAATAAATGATTACTGGGCTCTCAAGAGAGGGAAAAATTCAGGGCTGATAATAAATCAAAACAGAGAACAATGAGGAAATGAGCTGCCAATTCAGCTGACCAATTCCTGGCACAGAACCGTGAATAAATCCCCCAAACCATCATCATTACCTGAAGCGTTTCACATTTTCCAGATTGCTGTAGTATGCATCCAAAGCCACTTTCTATCTTTAGACTAAAACTGAGATGTGCAGTTAGCCTGGGACCTATGAGATACCGGATCTATGGCAAAACTTTCAGAAGCGCCTAAACCCCCGACCCCCAAAGATATTTAGGCACTTAATTCCCATTGACTTTGAAATCCTCCTTTCAGGATTTGAACCTAAACGACTGAGGACCCTAAGTCCCATTTTCAACAGTGACGTTCAGTGACACTTCGGCTATGTCTATACTGCCCCATGGTATGGACTACAGGGGTATGAACTGCAAAGCGCACCAAACAGCTGCACTCTAAATGTCCCGTGTGGATGCTGCTGGAGCTAACCAAAAAAGGTATCTAGCTCGCGTTAATGTAGCTTTCTTTCAAACACAGGGCCGGTACAGTGCAAATCTTTGATGAGCCTGCGATTCACACACCTCTAGTCCTCGCAGCAGTGCAATGTAAACAAGCCCTTAGACTCTTATGCACCTAGTACCTCTTCAAAATGGGACTTGTGTGATTTTGAAAATTATATCCACTTTTTCTGTTGCATCCGTTCAGTCCTGCATTCCACAGAAGACAGGATTTTTAATAGCACGCACTGTCGGCCTACTTATGCTCCTACTGAAATTATGAAATCACAGAGAGTAGAGTTGGGCTAACGCTTTTGAAAAATCTCATCCTACATCTTTAGAGTGGTGCACAAAGCTGAGCTTGCATAAACTCCCAGTCCCAACCCTCTATAAGATAATAATTATTATCCTCACTTTATAGGTGGGAGGAATGATAGACAGATAATGTAAGTGATTTGCCCAAGGTCACAGAGCAAGTTAGTGATAGGGCTGGGATTAGAATTTAAGAGATGCTGCTTTCCCGCCCAAGGCTCCTCACAGTATATCATGCTACCTTGCAACAGCTGGATCTGTTTTGAATTCTGGCTTGAGGAGCTCACAGCTGCCCACAAGAGGCAGCCACGCGTAGCCAGGAAGGAGGAAGGACCTGGAAGATGATCTGTACGCTACTTTATTCAGGGCCCAACAGAAACAAGCACTGGCCACATATAAGGGCAAAATTACAACTCTGAGAGTTACTGGCATGTGCATTCTGCAGCCGTAGAACCTAAGTGTTGATGGAGAGATGTGTGGGTTGGGCCAGGTGCCTACCACAACCTCAGCTCTCCGAGCCACAAGCCCTTTGGTTTGTTCATTGCTGCCAGCAGCACTAGCAGGCCACCCATCCGTTTTGACCAGGCCCTGAAGGGCTGCAAACAGTTATTTCCTGCTGCACAGGTGCGAGAACGATGGGAGAAGGTGCTGCCTGCATCCTCACCGGGGGCCTGAGCAGCAACAGAGGCGCAGCCAGCACGTAGCCTGAAGGCTGTGAGGACAAGCCAGCAAAAACGGGTCAGTTCAAAACTAAATGTCATCTCTGCCCACAATTTGCATCCCCACAGCCTTCCCCAAGAGGTGAGCTGAGGACAGAGAGTCAGCAATAAATATCTGGCTCTGCTCACGGTACGCAACAACTCCCTTCAATGTTATTTCAGGGTTGGTTTTTTCTTTTATATCAATACCTTCTTTGTAATTTTAAAGATGGATAGACACGAATTGGGGTTTTTGAGGTTTCTGACGAGTAACAGCACGAGGGCCCATCCAAGTCATTTGAATTTCAACTTTGTGGAGGAGCTGGAGGGAAGCCCTCAGAGATTTGTGGTTCCTAACTGCCAGTGCAGCAAATATCAAGGCATTCGCTTTTTAACTACTTTTCGCCTAGTAGCAGACATGAGCCTTCTCTTGTCAAAAAATGGAAAGTTTTCATTACACTAAAATCTCTTCCCCTCATTCAGTGCAGCCCTTGCAAATCCTCAGCTACAAAAGCGAATGATCCACAAGACCAGTGCCAGTATTTCATACACACACATACAAACTCGTTGTGAGTGGTTTACACAATTCATGCCAAGAAAGGGAAACAAAAGAGAGGGACGAGACCAGATTGTGCCACACAGATCTTTTATCCCTTCCTTTAGGTACAGTACTTGCATTATTATTATTCTAAGCACTTTGCTCAAGCTCATAGAAAGAGGGAATTTTAGATAACTCTACAGTTTACCAAGTCAAATCTATATGAAATGGTTAGTAGCTATCCAGGGCCTAGCGACAGCAACTATATGGCTTAGTAACCCTAACTGGTTTGTGTCCCAGCTACCTCAGAGACCTCATCTCTCTTTGTGTGACACCATGACTGTAGCGATGAGCCGAGACACTCCAGCCAACAGGACCCTGGTCTAAATGGAAGTGAGTTGGTAGCTGAGTGAAGCGTCCTTGAACCTGGATATTACTCCCTGCCTTAGGGTGACAGAGCCTAGCTTTTAGAAGCTTTCCTTGAAGGTCAAGTGCTTGGGAGATACATGAGGGGAGATGGTATTTGTAGTGGGTTGGTTCCCATCTTCAAAGCACAAGGCACACGTCTTGCACCTGCCTTCTCCAACATAAACACAAAGCAGTGCGGACATTAAAAAAAAAAAATCCGCTATTGCAAAACACTACTGAAACTAACACTCCACTGCACAGGCAATCTGTGCCATGGGGACAGGTTGAGAGAAAGAACAAACTACATGTGACAGATGTTAGTCACATCATTTCGGGCTCGTCTTCATTACGGTGCTAAGTCGATCTAAGTTACGCTAGGTAAGTTACATAAGTAACGTAACTTAAGTCAAGGTGCCTTGCAACGACCTGCAGCAGGGACCACTCTATGCTATCCCATCGACAGCGCTTCTGCCTTCTCATTTCTGCCTCCCATCGACTTAGCGCATCTTCACCAGACTCACTAAACCAATGCCACTGCATCAATGGCAGCAGTGTCGATTTAGTGAAGTAGTAACGACAAGCCCATAATGCACTCTTGGAAGGCACTCAGGCATTCCACGAACACAAAGGTATGTAGGCTCTTAACTTACACTGACATCATAGGAAGTTAGGAACCTAAAAACCTTTGTGGACTTGGGCCTCAGATACTGTGGTGATGGGAATGGCATAAGCACCTATATAGAATACAATAGGTGATGAAGTTTAGTTCCCTTCAACATGCAGTTCTGAGCTATAAGATCCTACGGAGTCCTTATGGGTTTACTTTTGGCCATAAGACTACCAAAAATATGAACATTTAAACCAAACATGATTACAGTGCCTAACAGCACATTGGCTCTAGCGATATTGGTTCATATTATGTAAACTCTGAATGATGTACTTATGGGATGCCATCACAGCCACTCTTTCTGGAAGGGTCAAAAATTTCTCATAGCTGATTTTTTAAGACCTGTAAGAGTGAGCCGTTTGGAGCAATTCTGTGTGCACAACTTGCAGTTAGATACCCAGCTTCGTTTTTAGAGGATTTATACATGAGACACTTTAGGAAGTAAGCTCAATACACAACAAAAGTAAATGGGGCAGGTGCTACTTTACTAATTGAGGCCAGCAGAGCATCACTCAATGAAAGCTTATTGTCTTTGTAACAGATTCACACACTTTTGAGGGGTCCCCTTGTGGCTGCATCTAGTGATTAACGTCTTTGAGGTCAGACACCCACCGCATTCCTGCTCGCTCGCCAGGACTCACAGTGCTCCCTCTTTGTGACACAGGGGATCTGGGGAGAAATTCTGGCCATGGGAACTAGGGAATTTTGCCATTGACTTCAATGACGTCAGGATTTCACTCTTGGATTCCATTCCGAGATCTGCCATTGATCTTTTGCGAGACCTTGGAAAGTCACTTCATCTCTCTGTGCCTTCATTTCCCATTCTACCCTTTGTCTTGTCTATTTACAGCGTACGTTCTTCAGAACAGGGACTGTATCACTGTGTGCATGTCTAATGCCTTGTCCAATGAAGGACTAGTTTTGGTTGGGTTCCCTACATGCTACTGTGATAAAAATAATAAATGAGTGATACATGAAGCACAAATTTAGTTACTCCACCTCATCTTAGCTCTTTAATTCTTTTCTGTTTCTTGCTTCTGGTACTGAAGACTGATTAAATACATTATACCAACTTTGCTCACTCCAGAAGCTTGACAAACAGAGGATGCCAAATGAATTTTTGTCTACTCTTTTTGTAGTTCTTCACGTGGAAAAGCATTGTTTTAATGCTTTGAATTTTCATTGTGCTGGTGTGAGTAAAATATGCATGTTTTCTCTCTATACACCATGAAACATATGGAAGCAGGATTATATCTGTCCCAGCCTGCCAACGTTTTAAATTTATGGAACCAAAAATCCTTCAGGGAATGTCATAAATTCACATACATTCTCAAGTGCTAATGCTTGCACAGGGACCTTTAGATTAGCAGATAAAGATCTGAAAATACATATGTACAGTCATCTCTTCTGTGTCTTTGTATAGATGGAGGCAGATGTAACTCAGTGTTTTTCATTTCAATGTCATTCAAGGCAGAGTCAGGTCAGGTGAGCCTGACTCCATGGCACTTTTACTCAGAACATGTCCTCTTTCAAAGACTTGTTAACACCAAAACTAATGAGGTGTTCAATCCATCAAAGGACCCTACCTAAAATGTGAGAAAATCCACTCCATGCCTAGTTATACAACCAATGCCAAACATTCCTTACTTGGAATGGGCTGCTTGTCTGATGCTAAAATTTAGCCCCAAGCAATATCAGCTAAGACTTTGTCTGTACTAGAAAAGTGCACCAATTTAACTCAATCCATTTAAATAGAGGCAAAGCCCTTTGACAGATGCACTTATACTAGTTTAACACTTTCTTATATCAATTTAGCTTAATTCAACAACTTAGTAATGCATGCTAAACTGTTTGTGGAAAGGTTAAACTGGGCTAAGTGCATATATATTAGTGGTTTGCAATGATTTGCAGATTGATTTTTAAATGCATTTAGTTAAACTGATCCACTCCTCTAGAATAAAAAAAGATTAAGACTAAGTGAGTTTTCCTTTATAAATCAGTCACAAATGTGTGAGTGAGGCAGACAAATTAGTAAAGTATAACATTAAAAGGATTAATATTTGATTTTGGGAAAAACAGAATTTTGAAAGGTCCACGTCAATACCCAGAATAGTTCCCTCCAGCATACATAATGCATGTACAGTGTCTTCTTCTTACCATATGCACAACATGCCTCAGATGGCATGTGACTAGGGATTCTTCACCGAATTTGGCCCACTGTTGGATCATTAGCTACCCCGGCCAGGTACTGATGGGGGACCCGAAATGAATGCTGATCCATGCCCCTTCCCCCCACTCACTAGTGTCGAAACACGTGACTGAGCACAGATTGTGACTTATGGAATTTCCTTGTAGCGCTAATTAAATTACCTTTAAGATTTCTTAATGACACAAAATACTTTAACTGGTGTGTTATTGCTGGATAACCAGTAGGTGGGAGTATTACATCCACCATCTATTTAACGCACAGCAGAGTTTAGATGTGTAGCAGCTGTTAGCAGAAAATGTAGTGTTAATATTGACAAATTACACATCAGCTGCTTAATTATCTAGCCTACCCAGGACACATACTGCGATTTTGTCCTCTGACAGCTCGATAAAGACAAAATCTTTTAATACTATATTAACCAATTTATTGTAGAAAACAATCACGCTAACGCAATATTGAAAAGGCAGGAACAAACATCCAGTTTAACAGGCTTCTGCCATGATGTACACTCAGGCCAAATTCTACCCTTAGTTATGCCATTGCAAACACATGTACTGCAGTCATGGTGCACAGGGCTTGACTCAAAACAGAATGTGACAATAAGGGCTTGATCCTGCAAGCACCCTGGCCAGATTTAGCAAAAAGAATTAAGCATGTGAGCAGTCCCACCTAAGTGACTGTTGAAAATGAGACTTAGGGTACATCTCCACTTTGAGTTGTGGGGTGTCATTCCCAACTCAAGGAGGCATACCTGCGCTTGCTCTGACCGAGCTGGTGAGCTAAAAACAGAGTATAGCCACGGCTAGCCAGCCCAAGTACATACCCATCTGAGACACTGACTAGGCACATACTTGAGTGGCTAGCCACTCATGCCACCGTAGCTACCCTCTATCTGCTGGATCAGGCCAGAGGGCCCAGCACCTTGTACGATCAACCCCAAAGTTTGCAATGAAACGGGCTTGGCACAAAAATGCTTTGAAATGTCTCACAAACACCTACTTTAGTGTGTCACGTCAGGGCAGGGATTGTCACCTCTACTACTCATTTACTTATTTATTTGTATTTGTGTAGGACCTCGGGATCCCAGTCAGGGCCCATGTCATGTTTGAAAGCACCACCTCCCAGATGGCCGGACTGCGAGTCCTTACTCACACCGAGGATCACTTACACACGCAGTCCCATTCTTTCCAGTGGAACATCTTGTGGAAGTAACTGCTCCCTAGTGAGAGTAAGGAGCGACAATCTGGCCCCGAGTGGGAACCTAATGCCAGCTGATCAGAGCTTCTTCGCATGGATGCGTAAATTTGCTGTGATGCGGGGGGTTGTTTCAATGTAAATCTCCAACTGTTAGTCAGTGGCCATTAGAAATTTCCCACTGATACACTAATGATTGCTCTGTTGGTCTGACCCCATGCTCAGAGAGAGAGTTTTTACTTAGTAAACGAGAGAGAGACATTGAAAACGGGGGGAAAAGTGTTAAATCAATACCACTGCTGGGAGATTTTCTGATTGCAAGTACAACTAGCAAACTTTTTCATTTGTATGTTTTCCCACCACAAACAGCTTAACGATATCAATGTGTTTCAAGTAGATGAATAAACAACAAATAATGAGATGCACGTGGGATAGCCAGAAATGTTCAGAGTCAACCAAATAACTGAAACTCTTCATGAGGGAATTACATGTGTCTAGCATCACTGATCTCTGTAAAATAAACATGGCCCAGTGAATAAGAGACTAATCTTGGTCTCTCAGGTCCAAATCTTCAAAAAAAGCTCAGCTCCCATTTAGGCACCTAAATCCTAGTCAGATTTTCTCAGTTTATAGCAGGCCTCGTGCTTTTCAAGGGCAGCTACTGTGTGTGGGGCTCTTTTGTAAATCTGTCCCTTACAGTCTATTTAGACTGCAAATTCTCCATGACAGGGACGGGCTTTTCTTATCTGTTTGCACAGCACTTGGCACAATAAAGCTCTGATCTGATCTGGAGTACTGTTATCATCATTGGTACTACAAAATTTACTTTAATTGTGAGCTCAACTGCAAAAAGTATGTGAAAGTTTATAAGAAGTCACAATAACCTACAACGTTTTGTCTGCTTGGGAATTCACCATGGAAAGTAGGTCATGTTATTTTCCATATAAAATGTTATGTCAAGTCCAGGTATGTAAAGGAGACAGAAAAACTGAATTAGTCTAAACAGAAGGGCCTAATGATATGGTTCCAGGATTGTTAAAATCATACTGGGTAAACTAGAACTGGAAATTAAGGAAACCAAACTTGGTGTGTCTGATATTAGGCCTAACTGGTGGACAAAATAATGAGGGGATAGGTTGTTCCACACATCACCCCTTCTTGGGGTCCTTAGAAGAAGACTCTGGGGGATAAGCATGGAAGAACAGGTAGCGGCAACTGGAGAGAAAGTACCAGTCTGATTGCCACTCCCACCAATTTCCTGGAACCCCAGGCCTTGTTGTCCTGATCCTGAGAGATGGCCAGACCAGGCAAGACAGAGGGACCCACATGACACCGCCAACCCTACCAGCTCCAGCTGAATCTCAAACAGAGATTAAATGAGATTAAACGGAGATTAAATGAGTTTGGACTTTAACAGCAACATCAAGAGCCCTAGCTCAGCTCACTGAACTTCCTTTCTTTTCCCCAAAAGGACAATTATTAGCATCTTTGATTCCATCTACGAGTTTGTCAAACATGGGAGGTTTTCCTTCTAAAACACTCTCTAGCTAAAGGAAAAGGGGACAAGAAATGTTGTTAAAAGGACAGCCTTACTTAATTCTTTACAGTTCAAACTCTGTAACTGTTTTTCCTCCTTCTCTGTACCTTTAATGAAAGGTTAAAAGGATTTTTAATGGTGTGTTTCCCATGGAACTAAGCAGGCTGAAGTATCTGGATACTGAACTGTGAACATTGTTTAGCACTGTTTAAAGTTAACATCTTTGACCCATTTATTTCATCTAACTTAATCCAACAGTACCTAGGCAATACTGATAAAGACAGTGGTTTTGAGCTGGGCCTCTCAGAAGTAGCAGCTCAGGAGGCACAGAGTCAGAGAAGGATGAAGGGGACTTTAAGCCCTTGTTGTTCCTCCTGAATTCTGAGCCCAGCCCTTAGCTGTCCCAGGGGTTCTCCAATTCATGGTGGCTCTGGATGGGCCCGTATGTGGCCCTCTATTGATGTAAAATAGCTGGTGCACAAAGGGCTCCAGCCTCATTCTCTCCCTCTTCCAACATACCTCTCCCTCCACCAGTCACTCTCCTAGTACATCCTACAGCAGGACTTACATGAGGTGGGGAGAGTGGCATCGGACAATCCCCAACTGAGTTGAATGTAGTTCCCCAGCCCCTCTTCCCCTTCCCCTCTTCTTAAGTAAGGGGAAAATTGAAACAAGAGAAGCAGGACAGTCAAGCCATTCAAGAACACCAGCCTGGGCCTTGGATTCAATTCTCTGCTCTGCCAGACTCCCTGTGTGCCCGTGGTCTCTGTACCTCAGTTTCCCTACTACTTCCCTATCTCACAGGATGGTGATAGGACAAATACATTAAAGATTATGATGTGCAGAGATACTACAGTAATGGGCTATACAACCACATTAGCTAGATAGATACGCACTTCCACTCCATTCAGTTCCAGATTCTGGGTTTAGAAAATTAATCCATTCCCTAACTAGTGCACAGCAGCACCAGAAAACAGGTCAACAGGTTTTTGTCTCCCTCGGTTGGTAACCCCATGTCAGATGGTTGTGTGCCCTTTTCACAGAGTTTTTTCTTAGAAGTAGAAAGACACTGTTTGCTGTGATCTTGCAAGTCATGCTCCATCAACCACCTCTCATGCTTTAAAAAACACTGAGTGCTACCCTAAGTGAAACCTACTAAATGAATTCCAGAAGATTAACAAATCTAACTGGGGCACCTTTAGGGAAAGGGGACCCTGTACAGGAAAGATGGCTTCCACCTAAATGGAAACGGAACCAGACTGCTGGCCCGTAAAATTAAAAAGGTCGCAGAGCAGTTTTTAAACTATGGGCTAGGGGAAAGCCAACAAGTGCAGAGGAGCACGTGGTTCGGACAGAGACATCCCTTAAGGGAGGATCTATTAATGGAGATGCTCTTTATCTCAATAAGGAGGAGAGGATGGAAGAGGATAAAATATGGGTAGGATCTAATGAGAAACAGCCAAATGAAAAAGAGTCCCATTCAATTACATCACAGAATGGCAGACAGCTAAAAAGTGACAATTTTAAGTGCTTTTATACAAATGCTAGAAGTCTACATACAAAGATGAGTGAATTGGAGTGTCTTGTATTAAATGAGAATATCGATATAATAGGCATCACAGAAACTTGGTGGAATGAGGATAATCAATGGGACACAGTAATACCAGGGTACAAAATATATCGGAAGGACAGAATAGGTCGTGCTGGTGGGGGGACTGGCACTATATGTCAAAGAAAGCACAGAGTCAAATGAAATAAAAATCTTAAATGAACCGAATTGTGCCATAGAATCTCTATGGATAGTAATTTCATGCTTGAATAATAAGAATATAGTAGTAGCGATAGACTACTGACCACCTGACCAGGATGGTGATCATGACTGGGAAATGCTCAGGGAGATTAGAGAGGCTATAAAAATAAAAAACTCAGTAATAATGGGGAATTTCAACCATCCCCACATTGACTGGGCATGTCACCTCAGAATGTGGTGCAGCGATAAAGTTTCTTGACACCTGAAATGACTGCTTCGTGGAGCTGCTAGTTCTGGAACTCACAAGTGGAAAGTCAATTCTTGATTTAATCCTAACTGGAACACAGGCTCTGGTCCAAGAGGTGAATATAGCTGAATGGCTTGGTAATAGTGACCATAACATAATAAAACACCAAAGCAATGACCATAACATCATAAAACACCAAAACAGCTCACCATGGTAGCTTTTAATTTCAGAAAGGGAAACTACACAAAAATGAGGAAGTTAGTTACACAGAAATTAAAAGGTCCAGTGCCAAAAGTGAAATCCCTGCAAGCTGCATGGAAACTTTTTAAAGACACAATAATAGAGGCTCAATTTAAATGGATACCCTAAATTAAAAAACACAGCAAGAGGACCAAAAAAGTGCCACTGTGGCTAGACAACAAAGTAAAAGAAGCAGTTAGAGGCAAAAAGACATTCTTTAAAAAATGGAAGTTAAATCTTACTGAGGAAAATAGAAAGGAGCATAAATTCTGGCAAGTGAAGTGTAAAAATATAATTAAGAAGGCTTAAAAGGAATTTGAAGAAGAGCTAGCCAAAGACTCAAAAAGTAACAGCAAAAAAAAAAAAAAAAAATAGAAGTACATCAGAAGCAGGAAGCCTGCTAAACATCCAGTGGGATCACTGGATGATCAAGATGCTAAAGGAGCATTCAATGAAGATACAGCTACTGCACAGAAAGTAAATAAATTCTTTGCTTTGGTCTTCACAGCTCAGGATGTGAGGGAGATTCCCAAACTTGAGCCATTCTTTTTAGGAGACAAAATTGAAGAACTGTCCCAAATTGAGGTGTCATTAGAGGAGGTTTTGGAACAAATTACATTGATACATTAAACAATAATGAGTCACCAGGACCCGATGATATCCACCAAAGAGTTCTGAAGGAACTCAAATGTGAAATTGCAGAACTATTAACTGTAGTACGTAATCTATCATTTAAATCAACTTCTGTACCAGATGACTGGTGGATAGCTAATGTGACACCAATTTTTTTAAAAGACTCCAAAGGTGATCCCAGCAATTACAGTCCTGTAAGCCTAATGTCAGCACCAGACAAATTGGTTGAAACTATAGTAAAGAACAGAATTATCAGACACATAAATGGATATGATTTGTTGGGGAAGAGTCAACATGGTTTTTGTAAAGGGAAATCATGCCTCAGCAATTTGTTGAGGGGGGTCAACAAGCATGTGGACAAGGGTGATCCAGTGGATATAGTGTACTTAGATTTTCAGAAAGCCTTTGACAAGGTCCCTCACCAAAGGATCTTAAGCAAAGTAAGCGGTCCTGGGATAAGAGGAAAGGTCCTCTTCTGGATCAGTAACTGGTTAAAAAACAGGAAAGAAAGGGTAGAAATAGATGGTCAGTTTTCAGAATGGAGAGAGGTAAATAGTGGTGTCCCCCAAGAGTCTGAACTGGGACCAGTGCTGTACAACATATTCTTAAGTGATCTGGAAAAAGGGGATAAACAGTGAGATGGCAAAATTTGCAGATGATACAAAACTACTCAAGATAGTTAAGTTCAAAGCAGATTGCAAAGAGTTACAAAGAAGTCTAAAAAAACTGGGAGACTGGGCAACAAAATGGCAAATGAAATTCAATGTTGATAAATGCAAAGAAATGCACATTAGAAAACATAATCCCAAGTATACATATAAAATGATGGGGCCTAAATCAGCTGTTACCACTCAAGAAAGAGATCTTGGAGTCATTGGGGATAGTTCTCTGAAAACATCCACTCAACATGCAGCAGCAGTCAAAAAAGCTAACAGAATGTTGGGAATCAGTAGGAAAGGGATAGATAATAAGACAGAAAAGATCATATTGCTTCTTTATAAATCCATGGTATGCCCACATTTTGAATACTGCATGAAGATCTGGTCACCCCATCTCAAAAAAGATACATTGGAATTAGAAAAGGTACAGAAAAATGGCAACTAAAGTGATTAGGGATATGGAACAGCTTCCATATGAGGAGAGATTAATAAGACTGGAACTTTTCAGCTTGGGAAAGAGACAACTAAGGGGGGGTTATGATAGAGGTCTATAAAATCTTGACTGGTGTGGAGAAAGTAAACAAGGAAGTGTTATTTACTCCTTCTCATAACATAAAAACTAGGGATCACCAAATGAAATTAATAGGCAGCTGGCTTAAAGCGAACAAAAGGAAGTATTTCTTTACACAACACACAGTCAACCTGTGGAACTCCTTGCCAGAGGAAGTCGAGAAGGCCAAGACTATAAAGGGGTTAAAAAAAGAATTAGATAAATTCATGGAGGGTGGATCCATCAATGGCTATTAGCCAGGACAGGCAGGGATTGCTGTTTGCCAGAGGCTGGGAATCACCAATGGGATGGATCACTTGATGATTACCTGTTCTATTCATTCCCTCTGAAGCACCTGGCATTGGCCACTGTCAGAAGACAGGATAGTGGGCTAGATGGACCATTGGTCTGACCCAGTATGGCCGTTCTTATGTTCTTATGTAAAACTAACAGATGTGGACCCATTTATACTTTTCTCTCTAAGACATCTGGTAGGTTTGTTGTGAACAAAAATATGCTGCACATGATTACATTTTAATTAATCAAACCCAGGAAAGTTACTCTTCTGTAACAGCACTTTTTTACCCCAGATTAAATCTTGGACTTTGATGCTTATCTGCAGTACAATTTTCCATTATAAATATACTGATAAAATTAAACTAAGTTTAACTGCATCGATGGGAGGTTTTTTGGGAGGGGGGAGGTGTTGGGGGAGGTTGAGGTTATGAGCTGTTCTTCAGGCAGCTGCTGCAATCAGTCTGTAAGCCATACATTGGTTTCATGGTGGCTGATTACCGAACAGAAACAGCAAATGCTGAATACGAGGGGGAAACAGTAGAATCCCATTTAATCATGTTTCCTCTTTTGCTAAAAGGATCGCTTTTTGGAAAAGGGCAGAAAACTTCAAATTGGCCACACCTTTGCAAACGCCTTCAGTTTCAAACCATACAAGGCCACAGAGAGGATTCACTTTGTGTAATGATTTTCTTGGAAAGTTTCTTTTCGATAAAAAGCTCAAGCTTTGAAGTTCATAACCCAGCCCAGATTTGGATTCAAAGTTTCAGGGAAGTTCATACTAGTATTTCCACTAATTTGACTTTGTCTACGGGAGAGAATTTGTGTGAGAATTTGTACAACTCCCTAAGATATCTGTATTGCACCACAGGTCCATGCAAAAGATTGAAATTCACACACACAGTCTATTGACACACAAAAACGTCACCACCACTGGGGCTGCATTTGCTTCTCCCAAGGCTTACCGCTGTGTCATCCACACCATGCCAATCTGCAGTGGGGCAGTGATAGTATAGACAGCTAGTGAGGGCATAACCCACAGGCCATGTGGCAAGGCACACAGAGGAAACTGCTGACTTTCTCCTATGGTATCTGCAAGGGTAAGGGCATAGTAGAATATAGCCCCTACTCCCTTGTTCAGGACAGGGCAATTCAGATCAGACAATGGGGCAAATAAAAAACATGAACAGATGCAAACTTTGTGTACCATGGGCTTTACGCGCCAGCTCCAGGGGTTGTGAGATTGATGCAATGATCCACAGCCCCTTTACAGCTTGGGGATGGAAGAGCTGTGTGAGGACATGGGGCACTATCTGCCTGGAATAAGATGGACCATGTGGCGGTGGTGCACTGCTGTTCACACCAGTGCAGATGACAGTCTGGTAAAGGGGTTCTGTAACCTGGCTTAAGCCTCTGCCGTCATTTGAAATAGTTGTCAGGGGGTAGATCGATCACGTCCAGCCTGTGGTCACATGAATGCTGCTTTTGCAGAATTTATATTCTATGTATGGAGAATAAGGGTTAATATAATGACTGGCACTCCAAACCTCCACTCTTCCTCCCGCTTCATTCAGCTCACAAGGTAACTCCTAAAATATAGCAGCTAACACGTGACTTCAAAGATTAAAAAGAGAGAAAAGAAAAAGCAAATGTGTGACAGCCCAAATGGAGGAAGCAGAACTTATGAAACACCCTGTGAAGTGTCATTTACAACAGAACATGCCGGGTCTGTGGAGGTGATGACATTCACAGCCCCTGCCGAAATTCACGCACGATACTGCTAGAAAACAAGCAGAGGAGCTTACAGCTCTGGTCTGAGGTGTCTTCTGAAACCTCCTGGGTTTCTATAACGCTTTGCATTTGCATGACTCCACTGGCACCAATTCAGATATACTCTGGGGAGGGGCAAATTCCAGTGCCACCCTTCACCCATCCCAGCAAAGACCCTATTCCAGTGCTCGTTCATTCCCTCCTCCCTCTTCCCCACAGGGATGCTGGGTCTCCCTTCTCTTTTACCCATGCAGGACGTGAGCCAGTACCACCAGGAATCGAGTTCTCAGTGGACTCCCCTGAACTCCACCATATAGGAACAGACTCCCTGCACATCAGGTAGCAATGCTATTTAGCTAGACTGCTTTTACATCTGGATGGCGGGCCAGTCAGACCAAAACTGAGTGGCATTGTGACCCCATGCACCAGGTCACAATGCCACTCACTGAAATTGGGCCCAGCTGCCCCTTCATCTCTACAGAGGGCCAGCCAGGTCAAATTTCTGTGGCGTTACAACGATGCAGCTGCTCCACCAGCAGCCAAACTGATTTAGAACAGCACCACTGTGGCCTGTGAAACTCAGAGCGAGTACAGAAACACTGGAGTAGGGGAATTTGCCTCCCAGCCTCCTCTAATTGGCACCACTGCCTGACTCCCACCGTCCATGGCTCTCTCCTAGCAGCACACATTGGATTCGAAGAAGGGGAATCAGAATCATTAGCTATACTGCCAAGGGAGGGGCAAAAAATAAATCATGAGCCGTGTCCCCTAGCACTTGGAGATTTGTGTGCCTCAGCTGCATTTCTTTACCACAAGTTTAAGAAACAGCCATTGAGGGAGTTTTCACATTCTTTTCATGTGGCACAGAAGGAACATGAGTTCCCTTTAACCTTTCATAACTCTGTGCATGCTCGTAAAGTGTGTCAGCATATTTAAATCCAGGGATGGGAGGTGGAGAACCACCAAAGCAACAGAAGGACTGCTCCCATCAGAAGATGAGTCATTCAGATGTGACTCACTGGGGGCCAGTCACACTGACTGAGTTCATAAGGCTTTGTGTACAGCCCTCTTGCTGTGAAATGTCATTACGTGTTACTGTTCTCCACATTTGGGTTACAAAATTGGCAATCATTCCTCACGGGGCAAAAATTTTAACTAAAAGGGGTCAAACAAGGTGTAAGCAAAAGGAAAGCAAAATCCACGAAACGTTGCTAGATAGAGCTGGTTGGAAATATTCCAACAGAACATTTTTCCATAAGAAAATACCATTTTGTTGAAACTGAAACATCTTAGGGAAACATGTTGATTTCCAGAGGTTTGGAAGAATCTTGAGAAGTTGTTTCCTTTCTCTTTGCCCCAATTCCTGCCCCTCCCCAGTGCCCACAGCTGGCTCTGATCCGGCAGAACTGATGCTCACTAACTGCACTTACAAACAGATAGTTATGCTTGTGCAATTGTCCAATGATTCCTAGATTTCAAGGCCAGAAGGGAATATCTAGTCTGAACACCTGCATATCACAGGCCGTAATATCTTTGCCCCTTCTTCCAACACCAGCATCCCATTCTGACACCAGCATTGCCCCACTGAGTGGCAGCTGATGTACAAGACCTTGCAATTTGGCCTCCCAGGGGAGGAAAAATCAGTGATGTGGAGTCTGGGTGCACTGTATTCTAAGTGTGACTTTATTTACACATAAACATCAGTCCTTAAATGAGACAGCCAAACAGTAAACAGGGCAATTCCCTCTTCCAGGAATTTCAGCCAAGCACCAATGAACATTGAGCAACATTGCCTCAAGAACTGACTCTAACCAGAACCCAAAGACAGGGAGCAAACTTTCCAGCTGCTTTCACAGCTCCATCTCTCCCAAAAACCTTGCATAACCCAAATACTAACAACAAACCAGCATGTCTTTCTAAAAGTCAAAACTTGCTCGCACGCTAAGAAAAAGAACTTGGAAGTTTATGGGCAACAGTGTCTCCTGCCATAATAGTATTTCACCCAGTAATACTGTCATCAATCTCAATAGCTTGTGGGGTTCTGTGGATGCATTGGGTGAGCAAATATTTTGTGCAGTTCCTGCTTGTAAAAATTGCCCTTCCAGGAGTATTTATAAATTAGTGCCAGCGGATTTGAGACAAGTGATTGAGAACTGAAATCAAACTCTGCTCTCAAACACATCACTAAAACTCAAAAGGGATTTAGTAGAGTTCAGTGGTGCTACTGTGGATTTACGTAGATCTCTGTCAGTGCAGGAATTTGGCACTTGTCTGTTTAGAAAAAAATTGAAGGAAAGGAGCAGGAAATAATTCAATTGAAATTATGAATAATTAACACCGGAGCTCTTGGAAAGTTCCACGCTTTGCTCTACAAGCCTCTTTACATTCCCTGGAAGAAGCTTTCTCCATTAAGCCCAAGTCTGACACGCCACTAGTATTTATTTATCCAGAGATCCAGATGTGAAACTAACTAGGCAGAAAGTGAGCATGAAAGATAATTAGCACATGTAAGCGGTTGGTTTTTCCTCCACTGGCTTTTATGTTATTTTTCACTTCCCTAGGTTTTCAGACTTGGGGACTACCCTTTGCTCATCAGGGGTGAAGTCCTGGCAAAACTCCCCTTAATTTCAGTGGGGCCAGGATTTCACCCCAGGTGTTTTACCCAAACTCCATTGCAATTCAAACCTGTAAGTTATGCTAATAAATGTTGGACAGTTTCCAGACTCTTGCTTTCCCAGTGCGTAGATAAGGAGCCATAAATTACAGACCTGCTAAAGGACTGATTCTACCACAGGAGGTGCAGTGCCTTTGACCAAGGAATAAAGGGAAAGAAGAGTCATAAAGGCATCAGAGTGGAATATTTATAGCCCTAATACAATTCAGGTGTTCTCTAACTGCGCTGCAATGGGAACGCGACAAAGATTCCACTTGAAAAGATCATAAGGAGAGGTCATTCCCAATAGCTGGCTCTCCTGATGCAAATAGGCATGCGTGAGATAAGTCACTAACTGACACCCGTAATAGGACCAGGTTATCACACGGAGGAGACAAGAGGGTGCTTCACACCTTGAATGTTTAAGCACCGAGAAGGCTCTTAAAAATAAGTAAAAGGACTGCATGGTTCTATTCTTCAGGTTAGCCCATAACCTGACACCAAGAAGGAAAACATTAGATCAAAGTCTCCTAGAAATAAGAAGAGAGACCCATCTAACTTTGCTTTCAGAATACAAGATGACTCACACTCTTCCAAGAACTGATCAGCTTCAAGCAGGAATGGCAAACAATATGTAAAACAAGATGAGGAATGAGGACATTGTCAAAGACTTCTTCTGTCCTCCCCTGCAATAACCTTCCTCTTCTTCTTGACAGCGACCTCTACAAAATAGAATCAACCCCCCTAGATTCATAGTATTTATTTGTATTATGGTAGCACCTAGAAGGGACAACTGAGATCAGGTCCCCTTGGGCTAGACACTGCACAAACACATAAGAAGAGACAGACCCTGCCCCCAATAGCTTACCAAATCCAAATAGTAAAGCTGCTCTTTAATTTTTTTGTCAAAACTTTGTTTCTGTTTTCCCCTTTTTTCTAGTTGGGGGTAGAGAAAACAGAGCAAGAAAAAAGAGAAAAGACAAAACACATTTTTTTTGTTTTGTTTTGTTGAACTACTGAAAAATTCCATACTAAATTTTGTATAAAACCTTTTTTCATTTTATTTTGTTACAGAAAATACTTGTCTTTTTACAAAAAAGGTAAAACAGGCACAGAACGAGGGTGGGGGGGAGAACAGAGTCAGAAGGACATGAAGTGACTTGCCCAAGAAACCCTGCAGGTCAATGATAGGGTGAGGAATAAACGTGAAGTCTCCTGACTCACAGTTCAGTGCCCTGTCCACTAGACCACTCTTCCTCTCATGTGGCTCTTTTATTGAAGAGTTTCTTAATGGAGGCACCAAAAACACAGCTTGAAGATCCTCTCATTCACTAGTCCTTTGACATGCAGAACAGATATTAATAGGACTTCTGCCGTGACGGTTCTTTGGGAGCAAGACTAAACTCAAAGACTCTTTTCTTGGAAATATTTCAGGGTATGCATGCCCTTCACATTTACTCAAAGTAGATCTTTTCTGACTCTTCGCTCTGAGAGAACCACAATCCTGCCTGCTGTGTACTTAAAATTAGTCCCTTTGCCCTAAGAAATGGAAAAGGTTAAAAGAAAGAATCCAAAAAAGCATCAAAGGATCAGTATGGAAGTTGAGTGAAAAACATTTTTCCATCTATAGAAAATATACTACTCCAAGAATGACCTGCAAATTAATGTGAGTCCTATATGTAACGTGTGCTTTTTGTTGTATGATCGTAAAAGCAAAAAAGAAGAGTTTTTAGCAAACAAAAATAAGAATGAGTTATACTTGATGGTAGAAATCACCAATTTCTAGTAAATTAATCACTTAACTGCTAGTAAAAGATAAGTCTGCACATGTCCAATCTGGTTCCGTGGCAATGCACTTACATATTTTAACAGGAATATATTTGTTCAGGGCGATTTAGACTCCAGAAAGATAGAGTGGTCCATAACAGCATTTCTTTCCTTTGTTACCATATCAGGGGTTTGCAGAGTTTATTCATGGGACTTGGCTCCCCAGTCCTGTTTGATAGGTTTTTAATGCCGATTACACAAAAGAATCACTATTGGGGATGGAGTTTTACCAACTGCAAGCAGGGAAGTGAGACTCAGGATGTCAGCATTCTACCACTGGCTCTGTTCCGCTGCCTGAGGGGGGCTGGGAACCCACAGGTCACACTCACTTTGACTGGAATTGTGAGTTCTCAGCACTGCTGAAAATTGGTCCCTCACGGTCTAAGTTTTGGTACTCAAAAAGTGAGGCGGTCTGCACTACAGGTCACTGCTGACAATTTCATCCTTAATCTCTGTGCCTCAGCTGTCCCGTCAGCAGAGTGGGAGAAAGAGAGCAGCTTCACTAGAGTTATTATAGAGGAAGCATCAACATTCACTGTAGTTCACATTGTGTGATGGTTTCTGGTCTAACCCCGTTTTCATGCACTCATCTCTCTGATCACTCATGTGTACCTAAGCTCGTAGTAAACCTTGTCTGATATGTTATAAAGTATTATTTGACAGAGCACGTGATCACCTAATGAAAGACTGCAGCGTAATGTGACGAGTGATCCAGATGTGTAGGGACCTAAGGGAGGCAGTGTGGCCTAGTAGATAGCGCGCTGGACTGCGATTTAAAATACTGGCTTCTGTTCTTAGTTCTGTCATTAGCCTGCTGGACAATTCATGTCACTGTTCTGTGCCTCAATTTCCCCACCTGTAAAATGGTGATAATGACACTTCCCTTCTGTCAGAGAGCAGGATGTGGGCAGTCATGTCTAGTGGTGATAGCCATGCAGCTGCCAGAGGTGAAGTCAGGAACTGAAGCAGAGGGTCAGAACCAGAGTCGGAATAGAGACCAGAGCCAAGGGTCACAGCGAGGTTACCTCCAGTGAGGCAAGACCGGAGTAAGGCTGGGAGCAAACAGCCACTGAAGTTAATACAGCTGTAGGCAAATGCTTTTAAGTGGCCAGCAAACCGCGGCTGCTGCTGGGCTTGAGAGCTGGTCCACTGACTTCTCACCACTCAGGCAGTTAGCCAATCAGGCAGGCTACTAGAGGCCAGCTGCACTCATCAGGTTGCCCAGAGACTGGCTCTGCTGCAGGCTCAGATTCTTGAAATCTCCTTTCTACAGTGGTTTGAGGTCTACAGATGAGGGCTAGGTATAACTTGTACGAGAGCCTCGGCGCGCCACATCCTAGCGTTGCCCCCACACGTGAGGTTGCATGAGCCTCACTGAAGGGACAGGAGTGGTAGGAGCCATGGCCGTTGTCTGCCTGACATTGAAACCCCTTCCACTGTAACAAAGGCGGACATTTTGTGAAAGGACTTAGAGAGGGAACTGAACCGCACAGGGTGCTGTGGCGATAACAGCTGTATCTGTTTACAGTTTGGGGTTTGTGCAGCAAGCCCATAAGCAACGGCGAGGACATACAAGGACAAGGATCTCTGGCTTGGCGATGGCCTAGTAAGTAATGCTTCTCTGAGAGGGAGGTTTCTTTTGTGGGAGCAGAGGTCTGATGCTTTAAGGTAGGGTACCAAACTCAACGCCTGGCTAAATACATACACATAACCTGTAGGAGACTCTAACTTCTTTATGTAGGAGACTCTAACTCTGGCATGTCTCTGCTTTTGAAAGCTTAACGGTGGAACACCAACATTCCCTTCGTGGAGCTGTTTGTACGGGATTTGTGCTCTCTGGCCATGGTTACACTGCAGTAAAAGACCCGAGGCACAGCTGTGACTGGCCCTCATCTGCTGACGCAGGCTCAGGCTGAGGGGCTATAAAATGCCAGTGTAGATGTTGGGCCTTGGGCGGGAGCCCAGCCTCTGGGACCCTATGAGGAGGGAGAGACCCCGCAAGCTCAAGTCAGTTGACACAGGCCAGCCGGGGGTGTATTACTGTAGTGTACACAGACCCTTGGAGAGCATAGGAAGAAAGAGGCTGTCAAATGTTTATGATTCTCATGGTGATATTTGTTTCAATTAAACTTGAAGTCCAAGTCGGGATATAAACACTTTCCATGTCAGATTTTCTTACCTTCTAAGAAGCCACTAACTTTCTTCAATGACTACCACCTTTACGGGTCCAAAAAAAACCAAACAAGCAACCCGACATATATTCTAACCTACCTACCTATTATGGGATAGATTGCAGCCCATGCTGCACCTAAACTGCCCTCTTACTCCCCCGTGCCAGCTACCATAGAGCTCAGAGGGACAAGCAACCTCCATGGGGCCATTATATCTTCCTAGTCTACATGGTTAAGAAATGCTGGCTTCTTGGGTCTGCCCCAATGGGAACTTGTGCTCTGTCAAGTAGAGAACTGGGGCAGGATACTACCCACCCCCACCCTGAAACCAGGGGGAAACAGGAAGTAGTTTATGACTCTGAGTAACAATCTGGTTCCCATTCTGCTCCTGGAGCCGCATAGACCCAATAAGGAGCTTGTGGCAAAGCCCTGGTATAGCCCTATGAGAACATAACATCACTTTAATTACAGAGGCAAAGCCTAGCCATGCTTCTTATATTCCCGATCAAATGATTCTTAAAACAAGTTTGTTCAAACAATGGACCCAATTCTGGCCCCTTTATTCAGATTGCATAGGACAGTCCTCCAAAAGTAACCTATTGATTTCAGCGGGAGTGAGGCACAGCTCAACATCTGTAAGGTTGACAGGACTGGCCCCAATCTGTTTTTAATTATTTGTTTAAAGTACAGCACATTCTTATCACCAAAGTGCATTTTAATAATTATATTCTCTTAAATGTACAATTGGACTTATAGTAATCTACTTACGCATTATTTTCTGAAAGGTCCAAGAATCCTAAAAGCTACATTACATGTGCAAACTTACATTAATGTGTCTTCATATAAACAATCACATATATATGGTTTATTGTTTTTATTATAGAACAAAAACCATAAAAAGGTGTGTCTGAAGCTATTCGTGATTGCGCTTCACATCTGGTGGAATGTTAGTTATTACAATAACCCCTTCAGCTCCTTAAAGTGAAGCCTTCGGCTACAAATGAAAATAGGCAAAACTGTTATACTGTAAAGAGATGTTATGGTATCATATGGACGTATTAAAGTGATGCAGGGCAAATCCAGCCACCAGGGAGGAAAAAATTGCTGAACTGGAAAAATTGTACTAAATGAAACGGAAAAAAGGGTCAAAACCCACAAAACTGGATCAGATTCTCAGCCCTCATCTGGCTACTTTGTGCCACTTCAGCAATACGAACCATCACTAACACCTATTGTAGGGCAATTGTTGGATATTACAAAGCCGACATAGCAGCTCCTATAACACCCATTCCCAACTTCTGGTGGAAAAGAGGTGTAGGTAGGATAGATCCTCTGTGGGTTGCTGATGTAAGTTACAGCAGCCCTGAGGATGCTTTAATTTGTGCTGGTGTACCAGGCCAGGGCAGATTAGGCCCAGGATCCAAGAGCTATAAATGAGAGGCACCTTCCCTCCTTCCTCAGCAAAACTCTGCCTCCCCTGAGAATGTGGTTCCATTACTTGCAACACACTGGGGGTTATAGCAGGGTTTGAATGGTGAACAATTAACATGGAGAACGCTCCTCATATTTATTGTAAGCGTTTCTTGATCTAAAATTTCAAACTGGGGTATACAATTAGCTCTTTCTAATCACTTGCCTGAACTTCCATCTACTGAAAATTGTTAAACTCCAGCGACTTAATTTTACACACCCACACACACACACGCCACATTGCATTTCTACCCCATATTCTTACTGAGAATTTGTTTATAGTCAAAGTGGCTGATATTTCTGGATCACCTATACATCATAATGTTGATTTAACAGAATACCATATGACAGGCAAATTAATAATTAGGGGGAAGGTATTTGGCAGTTAGTCTCATTATGGGAAAGGTGGAATCCATAATTAACTGGTTAATATTTAAAGTTTAGAAATCTAGGTCTAGTCCCAGTCTTATCTCTAAGCATCAGGAAAAGTGGTTAAGGATAAATAAGCTAACTAGAAACATCTGCTTTTAATATTACATTTAGACATCAGCAAATCTTTATTAGCCTCCCAAAATAGTCTAAGGTTTTGTGAAACTGGAGGGGAAAAAAAGCATCGTTCTTCATTTTAACAGAGATTTTCCATTGATGATAGAAGTGGGATTCGGTGCTATTTCATTTTTAAAAAATAAATCAGGCAGTGACAACACACACTCCTTACAGAGCTCAGGCCGCTACAGGATTTCAAGCATTATCCTGTTTCACATCATCTGAATGTTACTGGAAACTTTCATTAACCTAGTCCCAGATGTTATGGGTTAAATCCTATCTTTGCTTATGCTGGTGTATTGCATCTGGAGGCATACTGGCAGCCTCCTGCACCTGCACGAACAGTGTACCTTTCCACCTCACCTGTAAGCCAGAATCCTTCCATAACGTACAAGTGAGCACTAGGATACAGCCTGATAAACCACAATTTGTGAGAAAGAGGCAAGACCAGGTCAAGACACCATAAGCAGTAAGCCAAGCCAGCAACACTGCCATCTAGCAGTGTGTATTATCAAAGCGCATTAGGTGGATCTGCACCCCTGGCAGCATCTCTGCTCACCTTCCTTGGCCTTTTGTGCACTATGGATTAAGTCCACTGTGGTGCAAAAGGCTCACACCAGGCCCTCCACACCACTTAGTTCCCAGTGTGGCAGGAACTAGAGCTGGTGGGGAGCTCTTCATGAAAGTTTGGTGGTGGTTGGCTGGTGTTTCTTTTAATCTTTATTCCTTTTGAGGGCAGTCACTCAGCCTGAGTTAGAAGAGGGACCTGAACCTGGGTCTCCCTCATCCCATGTGAGCACCCTAATCACTGGAGTATAGAGTCAGTTTCTCTGCTACTGAAGCTATTCCACCTCGTATCAAAAAAAATTAATATTCAGTGAGCCAGAGAGGTTCAAGTGGCTGCACTAAATCAATTCATGGAGGGACTTGACCCTGGTTCACCCACGTGCTAGGTAAATGCCCTAACCACCAGGCTATTCTGAAACTTAGTGTTAATAGGCTGGTAACATATCTGAAAAGGCATAGATTGAAATATACTTCCATTTTATTTTTAAAGGGCCTTTTACCCTGGAAAGTCCCTCTTTATACCATTTCATACCATATTTGTAAGAAATGGATTCAGAAAAGTTCCCCTTCTGCTGTGATTATCCCTGCCTCTCTCCTTATGTGTAGAGGAGAATACATTTTTGCAAGCCACAATAAAAACTTTATTGACATTCCAATGCTGATGCACATCTAGGACTGATGATGTGGCAACAGCAGCCTTACAACAGTTGGAAGCAATGCAGAGAAAATTAATTTCTCTCTAAACAAGAACACTTTGATCCATTTCCCTTTGGACAGAAGCATTATTTTGTTGTTCTCTTTGGGAGTCATTAAATCATTTCCAAAACTTTAGCTTTCCCCCTTTTGTTCTGTAAATAAAGGAAGTGGATCTCCCTTAAGTCATGGAAAATAACCTCACTTTAAATTGCATGCATTTCCATAATGCCTTCTTTCTGTGAATACTAATAGCTATGGTAGGTCAATAAATTCTTCTTTGCAGTGCTGTCATGTCGCTCTGAATCTTACGTGACAAATATTCTATAACTGGAAATTAAAACATCAGCTCAAAATCTTGGGAAGCCCAACAACATCTTGTTCAGCAAGCAGCCTAGCCTGCATATCTCAGTTACAGCTGTCATTCAGTCTGTTGGAACAAACAGGACTGCAGGGTCAATACTTATTCTGACTGAGTTAATGTTTTACATTTCAGATCAATGGTTTTGCATTCAGAGGCAAGACCAGGTTGTGGATTGACCCCACAAGCAAAGAATGGACATGGCGCCCACGCCAGCATAAAGCCCCCTGCTTCTCTCTCTTCCCTCCCAGTTCCAGGTCTTCTCTTCCCAACCATGTTCATTCCTCCAGTGTCCTAGACACACCCGTGCTGTTATACACTCAGGGATTTAGGTCTATGCTTCTAATCCGAATGCCCAATTTGACAGGTAATTTTCAGAGATACTGAGCCCCTGGCGTGCCAATTGACTTCAACTGGCATTGTGGATGCTCAGCACGTTGGCCAAGCACGACTTAGGCTTTGGTACCAGGATTGCTGTGCCTCAGTTTCCCCTCAGTTTCAGGGCCGGCCTCAAACCATAACAATATCCCCTGTGGGGGCTCTCTCTTTGACTAACAAAATGTAAGAAGTCTGTCGCCCCTGTGGCAGGGCTCCCAGAATCTTTTCCTTGCTTATATCAGGGTTCCTCAGTCTTCAGTCACCCTTCGATCAGAGCTCCTGGTCCATGTCATCCTTACAGCTCAGCAATGTCCCAAGTACAGCAGGAGCCTGTAGGGGAGGGTTCATGTCCCTGTTTAGAGGGTATGTTTGATGAGAAACAGGCTCTCACTTTTACACATGGTTGTGGATCTCAAATTGTGGCCATGGCGCTGAACTGCTTCTGTCCCAGCGGCAAAAGAGGCACCGTTCAAAAAAAGCAAGCGGTCGTCTCGCCATGCTAGGAGGTTCAATTGAAGACTCACAGCAAAGCTCCCTTGAAAACGTGTGCTGCGTAGACCGCTGCACAGGAAGTGGAGCTGTTAGAGTCTCTTTGTGCGCTGGTTCGCCGGTGCAGAAACAAACTGCAGACTGGCTTGGAGTGAGGGGGGCTGCAGGAAGAAAGGGGAGACCTGTACACAAACATACAGCGCTACACCCAAATAAGCCCAGGCTGTGCCACAGGGTAACGAAGCATCGGCCCACTGGGCCACTCTATTCCCTCCTAATTGTGCACTTTGGCCTGAATAAAGAGTGAATAAAAACTAAGTAATAATTTCAGGATTTGGCCAACAGTTTGGGGATCTCCCACCCGTCTCCCCCAAACCCAGATCCCACCAGGTTAAGGATAAAAACCTGAAAGTAGAATGAATCTCTTACACGTTGTGGCTTCCCCCTAAAGCAGCTGGCCACCCTTACCCTGTCCGAACCAGCCTCAACAATAACAGCCTACAGATCCAATTCCAGTTATATTTATATTAGAAAAACCTTTAGCTGCAAAGACCTGCTCTCCCCCTACACAGTGTATAACCGCCAATCCAAACCTGACTGCCCCAATACACACAGCTCTCCCCTTTACTCTTGTTGGCCTTACAATATAATAATTTCATCAGTTTCAGTCCAACCTACTAGTCTATATTTGGACCTCAGGCAGCAAATAAGAGAACTGACCTCTCCTGCCTCCAGATCCTATTTCATTGTTTTTTATTGCCTCTTATCTGATATCTTCTGTATCAAAACCACACCAGGAACGCAGCCTAGATCAGTCAGCAAGCCTTCTGCTACCTTAATAAAGCATCAATATCTATTATCCTCAGCATAACAATGAAATCCAATAGCACGTTAAAATAATTAGCCACAGTGCACAGCCTTGTCTTGCTCCCTCTTTCAGTGGAAACCCCCCCGGTTTGCACATTTTGCACTTCCTGAGTCTTACCACTTTGCTGGGAAAGAGCAAGGTACCAAATGGCCAGTCGATGAGTCATGTGCTTGTTTGAAATCTACAAACCCTATGAATCTCTCTCATCTCACTTAGTTATGTTTTCAGTCAGTTCTATTGAAAACGTTTAATAATCACTGCCTTTCTGACGGCCAACTCGGCCTTTGCACAACACCCACTCTCCGGGCTCTGTCTCGCTGTACAGTAATTTTGGAAGAATATTTTTTTGTTTTTTGGCAGGCTGAGGAATCAGATGCCTCTTGATTGAGGGGGCTACAGTCCTGTGTGTCACATTATCTGGGGGGAGATGGATTGCTTTCTCCAGTTCATTAGGATTTAATCCTATACTGCTGGCGTTTTTGTGTAGATGGAACCTATTTCTAGCAATGTCACCTCAATATTTCGGTCATTCAGTGTAGAAGCATTTCAGTCAGACAGGATGAAATCCTCTGCTTTTCTTAGTTTCTTATCTAGCATGTGGCCTTTCAAATCTTCTGTATTATCCAGACACTGCCTAGGTTTTGTTGGGGTTTTTTTTTTTCTATTTAAAAAAAAAATCTAATGCTTTTCAAGGGTGTGATTATGCTTTTGAGCTGACAGTTCCATTAGAGTCCTATACTGCGCTAGTCTCCTTCTGCGAGGTGCTGAAAGACCTCCGTTCCCATCAAAGTCAATAGGAATTAATGGCACTCAGCACCAGCAGGCACTGGCTCCTAGTCATAGCACCAAGAAAGATAGAATGCATCTGCTAGAGGTTCTTTAGCTTTCTCAGAGAACTGGAGACCCTCAGACTGTCATAGGATATGATTAAAGAAGCTTTAAAGCATCTACGAATAAGCAGGAACATAAGCTCACAGATATGAGCACTGAGGAGTAAGAAGGTCTTTAAAATACTATAGAAAGGGATGCGATGATATGAAGATCAAAGGACTAACTGCTTTGCTCTACCTAAAGTGGTTAGCAATGTGATTTCAGCTACACAAAATTAACGTGCCCTTTTATCTCTACAACAAAGGGCATCTGTAAGCATCAGCACTGTGTGACGGGTATATGGGAATACAATACTCAATTATTGCTAGCAGATTACTTGGGTTGAGCTGAATTGTCTGCTTGTATAAATGAGCAAAACTCCACTGAAGTCAATGGAGCGTCACCCTTTCACAGCAGTAGAAAATTTAGCCCATGCTGTCTATACATGAATTTGTGGGTTTTTAGATATATAAAAGAAAAAAAGTGTTTAGAGAGAGAGAGATATTTTCCACAAATAAAAAAAACCCACCACCACTTAGATGTAGGTTCCAAAATGGAAGCGTGGTGTCATTATACCCATTTTACAGATGGGTGAAACAACTTACTCAGTATAACTGCTTACAGACAGTTTTACAGGAATGGGCAACTTTATGTCTACAGCTCACCTTGTTCTGGCTTCTAGTGATCAACACTCTCCCTCTTCATTATTAAGAGCTTAGTTCAAGGAGCCATTTTCCCGACCTGGGACTCGGAAAAATCTTCAATTTTATTATGAATCTTGCAATATTTGGTGCTTTTTCTTAAAGCCCCAAGTTATGAAGACCTGCGATTACATGAGAATCCTGGCTTTCTTTTTTGAAAAGGTGAATCATAAAATTCTCAACTTTTTTTTAATCCCATATTTTTGAGGCCCAGCTCATGATTTTTGAACGCTTGGAGTTGGCAGTACTGAAGATCTAACCCTAAAAGCAGTGGAGCCTGCTCCTATGAGAAGACACTGGAGCTGGGTTCGCCTTACAGAGATTGATGAATAGACTGCACCCCTTGCCACATATTAGTAGCAGACTTATTCCAAATGTGCCCATCCCCCACCACATCAAAACTATGCTCTCACAGGTCCCCAGCCTCTGTTTGCCAGAAGCCGGGAATGGGTGACAGGGGATGGACCACTTGATGATTACCTGTTCTGTTTATTCCCTCAGAAGCACCTGGCACTGGCCACTGTCAGAAGACAGGATACTGGGCTAGATGGACCACTGGTCTGACCCAGTATGGCCACTCTTATGTTCTTACATATTTAGACAATACAGCAAGGAAATTAGCACCAAGCACAGAATATATGATGCCAAATGGTTCACTCCCCTTTCAACCAAACACTGGTAGGAAAAAACCACATGCCAAGAGAAAACACCTCCATTCACAAAGTACATTTTCTTTTCTAGTTCTCCTCACTCTCAGACTCAGCTACACTTTCCTAGACTGTCTGCAAAGGGGACTGAATGGAACACACGTTGTTAACAGTAAATGCAAAATAAACCAAGTATCACTATATATTATTGCAGTAATGTAGTAATCCTTACAGAGGGTTCTCTCTCACATATACAGCACGTAACTATGCTGGTGTATTTTTTCGAGTAGTAAAAAATCAAATTATTTCTCAATATTCCCTATATTTACATGAGGTAAAATAAATATCAGTGAGGAGGGAGAGGAATTACTGACTGATTTTGTTTAATATTTAAAACCCAATTTTTGAAGGAAACTCAGTCTGGTCTCTAAGAACCCAGCCAACTGCAAACACTTCTGCACGTGCTTAACTTTACACATGAGTCATTCTGTTGAGCTCGATGGACGACTCTTAGACTTTAAGGCCAGAGGGATCACCAGGATCATCTCCTCTGACCTCATGAATGATGCAGTCCACCACAGAACCTCACCAGCAATTCTTGCGTCAAGCCCATAACTGCTTTTTGAGCTAGAGGGTGTCTTTTAGGAAGACGTTAGGGTTATGCTGACACAGCCTGTGGCAGCCTGCAGCAGCGAGCCTCCTAGCCCGGGTCAACAGACTTGGGTTTGTGGGTGTTGGAGGCCCTGTGCAATTTAGAGTTGCCTGACCACTATCCTACAGGCCTAGCATAGCTTCAGTTGCTTGCTTGGCTACTTTGACCCCTGTAGCATGACATCTTCCGGTTGGCCGAGATAAATAGGACTACTAAGTAACCTTGCAGATGTCTCAGTTTCTGCTTACCAGGGTACATAACGAAACAAAATACACAACATGTACGCTTGCAGCTGCACATAGATAACGGCGATGGGAACAACAATAGATAACGGTGATTGAACGTCTGGGGGTACACTTTTTCACTGCAAAGGGGCACATTTTTCAACCGCCCCCTCCTATCACCAGATGTTGTTTTAACAACCCCAATGACCATCATAAAAATAAAATGCAATCAAAAATAAAAACCCAATATAAATTAGCATATATAATAATAAAATATGATTAAATGTAAATTATTTATTTTAAAAAGTATAAAAAGTGACCGCTTAAACAAAGGGGTGCGCTCCTTCAATACCTGACTTCAGGGAACGCTCTAAAAATAACTGTGTAGGCAGTGCTTGTGAAGTTGCGGCTCAGGCTGGAGCTCAGGCGCTGATACCTCAGGGCGGGGTCTCGCTGACACAGGCTGTGCAGACATATCCTAGGACTTACTTTAAAAAGTTTAAGTGGTAGAAAAATCTACCACATCCCTTGGTAAATGGCTCTAATTGTTAACTACTCTCACTGTTAAAACAGGGTGCCTTATTTCTAGCTTCCACTTCCAGCCCCTGGATCCCACTATGCTTTTGCCTGCTCAATTAAAGTTCTTCATGTAGGAACTTATAAGCCATGATCAAGTCACATTTTAACCTTTAAATAGATTGAGCGGCTTAAATCTCTCACTGCAACCAGGTTTTCCAGATCCCAAAACATTCTTGTAGCTCTTTTCTTACTCATGTGTAGAAAGTTTCTCCTATGCATACGTTTTTGGAGGAGGGTACAGGGCATGAACAGTTAATGGCAGGACTGGCCCAGAAGGGATGGATCTAGTGCTCCTCCCCTTTGTCCTTAGCTGGGAGTGCTGCTACTCCAAGCTGGAAGGGTGGATTCCTTCATCCTCTGCCCTCCACTCATCTGTTCAGCATCTGTTCCAGTTATTCAGGCCAGGCACTGAGCAGAGGATTTGGGCCCACTCACATGGGTCATAAACACCTAAATATACAAGAACAGCAGGATCCAAGCATCCAATATGCTTTAAAATTGACAGAGAATCCAAAACAAACCAAGCAGGAAGAAGAGGTCAATAAAGTTGCAGTAAGGAGAAAATTAGGATTGTTCTTAAGCCACATACTTCTTCCAGTACAAGTAATAAAAGGTAGCCACATAGCCAAATAGCTATCCTACGAGTCATGTCAGACTGGTCATTTTTTCCATGGCTAAATCTTCCCAGATTTCTGTAAACTATCTGGCCAGTGTGGGAGTATTAGCTTTCCTCCTGTTACAGTGATGCAGCTAGAAATGAGGAATGTAGAAACTCATTCTGACCAACTTTGGAAAAAGAACCAGCAACTCCTAAGAAAGCTAACGCGGGAGTTTTAACACAATAGATGCTTTTGAACTTGTACCTTCTCTACACACAAATGTTGTGCCACTTTAACATGCCGGTATATTGAAAGCAGTACCATACCCTTGTGTGGATGGAGCTATCCTGATATAAATGTACTTATATTGGTAGAGCCTGTTCTAATACGGGAAGAGGAATAAGTGATGCAGATATAAGCACCTTTATACTGATATAACTGCAGCCACACTAGGAATTGTATGGGTATAACTATTTTAGTAAAAAAAATTACGCCCTAACCAAAAGAGTTACAAAATGTGTGTGTAGATCAGCCCTTAGCTTATGATGGGTTTCTACCAGAAGCAAAAATCCTTTAAAATCTTCATTCTTCTACCAAAAGTAGCTGCTTTGGCCCAGCTGCTCACATTGGTCCAGACTTTGATACCCCGATTCATTCTGGGTAACACCATACGCCAAAAAAAGAGTCCCATTCACTTACATGGGACATCTTGTGAAGCATAGTTCTCAGGTGAGTAAAGTTAGCATAATCTCAGTGGAGGGGCTCTGCTTATGGAATGAACTTCATGTGGAGATCAGGTGAATACAGAATCTGAACATCTCTAGGAAACAGCAAAACAAGAATGAAATTCACCACACTGTCCCCCTTTCTATCTCTGAACCCCTACCCCCGCCCATCCCTCACACAAAGGAAGATCTGCGTTCTAGTCCAATTTTGTCACAAACATCCTGAGTGACACTGAGCAAGTCTGGGCCTCAGTTCCCCATCCGCAAAATGGAGATAATAATATTAGTTATTATTCATAATTAATGGTATTGTAATATCACCTAGAAGTGCCAGTCCTGGGCCGGAACCCTTGTAACTACACATTGCACAAACACTGAACAAAAAGACAATACCTGTCCCCAAAGACTTTACAATGTAAGTAGTAATACTTCCTCCTGGTCTTTGTCTGCCTCATCTAT
Source organism: Emydura macquarii macquarii (assembly GCF_026122565.2). NCBI lineage: Eukaryota > Metazoa > Chordata > Testudines > Chelidae > Emydura > Emydura macquarii. Next base: position 10,377,359 of record NW_027130208.1, on the reverse strand, counting down.
TCAGATTGTAAACTCCTCAGATTATGCACTGCCTCTTGTTGTATGTGTATAATGCTTAGGACAAAGAAGCCCCAACTTCACTTTAGGCTTTTAGGAGCTACCATAATCTAAATAAATAAATAAACAGGAAGAAGATGGAAAGGACACCTAATCTATCTTAAAATCCAAGTTAGACATATCTAGGCTTTAAAACATTCAGAAATTAATGTGAAAAATGTCAAATCTACATTATAAATGGCCAAATGATCCAATGCTGTCAAAGATTTTTGTGGTACCAGAAGAAGAGAGCTTTAAATTGTGGTGCTAGAAAACAGACATCAGCCCTTCCTTATCTTTTTTCTTACTATGTCTAAATATTGCTAACTTTAAATATGAGAAAACAGCAATCAGAATAATCAGAAACATAAAATTTAGTCTGGGCAGCATATTGATATTTAGAATGTTGGTATGAGCTATTCAGGGGAAAAAATAAGCCATTTTCAATCATCCAGATCCTTAATTATAGCATCCAGGAATGGAGAATAGTTAAGTTTAAAAGCTGATCTTACAAAACAGAGAAATTAATTTTTTCAGATTGTTGTCTGGCTCCATACATAACATCTAGATGCTTTTTTCCTTCTAATTTTTCTTGGATTATATGGTACCTGGCATCATTAAATTCAGATAAATGATCCAGTGAAAATAAAACTTTACATTGGTCTGATATACTTAATCTGTATTCTTCTGTCTGCTCAGGAGTGGGGGAATAAAAGCTTTCTGGTATGTAGGTTCAAAGAAATGGACCTTTCACCAGACTTGAACAGTTGTCTTGGGAATGCAGATTTATGAAAATTGATAGCCTACCTTTGTGTGCTGGAACAATGTGCCTTTCTTTTCCATGTTTGTCCCCGACTATATAAATGAATCAGAACTTCTTCAGAAAACTTTTTTAATTAATAAAGGATACCTTGCAGCCTCAATGTTATGTCTCTGAAAAACCTCTTTTTTGACACAGTCAAGGAGGAAGATGTATAGACTTCAGATTCAATTTAACATGGAGATTAAGGGTCAAAGTGTAGTTTTCCTACTTGGAATTCAAATAATCAGAAAAACAGAAGGCAAAATTAAGCATGTGTATGTCTCGGTGCTATCAACAGTAGGGATGCAGCAGGAATGCCTCAAATGAACCTGGACTAGTGAATATGAACATAGAGCATTTGAGAGACTCTGATGTATATTTTATAGATAGGCTGTGTTTTAAAATAAAAATATAATCCTACTATATGCACTTTCTGAGTCAGACAGTGTCGGTAACTACAGCTAATGGTCACGATTCTCAGGGTCACGGAGAACTCTTTACACCTCTCTGGGTATGTCTACACTACACCTCCCCAGGCCAGGTGGACAGACGTGCACTAGTGGGGCTTGAGCTAGTTCGCTAAAGATAGCAGTATGAACTTGGCAGCTTGGGATCTCAACCCTTAGGGGGTCGAGTGGGCTTGAGACCCGAGCTGCAGCCTGAGCAGCAATGTCCCCAGTGCTATTTTTTGTGTACTAGTTCACGCCCCGCTAGCATGAGTCCATCTGTCTGGGCTGGAAGGCTCACTCCCAGTTGCAGTGTAGATGTAGCCCCCGACAGTAAAACTAAAATGAAATGCACATTCCAAAAGCTCCCCGCCCCCCCAAACAGTGAGGGCACAAGCAGGAGGAGTAGGAGCGCAGCGCAGCGCAGCGCAGCGCAGCGCAGCTTTAAGGCCCATTTACAGAGAGGGGAGAGTGGGGGAAGCCAGTGCAGCTAAAGTAGCAGCACATTCTCGTGGGCTGGGAAGTGAGTATCAGGATGGATGTCTTTATGGAAGTCATAATTTTCTTTCTGGAAGTCGTGTCCCTTGCACTAAACTGTATATCACACACATCTGTAATTTTCTTACCATTTATTGTGATTGTTCTTTCTTGGGGGGGGGGGGGAAACCCTGAAGACTCCAATGAAAAGATTATGTGCCTTATTCTTTTCTTACTTACACCAGGTTTTACTCCTGTGCAACTTCATTGACTTCAACAGAGTTGATTGACACTAACAAAAGTGAGAAGAGAATCAGGCCCCTGTGTGTTAATATGAAGTACAGGGAGTGAAATGTTTTAGAGCTGTCAGTGACTTGCAGATTATTTAGTTATATTGGATGCTGCTTAAAATAAGGCCACTGTATCTGAAAAGAAGGGGCTTCTTCTTTACTCTGTGCTGGTTGCACCTCATTTTTGTTTCTTGGCAAAGTCACATGGGAAAGGTGAGCTACAGCAGAGTGTATATCAGCAGTGACTATAAATACAGAAAATAAGCAGCAGCTGAGATAATACAAAATATCTCAAGTCCACCCTATTTGCATACCCTCATCACAAGGAGACTTCTATTTACACCCATACAAGACAGTGCTACCTTAACATTTTTTCCATAAAAATTTAAAGACTTCATTGATGGAATTTTTAAAGACTTTTCTTTTAACTACTGTACTTCACATAGCTTCTGGTCATGTATGTTCACATATATTTTTAATCATATCTGATGTTTATGCTTTACCTTATCCAGACCCTTCCTGTATGCATAATTCATTCCTGTAAAGCCAAACATATCAACTTTTAGAAACATTTCCCATAATTCTGGTGATGGAGCCTCCGTGTGGCTTTCCTGGTTTTGCAGTTTGAGGCTATAAGATGGTACAAACACTCAAAAAAAGCATTTGTCTGCTCCCACATCACTCAACTCTATCCAGCTCAGGTTTATATACTGCCACTCATTACTAGAATATCTCATCATCTTCCAGGTAAAACCAGTTAGCAACAGCAAAATTCTGTAGTGGATTTCATGGGGTCAATGGGTCTTCACCCTTCTCAGTATAAAGAAACTCATCTTGGGGTGGTTGTGGGTTGATGGGCTGATTGTGTTTGTTGTGTGGGAGAAGAAAACAGGCAGAAGGGGTGTCTGTGGAATGTCAGCCTTGTTAAGGATTTATTAAGGAGGAAGTCGATCTATTTTATCTTAGGTTTTATGCTGCCTCCGTATGGCAGCCCTATTCTGACTAGTACGAGTTGCAGAGGAGGCAGTCACACCCTTCTACCTGGATAGAGAGCCCTGCATTAGTGAAAGCAAAGTCAGGTATATCTGTGCATCTTTCCCAGCCTAACACCTGCACGGACATGTGTGAGAATTTGCACACAACATTAAGGGAGCATATTAACCTTAACACAGAAATAAACCTAGTTCTGGTTTATACCTGCCTGTACTCTGATAAGAATTTTCCAAGTCCTTTCTCCATTGTCTAGAGAAATTCCTCCTGTTATCAGAAACATGATTTCTCAACTCTACATGCAGTAAACCATGAAAATTCTGGAACGGTTTGTATCAATAATAAACAAATGAATAATACCTAGTTCTTCTGCAGCATGCTTTCATTAATAGATCTCAAAGTGCTTTACAAAACAGGCTAGTGTCATTAAACCCCTTTGACAGATGGGGAAACTGAGACACGGGGCAGTGATGTGACCTGCTCAAGATCACCCAGCATGCCAATAGCAATGCCAGGAACAGAATCCGGGTCTTCTGAGTTCCAGTCAGTACTCTGTTCACTATGCTGCACTGCCTGAAGCAGCATCTTCACCCAGAAGCTACTTAGGTAGGTTTTCAGAGCATCATGCTTTAGATGCTACAGTGATGGATGCAAATGAAACACTTAAGACACACAGCTAAGTAACAAGATCGCTTGATGCATAGCATATATCCTGTGGGAGGGTGACCATCTGGATGAACATGGTCATATGTCAGATGTCCTCCAAAATATAAAGCATCAGGAAGAATGAAGTCACAATTTCTCTCCACTAATCTCCCTTTGTTTCACCTATGAGTCAACCAAAGCTTTATTTCAAGTTACTCATATTTGTGGGTAACATGGTTCTGTGCACAATCTGTGTAACACAGAAGGACATGGAACATCTGGCAGTGATATGTGTGTGATTATAGGTCACATCAGTGCTTTGGCACCTAAGCACAATTTGAGAATCTTTCCCCTTTCCCATGAGAAGTCACAATCAGCAATTATATACAGCCGCCAGCCCCGTACATTAAGGAAGAAAGAAAATGTAAAGAAGCCAAACATAGTGTTCAAACAAGATAGGAAAAAATAAATGTAAATAAGGCTATCATGGCCTGACAAATCTGCAAAAATGCCTGTCTGTCTGACTACCATCCACAGGCATGCAATTCTTCTAACCAAGGTCCTGCTGACTATTCACTGTAATTACAGTAGCTCTTCGCAGCTTTCTTCCATAAGGTAGTAAGGGCCAGATTTCAATGGAAGTTAGACACTGAAATATCTTTACAAATCTGGCCTTAAGACCTTTAAAATAAGAGTGTGCATGTGACCTTGTCAGCATGTTTTAATGATCCACAATTCCCCAATTACTAGCTAGTTTACTTCATTTTCTATATTCATTTTAAACATCTTTACAATGCAAGGAACTATGATGTCATTTTCCAGACTCCTCCCTGCTTGAGCATGTGATGCTTCTACATTTAGAAAACTCCTAAATGACTTTTACTGAGAGACATAGGGAGCATTCCTGCAGCCCTTACTCAAGCAACATTTTCTGACTTTGCCTGAGTCTGTAATTCAGTTTTCAGCCCATGTCACCATTCAAATATTTACAAGTGCTACAGCATTTCCTAATGTTGTCTTGCTGAGGACAGCACACACAAAAAAATCAACACCCAGCAGCTACAGGGTCTACATACAGTGTGATATGCTGCAGGTTATGCAGAAAAGAAAATTCCACTGAAAAGTTCAGCTAGTTTCTACAGCAATCTGTAAATTGAGAAATGATACCATAGACTGATACTTGATTCTTAACATGTAAAAATCTGGAAAGGATTTGTTTATGTTCTGTTGCAATAGCGTTCTGCACAATGATTGGACTCAGAGACGTGTTGTTAAAGTTAGCGTCAGAAGGATAGCTCAAAACCTAAAGATCCTCAGAAGCGGCAGAGGTAGAAAAAAATGTCACTTTGTCAAAGACCAATGAGTTGATGAGCAGGACTAAACCTTTTAGATGCAAGCAACATGAGAGGGGGAGGCTGCATTTGTAACATTTGTGTTTCCCTTTTTACAGTATATTTGTTAATGCAGCTTTCCAGGCCAGACGAAGCGAGTTAGAGGTATTTTCTCACAGTGTAAGCTAATGTTCTCAAGCTGTTGGCCTTTCCAGGGTGTGCATGGACAAATTCCACAGTAACATCTGATGATAAGATCAGACAGTAGTAGAAGGGAAACATGTTTAAATCATATTTACAACATGTCCCCTCCAGGCCAGCTAAAAAATGATCCTTTTTAGAACCATACATACTTGCAGGGTTTTATTCCAGTTAAAGTTAATGTTAGTTCTTCACTATCAGCCAAATCCTGAAGTCCTTACTCAGAAAAACCTGGCACCGAAGGCACTGGGATCTTTGCCTGAATAGGGAGAACTGAGTAACGGCGTCCAAAAGAAGTTTTTCCTGAGTGATTTGATTTGCCTGACTGAACCTAAAACCAGCACATTTTACACCTACTTTAAAGGGACAATGACGCTTTTTAAAAGAAAAAAAAGAAATGTTTTCAGGATAAAAAAATTCTAAATTAATGTTTGGGTTTTTAATGTAAACTTTCCACTCACCAGCCTGTCCAGGGCACACATTTCCCATGGCACTTGTGCCTGCAGCATCTATGCCCTGCTGAACACTGAATCCTGCAGGGAGACTGCAGGAGTTCACCTGAAGTTTGTCCTCCCAGCCACAGAGGACTGCAATGCTACCAGCTCTTCAGGAAGCTTCTCGTCCCCAACTCTCCTGCTTCTCCATGGTTGGCATGAAGCAGCTAGGTGGGAGGAGAGAAGAGAGAAAGTGGAAGGGGGAAGGAAGCCGCAGTAAGTGGCTACCCTAGTGCCCCACAGCTGGGAGTGGAAGAATGTGGGGGAGGGCACTGCCTTACACACACTTTCCCAAGGCTCCTACTCCCCCCCACCAAGCGCTGTGAAGCTATCCCCAGTCTCCCCCCTACACACACACACCTTCCAAGCTGCCTCAGGATTCTTTCCCAACCACCATCCAAGATGCCCATATCTCTCCATCTCACCTATTTTGAAAGGCAATGGTTAAGTGGGGATATGACAGACGTACACAAAGTAGTGAATGGTGTAGACAAGATAAATTAGGTGCTCCTGTATACACTCTCTCAGAATGAAATAAAGTATTCTTATATGCAAACATCCTGTGGAACTCATTGCCACAAGATATAACTGGGACTGAGAGTTTAACAGGATTGAAAAACAGAGCTTAAACTTGTATCTGATTAAGAAGACTATCAGCAATAACATTAGGTAGTGTCAGAAACTGTGATGGGATAGTCAACCCTAGTGGTAAGAATTGGAGCAGTCATGCTTAGTGGTTGGAGCCAGAATTGGGAGTCCAGGGTAGAGTTGGAGCAAGGCTGGAGCACAACTAGGAACAGGGCTGGAGCAAGAGCAGGTCTGAAGCAGGCTAAGACTTAGGGAGTCTGTTGCCACTGAGTCACATTGAGCAGGCTGAACTGCTGTTCCTCCTATGAGGCTTATATACCTGGTCTGGGAATCATAAGACCAGTTCCTCGCTTGTGGATTGGCTGGAGCCTAGCACAGGTGTGACCCTTCACTTTACAGATAGGATTATAAACATTGCAAGGATTATAAATAGTCATGTTTTTAGGCATATGCTATCATCTAGTCAACAGCAGTTAGTGCAAGTTATTCCATCATTGTCCACTAGATGGTTTCTTTTATTTTCTCTTAAGCAGAGACAAGGTACTTGACCAGATGGACAATAGATCTGATCTGTTACGGCAATTCCTAAGTTCTTATATTCCAAAAACATAAAAAAGAAGGGAGGAAAACCATCCTCAAGGCAAAGCATTGCAGTGGGAATATGAAAAGGACTCCCTTTAGAATCTAGTCTTGAAACATTTAGGATTCTGCCTACCTAAACTGCATGCAGCCTCAGCAGCTGGACATGGCAATCTTCACTTCCTGTCTTAAACTGTTGTAAGACATTGCTGTGTGCTCAGTATAGCTGTCCTATTTTGCTCAGAATAGCTAGATAAAGTGACTCCATCCTTATAGACTGCATAAAATTGTCTTAAATTTGACAAAGCCTCAGAACTTTTGGGATAAAAATGTTGTATAAAAGTAAGATTATATTTTTTAGTATTTTTATTAATATAAATGTAAGGTCTTCCCTGTATATAATTCCCTAGAACTTCGTAAGCTCTTATCTTTTTTGGCTTTCACTGCCTTTAAGCGTCTTGCTAACTTTAAAAATCTCTTTTCTTTCATTGTTTTCTCTCTCTTTACTAGGAAATCTGGCATGCAATGAATCAAAGAGGGGATATATATATATATATCCATATTGTGAGGATGTTTACAATATATGGAAAATTCTGACTGGTTTGGTCTTTATATATTTTCAGAATAACTGACAGCTTTCCAAACGTGCTGCATTACTGTCGAGTCCACAGAGTCTGCATTCATGTAACTAAAATGCTTTTTCTGGTCCTTCACAAAATGCTAAAATTAAAAACATTTTAATGACTGAATCAAAGTAGTGCAGCAAAGAAATCTGCAATGTATTACCCTTTCAAAACAAATATTTCAGTGAAAAACCTCTCACATACAAATAAGCTCTATTTGTTTTACAAAGCGTAATTTTGTTATTTTCATTACCATTGTTTTAATAACAGAAAGCTTGATCTCAAAAATATTTTAGCATGAAACATGAATATGGTAATTGCTGAAGTTTCCATTCAACTGCTGCTCTCATATTCCAAGGATATTGGGTTCCAGTATAAGCAACATTTAATAATTTTCATATGGGCTCCAGGCGACCTCCTAGAAGACATGAAATTGACAGTCTTTTCACGTTCCAAAAGGTATAAGCATTACTAAACTTGAGAATATCAAAACACCATTAAGGGCCTGACTTAATTTTCCCAGTCCCACGTGTTGATTTAATCAGTTGCCATTCTATGGAAGAGTAATCAGATCAATCACACCGATAACATTAAATGCTCCATGTCTTTCCTCAATTATAGTTCCAGAGTTTCCCAACAGTACCGAAAAGTAGTTACTTTTTAATATAAGATGCCCTGGTAATTTATGTTCTTTAGGATATGTTGGAAATCAAAGGAAGCAGGTATTAATATTACATTTCCCGAGCCCCTTTCAGCCCAATGGAATCCAGAGTACTCCACAAATAAGTACTTCAGAATCCAGCATACTTCAGAGTGCTTCAAAAACTGGCACATGTGCCCATTGAGCTCAATGGGATTATGCATATGCTTGAAGTTAAGCATGTGCAAAAGTGTCTGCTGGATTCGGAGCAATGGGAGGAAGAAACCTAGCTGGCTTCAAGACTGAGCTTGATAAATTTACGGAGGGGGTGGTATGATGGGACAGCCTAATTTGGCAATTGACTGATCTTAGATTACTAGCAGTAAATATGCCCAATGGCCTGTGATGGGATGTTAGATGCGGTGGGTTCTGAGTTAGTACAGAGAATTCTCTCTCGGGTGTCTGGCTGGTGAGTCTTCCCACATGTTCAGGGTTTAACTGACCCCCATATTTGGGATTGGGAAGGAATTTTCCCTCAGGGCAGATTGGCAGAGGCCTGGGGCTTTTTCGCCTTCCTCTGCGGCACGGGGCACGGGTCACTTGCTGGTGGATTCTCTGTACCTTGCAATCTTTAAATCATTATTTGAGGACTTCAATAACTCACTCATAGGTTAGGGGTCTATTACAGGAGGGGGTGGGTGAAGTTCTGTGGCCTGTGTTGTGCAGGAAGTCAGACTAGATGATCATAACGGTCCCTTCTGACCTTATAGTCTATGGGGGCTGAAATACTTACATCAATGAAACATTAATGCATCTGCAGTGGAGAATGGCAGCTTTCCACTACACAGCATGTGACGCAACCGTGAGATAGGGGAAATTTCGACAAGGACCCGAGGGCAAACCTCTTTTTTTTTTTTTTTTATAAAAAATTATGCTATGATATTTTAATGTGCCCAAAGTATCTGGTGTATTAAAGTGTCACCCAAAAGGCCCAGAGTCTGTAAGTAGCATGATAGTCTGTTTATCTACTTCAGAGGGATAAGGCGCAGAGGTAGATAAACTCTTATCTGAGACAGTCAAGAGATGGTGTTTTCAGGCCGTGTTCCATGAAAGAAAAAAAATAAAGTAGCACTGCTGGGAGAGAGACTTTAAGAGGCTTCTGAACATCACAGTGGCAACTATATTTATTTAAAGAGAAGCTGTATAAACATAGACATATTGGGGCCAGGTGGAGCCTGACTCAGAAAGAGACTGATGTCAGGTGGGATTACTCTCTGGGTTGAAACTCATTTTCAACTAAGCAGCATTTCTGATTTTGCTGTGCTGTTACCTGATGAGCAGGGATCCTAGAAGTCTGGTCACCACTGAAAAACATGGAATTTGCCTTTTTGCAGAGCATCTTTAGTTTTTACAATTTGTGAAAAAATAAAAAAAGCATATATTAAATAATTTTACTGAAAGTATCAGTGTCACTTATTCAATGCATGCAGCCTCCCCTTCTTGTGGTTGATTTTTGAATGCACTTTAAATGTACATAGGTAAACATACTCCAATAAACTGCTTCCGGCGTATAGCACTTACTCAACAGCGTATTGGGGTTCGTGTTTTAATGCATCTCAAATTTCACATCAGCCTCCAGCCAGGAGTAATTAAAGTTATGAAAAGGTGCCAAAAAACTTTAAAAATCACCCCGAAAGATTGCGTCACTGAGTTTGGCAAGGACAAATTTCACGTGGATGGAAATGTGCTGCTCTGTGCTGTATGCAGCAAAGCTGTAGATTGCATTTGAAGGCATACAGTTGTAGAACACGGGAAATGCTAAACAAACTGAATGGGGGGGGGGAACAAACAAACACCAAGAGGCTGAAACAACAGGGCCATGACAACAGCGAAGAAACAGCGCACTGTGAGTGGATCATTCCAGCATTTTTGCACATTTAAAAAACCCAATTTTCTGAAAATATAGAATACGGACATAGAAATATTTGGTATATGTAAGAAATACAAATTGCAATACTATTAATTTTATTTGATTATAATCAGTCATGGCACTGGTAGGCTTCAAACTTGCTTAAAAATTGTAAATATATCAATAAACCATTGTGTTCAACTGATTCCTTAGCAGCAAAATATATAGGTAACTAAAGTTCAGTGTTTCATTTTAATTGTGGAAAAACTGGGATTTTCATGTGTTTGTGTTAGAGACATTGGGGGGTGGGGAGGGGGAGTGGAGTATCATGGAAAACTGAGGTCCCAGCTGATGAGTGACTCGTCTCATCCATTCCTAGAAACATGTTTGCAAGTGAAATGTGGAAAAGAGGAAAAGGAGAACTTTTTGAAGTCAAGGCCACCATCACTTCCCAAATCAAGCCATGTTTAAGCTCATGCCCTTCTTCAAGATCACTGTAGGAGGGGTGAATGAATAAATCTTTCCAAGGGTTGTACACCTCCATTATTCCCCTGGAAGAGAAACTGGAGATAATACATTTTAGTTAATCTTAATGGATGGGTTGAAGGCACTGTATGCAATAACCAGCTGGCAGACGAGAAGGTATTAGGCATTTCAGCTACCATTAAATATACCACCTTAGCCCTGAAAACTGATTAACATCAATATTGTCAAAGAAAGAAAATTGCAGACTCTCATGTACCAGGTGTACCCTTGCAATACACATGCATTAGGCAGCTCCACCAGACAGTTATGTTCTTTCAAGTTTATTTATGATAACTGGGATTATTTATCATTTCAGAGGGCTGAGAAATGAGAAAAGAAAGGGGAGACAAGAAAGCAGAGCCTCTGTCAATAAAGGAGATGTTAGTTTAAACTCACTCATGCCTAAGAACTATTCCATTTATAAGTCAGAAGAGTCCATCCCAGAACAATGAATCAAATCCCCTTGAATTCTGGGAATGTTTGGCTCCTCCCAAATATCACTGCTCAGGTCCTGACCAGGTCCTGTTGGAAATGCCTGAACTTGGGCATGGCCAATCTGAATTTTAACTTCATGGCTTGAGTTCAGTTTCCTTCACAAATGCCCAAGTAGGCATTTTCTTCTTGGTATTCCCTTATAAAACAGATTAGAATCTAAATCTGACAAGGTCATCTGACTACCTATGTTGAGCCCAGAGAAATGATGTAGAGGAAAATATTTGAATAACTAATGCAGCTAATTAATAATACAGCTAATGGTAATACCAACGGCGCCTTAAGTCTAACAGAGGACTTTTCTGGACTCAGTTATAATTCATGTGGCTACAGTATTCACGTGGGAATACATGAGGAAGAGGCAATCGGAGAAAGTTCATCCTGCACTTTCCTTCCTCACACTGTAGTTGCTCTTTAGGATGGGCTCATTTTGTAACATACTGTAAAAAGGAACTCACTCGACAAGCAACTCCTTTGTTTCGTAAGGCTTGATCTTGTGAGGTGCTGAACGCTGATACTTCCTACTGAGTCCCGAAGTGTAGGGGCAAGCAGCTTAACGGACCCCACTGGGTCCTCAGCTCTCACTTGCAGTGAAATCCCCCAGATGATTTCCATTAAGATGCATATCTTAGCTATCAGCTCTGAGCAATTCATAAACCATGTATCTCCCACATCACAATGTTTAAGGCAAGCCTGTGCAGTGATATGATTTGATTTTGCAGTTTAAGTGACAATTGTTACTAACCTGAGACAAACGTCAAAGGAAAGGTTAAAAAGGTCAGCTTTTTGAAGCTACTAAGAGGTTTGGGGTATTAGAAGTAGTCCAGGAAGAGGTGGATAAGTGGGCAGCGCACAGGTGAGCACTGAGTATAATGCATTTATCGTTATAAGTTAGATTATATTGTTATAGCAAGTTATCATATGGCTCTGCCATTTATCACACACATCTACTCACATATACACTTCATTTTTATTATGTGGTAGAATTTCTCAAAGATCTTACAAGCGGCATGTGAAGGTTAAATCCATCTGTAGGTCTTTTTACTAAGGATTTTTTTTTCTTAAATTTGCCTGAAGAACTAGCTCTCTCCCAGTAGTAAATGGCTTGGGAAAGACATGCCCCTAACTGCTTAAGTACTGAGTAGAGAAGAATTAAACAGTCATCTTCAATACTCATTTGTCTCACTCAGTTGGAGAAAAAAAAAAAAAAAAGCCTCACTGCTGTGAAGTATTGTGGCACGGCATAATAATCTTCCATTTATCTTTTTATTCTTTTAGCAATTGTATTAACTAGCTCAGGCTGTGTGTGTGTGTGTGTGGGGGGGGGGGGGGGTGTTGTTTTCTGTTTTGATAGAAAAAGCTTCCACATAGTCATTTTTGTCCATTTTAAATCACTGCCCCATATAACCAGATTCAGTTGAACAAAAGATTGATTTTCCTTAACCATTTGACTGAGCCCTTTTAAAAAGAATTGCACAGTGATCTAGATCTGTTCATTATCACAGGTAGTACTTATCCTGGGGGCAAACCATAGGACTTTAGCAAGCTAAATAGTTAAAACATACAACATTAATGCACAGTCTTGCCAAGGATAACAGCTTGCTTCAGCTATATTTAAAGCGGATACGAATGGCAACGTTACAATTTATTGTTTTTAGATAACCAGACACTGTTCATATGTTTAGTCATTTTGCTTGCTAACTTATTAGGGCCAAGTTCTGCTGTGAGGTGTGCATGAACATCTCCCATTTAATTCAGTAAGACCCTGTGTACACAAACAATGGTAGAATTTACCATTAGGATGCAGTTCAGCCCTCATTTATATGGATAAAACTCATGTAACTGAAAGCAGAATTTGACCTAGAAGGCTGTATCTCCTCTGAATCTATAGTGGGGCTAAACTCTTATCATACTTACACTGATGTAAAATCAGAGTAAAGCCGCTGCTGTCAGCACCACTGCTCTCTGATATTATGATTTCAGTGCAATTACTATAGATTTACATCAGTTTAACTGAGAGCACAATTTGGCTCCATATATTCTCAGCAACATCATGTCACTTCACACAGTGCCCAGCCCTGCTTCCGTTAAAGTCAGTGGCAAAACTCTTACTGGCTTCTGCAAGAATAAGAACAGGTCCATGCAGCAGATTTCTCTTTTACCTGGCAGTGAAATCATAAGGATGAATTTGTGAAGTCACAATAATGATCTGAAGAAGAGCTCTGTGTCAACTCAAAAGCTTGTGTCTCTCTTCAATAGAAGTTGGTTCAATGAAAGGTATTACATCTCCCACCTTGTCTCTCTAATAATCTCTAGTGTAACTCAGTGTGTAGACACAAAAATAGGGTTCTGCTTTCACTGCAGATTCAAGCTAAAAGGAGAAGAGTTGCAAGGGTGAAGAAAGTTGTTATTCCAGTAAAGATCTTAGTCACACGGAGACTTCAGAAAATTACTGGCAAAGCAAATTGCTCCTTTAATGTTATCTTTATTCAGGTTAGTCATAAAGATGGGATTATGACTTTGCTAGGGGACTGAGCTGAAGATAATGCTGAGTTTAAATGAGCAAGCTCATACTCAGACAAAAACGTCTGCATTTCTAACAAGAAAATGCAGACCGTTACTGACAGGGCAAATTTTTTTTAATGTGAATCTCCTCTTTATCCAATGCAAAACCCTCTCATTTAGGGTTAGGTCAATCCCATTATGAACAACAGAATTTAGAACACTAGTTAGGGCTGCAGGATTTTTTTTAAATTTGTGAGCTTTCTGCTATACAAGTGAAGAGCTAGGGGTTTAAATGGCAATCTCCAAGTAAGTTAGACATTGGACAGTGATTTAACCTGGTTTAAAATAGCTCCTCGGCACACAGCAGAGATTTTGATCAATGTCACAACCAGACCCAGTTGAATAATATTCATCAAATCATTTTTATGACAATTTTCATATTTTCCCAAACTACTTAAGGAATATTTATCATCATTCACCCAGCTGTAGCCACAGAGGTGATTGTGATCTCAGTCACTTTAGGTGCTAGTTGAATAGGTCCAGATCCTCCAAGCAATTCAGGTGTCTAACACTCATTGAAAAAGGTTAGGAGCGAAGCACCTAAGGTCTAGATCCTCCAAGGTATTTAAGACCCAGTCCCCCAAACACTTGCTACTGGGCATAGCCCCTTTGAAGACAATGGGATTATGTCTGTTAGAAAGTACTATGCCTTTTACAGTGTGTATAGAAGATCAAACCCTTCCACGCTGATTTTGTACCCACTGAAGTTAAGGCAGTATTAACATTGATTTCAGTGGGTGAAAGATCAGGCTCTAAGAAATTAGCTTCTAACATAGGGTATGTCTACACAGCAACAAAGCACCCACGGCTGGCCATGTCAGCTGATTTGGGTTCGCAGGGCCCTGGCTGTGTGGCTATAAAATTGCAGTGCAGATATCCAGGCTCAAACTGGAGCCAGGGATTCAATCCCCTCACTGCCTCCCAGAGCTGGGCTCCAGCCCGAGCTTGGATGCCTACTCTGCAATTTTATACTCCTGCAATCTGAGCCCCAGGAACCCAAATCAGCTGATGCAAGCCAGCCACAGATGTTTCATTGCAGTGTAGACGCACCCCAAAAGGCTGGGACAACAAATAAGAGCCCCGTTCCTGCAAACGGATGCACCAGTACAGATTGTAATCCCTTTGCCTTCAATTGGACGCCGCAGGGGTACAACCAGAGCATCTATTTGCAGAAAGGAGGCCAAGGTTTTGAGTATGGCCATGGCAAAATGATAGACAGTATCTGTCAACACGTATTAGAAAAATAGTTTTATATGACAATTTCAGACTATTGGACAATTGTTACTTGACCAGCCTGATTTGCTTAGCCACTGTCTTGCAGACTGCTGGGTCTTCACATCAGGGGGACACATCAGTGTCACTACTACTCATGGCAGTAAGCAGTACCTAGAAATCAGAATTTGCAGGACTGCGCCCTGATCCTGCAATGCTGTTTCTTCATTACAGATTTTTGGTGCGCACCATTCAATTTGTTACTTCTACTTTTTCTGTGCTTTAAATTCCCCTAAAATACAGCATTTACAGATAGATAGATATAAACCGCTTCTGTTTTTTGGCAACTGTACTTCTGTTCTGACTAATTTGGTAAAATGAAATTAGATCTTTACTTAAGGCAACGTTAGCCAGTTAATTAGTGGGTGAATTGCTTAGTTATAGAACTCTCTCCTCCAGGTTTGCAATCTATTCATTTTGAACATGCTCTGGGGGTAGTTACAGACATCTGCTACAAGGCGTGGCAAGTAGCATAGCACCCCCAAAAAGGCTGCAAAGCAATGGTAGGGGGAGAACAGAACTTCTGCTCGTATTATTCCTGCTGACATCCAGGTCCCACGGAGTCCCCCATATGGAACCCTGTGGATCTCTGGAGGCAGAGCTAGCGAAGGACAGGAAGTAACATACTTCCCACAACTCTGGATGGATTTCCACGTAGAAATCTGCCCAGAAGTTACTGCTGGATGGATCAACAGTAACTCCTCCTGTATGTGGTTGAGATCCCCTCATTGGGGGAATTTTGGTGCAGCCACCAGCACGGTGGCAGCATAACTGCTACAGGGGTTGTGTTGCCACAGGAGAAGAGGAAGCCAATAGAGTTGTTGTGAGGCCCATAGGAGCCAGAAACATCCAGGGGAGGACCAGCACCTCCACAAGACCTGTGTGGAGCTTGGGACAACTGCATGTTTTAGAGAAGGCTGGTGGGTTCTTGCTCATATGCTCAGAGTCTAACTGATTGTCATGTGAGGGGTTGTGAAGGAATTTTCCCTCACGTCAAATTGACAGTGACCTTCAGGATTTTTTTGCCTTCCTCTGCAGCATGAGTTGTGGGTCACTTGCTGCTATCATCTGAGTATATCTAACATAATCAATTTGCTGCCAATGCAGGGGCATTAGGTATTGGTGCCTTTTCTCTGCCTTTGGCACATAATATTTTAGTCTCCCTGTAGGCTGTAGTACGTTGGTCTAATTCTTTTTCTATGGAAAAAAAGAATTCCCTGCCATTTTCATGAGGAAGCAACACACCTTCCTAGGGGAGGATTGCAAGGGCACTGAATTTAAACTCACAAATTTTCCAAGTCCCTACACAAGAAGAGCACAGCCTGTCATCTTATTTAGGCAACATCAAATCTTCCTAAACCTGTCTTTCTCCCAGCTGTGGATTCAGAATGTATAAATTGAAAAGTGAAAGTGGGCAAGCAGTAAACTAAACAGGACTAAATCAGCCTTGAACAAAAAATGCATCCTGACTTTTGCAGAATACACTCAGCTTCTTAGAGCCCCAGGACACCGAATATTGTCAGTAGCACAAAGAAGATATTTCTTTTCTTGGCTTTTACACAGGAGGAGACAAATGGACTTTGACATCTCATTTCAACCTAAAACAGAACAAAGACAACCAAGATGCTCCATATGCCGGTGTAGGTTATTCATGCAACAACTACTTAGTCTACTTTGGATTCTTAGGAACGGGCACTGTTGTCCGAAGTCTGCTTCATATGAAGCTAGACTTTTTTTTCCATAAGGCTGC
This sequence comes from Emydura macquarii macquarii, assembly GCF_026122565.2. NCBI lineage: Eukaryota > Metazoa > Chordata > Testudines > Chelidae > Emydura > Emydura macquarii. The sequence continues at coordinate 10,360,704 of NW_027130208.1, read as the reverse complement.
CTTTCCAGAGATTGATTTATTCCTACTAGGATTAAAGAAATAGTAAGAACAACATGCTACAGAGTGTGAAGTCAGACAATTAAAGCAGATTGGATTATAGCTTGATGGCTGTAAAAAGAGGTCCCATGGAAGATTATTCAGATTCCCATGCAATAAATCTTTGATAGCAATGAGTAAGATGAATTTTTTTTTCGGTTAACTCCATTCCTATCGTCTTTCAAACATTTGTCCAGTTGGTTTTATACAAAGCAATAATCTTTTAGCCAGACAGACAACTTTTATATTGATTTAGTGATCATAGAAGTTGAGCCCTGGAGCCTAAAGTCATCTCATTATGAGTCATCTTTGACAAACAACCAGACTGATACCCTCATCCTGCAAGAAACAGCAGTGGATCCCTTGCAAGATCAGAGCATAAAGTGGTACTGCAGGTTTTTAAAGCCAAGCTATAAAGAGAAGCCAAGCCGCACTTCCCTGTTCACTCTCATCCAGATGGATTTGCATGTTCAGACACTGCCCACATTTAGGGATCCCATAGTGACGTCTAAGTTTGGAGAAGAATTAGCCATTGCTGTGATGGGCGTAGCATGGGGAGCCTGCAGCCTTTTGACAGCTGTCTCACTTTAACTGTTGTCCCTGTAATTATGACCTTTCCTTCCTCTTTTTTCCCCCCTCACTCAGCTTTCTCGATTTGTTTTATATGAATACATTTTCAGAGGGTGCATTATGCTCAGAACTATGTTAATATTGTTTTTACATATGCAGCACCACAGTAGGTAAACACTTTAGAAACTTATTTATATTTATCATCATCATCCATAGAACTGGTATATCCCAGGCAGCAGTAATGCAAGTCTTCTCACACTACTCCACCTATCTGCCTTAACCCTTTATCTAGAATTACCACCTCTAGGCATAAAAGATTATTCAGTCTCCAGGCCATTCCATTTTTGGCTTCTATGTTGTTACAGCTGAAAAAGTTGGCAGCCAGTAATAACACCACATTTGAAAGCCAATTCTTAAAACTGCATGTCTAAGACATGAGGCTGTAGGAGGTGACCTACAAGTCTTGTCTACATATTTGAAGACTTATCCGGTCCCCACTCAGTCTACTTCTCAACACTAAACATAACCAGTTTTCTAAACCTTTTCTCAGAAGTCAGGTTTTCTAAAATTTTTAAATCATGTTTGTTGCTCTTTTCTGGAGTCCAATTTACCCTCATCTTTCCTAAAGTGTGGTGCCCAGAATGATATCTGTTTTAATTCAATAATTTTCATACACTAGCACCAAAGTTGCCTAGATATACTATGTAACTGTGTACGAGAAATGAGAATGTACACGTATAAACCAAATGGTTTGGAGTTAGAGCACAGAAGTTTTTAGCAAAGAAAATATATACTGGGTACACATACAATATAGAGTGAAGATGGCTGTTAGGCAGATATGTAGATTTTTTCAAGAATGGAACATTTTTGTTCAGCAAAAGGGCTTGTCAAAAGGTATCGCTATGGAGCAAAGAGAACCTTATTCTCAGAACAGGTAGAGTGGACACATTGGTGGCTTAAAGCAAAGTTAAATAAAGCAAATCAGACATGCCAACTGAGAAACTAAGATGCAACAAGAAAGATCTGCGAAGGGGCTTCATTTTATCAGTGGGAAAATATCAGATTGCTTGGGCCGTATTTTCAGTATACATTGGGAAAGACAAGAGACATGATGTTACCAGGTAGAGGAAACACTAAATGCTCAATGCATTTTCCAAAAAATAAGTTTTAAAATAGAATATGACTTCTGAATTGTAATATGGAGCATGGAATTTTCCATGTAATGCCAGATTCATTTTCCTCTGACTAAAATTTTCCAACTACTGATAGAGAAGTACAGAGTTCCTTGTAGGGTTTTTCTGTCAAACAGCTAAATTAAGTTGTGCATGAAAGAGATACACATAACTGGATTCATTGTGGATACCACAGATATATGAATAAGTGATTATACACAAGTCAGCAGCACTGAGAGAATTTTGAAGTCATGTGACTTCAAATCACATTCCTCAATGTATCATAAAACAAGAAACAAGACACTGAAAGAGACCAAGTACAGGAAGGAGCAGTAGCTGCAGCCTGGCTTCTCTCAGTTACCATGGGCTTGCACTAATAATGATAATGTTAACTAGAAATTTGATTTGCAGGATCTGGCTCTATATCAATAAGATTTGTATTGCTCATAGTGTTCTGTCCTGATCATTCAAAACATCTGAGCACTAAAATTCACCTTATTCCAGACAATAGTAACACTTTATTGTTTTATACACATTTCTGGCCACAGTCCTGCAATGAGAACCAGCATTTCTGGTTTTCCACTGTTTTCTGTCATTGCTGAAAATTAGCTTCAGCAGCGGAAGTTCCTCTACCAATACAACTTCCAAAGGTAGCACAGGTTGAACAAAAGAGATTCACCTGCTAGTACAACTTCTAAGGGTAGGGGAGATGGCAAACATTTATAATGTGCAATACTCACACAGTGGCACAGGGGCTGCAGAAGGGTTCTACACTGTTTAATTGCTGTGGTTTCACTCTGCAGCAGAAGGCAACTGTGAAGCACACAGAAGGGAAACTTGAATACGTCATTTCTTCCACAGACAAAGTATTCAAGACATCCATCCTCATGTAATCCAGGATTGAGGGATTTTATGAGTGACTCTAGAGGAGGCAGAGGTGCTGCCAGTAGGTCTTGAACTCATGAACCCACCAGCCACAAGGCACCCAGGAGGGGGGTGCCACCCCATACTCCAGCAACCACTTTGAAGGTCTGTGACTTGCTCATGCCATCCAAAGATGAGCTGTGTTACTTGTGTCTATGCTTTCCAGACGAGGGCCCATCTGATAATTGTCTCTTACTAAACTCCTGGTGAGAGAGAGTCTGTAGCTCAGGAGTCTATTGCCCAGGCCCTCAGGCAGGGGAGGGCATAGGAGCAGTCGCTCAAGGGGATGACAGACAAAGGCAGGTCTCTTGGCCTATGGTGGGGTCACAGGGGGTAGAGAGACACAGCCCACTTGACTCCACTGCATCCCAGCCCAGGGCCCTAACAGTGAGGGGTGTCCCACCACTAGGTCAGTGGGGAAACCAGCCGTAACACACTGACCAGGCCTCATGCCCCACCACTGCCAAATTGGCAGTCCACCACCCCTGAGCTGTTTCCTACCCTCTCCCTGGGATGTACTTGGGTCCATGGAGTATCTTCAGTTACCTTAGGGTAGGTGACAAGCAGCAATCCTAGCAGTCACTCTACAGGCACAGATTACCCAGCAGGCAGGGCCTCTCTGGGCGCAGCAGCCTGAAGCAAGTCAGATGTGTCTACCTCCCACACTATCTCAGCTCAAATTGAGCTGGAGGCCCGGCTCTTTATACTTCCTGCCCCGCCCACCCACTTCCGATTGGAGGGACGAGGTCATTCTGGTCCCACCCACTTGGGTAGGCAGGGTGGCTCCTCCCCCTCTGGTTTGGAGGGAGGCCACACTGCCTTACTACAGCTTTACATTAAAGTTTCTCTAGTTCCAAGCCCCTCCTTGCAGCAGGATTGTCATGGTGAATTTGGAGCCAAGGAAATGTATCACTAAATGAACAATATAAAAAGATGAGCATTTTAGTAGCTCTTGTCAGTCATTTCATAGCTAATGCTATTTAACAACAATTGTGGGTAGCATGACAAAAGGACTGTGGGTCAGAATAACCAAGGTAAACTGAGTTTTATGAGCTGAGCAAGATCTTTATGATTCTGAAGCAATACTTAATCTGTAAACCCCATGCTATCTACAACTAGAATTATTTCCATTCATAAAATCACTGGTAATCTGGTTGGCTGATATGCAGGGCTTTATGGTCTTGATTCAGAGTCTGCTGAAATCAATGGAAGCCCATGACTGTGTATTCTACATTATTCAAAATAAAAGTTTATTTTTAAAGAGAGTGAAATATTTTTTGCCCCCTAAAAAAATTTCAAATGCTATCAGGCGTAAAGACATTACCAAAAAATAGAACAATTACTTTGATAGAGTAACTTTTAATAAAGAGGAGTACAGTACTGTTACTTTTCTGCAAATCTGACTATTCACTTAACTTATATGTGGAAACAGGAATACTATGTTTAATGTCACAAAAATGCTAACTGCTCATTGGGGATAACTCTAAACACTAAAACACAGCTGGAGGAGGCTGGAGAAAAGATTTCACATGATCTGCAATTTGTGGAATATTTAGCCTGCACCTTCCTGGAGTGTTTATGAGCATTTACTGATATTTCTGAGGACATGCTGGAGAAATGTAATTGTCCCAAAACAATCAATTGAGCAGTAGGACCATATGATAAAAGTCAACAACAAATAATAATGCAAGAGTTTAATTTATTCCCAAATCAATGCTAAAGCAGAATCACTTTGAGTTTAGTAGTATCCTTTGATAAGAAAACAGAAGAATACGTTTTATGTTGCCTCTACAGTCAATTCTCTTCATTATTACTCTACCCAATGGCCAGATTGCAACAGCAGATGTGAAATGTGCCATTGTGCCAACATATCTCAAGAAATCTGTCAGTACCCTGCCTTCGTCTCTATTGTCCTCTCCTGGGCTTGACTCAATTTTCATTACTGTGCATGAATTCTTGCATAACTTTACACTAGAACTTTTAGTCTATTGTGCAAAACGGATGAACACTCTTGCAATTTGTTCATGAAGTGATTTATTTATTAGCACAGCAGTTCTCCCTCTTCTTGAGAACTTACTACTTAAAACAGAAATCCTTTCTTTGGCTACACCCCTCCCATTGAATCCCAATTCCACACCTTCTCTGTGGTAAATAACTTGACTGCTTGAAAAATAAAAAGCATACTATTGGAACAGTATTAAGGAGACAAAGATGAAGGTAACATTATTTAAGATATGGATATAGCTACCGGGTTACATCTCTCCACCCCCTTCACCTCACTTTTTATTTCTTCTTCCTGGGTGCAGGGCTTTACATTTACCAGCACACACACTTACACTGCAGCCTCCTCTGCTTTTCTCTTTCCAGGTCATTGTGTAGCTTTGTTCTGTTCTGTCCTATTTATTTGTGTCTTCCTCCAATTTGATTATGGTGGAATATAAACTAAAGAAACGGCCCAACAAAGACAGATATAAAGCAGCCATGCAAAGTCTAGGCAAGGGTTTATTGTTTCTAAGTTTAGTCATCACATAGCCTCCTTGAACACGTAAATAAGTCTTAGACTGGGCTACGAGTAGCAAGAAATGTCAGTGCTTGAATACTGATATATTCTTCACCATTGTGACAGAGCAGTCCCATGACTCTCCTGGAAGTCTTCCAGTTCACCACCAGTCATCTGCAGACCACAGTTTGAGAGTCACTGTATTACAACTTATCATTCCAAGCCCTGTTAGATCCAGAAGGTTGTGTATTTTAGTTTGGTAGGAAGCCAACCCAGTAAGTAGTGCAAAAGGCCTGCCAAGGACACCCAAGTAAAACCAGATGCTGTGCATTGGAAAGATGCAGAATGAACAGGGAGATGAGAAAAGTGAGGGGAGGAAAAGAGGGTGAGTAGGAATGGAAAAGGAGAGGGCCTCAGAGATGGGAAGGAAGAAAAAATTGGCTAGGGGCTTCAGCTAGGTCAAGTGGAAAAAAGGGAGACAGAGACCAATGGAAAGGAAGACAAGTCAGAAATAGACAAAAGACAGAGAGGAGGGAAAAATGTATCCCAGACACGTTGGGCCAAATTCCTCACTGGTGTAACTCTATTGACTTACTGCAGCGGCTAATTTGGCTCTTGGCTCCCTGTCAGATCTAGACAAGAATCATGGCCCTCAGGAAAACCAATTAATGCGTTGGAAAGTAGCAGGAATAGTATAGGAACATGAAACACCTGACCTAAGGTATTAAAAACAACTAATGGTGTCACCCTAACTTTGGAAGTGTATCCTCTGTTTTTCATCATTAGTAGGACATCAGACATCAACAAATTTCAGATATGATCTGATAAGTACATCCTCTAACATTGAACAAAAGAACTAAATACCATATTCTTACACAGTGACTATGGCCAGTATTTTTGTTTGCAAGTGAAAATGACTAAGATATTCTAAAAGGCGAACAACATATGCAAATTTAAACTAACAGAAATATCTTGGACAGATAAACCCTCTGCACCAACTCAGTGGCCTCACCTTTGCCTTTAAAAGAGCTGTAACTGGATAAATCATTTAACTCTGCCACTACAACTGTCACCTTTCACTGATTCCATTACTTTGTATCTTGTTATTCAATGACTTGACTCAGTCACTAGAGTCTACTTCATCAGGCTTCAGTAATCTTCTGCAGAAGAACAACCTATTTATATCAGCGCCTGATTTTTTCCCTGTCAGTCCAAATTTTCTTAGCATTGCAATATTTCTCTTCACATTAGAAAAAAGTGGTGCATTTCCAGAGTGTCTTTTCCAGTACAAAATTACTGTAAGGCATTAACCTACTGTACAGTACCAGTTTGTAACTTTATTTGCAGTGCTCTGGAATTTGTTTACCTATATGTCAATACAACGTTGTTTTGTTTTTTGTCTTCAGCTGGAGTTCTGCCAGTGTGCTGCATCATAATTGGGCCTAAAATTTTAGCAAACAAAGAATCAAAACACAGGAGGCATCATTACACTGGACATTTGCCACCCACAAACTGTGATTTTTCAGGGAAAATTTCCATTGATATTTTAATAGCCAGAAACAGGAAAATAATGTAGACAACATTTTCACAAATATTTCCCTCAACTTTTTGGCCCGCTCTATTGCTCACTTTCCGCATGGAATAGGAGGCTGCAAGCGTGTTCAGATTGAAGCTGTTACCCAAAGACAGTGAAACAAACAGAGGTTTCTACTATGTATCAGAGGCAGATCCAACCAATAACTAGTATGGAGCATGATGTGTTTGTTTCTAAATCCCCTTTCTGCAGCAGTGTCCTATTTAAGGAAGATTTCTGCTTGTCGCACCACAGTTTAGTCGTACCACATGCTTACGTTGCTTTGTAACAATACAAATACTATCAAATTGCTCCCCATATCTATTATTCATGTTCTTTTAAACTCATTTTCCATCAGAGAGCATTTATAAAAACTATTGCAAGGTTTTTCCGTACTCCATTGACAATAGCTGTTACTTGTAAAAGGGTATTATACTGTAGGAGAGAAATTCACCCATGGCACAGAGGACCAGTGCAAAGTCCTTTATACCATTTATGAGCCCAGGAGAGGGGCTGAGCAAAGATTCTGATTGTGCAGCAGCCACACAGGTGCCTGTGTATCTTCTAAGTCACATGGAAATGGTCTCTGCAGAAAGCCACAATGGAGGTGGGCCAGACATCTCTTGTTGTGAAGGTCCATTGGCCCCAGCATCCTGTGGAACTGGATCTTGATCACTGAGCATTTGCTCAAGTGCTTTGCTATAGGGAGGTCAGAATGCTCAACCCCTGGCTGGATTGAGTGAATGTTGCAGAAAACCGGAGGCCATTTTCCAACTCATGAGTACCCCTACACTGCCCTGAGTTGGGGTAGCTTTGACCTTCCTTTTTGTCCATACGCCACCTACATAGAGGCAGAGTACTCAGGCTTTACGTGGGAGAAGTGAACGTCACACTAAATCAGTGAATCCCAACCTCTTCCGAACCAGCAACCCCTCCCTTCTAACCAGAATTTCACTGAGAACCCCTTCTCATTTAGCAACATGACTACACCTGTTCATGTAACCCACTAGTCAAAACATGTCAAGTATTGTAAGTCCAGACAGAATTCAATATGGCACTGGAATACAATAGATCTTTAGCACATTGTATTTACCTTATTTTTTGTATTTTCTATACTTACAATGAAAAATAATTCAAATACAACAGCAAATTTAGTTGACTAATTCTGACAAGAGCCATGCCATCTCCTTTGATGGGAATATGAATATGAGCTTCCTCCAATCATCGCCTTTGGGGCAGGAATAGTCGGGAATAGCCATCCCATGGAATGGGCAGGGAGCAATTAGCCCCTGGATCTCAAGTAGTGCTTCCTGCACATAGTCACCTGGGCTGTCAACACCATACTAACTGCTTTTCCCAAACCTATTACAGGCCCGGTGTAGGCTTGTTTCACTGTGTATATGTTTGGATTAGGGAACAAACCACATAAAATATTAACCACAAGAAGTATGTGAAACAAACAAGAAATAGAAGTGATACTAAATGGTGAAGATTTTGTTCTGGGGATGGCTGAATCTGCTCTTACTTGATACAAATACAGATGTCCTCAGAAACAAACATCTCACAGCTTCCAGATCAGATTACTTTTGTTCTTTCAGGGTGTCTTTTCACCTCTTGGGGCCCATCAGCCTCTTCCTTTGGAACTTCCATTTGCTTCTCCTTTTGGAATGTTGTCCACATTGTTCACGAACATATAGGCCTTTATGTCTGTCTCATTTTCACCCCCTCATTACCAAAATTTTTCTGTACAAAAAACTTTTTAGTAGAAAAAATAGTCTTTTCTCAAACAATAACCTTGTGGAAAATTTGATGTTATTGGAATTGTGGTTTTTCATGACAGTGTTCATTACTTTTTATCAAAATTTTATGTAATTTTTTAACTCAAACATTACCAATGAAAACTTCTTGTTTATCAAAAAAGCGGGTGTTCAATAAATAAAACAACCATTCTGATAACATTTTATTGAAAATTTCACAAAAAAACATCATAAAAGTTGCAAAATATGTTTGAAAAAGCCCTTTGAAATGGAAACAACTTTGACATTTCATTTTTTTTCCCAAAATTAATGTTTAAAATTTTGAACCAGCGCCAATAATTTTCTTGCTGTGAGCCTCATGTGACATCATCTGCAAATAAACCCAACAAGCATCACAAAGACTGTAGAAATTGAATGATCCTTTGCTTTATTTTTCAGAAAAGAACTTTGAAATACTAGCTACACTTTCAATCTGCTCACTGTCTAAAAGCTTTACTTAGTTTCCAGGCCATCTTTAATATAAACCACAGGGGGGGGGAACCCTTGGAAGTTGCTAAAACTGGGACATTTAGAAAAGAGAAACAAGACTGGAATTGAAACAGTCATGAGAACGGCAAAGACTGTTTCCAATTAGAAAGGGATAACTGTGAATATCAACATTTAACAATCTAATTAAAAAGGACCTTGTAGAACATTTTGTGCAAAAAGAACACAGTCAAGTTCTGTGGAGTTCACAGCAAAGGTATGGCTTTAAAAAATGTTTCTAACATTTTTCATTCCAGCCCAGTGAGAAAGCTAAGTAAAACAGCCATCATGTGAAGGCCTTGAGGGCCTCTTTACCTATTCACCCATGCCTTGAAAGACTTTTAGAGTCCCCAAAGGACCCTGCTCATTCAAAAAGGAAGGCTCTTCCTACCTCTAAACTCAACGAACCTTATCCTTCTTTTAACCTCTCAAACTTGAAAAATACCTCATGTCCCTCAACGACAAAACTAGGTTTGTTTAGTATCTAGGATTTGAAGCTTCTTCTTTTTTTTTGTTTTTTTTTACTGAGTTATTGGTCATCAGAATACACATAATAATCTGATTCTTCCCTCACTTACACCAGTGTGGATTGGTAGTAACTGTTGCTACACTGGGGAGAAATCCAATAGATCTAGAAAGATTAAGCTTTTCAGTATATGATTAATTATAATCCATAGTTTGAATAGGTGAATGGGATTAAATTATGCATTATTGTGAACGGCAGTAATTTAGCAAATTCTGTGTTCTGTATTGACAGCTGCACATTCAGTTATAAACGTAATGCCTGTAATACTAATGTTTGGCTTTAAAAAGAGATACTCTAGCTTTAAATCTCTTCTTTAAAAATGGGCTACTTTCAAGCAGCCATATTTACTGCTGGTATAGGCAGGGACAACCTCACTGAAATAAAGAGAATTGAGCCTTTTGTAGCAGTGCTAAATTTGGGCCAAGAGACAAATGAAAAACAAATAACAGTCGATTTTTTTTTCAAGTAAGTTGCTTTTAGTACTCATTAAGGAAGTGGCAGATTCACAACCCCAGAGAGTGAGGTGCTGACTGATAGACTAAGTTTCCCTATGCCATGGCTCTGGTTGAGCGTATGACCTGGAAGGGTCAGTTTGGGGGTGGGAAAGTAGTTCAGTCTGTTGGTCTCTCTTCTGAAGCTGCTAGTAAGAACACCAATTTTGCAATGTTGACACCGCTCCTTTAGGAACTTGCTTGAGAACCCATGAGATTCTGAACAGGTTAACCTTAGTTTGCTACCAGCTTAGAACAGACTTGTATCACAGTGGTAGTTTCCATGCCTTCCTTATTAGCCCCATGAGTCATTCAGTCCACTGGATGAGATGTCATTGATGGCAGCAGAAACCAAGATCGTTAACATAGAAAATTTAGTTTTCAGGATGGGAAACACAGCCATACTCTTTTCAGATTTAATGGTGTGGGAAGTTTCCTACAGATATCTTGAGTTTATGACCTACATACAATCTATGACCTTCCAAGCATCACTCTTTCTCTAAATTGTCATTGTGAAGTTACAGTACAACTCAGGTGAGAGATAATCCATTTCTTCCATATGAAATCTTTTAGCATTTAAAGACAATCACTTTTCTGAACTCTAGTTCACTTATCAAATAGAACTGAATTAATCTCAGAATAAACATTCTAAGGAAATGGTTCTCAGCCTTTTCTATAGCGAGGCCCCCTGTTTCATACTGCCTCCTCACCCCCTCCCCATCTAGCCAGGACTGCTTTCCCATTTAGCAATATGGAAGGACAGGGTCGACACATTCCCCTGACATCTGTTCACAACCTTGCTGAAGGTTGGCACCTCCTGGCTGGGAATCCCACGTTGTAAGACAATCAACAAACAATTAATAGAAACTATGGAAACTCCATGAGCTAAAAGGCTAAACTTTTTCCCTTCAATGAGCTCTTTTTTCAAAAGTCCTTGACCATCACAGCCAAAACATAATTCTTACCTTTTTCTACCTCTGGGTTCATGTGACCAAGAATTCAAAAATAAATCCTATGTTATAACAGTGGTGTCTTCCATTGAGTTATTTTTCGGTACAAAGAGGTACATTTCCAGACTCCTTCCTACGTTTGCAAACATTTGTGTGTACATTTGAGTGAGCAAACTAGGCAACAGCAAAAATAATCCAATTTGTAAATGCCTGACTCTGCATATTGGTGCACATATACGTTATGCACAAACAGGAAAGTTTGTCCCAAAACATCTGTTGATAAAACAAATGTTGTTGATACCAAATGGCCAAAATTGAACATTCCACTTTATCCAGTGTCACTTTCTTAATGTGAGAAAGGGCTTACTCTTGTTCCTATTAAAGGCAACAGGAATTCTTTCTTTGACTTCAATGGGAAAAGGACTGGTCCCAAGGACTTCAGAAACAATAATAATAATTAAAAAACCCCACTTCTGAGCTTTCTGGATCTCTTTGTGTTTGCCTAGAGAGAGCGTTGTGTGATCCTTAAACATGATTTCTATGTAGACATAACAGCATTATAATAGTAATTCATTCAGATTCCTATTCTCCAAGGCCTTGATGTTTTATGTTTCATTCATAACCACAGAGTTAATTATAGTCTGAGTTTAAACATTATCATTAGTTATAGCACAGAGGATGTGTGGAAGGGAATTAGGCACACGTAATGTCAACTTTTTTCTCTTTTAATTGATTAAATGAGAGCGCAAAAGACAAAAAAATGACAGTATAATATGTGGTGTCTGCATGATAATTCAATATGTAGCATGTTTTTGTATAGTTCAGAACATTTAAAAACAAAATTATTGTGGCTTATTAGAGCAATAGGAGTGGGTGTAAGGTGCTTCCTGAGGCAGCCTCAGCTGAACTTCAGAATCATTGTGTGATTTTGGACAAACAACTTGACTGCTTTGTGTCTCTTTGTTATCTGGACAACTGACAACATGCATAAAAGCAAGCAGCTCCCTGCAAACCAGTCCCTATATTTGGTCAAGTGGCTGGGGCACTGGACTGGGGTTCTGGAGACTTGGGTTTGATTACTGGGTCTCAGCCACAGAGGTCCTATGTGACCTTGGGCAAATCACTTATTACACCTTCTGCCTCAGTTTCCCATGTGCAAATGGGGCTAATACTTCCCTACCTCACAAAGAAGCTTTGAGAATAAAATCCATTAATAATTGTGAGGTTCTCAGGTACTGTGGCAATGAGAGTCAGAGTTATATAAGTATCTAGATAGAAAGAACTGAACTCTGAGGAATTACACTGGAAAAAAAGCAGCCCTACAAATATAGGGTTTCTTCAAAGCTTTTCATATTTACCTCTATCGATATTAAAAATAATATAGAAACACGTTATTCAAAGCCAAAAGCATTCTGGGCCTCGCCTCTGAACTATTCACAAATTTTAATTTCAAGTTTTACTTAATCATTAGTTGTGTCAAGGGATGATGAGGAAAGACAGACTATGAAATGGATTTAAAATACGATAGTCTTCCAAATGTGTTTGAGTACAATTAGATTTCTGAAGTAGTTACATGACTGTTGATCAATTACGAAAAAATATATATATAGGTTATGGACTACCAGGGGAAGACATTCATATTTCTGTTGCGTGGTGTCTTTCTCCTCTTGTTTGCACACTCCTCAAAAAAGCACTGTGCTTATTTAAATTAGTGATATTACTTCCTTTTGTAATAAAATTAATCAGAACATCAATAACGTGATTAGTCTGCCTTTTAGACTGTTTTTATCAGAATTATTCTTATTCGATTTTACTCTTTTGCAGTATATAGAATTCTCTCAGAAACATCTCTTTCCACTCCACCACCAACCCCAAATGCATCTGTGTAAGGTGAAGTCCTGGCCAAACTAAAGTAAAGAATTTCATTATTTAAATTATTATTCAAATATATTATTATAATTAATAATGTATGTTGTGGTTGTGCCCTGATAGAACCCTGATGGGATGTTATTCTATAACAACCCTCTGACACTCTATTTGTTCCTCTGTCACTGTAAATATTTTGCATGTCTCTTACTAATGTATGCTTAGATTCTGTTGCTAATAAAAATGAAAGCTTGAGATACAAGTTTTTACTTTTAGAGGACAATAAGGACATACATCATTTAAGAAAATATGGATTACTAGATGGATCAGAGGAATGATATGGAAACTTTCAAAGTTGTACATTTGTTTTCAGTTTAGCAGTGACCAAAACTTTGGCGGAGATCCTCAAAGCAGTCTATAGGATTTAGATACATATCTTAAAAGTTAAGCATGTGCTTCAATACTTTGCTGAATCAGGGCCATAGGGAGTTGCAAATTCCAGTAAGAATCCACCTGATGAAATCCAAGAATAAGGAGTGGGGGGAAAATCATGCTCCTCTGAACAGGTTTTATTACCTTTTAGTGTTTTCCTGAAGCCAAATAAATTGGAAGATCATGAAGACATAGGGCCAATTCTGCTATAGAGCAGATTTTGACGCTATAATTGCGTAACCAGCTTCACTTTTTTTTTTTTTTTTTAAAAGGTAGAAAGGGGTAAAAAGAAAACTTCCTTTCAGAGTTCTCGGAAGTGAACATAAAACCATGCTCTTGATAATAACGGAACAAACCTACTTAGGCCGAATGAGTAATCCAATTCAGCTCCATTCAGTTCTCTCTGAAGTTGTTAACTTTCTGTGCTCACAGAAACACAAGGAAGATTGAATAAACACCGCTTGCTGTAAGCACCAGTAAGCACCAACCCAGCTTGACACTGATCCTCTAGAGCTGGAATTATGCCTGGGCTTTTTCCCAGTAATACAAAAAGGTGCCCTCATGCTTATGACAGGACAGTAATGTAAAATTAAAGAGCCCTAACGGTCCAAGAAGTGCTCCCATCCCAGTACAGCACCTCGAATGATGAAAGACCCAGCTAAATGAAAACGACCCTCCCTGGTTGTGGCAGCATAATTCCACCCTTGCTGGCAATTACAGTAGAAACCAAACCTCCTTTCAGTTTCAAACCTCAGCCTTTGAAAAACAACATTAAAGGCTCATGTTGAGGATTATTTTTCGTCACAGAAAACTAAATTTAAGTGTCTGTCTCAAGCGGCAAAAGTTCCATTCACAGTTTTCTACTGTTTGTAATGACTGCCAGGAGACGGACTGAACTGTCGTCATCTCAAACTAATTTATAAAGGAAAGACGCGACATATGGTGGGTGGCCTGCAAAAGCTTTCATCATTCTTCATTTAATTCATAAATAAAAGTCTATGCACACATAAAAGTAGTATTAAAGTGGATCACATAATTAACCATCAGCATATGCCTGGGTGTGACTCCAAATGAAAACATTACACAAGCTCTTGACAACATTTTCCATCCAGATACTTGTATAGTTTGTAATAACTTTTAAGAACCCTGGTCTTCATTTCACTTCCATTGAAGTCAATGGAAGTTTTGTCATTGGTTTCAATAGAAGCAGAGGAAAGTATTGTGATATTAGGATCTTTAAACTAATTACTCCAATCTGTAATAGTTATATTTAAGGGAGATAATGTATCTATTGTAATATTGTCCAAAAGGGACTAGGTACTATACAAACACATAAAAAGAAGCAGTACCTACCCCAAAAGAACTTAAATGGTAAAATCTTTGAGTAAGGCCTTGTCTACACAAGGAAATTGACCGGATAGTTACTGAGGAATAAACTTTGTGAGAGAAGTAATTATTCTAGAATAAAGACACTTTTGTTTTGGAAGAGAGTGTCCACGAAAAGGGTCTATTCTGGAATAGCTATTGCAGAATAGCTGTTTCTGCAATAGCTATGCTGGTCAATAACCCTGTGTAGACAAGGCCTACGTTATTTAGGACCCGATCCTGGATCCACTGAAGTCAATGAAAAGACTCCCATTGACTGCAATGGGCTTTGGATCAGGCCCTTATACTGCATGCATTATATGGTTATATTACATAGGGACAAATCCAGAAGTCTCCATTCAGATAAAATTCTCACTGAAAACAATGGAAGATTTGACTAATTAAGAACATCAGAATTTTGATTACAAATAACAGAGGGGTGAGTTCAAAGAATCAGAAAGTCAGTATTAATGACATATGAAATAAACTTACCCACCATGGACCTGGATTGTGCAAGCTCTCCAGCTGAAGTCAGTGGGATACCTGCACACTGAGTCCTGCGTCCCATGCTACTTGACAGTATTGAAGAACATTCCCCAGTGTCTGAAATGATAACACAAGGATGTGACTTCTAGGCTGCAACTTTTTAAAGGTCAGTTCCAGACAAATAATCATCACAGACATTCAGAAAAATCATTCTACCATGATATAATAGTTGGATACTAAAAGTCATCTGAAGCCATAGGTCCTAGCTGTGCTCCCATTTTGCTGTACAATAGGGCATGCTAAAAGAGCAATCAAAATGGAATGGGTAGATGGTAATTGTGGGAGAATTCTGCTTTACCATGTGAGCTAGGCAATGCTGATGTCTCGCTTTTCCAGTTCTTCAGTGTCAGCATGTAATATGGTGCCCAATATTATGCACCGCACTCCAGGTGTGGTCTCACTAGCTCTTTATAGCTCTATATGAAATGCTTTTAGATGAACTCTGGATGGAAATAGACTTCGAAAGCACTAAAATTTCCTGAGCCTATGCACGCACAACTCCCATTGACATTAATAAGATATTAATAGACCACACAAACATGGAAAATATGCTCCTTTTCCACGTAGATATGAACTGTACTGATGGATTGTGCTGGTTGTGCTCATCTCCTGAAGACTGTTACCATCCAAATGAGGTTTTCTAATGAGTGCTCCAGCTTGTCCCTCCGCCCCAAGTTCCCCAAGCATCTTTCACATTCTCCTCCCCAGGCCCCCCAATATCTGTCCCTCCAGTTTACCTTCCCTAGCTCCATGCCAGCACCTGTCCTCCAACAAGTCCTGCCCTGATCTAGTCCACACATACACCCCAGACTCTTTACCCCACGCTCCAACCCCTATCTGGTACCCATGGACTCCCATCTGCCCTCCCGGGTACCTGCCCTCCCTAAGATGGATCTCCCCCCACCTTGGGTCGTGTCTCCCTACAAACGGCCCTGGACCAAGTGCCCTGCTGGCGCCTGTCCCACACGCCCAGCTCCCCTCCCCAGGATCTCCCCATCCCTTGCTCACTGCACCCCCCCATCTCTGTGACTTTTCCTGCTACCTCTTCCCACACAAGCCACCCCCACCCCTGCCTCCAACTCAAACCTTCCCCATCCCTTCCATTCCCCTCTTGTGACGGTCCCCATGCAGCCCCCCGCCCCTCCTGGTGCCTGGCATCCCCTCAACCCCCCCCCCCCGCCTCTATCCTCGGAGCCCCGCTCCCCGGTGCCCCCCCGGCCGCTCCAGTCAGCTGGAAACCGAGCTGGGGGGGGCCACAAAGACGCTGTGTCCCCTCCCCTTTGCTATAAGTTGGGGGCCACGCGGGGGGCTCTCCCCGCTGCTGGCACCCGCTCCAGCGCTGCACACGGAAGGTCCGACGAGGGAAAGGGAGGCGGGCGGACGGGGGGGGGGGGGCAGAGTGGGAAGGGAGGGGCGTGTGAGCCGCGAAGTGCTGCGCATTAACTCGAGTCAATGCGGTAGAGGATCCCTCTCCCTCGCTCACCCCCAGCCCGAGCCCGTTCGCAGGGGGAGCGCGAGCTCCAGTCCCGGCGCGCGGCTCTGCTCGGCGGCGGCGGTCCGTGCAGCCCGCAGAGAGCCGCTTGCAGCCCGTCCGCGCCCGGGGGAGAGGGGAGCTGCTGCTGCTGCTGCTGCCGCTGCCGCGAGGAAACCAGAGCCGGGGCTGCCCTGCTTCCCCAGGATCTCTGCCGTGCGGGCTTCCCTCTGAAGTCCCTTTTCCGGAGCAGGAGAGGGGGGGGGAGCGTTTGACCCTCTCCCCCCCGCCCCCCTGGGGGGGGGAAAGATGGGGTTCGAGCTGGACCGCTTCAGCGGCGAGGTGGATCCGGACTTCAAGTGCCACCTGTGCCACAAAGTGCTGGAGGACCCGCTCACCACCCCCTGCGGCCATGTGTTCTGCGCCGGCTGCCTGCTGCCCTGGGTGGTGCAGCAGGGCAGCTGCCCGGCCCGCTGCCGCCGCATCTCCTCCACCAAGGAGCTCAACCACGTCCTGCCGCTCAAGAGCCTCATCCTCAAGCTGGACATCAAGTGCCAGCACCACGCCCGGGGCTGCGGCCAGGTGGTGAAGCTGCAGCAGCTGGGGGCCCACGCCGAGCGCTGCGGCTACGCCCCGGCCCCCTGCCGCCACCCGGGCTGCGGCCAGGTGCTCAACCTGCGCGAGCTGGAGGCCCACATGCGGGAGAGCTGCGCCGCCCGGCCGGTGGGCGTCTGCCAGCAAGGCTGCGGCTTGGTCCTCACCCACCGGGAGCAGCAGCGGGCCGGCGGCCACGGCTGCTTGCAAGCCCTGCAGGGCCACGCCGGCCGCCTGCAGGCCCAGCTGGGCGGGCTGGAGAAGGCGCTGAAGAAAGAGGCGCTGCGGGCGGGCAAGCGGGAGAAGTCGCTGCTGGCCCAGCTGGCGGCCGCCCAGCTGGAGCTGCAGATGACAGCGCTGCGCTACCAGAAGAAGTTCACCGAGTACAGCGCCCGCCTCGACTCGCTCAGCCGCAGCCTGGCCGCGCCGCCCTGCACGGTAAGGGGGCTGGCGGGGGGCGCTGCCTGCCCGGCGCGGCCACGGAGTCAGCGGCGTCCCCCCTCCCGTGCTTCTCTCTCCCTGCTCCCCTTCCCTGGCTCCCGTCCAACCGCCTGCCCCTCCAGCCCCCGACATCACCCCCGCGGGGGACGCCCTTGCTTTGGAGTCGAGACGTCCCCCTCTCCTGGCTGCCTGGGTTGTCCTTTACCCTGGGCTGGAGTCACAGGGTTGGGGGCAGATACGCGAGTGGGGGGGAAAAAGCATCCAAGTGCCAGACTTTGGGACTCCTGGGGGTGGAAGAGAGAGGGAGTCTGTGTGTGATGAGGGAGAACAGACTAGGGCAGGAGGCACCCTGCTCAAAGCCGTTTTCTCTTTTCCCCACTAGGAAGGTCTGGTTAGGAATCAGGATTTCTTTTTTTTTTTTTTCTTTGAGACATATTTCCTCCCCCCTTCCTCACCCACAGCCTTGTCTGTCAGCTGGAGCCTCAGCCAGCTGGCAGGTCTGGGTGAAGGGCAAATATTTACAGCTTAGCTGAGCACCACCAACTGAAGAAACAGCACCCGGCTTAGAAAAGAAAGAGGGGAGTTATCAAAATCCAGGGGGAAAGATATATATATATATATATATATATATATATATATATATATATATATATATATATAGTTCCCATGTTTAGCTCTGTGATTTTAAATCTCTTGTCCTGGATTATGTTAAAGTGACACTTATTTCTGAGCCATTCTCTCCACAGCTTAGTTTGCCCCCCAGTTTCTTTTTAAGCCAGTTTATTATTGTTTCCTCCAGTCTCTGTGTTTTCTTATTGTAGGCTTTTGGGAGCCTTTTCACTGAAAGCTGGGGAATGACAATGTTACAGTTGCTCATAATTTATGGTGCTATTTGACGTGTTTTGGGGAACTGGGGCAGAGAGGTGTAGAGAGAGACAGGAATGTTGTTTGTCTTTAAGAAGTAATTGCTTTGAGTGAGTATAACAACAACAAAAAAGTGAAATGAGATGTTCAGCTCTGGTCTTTAACTGTCACAATCTGTTTCCATGCATGTATTTTTGATGGATCCATCACTGTAGTATCTTGCTGAAGACAGTACAGTGATGGTCACATATCCAGGTCACAATCCCTTTTCTCGCTCTCCTTCCCAAAGAACCCTGTAAATGCCACAAATGGGACTCACAATGGTATCGAATCACCAGGAGTCAACTTACTGGGCATAGCACTAAACAGAATCGTTTGCAAAACACTTTGGGTGACCCAGCGCTTTCCAGATCCAGCATTCCATAACCTTAAATCATGTAGAATGGGTTTTCCACAGTATGAGGTCACTAGGATTAGCCCTTACACAACATAGACAAACCTCAGTTAAGTGGTGCACAATCAGTACCCGCTAGCAATGAGCTTTTCATGATGTGAAACCAAATGGTGTGGACTTTCTACTGTATGTCCAAGTATGGACCATCTACTTTGGGCTTTCCTTTTTCTGAACTATCTATGATAGGGTTTTCAAAAGTTGGATTGATCAGATTAAAATTTATCTTGACTTTGATCTATCTGGAATGGGCTACTTATAAAATCAAGATGACCAGGAGCAGATTCTTCAGGAAGCAGAGCTATACATAACAGGGTTTCGGTGGCCCCAAACTATTAATCAAAACAAGTCTTCCACGTGAGGGGAGCACCTAGAAACCAATTATCTTCATGAAGAAAGCCCTGAGAACACATTTTGGGCTTTTCACAACTTCTGACATCCACAGCTGCAGCAGCAAACTTATCAAACCGTTCAGAGAGCTACACTGACATCTTTGATGATGCGGATGTTCAAACAGCAATGTACACAAAACAAAACTTTTTTATGATCTTATATTCTATTAAAAATTAATGGGAAGAAAAAAATGTGTCAAATGGAAAACAACGTGAATGGGGAAGTACTGTTTTAAGCTCTGGAGATGGTATCTTAAGACAATATAGGCTAATAACTAAATGAAACTAATAAAAGAAATCAGACTCCACACCCAATTTCAGGACCAACTTAGATCACAACAGCCTCTTTTTTAAAGCATTCTTTGGATTTACTCAACCTTAACCTCTCATTCATAGCTCTCTTCCCCCCCCTCCATCATTTCTCTGGCATTCTGCACCCTGTCCTTCTCCCTCCACTCATCTGGTTCCCCTCTTGCTCTGTAGTTGTGAAATCCTTGTCTACAGCTCCCACCATCAATAGTTTTTTTTGTCTCTCTCTACCTCAGTGATACTTAGACCTCAGTGGATCAGGAGCCAATTAGTGATCAACTTTCCCTAAAAGGGCCACAGTAGTGTGAATTCATTGTTTTATTTACTATTTATAGATACGTTATGATGTTATCAACTGCAATTAGTTATGGTGTATTTTCAGAGCAAAATGACTGACCAAGTATTATTATTTTTATCAACTACAGTTAGTCAATAATTAAATCACAGTGTTTTAATATCATGTGCTGCAAAGAGCAGTGGTAGACACATTAAAGAACTTCTGAGTATCACTGCTCTCACTCATCAGTCTGAGCAAAAAAACCACACCTTTGCTCCCTTATTTGCACTTCTTGATTTTTTTCACTATGCTTATAACTTTGCTGTTGCATTATTTAGCTCTGTAAAGTGCTGTGGGATGAAATTTGTATGAAACGTACTGTTACAAATAGATGATAAATGGCCACAGTATGTAATTTCCAGCAATACTTTTATCAAATCTGTGGAAGCAGCTGGCCAACATGACTGTGTTCATTTTCAGCCCTGCTACAAAAAGGCTGTTATGCAGTTTTCTGAAGCACCGTGTAATGTGCAGAAAGCCAAAAGGTGTCGTGTCACCACAAATTTGTGGTGCAGCGGTCTGTCAATTACATGTCTTTCATGGCATTTTGGGCAGCTTTCCAATGGTAACAGTTTCAGTCTGCCCAGCTCCAGAACAAGTACAATCAGGAAACATGCATCTTTGTGCACAAGAGATTTTTGAAAAAGACCGTGATAGAAAAGTGATCACCTACTGCAAGAGATGTTGCACCAGTTTGGGATGTGGCTTGCTTCCAGATTTTTTTTAGTTCTAGATTATTTATTCAGACGATGCTGGAGTGTAGTATGTGCAGCACGGGATGGAGGCTATAAACACCTAGCAAGGCGCGTGTATTTGATTCAGGCATTTTTTGGTCCCAGAACACCTAGTTTAGGAGTATTCCAATATAGAATAATAGACTTCTTGGTTTGATTCCAGGTTAAAAAATAACTGTGCCCAGTCAAAATATGCATTGTTATTATTATTTATACCTCAGATATTTGCTTGGTCGGTGTTGAAGCACTCATTGCTCAAATAGAACTGTTATTAATGAACTGTGTTAATGTGCTTGTGCAGTTCCATATATTTACTTTACTATGACCTGAGTTCTCTGTGTAGGTTAGGAAAAAATAAATGTTCTGGCTTTCCAGACTGAATTATTGCTAGTTGATAATGATATGGAACCACTCTAGAATAAAACAAATGGTATCTCTTCTTCCACTAGAAGAGATGCCTCCTCACCATTCTATTTGAAGTAATGAATCAAAGGGGAAATTAAATGGTGGTTTGGGGATGTCCACAAGGCCTTCTATACCAGTTGACCGTCATGATGGAGTTACATTAAAGGATCAAAAACAGGGCAACTGTGCAGAGAATGGCTTTTCTGCTGTGGAAGGGATCTGAATACAATGTCATGGGGGAAGTATGTGCTGGAAGCAGGGCCACTGAAGCTGCAATTAGGTAGATCTAAAAGCTCAAACATCTGCATTGGAGCAAATATGGCTGTGGATTGTCTAGCCATTGAGGAAAGGGAAATTCCATTCACTTCCCCACTTATAATCCCAGCAGAGATCTCTGCACGAAGCCCAATTAATCAGGCGTTTTATTCTTTTTTATTTAGGTTCTTATGCCATCGGATCTATATAGTCGTTGAGCGGCTTCCAGATGTGCATTAAGTTATATGACTTGCATTCGTCACATGTCCCTCCTCCTCCTCCTTTTTTGTCTGTGAGGAGAAAGTGTGAGGGTTGTGTTTTTTTTTTTTTTTTTTAAAGTTTATTTATTTCGTGTCTGTTGTGCTGTGTGTTTATTATTGAAAGCAAGGTCTAATATGTATAAGATCCTGCCTTGCGTTTGGAGAGGAAGGCAATGAGGTTTGAGATGGTGAGAGGTGAGGGTTTTTTCGTATGTGCTTGAAGGGGAGGTTATGGAGATGTTTCACCCAAACTGAATATTTCATTTGGTAAAGTAAGTCATTTTGAATACCTCAAAGTCTGAATGCATCTGAAAGAAAAACCTCAGGCTATTTAAACTGTGCTTGATCCTTAATGAAACATAGCATTATTCAAACTTATTGATAAAGTTGGTCCAATTCTGCTCTTGCATGTATGCACATGGTTTGTGTTGAAGTCATTGGGAAGAAATGAGCAAGGATGAACTAACGAGGTATTTTTGGAGCTGGGTCCAAGGCCTCGGAACCCCCTTCCAGTGCTGCAGTCTGACCTTCTTCAGAGCCCAGTATAAAAGCCACACAGGAAACAGAAACACTGAGGATAACATTTTAAAAATGTACAAGTAGCAAATATCCAGAAAGGTGAAAGCAGAGACCTCTTGTTTTAAGTCTATGCACTTTTATGTTACTGTATTTAAGCCTGCAGGTATATTGCAGTGAGAGGCACTCCATAAGTAGGTAATGGGACAGATCCTCAGTTGAGCTAAACCAGCATAGATCCACTCAAATCACTGAAGTTGTCAGTTGGTACCAGTTGAAGACTTGGTCCTTAGTTTGACTGGTTTATGGAGGCTATATCCTCCAGCATTTTCATTTTATAAAAGGCAACCAAACTGCTGTAAATTAAAAGGAGACTATTTCTCTTAAAATATGTCCCTGACTGTACAATTTGGAATAGTTCTGTTAGCCTATAATCCTCTATATGGAGGAGTAGAGTTCCTCTGGTTGGTGAGAAATGTCTTCTTAGCTACAGCATCACTAGAGAAATGAGGAAGCTTCCCGTATATAAAATAAAATGCAGAAGATAGTCTATTAGCACCAAAATATTCAGGTGGGAGGTACAATAATTTCCAGAATTAAGTTTAACAGCTTTACGCAGTTGTGGGAATATAGCATGCCAGAAACCATCAGGTTTGCTGCAGAACCAGATGCTGTGGGTAGGGTTGGGATGCTGGCCATTACATCTCCAGTTATTTCACTATTTAATGATTAGTTCTCTGGAACATAAGACATTTCTGGGAAGAAGAGAAAGTCACCAAGCCCTGCAAGAATCATTCTCATTGTGGCTTTTCATTAATGTGCATAGAAAGATGTTTAAAACGCCCCACTAACATTGAGGTATGAATCTGCAAAAGTAACAAAATATAAAAGCAACACATTGCAGGGTCCCTTGTACCTAGATATTTTAGTACATACGGTGGAATAATCACTTTGCAATGCCATAGGCAGTTCTTTACTGTAATACTACTCTAGTGCAGTAGAAATGGTGGACAAAATATGCAAATCCATTAGAGCAGGTCGAGAGTTCAACAACTCCTTTTGTGTATAACTTTAGAGATAAGAAGACAGAAATATTTGGAACATATTTTAAGAATGAAGCCAGAGCATCTGCCATGATAGGCATCTATTGGGCAGCTGGAGCAATCCCTGTGTCAAACACTATTGAGAGAAGGAAAATGTATGGGATGTCGTAGCATAGAGGACAAGCAGAGCAGCCTAGAGTCAACCAGGGTGGCAGACCTTGTAAGTGACGTCTGATGGCGCAGGAAGGATTTGGATTCAAATTAGCATTGGTTGGACTCTTTAAAAAATTCCCACGGATATTTGAAAATTTGAAAATATGTCATGTATCTTTTAAACCATTTTTCATCCTGCTCCAAAATCCTCCTAAATGCTTAACTCACACTGTAGAAATGAAACAACAATAATAATGGACACCTTTCTCCTTGGTATTAAAAGTATTAAATCCACCCCAGAATCAGGAATTGTAATGGAAATACTTAACTCAGCTTTAATTACAGCAACCATCCTGAGAGCAGTATGGTAATTGTTTCTTCATTGACCTAGTGGATTTGCCTCCATAAAGCAGTATAATAGAAAGCAGAGGTAAACTGCTTTTGTGACAATGGCATACCTGTCTTTCAAATGTTGAACTTATCAGACCTTAAAAATGGCCTCACAGGACTGGAAGTTTTCTCCTTGAAATATTATCTGATGTCTGGGTTTGAAGATTTCCAGGAAAACACCTAGTGTTTCATTCCTCCTTGCAAGTCTGATTCTGATTGGTGCTGAGTATGTGTAAATTCACTTGAAATCAATGGGAGCTGTGAATGCTCAGTACCTCCTGGGATCAGGTCTCAATCTACTTATGTGATCTGCAAGAAAGAAAATGCGCACATACCACTGAGGAACATTCTAGGCCAAATTCTCAGCTGGTGTGTGGTGTTATAGTGTGCTGATGCACTAAAGTTAGTGGAGCTCTGCCTATTTACAGCAGCAGAAAATTTGGCCCCATTGCTTTTTTCCATAAGAATGATTCAGTTATATTGGATTGCTTTGACATTTAGACATTTATAATATTTAATTGACAACTTCAAATTGATATGTGAAAAGAAAAATGCACAAACTAAAAACATCTCCGCTGAGTTACTAAGTAACTGTTATAATTTGTCATTAATTGGTTATGAAATCAGACTTGTAAGATAACTTCCTCCAATTCTTAGGTGTTCATAATTTTTTCACCTTTTAGTTAAAAACAAAGAAATCTGCAGATAGCAACCTTCAGGTTCTTATCAGAACTTGTCTGTATTTAGATACGCACCATATCACTCTGAATATCTGCAGAGTCTCATCTCTGAAACCCTTAAGTTAGCACGGGGGGAGGAACCCACTTGTATATCATGCTATTATTAACTACTATTTGACTGAGATGGAAAATAATCAGCTGTGAAGATTCAAAGTTGTCATTAACAATGTAGGCATTTACTTTTGCCTTTTATGTAATTTGCCACCACTAAGAGATATCACAGTGCTTCAACTTATCTGTGGAAAGGATGTTATTGTATAAGCCAATAACGTTCCTATGTTTGGGAGCAACCTTGGGACCCAGGATAGGACAACAGATCATGTTTATATGGAGTATGTCCGACGTCTCCGCTGTTGCTCTTCGTACGTAAAATATATCTGTTATTCCTACCAGTCTAATCAGAGACCTGTTACTGTAGGGGTTTCTATTTTGGGAGTTGAGGGAATTCTCAGTGAAGGAGGTTTTCTATTATTATCACTGTCAAGCCTTTATAGATAGGATCTGAATTAATCAGAATCTCAGTGGAATTACTCCCTGTAACACTCACTTTGTACAACGGTTAGGAGTCTGGTGCTTTGAGATTCTCAACCTTTATTTAATTCTATCTGCTAAAATTCACAAGAGAATTGCTGTCTCAGAACACTTCATGTCTGCTATTGCTTCGGATCACTCACTGTTTCGGACATCATCATGTAACCAGGAAGATAAAAAGAGGCAACATAAAAATGCCATTGCAAGAATCAATCACAGCAAGAATCAGGGGGGACAGGTATCAGACTACAGGTGACCCTGAAGATTTGTATGTAGTGCACATCAAATATGATCATGTCAGTTACTATAATTACTACACAGCATATGGAGATTTTTTTTATTCCATTAGACTATGGCTGTAGATCTAAACCGTGTGACCCAGCAAAGGGTTCTCTCTGCTCTAGCTTGCAAAACAAAATGATGCATAAATCTTAAATTCCGGATATTCAAAAGAGTTCAGCACTCAGCAATTCCTATTAAGAACAATGGGATAGATGGAATGTGAGAACAATGGGAGCTGCTGGGTCTTGAGCACTCTTGAAAATCTGGCCATAAACAGCTTCCCCTGGAATTCATGAGCAAACTAAATATTTAAATGGAAGCATGACTCTTTTTAGCATCTGCCTATATGCACGTGTTTTGAATGCTTTTACCTTTTCTTTCTAGGGTGAAGAGACTAATGCACTGACTCTTGTCCTTCATCGTGACTCTGGATCTCTTGGATTTAATATTATTGGTGGCCGGCCATGTGTGGTATGTTAATTGTTAAAATGTATTTGTCTTTTCCTGTTGGGGAGAGCATGCAGATCAGTGTTTGGAGAAAGAAATGCTGCTGACTACATATTTGGCTCTGGATGGGGTGATTTCAGTGTACACATACCGTATAGTCAAACTGACATGGGGTGTCTTAGCTGATTACACACTTCTTTTTCCACATACTATTGTTTTTCATTCTTGGTAGCAGCTAATTACACTTATGCGATGTGGGTGCACTCTCACGTGTGGATTGCGTAGATGATGCTGAAGCACCTCCAGCCCATTCCTGCACACCACACTCCTGTGAATAAGCAGTCCCATGAGTTCAGTGCTGACAGGATCGGGTCCTTTAACAACTTGTTTCAAACTGTATTTGCAGTTGGGGCCACAGAAATGTACCATCTCTTCCATCATACACTAAACAGTACTGTTGTAAGGACATAATTTAAACCACCCACTGTTTGCTCTGTTCGGAACTCCTTGATTTCAGTGGAAGTTTCGCCTGTGCAAATGTTCAGGACTGAACTTCTTACATGAACACTTATTAACATTTTTTTTCCCTTGATGTTGACCAGCTGGAGCCAACATCATGTGACCTAAAGTAGGTCAGGTGATGGATTTTAACTTGTCCTGATAGTTCAGAAAGGATACCAGTTTAATTTTGATAGAACAGCTTCTTTGCCTCTCAAGAAGGCCACAGAAATTTGGGCTTGCTCTTAGCAAATTCACATTGAGTTTTTTCCCCCCCTTGTAGTTAACAATTTTTAACTATACTTCTGCATCATCATTCTATGCCAGTGTTTCTCAATTATATTTCGCCGCGGAACCCTTGCGCGGCCATGCCATACCCTCCGCCGAAAAGTCCAGGAAATCTTCCCCTGTTCGGCGGCACGGTTCCGCTTTTTCGTGGAACCCTTCAACTCAGCCCGTGGAACCCTGGGGTTCCGCGGAACACTATTTGAGAAACACTGCTCTATGCTGTTAATGCATATGGGACCTGATTGCCCAGAACTACGAGGACCTAAAGAATTATTTGTTAACTTTATTTACTTTGCCATTGCTGTTTCAGATTGGATAGAAAAAATGTTATGCAGCCACAGATGGATACATATCTGTTTGTCCTCTTGCATTATATACTTATTACATAAATGAAAGATGGAGGGATCAGCACAAATTGGCTTTAGGTAACTATCTGCATAAAGTTAGACAACAAATTGAAGCCTGTTATGGTTGCATTTTTAAATGGAAGTTGTAGGTATACAGGGTCTGAGGACCTAGCCCATAGCAACTAATTACTTTAAGGTGGCTCTGTGCATTTTGTAGCTCGTGCGCATCATCATTGACAAGTTTCAGCCTCAGACAAATTAGAACTGGTATAGGGTATAATGATATATTTTTCTTTTCATCCCTGAAGGACAATCAAGATGGTTCATCTAGTGAAGGAATTTTTATATCGAAAATAGTTGACAGTGGACCTGCTGCCAAAGAAGGAGGGCTGCAGATTCACGACAGGATTATTGAGGTATGCGAACACAATGTCCGGTCTCTTTTAATAGGCCAAGTTCCGTCTCATGTCTTTTGTAAGGCATAATGTGTGGTGTGGTGTGGGGTGGGAGAGATGTAGCGTGATAAATGTCTAGAAGAGAAGTCAGGTAAAATATGCTTGACCAGAGTCAATGCTGACCTTCCTGGCTTTAGGTAGAGTTCTTATCTAAATATAGAAACCAGCTTATGGATGGTATGTACATGTCCTGGCTTTTTGAGGAGCTAGCATCTATTTGGTATGCTGCTGTTATTTCTTTTTAAAGCTGTTGGAGACTTGTAAGTTACTTAGTTAAAAACATATGTGAAATATCTGTTGTATAAACCATGACTTTATTTAGGTTGGTTTCTAAGACATTTCATGGGGTAGCAAAATGTTTTGAACAGATAGAGGACAAAAGTTTCTGTTACAGAATTTTGGTACAGATGGTTATAAGCTTGCCTAAGTAATTTCTCTAATGTTATTCTGGACTCGTATTATTCAGACTGCAGTCTGAATTTCTTCTCATTTTCTTAAGTCTTGATCACACAAAAATACCCTTCCTGTTAAAGAGTTGGTTGCTTGAAATGTTTTTCATAAGTTGCAGTGAGTGATTTTTTGGGAAGAGGAGATGGGGGTGAGGGGAGTGCAGGGTTAGATTTCATGAAACAGAAAGCAGTTTATTTAGAGTCAGATTTGACGGTTAAAAATGTGTCCTTACTGTCTTTTTATTTTCGTAAGAGGAGGAAAGTTTGAGAGTCTATTGTTCAAAAAGATAAGTACAGCTTTTGTTGCCAAGGATATCATGGAACAGCCAGTTTCTCTAAGTAATGGAATTCCATTGCTCTTATGTTTTGCAAATGAGCAATAAACAGCTGTTAAGGATTTTCGACTGGCAAAGGACAATGTGTATTTGCTATTTTCTACACTGTTATGGTAAATTGCATTCACAATTTAGGGAGTATAAAATATTAATTAAGATACACTACGTATGGAGGAAAAGAATAGAATCTCAGTAGCATGATCATTAAAAGATAAGAACTTAGTTGTAGAGTGGTTTAGAAGTGCTATCCCTGATTTAAGTTACGCTTATGATATAATGTAACCACAAAATGTCTGCAAAACTCTAAGAAGGACTCCATATAAATCTTCTCTGTATAGAATCTCTCCCATAAAACAAACTATGCCTGTAACACTATAGTCAAGTTAGGATTTTTTAATAATATGACATTATTAATAATCCGATTTGTAGGTAAGTCTGTTTTAAATATAGAGTTGCACACAACCTATGTTGAAGGAATGTTAAGGTTGCAAAATCAAGCACTTGGAAGTCAAGAAACAGAAACATTAATGTGGCTCATGCAACCTTAATTCAGCCTCTTTCTGCGTATGCATTATGATATATTTAATTATATTTAATCCTGGGCTGCCTGGGGCCTTAAATTACAGCAGCCTGTCCTGAGGCTGCAGTGCTGCCTGAAATGTCCCACTTTTAGCTGGAATAAATTACTGGAGTGAACAGTCTAGGGCCAAATTCTAATACTCCTATTTGCCTGGAGTAGTACTCCATTCCACAAGTAGTAGTATCACTGACTTCAGTCGGACTACTCCAGGAGTAAGATACTACTCAAAGTGAGTCAGAATATCTGAATCTGGCCCTTGGTGTTTGTGTTGTTTCACAGGATCCACACTCACCAGATTGTCATTGCCCATACTTGGCCACACAGAGAGTAATGTTCCCAGTGCTCCCCTGTTTGGACCTGCTCAGATTGTGACTCCAGCTGGGGTGGGGAGAGCTACTTTCCTGATACTCACTGCTGCGAATAATTGGGCAGGGAGGGAGCCCTGGTCACCCCACATCCACAGCTGCGCACTGGAGCAGCTGTTTAGATGCACAAGGGGAGTAAGCTGCTCCAAAGGAAGGGATGAAGCAGCTAACTCCCTATGAAGAGCAGCAGACGCGCTCTGAGTCACAGTTCCCTCTCTGCTCTGCTCCTGGGGCACTGCTTCTGTGTGTCACCCCTTCCATGGGGCAGACTGTAAAAACACCACCCAGCCCTATTTGAGTAATGTGACGTTGGGCCTCCATGTCCACATTTCTGAGTTATAGCCCCAGAATAGAGGCAGTACGGCAGTTCATGCTATTTACCACCTACTAAGATTTCATCAGGCACTCATCTGGGTGCAGTGTATCAGCTGTGCTGACAGTACACATGAATTACTAATTCATGTGCCCTTCAGCATGCACACACCTATTGTCAAAATTTAGCACATAGTTTCCAAAGCACTGACATTGCTTTGTGTTCATGCAGCAAAAGGGTGCTTTATCATCTCTGCTTCCTGTAAGTCTCCAACCTAAACAAATGTTTGAGACTTCAAAGCTAAGACACATGCTTTCGGTAAAAGCTATGTTTTGCACATTGTGATAGCCCTAATGCAGATGGGGAAGAAGGGGTACTTGTTATCAAAGCACCTGAATCATGTTTATCACCTTAGTATACAGTTTACACAGTCTAAACACCGTGTGGTGGTCTAATCTAAAGTCTAATATTTAAGTCACGTTGAAAAGGTGAAGTTGTTTAATTTATAACAGCTGTGTATAGCCAGTGAAAACATGGACCTAACATTAAAGAGTTGGCAGCATAGACATAAGGTAATTGTTGAAGTCGTCTTCCATTCATGATTCTAAACATTTATTTTGGTTGTTTGAGGTTCAGTTTCACCAGCCTTGCTCGTATTAGGTAGTACCTTATCCTGCAATTATTCTTATAGTTGTCGTAGTGACTACTTGTGGAGTAAAGTCCTATTCAAAGTAGAATGGCAAAAATCTATCCCTTCTGTATCATTTTTGGCAGTGTATAGAATGCTGTGATAATGCAGAACATTTATTAAATACACTTGGTCAAACATGTCAGAGGAAAAATCAGTCAATCTGCCAAAAATAAAACGGGGGGAAAGAGAATCGATAAGGCAGAGCTAATGAAAACAGGATGACAAATTTGAACTGATCTAAATTGCAAGCCGCTACAGACTGGCATTGGTGGTTGTCTTTAGGGAGGTAGATTCATAGAAGGATTTTACAAATGGAGAGGGCAAGACAATAGGATCTAGATGGAACCTAAGGACAGAGAGGAGAAACATCTGAGCTGGTGACTTTTCCCTTGGGAGAACACAGGAAGAGATGTTAACCCAAGTATCTAGAGCCTATAATATTATATATTTGTTCATTTAAAATTAAGGGCTTTATATACATTGCTGGCATGACATTGAATTGAATCCTTTAAAAAGAACTCTCATTTCAGTGTGATAAGCAATCCAAAAGCATAAACTGGAAAGCACAGCAGCTCCAGAATTAATTACAATTCTGATCATAGTGAATTTACTGATATATCAAGAGTGAATTGTGTGGTTTCCTTTTGGAACCTTTCCTTCCTGCATGTCTTCTGGTAAATGCATTCTGAAGAGCCTGTTAATAAAGAAGTGCCATTTTTCATTTTCAGAACTGTCAGAAAACTTCAAATTGCTGAGCTGGGATTATGTGGTTTTTAAGATGTGCAGACAAATATAATGGTTTTATATATAACGGATAGTAAATTATTGTTATGTTGATATTTGCTTTCAAATACTGTTCTGTGACAGTCTGATACCAAGATAAGCTTTTGAAAAATGTCTCAGATCATTTTAAGCTTGGTTTCCTTATGTAGGTTGGGTTCGGATTTCCTCTCTGACAAGTTTTAAAAAGTTAAAGGCGAAACAATTAAATCATTTTTAAAAAAGTGAATTGCCCCTTCTCCTTATTTTTTGGTAACCTTAGAAAATTATTTCTTAGCGGCTTGTGCATCACCGACATGAGCAAAGCCTTCATTATTTAGCCCACTAGTGGTAAGGAAACAGAATGCTATGAAGTACACATCCCTACTACTAAACATGTACCTGTCCTCTAGATCAGAACCCGCGGCCCAATCAGCACACAGCTGCGGCCCATGTCACGTCCTCAGGGCCATACAGGTAGTATATATATTATGTAGCTGCAGCCCACATAACACATAGAGCGCTGCATATGTGGCTCACAATGGTAAATAGGTTGAGAGCCACTGCTCCAGGTGAATGATACACGTTTCAGGCTTCTCCAGGAGTTTAATACTATACACAATAGACACACAAAGAAAATACAGGTCCCCTCTCCCATTAAGTGTTTTGTTTTACAGTATCTGTTCAAAAATAATAATTGGTGCTTACATAGTGCTTTACATCTTCAATTTGTGTTGCAAACATTAACTAGTTAATAATTCTCACCTTGTCCCTAAAGGGTAAATATTATCTCCATTTTACAGATGAGGGAACCTGAGGCATAGAGGGAAATGACTCCTGGAAGAAGTCCGTATAATGGAGAATAGATGCATCATTGGCTATTTGCCAAGATGGTCAGGGATGCAACCCCATGCTCTGGGTGTCCCGAGCCTCTGATTGCTAGAAGCTGGGAATGGATGATGGGATGGATCACTTGATGATTGCCTCTACTGTTCATTCCTTCTGGGTTAGATGGACCATTGGTCAGACCCAGCATAGATGTTCTTATGTATGTTTTTGAAGGTTAATTTCCTGGATCCCTGTCATGTGTTCAATTTACCCATAGCTGCCTCTATCTAGGAGTCTACTTCTAAAGTAAATTTGAATGGCTGGCTTAAATCTGCTTTCAGGTCTTTCACAATTACTTGAAAAGTTAAGATGAAAGACCTCTGTGCCTTCTGTTTGCTTGCATCATAAACTTCTGTGGTTTATAAACACAAGTCAAACTGCAATTATAGCAGTTATAGTTTAATGTACTTAATACAATAAACCACTAATGCTGCATTAAATATGTTCTGGAGTAAGCTCCAGAAGAGGCTGTGTTAAGTATGCATTAACGAACAGGCACGTAAGAAGCCTGGTTCCTTCCTTATTTAAGTCAATGGGAGTTTTGCCCTTGTTTCAATAGAAGCGGTTTTGAATCCTGTGTTAAGAAAGAGGTAAAAGTAGGCGTGCTAGCGACACCTACATTTTTACAAGGAGACTATCTATAATCACATAGTATGCTTTTGTTGTGGGAGCAAAGTGGCAGCTAATTATATTTCCAAATACGGGCCTACTCAAGTTCCACATATGAGCATGTGATTGATCTTTCCTCAACTAAATTGAGGCCAAATTTAATTTAATTTGTTTAAACACACCTACTTTGAAGGATTATAGATTAAATATGACATTCTTTGCTGACTTTAGCTAGTGAGTCAGCCTGTTCAGCTTCTGTGCTAGCATAGGAAGTAGGAGTCTTATTAAATATCCTACAAATGAATACTTTCCATAAGCATACTTTTAAACATAGTGGGGCAGATCCTTCGCTGGTGTCAATTGTCAGAACCCCACTGGCTTTGCTAGAGCTATGAGAATCTGCCCCATGTATGATGCTGTCTGTTGAAGACTTCATTGTTTCAGGAGCTGAGGATGTGGCTGAGTACAGAAATCATTTGATTGATTTGTCCCCCGAAGGATACTCATTTACTATGAATTATGGACTGATTTTGTATTATGTATTGAGTGGTTTTCGTCATCAGTCTTAACATAAGCATATTCACACATCTTAGCGAACTGTCCTGTATTTTTGCAAATCTGTTGGATTATTTGTCATTTGGTGAGGCCAGGGGCAGAACGTTCTCAGTTTGCCCTGCAGGATCTGTTCCAACAGCAGTGCCATTTCTCATCTTACACATGGCACGTCATAGAGTAAACTGAATTTGGCAGCTGTGTTAACTATGTAGCCTGTGAAAGAGCTCCAAAGCCAGATTAACACAGCGGAAGCTGCATCAGACACCCACAGATGGATCACTCACCAGAAGGAAAGGTCACAAGAGCATGACATTCAGTTCTTTATAAATAAAATGTGCATGCTGAGGAACATCTACAGCTGGGGTTGGGAGGTAGGGGCTGTTTTAAGGTTATAATGAGCTAAGAGGTGATTCACCTGGTTGCCTCGTCTAGGGTGTGATTTGCTAGCCCAGATTTTTGGATTAGTTGCAGCTTTTCTTGCTAGCATGGGTGAGATCAGTTAGCAGTTTGGGAGTTGGTAGTTTCCTCTTTCCTTCCCCTTGTCTGGAGAGTTTGATTCCCTGCAGATTGCTGGTGTTTCTCTCTGAATGGTTCCCTGGCCCAGGGGCTTATGTTTGTCCTGGAAGATGACGGCTGGCTAGGAGCAGGGCTCGGTTAAGGCACATTGGGGCGTCGCCTGCCCAGGAACAGCTGCTCAGACCCTCCTCCTCCCTTGAGAGCCGGAGCAGGGGGGCGCCCCTGCACTTACCCCAAAGGCCGGCGTGCATCTGTTGGGGAGAGCAGGCTGGGCCGTCTGCGCTTGTTTCCCTCCCTGGGGCAACGTCGACAGGGGCCCCCAAAGCAGTTGGCTTTGGAGCTGGGGCAGTCCACGCCCCTCAGAGCTAGTGCGTCAAGCTGCCTGGGGACTCATGCAAATGTCTCTCTCTTTGCTGCCCTGCGTTCTTGTTTTTAAGCTTTCCTCTGCAGTCATGAGGGATTCTTTTTTAAAGGCGAGCTGAGATTCTGATGTCCCTAAACACGACCCTGCCGTACCTATACCTCACCGCTGCTCTGGCTGGGAGCTGATCAGTTGGAATTCCGCTCTTTACCCCCGACTGGTGAGCCCTAGTGAAAGAGAGGGCATCAAAGCCGTTTGCTCTGTCACCTTTTTACAGGGTGGAATATGTGCTTCCCCATGCAAGCTCAGCTCTGCTAGAAGAGCAGGCGGGAAATGGCCTGACCCTTCTCGCACGCCACCTTCTCTATCAAGAGCCAAGCCCCGGCTATGGACTAGCGCAGGCTTTGAGGTCGGTGATGGAATTGTGCAACCCTCCTGCAGAAAGGGATAAAAGGGCTTCTTGCACCTTCTCCTCCCTTTGCAGAACTGCATAGGGCTAACTACTAACTAACCAACAACCAACCAACCGCTAACTATTCTGGCACTTTTCCGCTAGGCTTAAGGGGCTGAATAAATTGTCAGGAGAGCACCCTAGCAGAATGCAAAGTTCAAACGCTAGCAGCAATGACTAAAGTCTGCCACCCATATTCCAAGAGTTACATTTTTTTCACCAGTCATGGAGTAAGGCACTACTTAACATGAACAAGGGTATCAGAATCCTGCCCTGTTGCTTTGTAGTGAATAAAATAACTTGTTAGGTGAATTTAGCCTTCAGTTTGCAAATTGCCCAGGAGTATTTTACTACTTTCTTTGGAGGTCTCTTTAATTAATATGGAATTATTCACCCATTACTTTTACAAATAAACCTTGCTCTGTAAATTATTCATGAGAAGTTCATTCAAGTATTCACTAGTTGAAATTCAAAATCCTAGCTTTGTTGTTTAGTTTTGATAAAAGTCACACGGTGTTGTTTCTGTTCTATGAAAGGAGGAGCACAACTCTTAAAACTAGATTTCCTGTGTGGATATGTGTACTTACAAGTTTGTTTTTTAGGAAAATGTATTCAGCCTTTCACTTCAAATTGGCTTTCTGTGATTATTCCTGCTAGGATGTTTAAGCACACTAAGCATGTTTATGGGGAGTGAACACCAAAGGGCTGTAAACACAGCTGAAGTAAATTCAACTTTCTATTTGTGTGCATATTCACAGGAAACCTTTTTGAGACATTTTGCCTTTGTCTATTAATGACGTCTCAGAAAGAAGCAGCATGTTCGTGTTTGTGCTAAAGGCTGGATGGTGCAACTTGGCAACTGATGAAAGAGAAAAGTAACAAATTTAAGGGAAAACTCTATAGGTCCCAGTGAAAACATGAGGCCTTGGTTCTCACTCTATTTTTTTTCCCCATCCATAAATGTATTCTTTAGCTTGAAGGACTCAAAACCAATGCTGCAGTCTAAGCTGGGACTGGAAGGTGGGGAGTTGGAGAGAGAAGCCAAATTGAATGCTGGTCAACGTTTAACACCCCCCCCCCCCCCCAAAAACAATAGAAATGTAATCTAATCTCTCATATGAAGTATTGTGATACAGTTCAACTATACAAGAGGAAAATAAAAAAGTACTGCAAAGAAAGAAGAATGCCCTTCTTTGGGTTTGCTGTATTATTAAACTCCTCTCCAAATATGCGATTGGAGTTCTCAAGTGGTAAGTCTTTTTCATGCTGTAACTTTTGAAGCAGTGCCCTCAATGCTTCCCCTTTCATACGCCAGCAACATTCCGTTCTCTGCCCATTTTAATTAAAATCCACAGCATGTTGACACTCTGCACATAGTGGGCATTTCGAATCCATAGAAGCTTATAAATATCTCCCTCATGGGCATCCTTAAAAAAGTAATGAAATCATCCAAAAAGAGCTCCAAACCCAGGAATAAACCAGAGACGTGCTGTGACTGTAGTGGGCAACTGTTTTAAGTTAGTGGGAACATGGTTTTTTTTAATTTGGTTTCCTTAATAATATGCAGTGTTAAAAAGGACTAGATCCTCTGCTGGTGTAAATTGGCATAGTTTCATGGAGCTACAGTAACTGAGGATCCTAAGTTTCTCCTTCTCTACATGGTGCTGCTCGGTAGGGTGTAGGTCTCAAAACCCATGCAGAGGAGTTAGTTACATAACCGGATCAGTGTTCTTGTTTGTTGTGCTGTGTAACAGTTAGAAGATAAATCAGATCTGAGAGAAAAAGACAGTGATTAGGAAGAATATACTCTATTCTCTAAGGCTGATTCTCCACTGCATTGAACCTTGTCTTGCCATTTACCACTGTAAAGTGAGTGAAAAATGCTTTCACTCTGCTGTGGTAGCATTTTGCACCCTTATAGACTCGCTTCTCACAACGGTAAAAGACTACACAAGGCGATGGAGAATCTGGCCCTCTTGATACGCCTTGCCTTTGGTGTAGCTATTAGCAATCTCTGTAGCAAATGGAACAGCTCTTTATACCCTTTGGGAAGAAAACAGGAAGTGCTTAAGCTTTGATAATGTCAGTTCTATGCATTTGTATTATTATTATTTCAAAGGAAAACTGATAAATAGCTATTTCCTATTCTATTCTTCAGAACAAAATAGAAATGTCAAACTCCACTAGATGGATACTTTTTCTTGTAATGTGACATGTTGAATATATAACAATGAGTTGATTTAATCTCCTTTTCACATATGATACAATTCCTTGAGCTTTAAATCATTCCCTGTTCAGTTTTCCATATTTGAAGCCAAACCGTTATGATTAACTGTTGGATTTTTTTTTAGGTTTGAAGTACTCTCAGAGGCTTTGTAGAGAAAACATGCACTGTCCTATAAACTATTTTCACACAGTTTGTGCATTTTGATAATTGGGCAATCAGGCGCAATCATCTTTAATTTAGTACATGTGCAATGAATTACCATGTCAATTGTATCAAAAGATATGAATAAAATAAGTGCAAATTAACTACAAAAGCGATTGTATGTTCCGATCATTGCTATTCAAAATGCACTTGAATAGAGCTTGCATGGCTTCTTTTAGTTTGGATTAAATGGAATGTGGAGATTATTTAGAAAATGTTAATATATTGGACGTGTCAGTGGAATCCAGTCTTTAGATCAACATTTCAAAAGGTCCTGATCCTGAAGATCTTAGGGAACCTCATTGACTTCAGTGGGTTTTTGCATCAGTACAAGGGTATGCCCATGCAGATCTGATTGCAGTGCTGGGCCCATCATATTTCATTTTACATACAACATCATATTTCATCTGTGTCATGTACACAATGTAGTAACTGCAGTATGACACTGGAGTCTATTCTAGTAACAAAAATAATACAAAGTTGCTTCTGATTAATATTTGAATCAAATCCATTGTTTTACTCCACAACACAACGTGTAATCAGAACAAATATGTTTCAATATGCAGCTGAATAGGTGTTTTAAGAATTGTTAATTGTTAGCATGTGGTAAGAAATGGTTTGTGTTATAGACAAAAGGGAAAAGATGGAAATAAAGATGCTTGATTAGTAATTGATCAAGTTACTATGTTAAACTGAATAGCAGTAAAGTTACTAAATTCATGTTCCCTTTTCTTCATGAAGTTTTTTTCTTAGTTAATTAACTCTTTGCACCATAAAACACCGTAATTATTCATAATTAACTGCAATTCTTTGACTTAAATACTCAAGAGGTGACAGCTTACCAGTTTTATGTAATTACATGTAACATTGTTGTCATCTTCTGTGCTTCGTACATGATGTTTTGATATTTTTAATAATAGAATATATTTTTATTATTTCAAGTTTCACTACTGAGAGCAGCCACAGGGCTTGTAAAGTTGTTAGACCCTCATAAATATAAATGGTACTGGGCTGACAACATTAGTAGTTCAGCGTTTTTTGCTTCAGCACTGGGGCTTTTAAACAGAATGTATTACTTAAATTGTTGCTTTCAAATAATCTGTTTGTGTTTTAGTATCCAACACAAATATAATTGTTTTATATTAGCTTTCTAAAGATTGTATGGCTTTTAAAAATGATTATAGATGTAAAACACTTCTCGCTGTAAAGAGAGAAGAAAAAAGTTCACCTCTTATAGAGAAAGCTGGTCTTTCCAAGATTGGCATAATTCATTTTGCCTACCCTGCAAAAGATATCAGAGATGTATGTATGCTGGGGAGAAAAGAAATGCTTAGAGTGAAATTGACACTGCATGATTGCTACTCCAGACTATAGAAGGAAGTAGTGTGTCTAATCCTGCCATTTGTGCGGTGTGACAATACCACTAGATCTATATATCATTATTATTTGTATCACTGTAGTGACCTAGGAGCCATAATCATGAATTGTGCTCGGCGGTGTGTAAACACAGAATAAAAAGATACAGGATACATGCACTGCAATTAAACACCCATGGCTGGCCCACATCAGCTGGCTCAGGCTATGGGGTTGTAAAATTGTGGTGTAGACATTCAGATTCGGGCTGGAGTACGAGCTCTGTGACCCCCTGTATCACCTAAGCCGTGCTTGGGCTCATCAGTTCAGGAAGCTTTAGTATATTTCTTAAAAGGCCTTTCTTACAGAGCAGACTTTTTCCTGGCTCTCTGCCGTACTAATAAAAATTAGCAGTAACTTTAGCAGATGCCACATCACATGGTTGCTTGGAGTTGTATTACATTTTTTTTTCAAAGCAACACACAAAGAGATCATCTGATCTGTAACTCTTACAAGACTATGTGAAATATATTTCAATAACCGATTTCTAAAAAGGATTTCTTTAACACTTCTCTCTTTTGAGGCTGAAAGCTGAGTTACAGTGAAAGTGTAAGATACTTCATTAGAGGTGTCATGGGTGCATGCTAAACAAGGAGTAGGGTGAACTGTTTTTGCTACCTAAGCTCTGTTTATTTCACACCCAGAACCTAGATATTCCTATCCATGGGCACAGTCTAATTTCAGCCTGATGTCATTCAGAAAGTACTTTCAGGAATGAAGTTTCACTGCCAGAATTATGACTTCTTGGGGCTGATGCTGTGTGTATCACCTTCTGGCGGTGATAGGTTGAGGAATGACAAGCGACAGATAAAAGTGCATAAACAGAGACTCATCAGCATAAATACAGTAAAGGCTGAATACTAACCACGGACCCATTCTAGCTCCCAGTTATGTAACTGGAAAAGAAGACCTATTGACTTTCATGGGAGTAGGACTAGTCACTATATTTTGTAGTATGGAAACATGCCAAGAGCTAGATCCACCACCAAAGAAATCTGTCAAGACAAAGAGAGCATTAAAAAGTGTAAATTATTCTTCCTATACGGCATGCTGAGATGCACCACTTCTCTATTTTTCCCCCTAATGAAGGGAAAAAATTGATATTTTTATTCTAAATATTGAGCCCATTGGCAGTAACATGATGATTCCACTCAGAGAAAAGATTACATTAATCTTTGGGGAAACCAGGATTTATCTCACACAAAGATAAATTGTGAACTGATTTACAGACAGTGCGTCCATACTGTCTTCAATTTGGTTGTGTATGTTTTAAACCAGCGCCCAGTTGGCTCTCAATAGGAGCTCAATGCAACTTCCAGTTAAGTCAGTAGCAGTTTTTCCACTGACTTAACTGGGGGTTGGATCGGGCTGCATTTGTGAGCAGCTGGATCATATTCTCAGATTTGCCTTCTTCGGGGGCATGATTCCAACCCAGTTTTTATGCTGGTGCGTGTTTGTTTTTCATAAATCGTGTGTTTGGTGCACATTACAACCTATATGTAAAAGATCTTTGGCAAAACTGGAGACAATTAATGGAAGTTTAAAACCAGTTTGAAATGTGAGAAGAAATAAAGGAAGAAATCTCTTGTGCAGTGGTTTTATGATGCAAATTTCTTGCAAAGAAAAAACAACAACTTTGTTTAGTTAGGAGAGCTCTTTGTCTGCCCTTGCACATTGTGTTGTCTCTCACTTTCCTTCTTACTGTTCATTCAGATCTAAGACTAACATTCATCTATTGTGTATCTTCAGTAAATCTCATAAAGGAAAGGAATACAAATGTGTACATGTGAAACTTAAGATGTAGACAAGGACACATGATCAGAAAAACATTACAACAATCATTTTTTTTAAACTTTGTTTTCCTCCCTTTATTGGTTGGAATGTTTTTAAATTTCGCTATAATGACAACTTTGACTGTCAACTAATCCCAGTTGTTTACAAAACAAAATAGTGATGGCTTTGTAGAAGATAGAGCAGCAATAAAAATAGTAGGCCAGTTCTCCCCCAGGTAGGCTGTTCCCACACACGACTCCCAGAAGGTCAGACTTTGCCATCAGTACTACACTGATTTGAATGGAAATATACATGGAGGACAGTACTATTCAGTGTGAGGTATTGGAATCTGGCCCAGAGTTTTCTATTGATTATTCTCTAGGTGACTTAGTTTATCCTTTTATAGCGTGGGAAGGGAGTTTGGCCCTTGAATTCAGATATCTTTGAAGATCCAGCAGAACTATGGAAGTGCTGATTTCCACATTGACTAACGGTCCCCAGCTTTGCAGCTCAGCTCCTACATGGCTTTATGGTCTTGTCTGCTACTGTTACCCAAAACAGTCTCCCTGCATATGGAATCAGCATATAGAAACTACAGTAACTGGGGCTATCACTGATAGATTAGACTAGACTGGATTATCCTTCTTGGCATACCAATTTTTGTGGTTTTTACAAATGCATTTTTTCTTTTTTACAAAGTTTCATTTTCCTGGTACTGTTTATATACCCACTGCAATAGTAAAGAGGAAGAAGAAAAAATTCTTTGGAAAGAACACTGTGAAGTCAGTGTAACTGCTTAAGTGCTTAGAGTTTAGTATGTGCCTAAGTGTACTCTAGAGTATGTCTACATTGCAAAAAAAGACTGGTGGCAGTGAGTCTCTGTGTCCAAGTCAGCTGACTGAGGCTTGTGGGGCTCATGATATGGGGCTATGGTCTGGAGCTTGGGCTCCGAAAACTGGAGAGGAAGCTAGGTCTTAGAGCAGGAGCTCCAACCAGAGCCTAAATGTCCATGTCTATTGTTAGCTCCATAGTGTGAACTGGACTCTGAGACTGTCTGCTCTGGGTCCTTTTTTGCAATTTAGACATGCCCTAAGCCTGGGTCTGTGTGAACTTGGTGTCTCCAAGCCCGTGCTTGAGCACCCACACTGCACTGTAAACCTGGGTTTACGATTGCTGGACCCAGGTCTCTCAGCCATGCTAACGCCTCCATGCTCTACACAGACCTTAGGATGCGGGTCTGCAACTTGACCTTCATCCACCTGCAAAATGATAGGGCTTGGACCAGAGTCAGAGACTGTGCTTAGTGTGCAGTGTAGACATACTGTAAGTGTTTGCAAGATCAGAAGCCTAAATAAGAATGTTGGAGCATAACTGTAGGCACCTATTTTTGACAGTCTTGCCCAAAGAAACCTTTTATTTGAATCTGGTCTCTTTCAGTAATTGTAAACTTAGGTCTAAAACTGGAACAAAAGGAGGTGAAAAATGTGCAGACAGAGGTGTGGTTTTCACGTTGACAGTGTCCCACTAACAATTCTTGCTTTATTTTTAAGTAATGTCACACAGCTGACTCTGTGTCTTGTATTTTAAGGAGTCAGCACATGCGCTTGTCTTTTTTTTTTTTTTTTATACAACCCTTATTGTTTCCCCTTCATTTTGGCCTCCCTCCTGCCTTTAAAAGCTTTGAAGGCAAAGCCTGCTCTGCATCAGGGGAATTGTTGGCTGTTTCTATACGGATTCTTTTCTAGCAACTAGATTGTTTGGTCTTTTTTCAGTTTTTAGCAGTTCTTAACCCCCTAGTGCACAATTAATATAGGTTTCCCTTTTTACCAGCTGCTTTAAGACCCCCAAAAATGAGTTTGTTTGCCTGCTTTGTGGATTGTTCAACCGATGAAGATCATCTCATTTGCAAACTTTAGGACTAGAAATTAGTAATAAACATAGGAATGGATAGCGGTGTCAAAAACCGTGATAGCTAATATATTAGCCTCTTGCAGAGTCTAGTAAATCTCCAAGTTTTATAGGCTATTAAAGTTATTTTCACTGAGCTGACATTGTGAATTCCAGTTACAGTATTCTCAGCTTGCCTTCCAGCTCTCTTGCTTCTTTAGTTCTTTGTTAGTTCCCTGAACACTTCAGATCAGAGGGTCTCAAACTGTGGGTCAGGACCCCAAAGTGGGTCGGGACCCTGGCCAGCATTCAATTTGCTGGGATCTAGGGCTGTAGCCGAAGCCTGAGCTCCGCTGCCCCGGGCTGAAGCCTGAGGGCTTCAGCGTGGGGTGGTGGGGCTCAGACTATGGCCCCCCCAGCCTCCCAGAGCGGCAGGGCTTGGGCCCCGCATGGGGTCATATAGTAATTTTTATTGTCAGAAAGGGGTCACAGTGTAATGAAGTTTGAGAACTGCTGCCTTAGATTAACCAGAAGTAATTTATCTGTGGCTGGGAATGGGTGGGGGCTTGGGACTTGAGGGCAGGGGAAGTGTATATTGTTTCCCTAGAGCGGAAATGAAGTTCCATGGATAAGCTAAGGTGCTGGGGAAACCTTGTGCCTGATGTCCCTCCATATTTGGAGAAATAAACTGAGTTCTCAGTTACCGTTAGTCTCTGGTGTCTTGGATTGTGTATCTGCTTTTGAGTGTTGGTGTTATAATACGAACATAGATTTAAAAAAATAACAAAAAAAAA
Organism: Emydura macquarii macquarii; assembly: GCF_026122565.2. Taxonomy (NCBI): domain Eukaryota; kingdom Metazoa; phylum Chordata; order Testudines; family Chelidae; genus Emydura; species Emydura macquarii. The sequence goes on along the minus strand of NW_027130208.1, from coordinate 10,318,101 downwards.
ACCCCATAGCCATTATCCAGAACTAAGAAATGCACTAATTCTAGATTGTCACCCTTACTTCCACTGAGTAATGTCTCACTCTGCAAGGACTCCAATTGATTTCAGTGGGAGTACTTGCGGAGTAAAGTTCTATTCAGCATGAGTACGGGCAGCAGAATTGGGCCCTTACTCTTTATTTCTGTCTGTAAATATTGCATTCCCTTCCTCTAGAAAATCCTTGAAAAAACCTCTAAGCAGAAAAGCTGGCTTGTTTCCCCCTTAGAAGAGGTTTCCGTACAGTTTTCCGGAAGTAATGCCTTTATCACAGTTGCTTAATTAAAGTGAGCTGTCAATGAAGCGATAAACCATGGTAGAATTTACTTAGGCTATCACTGTAGCAGAATGCAAATCAATGCTATAAATGGAGGTCTTGGGAAAGGTCTTGACTGCTTTTTGCCACCAGACCAATGATCACACAAGGTCATTCCTATTCACAAGGAATTAGATGAGATACATCAGCTTCTAAGTGAGAAAAAGACTGTGGACCTAAACACGTGTTTATACTGTTAAAACAAATGCTAACAGAATAAAGGGTTTTGTTTATATTCACCCCTGCTGTTTTAGCCAACAGACTGTTAATTGTAAACACAGCATTTAAAATCTGCAGATTCCTCATTCACAATAAGTCAGAAATCACACTTTTTTTTTCTTATTAAACAAGCAGCATGTAGTGAGAAAATAAAGGATACTTTTTTTTTTAAGTTGGTAGAATCCTGGGGCCAGATCCTGGCCTGGTATAAATTAGCCTAGTTTCCTTGGTTTCACTGGAACTATGAGGTTATGTCCCATGGGTGAAATCCTAGCTCCACTAACGTCAATGGCAAAACGATCAACTTCAATGGGGCATGTATTTTGCCCCAGATAAGGATCTGGCCCAGCATCTCTTATCTTCTTTTTACTAAGGAGCAGTTCTGCCCCCTTACTCACTCTGGACTAGGTTGTGAAACCCGTATTCATGATGAAGACTATAACCTTACATGAAGAGTAGTTCACTGAAGTCAATAGGAACCCTCATAGAATAAGGTGCTACTCAGTGCAAGTAAACACATCACACTCTGGCCCATTGGGACTACTCTAGAAGTAAGACTGATCTTGTAAACACTTATGCATGTACAGCACTTAATTTAAACATGTGATTCATCTTCTTGAAGCCAAAGGGGACTGCTCATATGCGTGTAAGTGTTTGAAGAAATGGGGCCTAAAATACTACTTGCTGTGAGCATGAGTGGCAGAATACATAATAGCATGTATTTTCAAATGTAAGACAGTTCCTTCATTAATTAATTTTAAAGTACCTGTGAACATGTAAAATCTTAGCTACCCATAAGCAAATCCAAGTTAAAATATTTTCTTTGTTACAACTAAGGATTGAGGGATTAGAGAGAAAACAAAGAGTGACAGATTTTAGTTTAGTCCATTCTTTCACCACATGTAACTGAGTCCTCCCATAACCAAACCATAGAACTACATTTATGCTTTTAGCTACCGGAGTTTTTAAATTATTTTAAACTTGAGATTTGTAACCTAAAAATTACTGTTTGAGTTTTTTTCCTCCCAACATATGCCTATTATTTGTGCATGAGCCTTCTCCACAAAATAAAATACAGTGCAGCTTGACTATGTCCTGTTGTTATAGCTATTATTAGTGTCTTATTTATAGGACATTAAGAGCTATTTGCCTATTACAATAATTTGTTTGAAACATAAAGAAGCATATCGTCATCTTTTGTTTCTCCATAATAATCCACAATTTGGATTCTGTCATTAAAATGAAAAATTCTATGATTGTCTTTATTGCATATCGAAAAATGCTGCCCTTAATGCTGTTCTTAATTATGCAATAGATTATTGGCCATATAACAACACAGAACTTGAAATAATAATTGATAACTGGCACACATTGACCTTCAGTGCTCTCCTATTTGGAGCTGTTACAAAACTTAGTGTTGTTGTGTTGTTTTGATTTCTTCCTACCCATTTATCTTTCTCAAAGTGTAAATGTTGTTTTAGTAACCTGATTAATGTAAGCAAGTTTGTCTCTTATTTCTGTGAGAGTTAATGGTTCAGATCCATAGTTAAACATTTCCTTTTGGTTGGACGAACAAAATAGGCAACTTCTAGATCAGGGTCAATTGTAAAGTAAAAATTTGGTGTATGGCTTTGATTTTTAATTTATGTCTCCTGGCAAGTATTTTATCTATCATTTCATAGCCTTACACTGCAATATATTATTGTGTAAAAGAACGTCAAATTTCAACCATTAAAAGCACTGAAGTGAATCTATAAAACCACAAATGGGCTTAATTTTTTTGTTTTGTTTTGTAATTTACTATGTTAGACAGAAAGGATGTCCCACCCCTGCCAGTGAAAAGAAAACTGGTGCTGGCATTATAAAGGAAAGCATAAAACTAATGGTTGATGGTTTAATGTTACAGACCACCTAGGAAGGCTGGGACTTCGGGTCAAGTTTGAAGTCTAAAGGATTTAGAACCTATGTAGAAGATCAATAAACAAATAAATAAAACCTGGCAGAAATTTACAAATTTACTAGAAAATAATGTGGTTGAGTTTTGTTAGCATTCTTTATGACTTTACATTTAACAGTCAGCGTGTTAAACCAAAACATGGAGTGAAGCAATAAAATTCCTTCTATATCCCATACCCATGGAGTGTTCAATGTCTGTTCTGTAAATAATGTAGATATGTAAAGCTTTTATGTACAGAATTAATATACTGTATTTACTTTATGCATATAATATACTACATTAGTCCTCTACATAAAAATTGTGTATAATAGTGTACAGTGCTTTACACAATAGATCAGGCCTTAAGTTTCTTTTTACTGCACAATTAAAGAGGGGAAAAATCATATTGTAGTATATATGGGAAAAGGGAGAGGGAAAAAATTACATCCCAGGCTGAGTCTCCTCTAATAAAGATGGTAGAAGAGCAGAACACTCCGGAAATCTTCTATGGGACCTCACCATGCAGACCTAATTTACCTGGAGACTGCTTAGAGACTACTGTGACGGACCGCAAACTAATAGATTAGTCAGGTATATCACCCTCTCAACTTTTTGGGCCAAATTTTAAGCACATCTCCCCGATTGTCCCTAGAAAACTTGCAAATACATCCGCTTTCCAATCCTGCCTCTGAATTCACACTGGTTATTTGCGCATATAGTTTTCAGAGGAGATGAAGAAAGGCAGTGACGGTCAGAATAAAGTGATGCAGAGTGATAAAAGTTGTGATTTTAAAGTAAAGCCCAGTTGTGAGAGATACTAAAACCTAAGTGTTTCAAACAACACATGTGTGCTCAGTAACTCAGCATTTTCACGGTTAATGTGGTTGGCTACAAATTAGCTAAAGAAATGTGAATGTGCTGTTTAAACTTGAATGTGAAGTTAAGTCACTGTTGTCTCAAAAGTGTTTACCTATGTTGTTATAACTAACATTTAAAATAGCTATACATGAAAGGGATTGGAGAAAAAATATATAACTTATTTTCAGTCAGCCTGCTTCATGCATATAACAGTTGCTTTGCTACCCTATATGGTCAGCTGTTCACTTAGCTTCTTGTGTTGTTTGTGTGGGTCTTTAACACAGTGACACAGAAAAGAAAAAGGGAAACTGAAAATTGGAAAATGTGATTGCAAAACCACAAAAATTGCGATAGGGGGGACACAAGCCCAGTTGTCTTACCAGACGCTAATATCAACTTATGTTTTTAAATGGTTAGCTTCAGTTGTTAATAGGTCTTTAAATTGACAGCATTTTAATTCCTGTAAGTTCACTCTGCCTCTTTTAGCTCTCCTTCAATTTCCTTTTCACTTCTGTGAGTTCTAGGCATTCAGGTACCCTGGTAATGGGCACAAGATGAGAACCTAAATCAAATAGACTAGAATCTTTCATCTCCAAACATGATGTATATACAGCATTTATCTGATCCTAGGTCAGTCACTCTTAGCCTCCAATTGCACATCAATGCATTGAGCCAACAGAACGTATCTATGTTTATTTAAAAGACTTTTTTGCAGAAAGTGGGTGATGAAGAAAACTGATTCTTGCGCAATAATCCTTCTGCAATTATAATAATTATAGTTAGAGGGACTTTGCTAATTGCAGCCATGGTCTCTTACTTCAGAATATTTGTGGACAGATCCATTATAACACCTTAACACAAAACTGTAGACGACATAAGCCTACGTGAATAAAACAACAAGTCAATAAATGTGCAAGATTCATAGAATGGAAAACAACAGTGTTCCCTTGGCACTTGACAAACAGGTGTCTTTATGGTTGCTATGTTTTCCACTAACATGCTTAGCTATTCCTCTGTAAATGCTATTGAGTTCAGTGAAGCAAAAGTGATTTGATGATGGATTTTAACAGGTGTCATAGGAAGCCTTTTCACTTCTAAACACTTCAACCAGCCACAGCATTTCCTGCTCATGTTAAGATTCTATTACTACCAGGAATGAACCATGTTTCTGTCCTTCCAGTTAAGACAGAATTTCACATTAGCTGAGTTTATGAATATTTAAAAGTACAGTACCAGTGAACAGCTTTCATATCTCCAGGTGGGGAGTGTTATTGTTTGGAATACTGTTCGGGACCTCTTTACTGGAGCCTTGGGATACGTGGAAATATATTAGTCTGATTCCTTAAAACAGGTGGTTAGAGTCAAACTGCAGTTCATTAAAAGTTGTAATCTTTCCAAGATTTTCATTTCAGCTGCACAAAATGCATCTAATTTAGTTAGGTGAGAGTTACCGTGGCTTTTTACAATAACCAGTTGTGAGTAAATCTCTTATATTACGATGCATGAATGATAGAAATAGTTGATTGAGTTCTCTCAGTCCAACTGGATATGAAATAGTGAAACACATAGTAGCTGGGTGTCTTGTTTATGCTTTTAAGCTTTTATTCAACCATATAGGTATGATTCAATTCCCACTGAAGCACTGGAAAGTCTCTGGTGACTTAATAGGGGGTGGATCAAGCCATAGAGGGGAAGAGCTAGCTACTAAATTAGTTCTCTTGTCAGTGTATGGATTGTTATAACCATTTGTATTGCACACTAATCTGTACCAAATGCTTCCATGGCCTTAGGCAGTCTGGGAGAATTATCTAGGGCCAAATGTTGTTCCTACTGACTTCAGTGGGGCAAGGAACTGGCCCTTGGAAAGTAACAAGAGCAATACCAGACTGGAGACAGAGATCAAGGTACTTTTCAGTCACCATTCATGAAAAACAAATGTTTTCAGTCTAGCCTCGGTTCTAATGTAATCCTAGTTTTCACTGAGCATAATAGATGGACGTCGGCATACTGAAGTATGAACGTTTCATAGCTGCTACTTACACTCAGTTTTCCCTGTAAATTCAGAATTTACAGTTCTCTGATTTTGCAACCCTTACTCCCAGTGAAGTCCGTCTATTTGGCATGAATAAGGGTGACAGAAAAAGGCCCTAAGAGATTGATTCACTTATTTTTTATTTGTGGCTCATTTTGTTATTTTTGGGACATAGTTTAAAAGAATCATATTTTACCTCAAGGGCTAACGCTTGCCCTCATTTATACTAGCGAAACCCCATTGTCTTCATTAGGGGAGTTGCGTGGGGGTAAGTGAAGGCAGAATCTGGTTTATAGGCCCGAGACAGTATACGCTCAGATCAATAGGAGCCTTTTCATGAGCTTCAATGCGCGCTATATCAGCTCCTATTTCTTGGAATTAAATGTGTTTGACCACCCTCAAATGTACATGCTCCCCTCTTCTCTGTGAAGGAGGGAAAATTGTGCTAGTCAGGCATAAAGCGGGCCTTGGTGGTCACAAATAAGGGAAAGGCAGCATCACTTAAACCAGCCTACATGTTTTTGTGGATATACACATTCAGGGGGTATATAATTCCTTCAGCACTTTCTCCCGCTCTTTGATTACCTCATGCCGTCAAAGGAGGCAGAAGCATGTGCCTGCCACTGGGCAATCTTTTCTTGTAGCTTCCCCCTTCCTGCTACTCCCATGTGGAAGGGGAAGCATAGGGTGGACAGTGACTTAAAAGATATCCCGTTTCACAATCAAAGGCAAGTGAGGCGGTAGCTGGTTGTATTACTAAACTCAAAAAGGAAGGGAGAAGGACAGTCCAAATATAGTGAGACCCAACCAGCCGCACGCAAGCCCTACATAGCTAATCTAGTCAAAGGTTTATTTGAGAATTCAGTCTGAATGAAGTGAAAGAAAGACTTTAATTTGCTATATTTATATTAATTGCATCCTTAAAATAATGCTATTGTTTCAGGCTCCTAAAAACAAAATAAAATGATTGTTTTTTCAGAATTTATTGGGGAAATCGTCTCAGCAGCTACAAATTTCCCCCTCTGAATTCACCATAGCATGATACTGATGCTACCTTTGTCAAAGTTCTGTAAAGGATGCTTAAAGAGAGAGTCAATGCTAGTAATATCAAGAGCCAGCCAATATTTATTACTATTGGCATAAACCAACAGGGGACTAGCACAGTGGCATGGAAAGAAGTGAATGAGGTAGTGTGCATGCAGCCCAGACTCTAGACATTGTTTTACATAAGTGTTGAATATCTGACCGTTCTACAACTGGCTTGTTATTTCTGACAACTGTTACATTGGGATAAAGAGCATTTGCTCTTTCCATTTCTGGTCTTCTCACATCTCAGAACCACTTGTGCCTAGAGGATGTGCAAACAAACTGTAGCTTTACATTGTTCCATTTATGATGGATAGCAGAGACAGATGTGTCTGTCTCTTCCATGAGCCAAAACACACAGAGACACTCTTTTGTGTTACGTTATGGTATCAGAATGGTTATTTATTTATTTTTTCTTTTCAAGTGTCACAATATATCTTGAGTACTTACTCAAATGTTATACCAGGAAGAGACGGAGGCTGCGCATGGAGGCGTATATTCACATTGGCTTCTCTGGGTTTATTTCACTATTAATAAGTGATAATAGATTACCCTAGTCCTGACAATTTTTATAGGATGGGCTGGAGGTTAAGTGAGGTAAAAACTGCCTTTGGTCTCTGATGGAAACAAAAAAATATCTGTGTTTATTCATGTCTGTCTATGAATCTATACTTTTGTTTCCATATTGAAATAAGGAACAGCTTCAACAATGGGAACAATTAGGGCTTTACAATCATTATTCACAAATGTTTATCCAGGAATTTTAGCTTACATGTTTTGTTTGAACATTGGTGATAAACTAACAACTAATAAATGCCTCTTAAAAAGTAAACCAAAATTGAGTCAATTTACAAACACGGAGCCCTATTCTTAATTCCTTCATACCTAACACTCGCAATGGGAGGTTTAGGTGTGCAAGTAATGCAGGTTGGGTGGCCCGTCAAGAGAAATTTGAGGCGCAGGTACATCATGTTCACTGGGGCCCCACCACCTCCCATTTTACCCCAGTTACGGACATTTTGGGGGTCCGAGCTCAGGGCCCAGGTACAATTGTCCTCCCTTTTCCATCCTCTCATCTGCTCTGGGTGGACCATCATTTCATTCACTTCCCTTAGCACACAATATTTAAATAACCTACCACCACAATTTGTTGCTATTTTTAGGGATGTGATAGCAGCAGCTACATACTTTTCTGAAGTAAGACAAGGGCATGTAACCATTTAGGAGTTCTTGTCCTGGGGAAGCACTTTGTCAGTCTGGGAGTGGTTGCTTTGATTGAAAAGATTTGCTGACAGTTCAGGGAAAGCTTCAAAACAAATGGCATCAGTATCTTTAAAAAAAAAATGCACGTCCCCAAGAACCACCCCAAGAACCTGTTACTTAAGAATTTCAACATTTTGTTATGTCTGACATTTGTGTTTGAAACCAGAGTTTTTTCCACTGTGAAAGGAAATAACATAAATGTGTTTTAGACAAATATGCTTAGGGATTTATCATAAAAACTAAATTATTTTTCAGTGAAGGTGTCATGTCTCTCATAATCTGCAGCAGTAACACATTATTCCTTGCTTTATCTGTAGATAGTACCTTTATTGTGCTGTGTAATTATTTACATTGGAGTGGGTGGCTTTCAGTAACATGAGGTATGAGAGCTAAGCACAGATGAGTCTGGGATGTAAAGTTCAGAATTGGCTTTCAAACCTTTAAGCGCTACAATCTGGGTTTCTGGTGATAAATGCAAGCTGGTCCCTTAGACCTAGACCAGACTTTCCTAAGAGTCCGCGGGTTAGATTCAAGTTTTTACTTTCAGCCCGTTTCAGCACAGTACACATCACAGTGTGAGTGACCTGAATAAGTTAAACAAGCGATCATGTCTGATAAATATTCCCATGGGCCTGATTCTTCATTCCCTTGCATCTTATGTGGTCATTTACACCGGAGTAAAGGGGTACCCTCTTGATTTGGTCATATTTTATACTCTCAGTATACTGGTGTAAATGACTACATACAGTACAGAGCAACAAGAGAATGAGGCCCAGATACCTAGATACTTCTGTGTGCAAGAAAGATGCTCCTGGGTTTCCTATTTGCTCCCTTACATACTCTCTTTACTTTACCCTTCTTACTTGACAACTAAATACACATCATCCACATCAATTCAGTGTTTAAAGGTGGCGGAACATAAAAATAGAGTCATCTTCTGTTACAAACCCAGTGTTTCAAAGGTAACAACCCAAATGTGTGTACATACTTGTGGAGATTTGGCTCTGATTAAGGCTGGGACTTCAGTAAAATTGAGGAGGATTTGCCTAAACGTGTGAGGGCTCACATCAGTATTTGGACTGGTGAGGTTGAGGTAGTGGTTGAAGTGGATTGGCTTAAATGGGAAGGAAAAAAACTAGGACTTTATGCAGAAAGGCTGAATGGGGAAAGTTCCAGAGAATGAGGATGGGATTAGGCCAGTGCTCTAGCGAATGTGGAGAGGAGGCAGTTTGGATGGGGAGAGGGAATTTAAAATAGCCATTCTAATTGCAGAACACAGTTGCATAAGCTGCCTCACAGGTTGCTGGATCCGTAATGCTATAACAACAACACGAGAACCAACCAATCAACACTTCACATCATCATTTTCCATTTAGAAAGAAATTGCACAACATTGTTTTTTTGAAATGCAAAAGATACAGATTTATGGAAGACACTGGGTTTCCTGATTTTTAACTTCATGGTTTGTGATTCTAGGAAGCACTAATCTAAAGTAGCAGCAAACAGAACTTTGGATGTCCTAGATTTGGAATGGATAGATCTATTTTGTGTGAAGGTGAGGGTGTCTTCTGGTTCTGCTGTTCTTTTTATATTTCTTTTTCGTTTTGTGACCCTCAAAAAGATCATAGAGCAAACTAGTAATTTGATTTTGTGACCATAAAAATCTCAGGAACCTAATCAGTAGCCCCAGCCTGCCTACTAATAATAGCACCTGTTAGGACTTGACATCCCATTTGGAGAGATCAGTATAAATAGCAGAAGCTTGAGTTATAGGGACTTTTTACCATTCCCTGATGACAGCTAGAACAGCTGGATAAAATAAGGGGTGATAGTCACAGCCTTCATTTTACTCGATTTTGACTACTTTAGAAGTGACACAAGTCATCTGAACACATCTAACCATTTTTGTACATTACTGCTATAGGGCAACATGCCTGTCTCATACAAAAAGTACTGAGTACGTGGGTAAAATGAAGAAAGAGATGTGTATATTTAATAAACAAGACCACCGGAATGATCCCGTTTTGGCAGTTCCTATGTTCCTTTTTATCTGTGTAATTAAGGATCCCAGCATTGTAGTATATGAGAGCTTCACAATCAATGCATTTATCCTTATAACACCTTTGTATGCTACGGAACAACCATCACCCCCATTTTAAAATAGAGGGACTGAGACATGGGAATTAAATGGCTGGCCCAGTGTCACACAGGAAGTCTGAGTATATCTGAACACCTGGCTGCCAGTTCAGTGCTTTTACCACAAGGGCAAACATCTTCCAGGTTTTGGGATCTCAGTGGAACCTCTTTCTCATGACCGTTTTGAACTGTTTTCTCTTTCACATGTTATGCTGCTCTTTTTAACCACCAATTTTCACCATTCCCCCCCTCCCTTTCTTTTCTCTCTTTAGAAAGGCAGACTCGAACAGGTGGTGATACCAGATTTCAGATGAAAGAGTGACCGTGCCCCCTACTTTTCCCAGGGCTTTCAGGGCTATATGCCACACACACAGACGGAAAAGGTGCCCAAAGGTACACAGAAGGGAGAGAGGCACTGTGCTAAGGGTGAAAGATTTTGGCACCATGGTACCCATTTGTGTAGCCCACTGTTTCTCAGAAGCTGAGAGCAGTGGGTGACGGAAGGGATCACTCGATGATTGCCTGTTCTGTTCATTCCCTCTGAAGCGCCTGGCATTGACCACTCTCAGAAGATAGGATAGTGGGCAGTGCAACGTTGAGTGCATGAGAAACCGTAATTCCCCTTCCGTTATGCCTATGGAGGAGATGGGCAGCTACCACGAGGTTCGCCAATAATAGGGCAGGTGGCTGGTGCCACAGAGGGGCTTGATGGGGAAGGGAAGGCTCTGTGGCTGCTACACTATTGTTCCTGTGCACCGTTAGTCTCAACAAGAACTCTTTGCACACCCCCGAAGCTATTCACTGTGCCACTGGCCCCTCTTCATTGCAATGGAGCAGAGACTTATCATGGACTGTGCCTGTCTGGCTGCTTGTGTGTGGAAAAGGGAAGACGGCTGCTATTCGCAAACTGTGAAATACGTACTGTTGCTTACAGAGTCTCAGTTATCCCAGATAGCTATAATGGAGTGAATGAATAAAGGATATGTATGAATTTCGTGCTTGTACACAAGGATAGGTTATGCAGTGAACTGCGCATGCCAGGTTACATTAATGAGCGGAAAGTGTTTATTTTCTGCATATTCTATTGCAGAATTTTGTTTCTGAGTTAGTGTTAGCTGATTACCATAATTCTTATGCAATTAGATCGCTAATATCACTGGACAGTAATTAGGACTTTGATAAGGATCAGTATACAAGGATGTCAAAAGTGGATTTCATTGCCTGCCAGCAAATTCCAAGCCTACACCACATGTTGTCGTATCAAATGGTTCACGCTGAATTCTTTACTGCCTGAAATGTACAGTATGTGGGTAATGTGAGAGTAATGGACAGTGTAAAGGTACAGTCCATATGGTTACTCATTATGGATCCGTTCCTTGCACACACAGCTCCCGTTGAAATAACTGGGAAATTAGGGAGCTCAAGGAATTCAGGAGAATGTCCTACAAGGTTAAAATTGAGGCACTATACCCTGATTATGATGCAGTTCCATTTGCTAGTACTTCAGATGTGTGGAACTACCATTGTTAAACAACCTTTAGTTTCAGCTATGAATAGAAGAATTTATGAATGCAGAATAAATATTCTTGCTCTGAAATGGTTTTTGTATTAAATATGACCATTAGGAGTTTCAATATAACCTCGAAAAACAGGTTTAACTCAAAAATGTTCTCAATATTGCAGAATTGCTAGTCACCCGTGTTTAAAAAGCACAAGTCAGGCCACAAAATATAATGAGATTGCCTCAAAAATTAAAAGATTTTTTAAAAACAATGACTTTATTTGTCTTCTAGTTATTGAGCCTTTAGGATTCACATTTTCAAGTTTTTCTCCCCAATCGTGAAGGTGAGAAACTTACATTTTTGAATGAAAGCTGAGAATTCCCACTTAATAACAAGCGGAGACTTTAAGAAGGACACCAAATGTCATGAGTGTCCCAATAAAATCACAAGAGTTGGAAACACAAAAACACTCTTAGTCTCCAAGAGGAGGCCAAGTCCACTAGTCACAGACTAAATCTGCCTAGTACATCCTTGCTGACCAACAATCTGCTCTTCTAAGCAGAGACAAACTGCTGTGATGTAAGGGAAGTGCTCAAACCAGCTGGACAGAAGTTCAGCAATTTGGGACCTTTCAACGGGAATAAAGAAAACCTGTTCAGATGGTGTTTAGTTGAAAGAAACAGTGAAATGCAAGATTTCACAAAGATAGTGTTTTATGGATATAACATACGATAGATCCTACATAAACAGTGAGTGACAATCGTGTGCTTATTGCATTTAATCTGTTGATAAGAGGATGGACAGTCCTGGGACAGGATGGAAGATCTGTGTTCAATTCCCAGCTCTGCCACAGGCTTTCAGTGTGGCTTTGAGCAAGTCACTATGGGTAACGTCTACACTGCATTTGAAAACCCGCAGCAATGTGTCTCAGAACCCGGGTCTGCAGACGCGGGCGTGCAGGGCTCGTGTTATGGTGTTAAAAACAGCTGTGTGGCTGCTGGAGCTCAGGCTGTGAAATCCACCCCTCTCCCCAGGCATCAGAGCTTGAGCTTGAAAATCTGCAACAGCTGTTCTGAGGGTTGTAGCGCAAGCCCTGTGGGCCTGAGTCTGGGATCTGAGACACATTGCTGTGGGTTTTAAAACAATGCTGTAAAGATACCTGTAATCCCTTGGTGCTGCAGATCCTCATCTAAAATTATAGATAATCAAACTCAGTACCTCCCATCCTTTGACTAGATTGTAAGTGCTTTGGGTCAGGTAAAATGTCTTAATATATAAACAAACATAGTTGACATTTTTACTCATAATGCCTAGCACAGTGAGGTCTTGATCTTGGTTGAGGCCTCTCAGTTCCTGTAACACACCTCTTGATCCACCAGTGCATTTCTCATAAGCATCAAGAGGGCCATATTTGGCTTTCAGGACCCACATAATATTCCCTAGGCGGCTATAAAATGTTTGTAGATTTAGGAGATAAAAAAAACCAAAGTTGCATTCCTGAATTTTTTTTAATACAATCCATTTTTATTGCTGTTAATAGATATAATGAAAAGCTGCTGTAACAACAGTTCTGTGCACATACTGTTGTTAGAAAGTAGAATATGCCGTCTGTAAGGTTTCAATGGCTTTGCAGTCAAGTGTTGTAATCCATTAGTGACAAGAAAAGGTATTTGTCTATCGGTTGTGGTTAACTGCATTCCTTGTATTAGAAACAATTTAGTCTCTTACGTGAATCCAGTGCAGGAAATTGTTTAGAGTGAGTCTGGCTGCAGAGTTGGAAAAATAGAGTACTCAGAGCTCCCTTCCCCCAACAGCAATGTGATGTATAACTGAACAGTGACAGCTAACAACTTAACCTTTAAAGAGTCTTGCACAGAACAGCACTCCATACTTTTACTCAAATGATTTCAGTTGTTTCAACCAATGACGCTTGCTAAGTAAATGTAAATGTTAGGAAATGCAGGTCTTGGCAGTCTTGCTTTGCAGGCTCTTATCAAATAACCTTGTTTCTGATTTTCCTTTTTCTTAGGTACACAAATCCTAAATCTCTGGGCAAACAGAGGAATGAATCCAGATTAGGTCCATTTGAAGGGGAATAATATTCCTCTGGAAACAAACTCCTGAATGTGGACCAGATTCACATTTGAATGCTGAACCAATTGTGTTCCGTTCCTCTGGCTTTGGGATCTGTACTTGGCAAAATACTATCAAAATGTTTTGTTAGCCCAGGACATTTGGCTAAAATGCTTTTATGTGCAACATAAGTATGTTTTGTAGTTTAGCGTTATAAAGAAATTGAGACAAGTAACCTAGCCTGTGCAATACTGGCACCTAACCATGTGATCAGCACTTAATAGAGCATGATGAGTATTACATATCATGGAAACTGGAGACGGGGGGAAAAAAAACGTTCTGTGGTCACATCCATCTCCCTGCCACGGTATCACTGGCACAGTAATAATACGGGCACTACTTGATGTCTCTACTTCTTAACCAATTAATGTTTAACTACAAATAGAATATAGAACTAGAAAATAGCTTATGGACGTATATTATATAATATTTGTACCGTGCAAGAATCTCTTCCAAACAATTTTATGCCGTTTCTAACAGCATTAAAGGCTTAACTATGTTTCAGTAGCACTATTTTAGATGGACGATTCCAAACTTTCTTAATGGTTTTATTTTGGGGGGATGAGGCAGAGTTTGCATTCTGATCTGGCCCCTTTGAACTACTCAGGTATTGCAAAGGGGTGGATACTGTCAGCAAATGGCTAGTGGAGAATTCTCTTGGCATAGAGTCAGCTCTTGTACTGGCCAGTTCTAACTGAAGCACAGGGGACATGTCAAGTATGGGAGCATGGGCATGTGGCAGAGCTACACTGATCTTTCACTGGTGTGGAGTTAGTGTCCATAGGCCAGAGGCATACATGAGAGCAACCCTTAGGCTGTTCTAAGTTACGTTGGGCAGAGCAGGTGTAGACTGGCTCTTGAATGCCCATCTCCAATTCCATGCACGAGGTGGGAATTTAGATGCAAAGGAGAATCTAACTCTTTTTCATGTTGGTAATGAAATTTTCTTGAACATGTTTTTTATTCTATAGAATAGATATAAATTAGCTTTAGCTCCCGCTTCATGTAGGACTGGAAGGGATCTCGGGAGGTCTTCTAGTCCAGTCTCCTGCACTCAAGGCAGGACTAAGTATTATCAAGGCCATCCCTGACTTGTGTTTGTCTAAACTGCTCTTAAAAAACTCCAATGATGGAGATTCCACAACTTCTCTAGGCAATTTATTCCAGTGCTTAACTACCCTGACAGCTAGGAAGTTTTTCCTGATGTCCAACTTTAACTGCCCTTGCTGCAATTTAAGCCCATTGCTTCTTAACCTATTCTTAGAGGTTAATGAGAACAATTTTTCTCCCTCCTTGTTGTAACAACACTTTATATACTTGTAAACTGTTATCATGTCCCCCCTTGGTCTTTTCTTCTTCAGACTAAACAAACCCAAGTTTTTCAATCTTCCCTCATAGGTCATATTTTCTAGAACTTTAATCATTTTTGTTGCTCTTCTCTTGATTTTCTCTAATTTGTCCACATCTTTCCTGAAATGTGGAGCCCACAACTGCATACAATACTCAAGCTCAGACCTAATTGGCGCAGAGTAGAGCGGAAGAGTTATTTTTTGTGTCAGGCTTAGAGCATTCCTGCTAATATATCCCAGAATGGTTTGCTTTTTTGTGCAATAGTGTTAAATTGTTGACTCATATTTAGCTTGTGATCCACTCTGACCCCTAGATCCATTTGCACAGTACTCCTTCTTAGACAGTCATTTCCCATTTTGTATGTGCGCAACTGATTATTCCTTCCTAAGTGGAGTACTTTGCATTTGTCCTTATTGAATTTCATCCTATTCAGACCATTTCTCCAGTTTGTTCCGATCATTCTGAATTTTAATCTTATCCTCCGAAGCACTTCCAACCCCTCCCAGCTTGGTAGCGTCCGCAAACTTTGTGAGTGTACTCTCTCAATTATCTAATTCATTCATATCTAACTCTCTGTCTAAATCATTGATGAAGACATTGAACAGAACCAGACCCAGAACTGATCCCTGCGGGGTCCCACTCAATATACCCTTCCAGCTTGACTTTGAACCACTGATAACTACTCTTTAGGAATGCTTTTCCAGCCAGTTATGCACCCACCTTATTGTCGCTCCATCTATAATGGAGCCTCCGGGTGCTACTGCATTATAACTAACAAATAGGATTATTATTATCTTGTGGGAAATACTTGGAAACAATGTTACACTAGAAACATGAATGTCATATTGATATGAAATAGGCATCTGTGAATATGCATAGTGAAATCTGCATGGATTGGATAGCTGCTATATTTTTCTAAAAAATCTACTCTAGTAGTTATTGTGGGGAAGTTCTATGGCCTGTGAATTACAGGAGGTCAGACTAGATGAACACAATAGTCCCTTCTGGCCTTGGAATCTATGAATCTATGATGATGTTCAGGTGTGTGTAGCAGGGAAGCGGGCCCTGACACCATCACATCTTTCTTTTGAGCGGGTCAGAACTCTGTCATGGCTTTGATCCATGTTTATATTACTGTGTTGCATAGTGGTTTTGATTGATTTTAACCATATGCTGGATTGCATCTGCAATAGCAAGAAAAACACCACTCCAGAGCTCACAGACCTGTGTGGATATTGCAGGGAAAATACTGCATGTGCAGTACCATTTATTTATTTATTATCTATTGTCTTTGATGTATTGCATCCGTCAGTCATCGCTAACTACTTACACCTTTTTTCCTCTTTGTAAATCGCATATATCAAACCAAGTTCTATCCAACAGACAGCTAAAGGTATCTCCTCCTCAAAGGGCCTCCCCAGCCCTAAGGCAAAACCAGCACCTGATAACCCTTGCAATCCCTGCGAGATATAAATACACCTACAGTATATCAGATGAAAAAGATCCTTCAGGGAGGCTGGTGCATGCATAGTCAAATCCACATCAGCTGAGTATGTCATCTTGGTCACCTGTGATTTTCCTCAGGTGTCTAGGTATCAAGGGATTAAGGGCTGCATTCCCATTATCCAGTGATTTTCCCACCGCCAGACTGCTTATCTGTCTGCTTCATCCAACACCATCGGCTACTTATACAGTGCTTCTATACTATGGACAACGGAGATGTGAGCTGGCTGCTGTGATTCCAAGCAGTCTGGTGCATCAGGGCCTCCAGAAGCCATAAATGAAGGGGCTTTTGTAGAACTTGAATAAACATTGCCTCTTCCTTGTCTAGAAGATCGATCACCTCTGAAATGATTCTCAGCGGCTGCTGAGAATATTGCAGATGTGTAAGAATTAGATGGAAGTACAGCTTAGACTTTCCTGTTTTGGATCATATTTTTCCCTTGCACACTTTGTAATTCCAGAGGGGATGGATGAGTAGATAAATATCCCAGAAGCTACAAGTAGGAAGCCAGTTCTCTTTTAAGCCATAAATTAAATTGCATAAAATAGTAGCTATAGGAGGTTAGACTTCAGGCTCCAAATTGTAAACACAGTCAGATGCAGAAAATAGTTTCTGGGTTTTACACAAGGTATTAGACTATCAAGATGTGATTACAAGGAAAGCGTTCTTTCTAGAAGTCTATTTATTTGCGGCCGACCACTGCTTTTGATTCATGAAGCTTTTCCCCCTTTTTAGATACAGTGCAGTTTTAACACATGGTTAACTAACTCCTACCAGAACTATTGAAAACATGGTTTCCATTTATAACAAAATGGATTAAGTTGATTTACAAATACAGTATGTTGACTGTACTATTTAAAAGCATATGAGCAATTTGTTTTTCTTCTTAAAAAAAAAAAAAAAAAAAGAGTAATAACCATGAAATGCAATGCTTCAGAACACCACCACCCTCTCCTTTTTAAAGATCGTTGCAGTCTTTTCCAGTTGCAAATTTAAATGCAAAAGCATCCTATGTTATTGTGCTTGAAAGGCACTGAGGCATTTACCTTTACATGCAAAGTTAGTGTAAAGCTTTAAAATGCAGTTTTAAATTATGAGCCTCAGTAAGTGCAGCAGGTCATAACATCAACTGAAGTTAACATTTCATTTGTTTGGGGCTGATTCTCCATTGTGTTGCACCAGTTTTATATCAGCATAACTCCACTGGCTTCAAGAGAGAGAGACCCCCATAAAACCAATGCAATACAGAGGAGAATCGGATCTGTTTGTTTTTAGCACATGCCTTGTTGGACCCTGCCTGGAAACTATCTGTGCTTAATAGAGAATGGGATCTTTTTGGTTATTCTGGATTTATGGAAACACAAACGTTAATAGGTTGAGTTGTTGTTGTTAAAAGATCATTAAAACATGATATTTCAGATGCAAAACTTCACTAAATCTTCACTTTGTACTGAAGTTGTGAAGTGGGATTTTACCAAACAAAAGAGGGAAAAAAATCATGTGTGTCAAAAAAGATTTTCCACTGTACCAATACCCTTGTAGCCTGTAATAGATGTAAAACATTTAAGAAATGAGACACAAACAGAGAAGTGGGATTTCCCAGGCATTTGTCAGCATAATATTTTGAAGAAAAATAGTGGTAAAAAGAAGCCATGCATGGGGATGTGAAATGAGATCCTGTTATGCTTATTACACATTAGAGACTTTTTCAAGAATAAATTAATCTTTTTGCTCAGATTCTCCTAGGGCCCAGTCCGGCAAACCATCACTCAAACAAAACAAGAGTTGCTCATTTGAGTAGTTACATTGGTGTTAATGAGACTACTTGCATGAGTAAGTTTGCCTGTAGGTAAGAACAAGGAGCCTGAACTTGACTCAAGAGCAGAAAGGAAGCCAGTGAAGGGTTTTGAGGATGGGAGTTAGTGGCTGGGTGGGTGATGTTCCATTGGCATGGGAGGAATAGACAGTTTTACAATGAGATGTGCAGGGCTCATTGCTAAAGTAGGAAGGCCTCGCATTTCATTTGTTTTTTTTCCCCTCTCATACATATTTACAAAATCCATATAGATATGTATGTCTTTAACAAATGTTTCAAAGTTCATGAGAACTCCTAAATGACTAACAAATGTGCATGCCTGCTGAAGGAGAAACAGATTTCAATTTCAGCCTTCCAGGGGAATAGCACCGTACGCAGTGAATAAAAGATGGGTCCCCAGAGAAAGTTTGACCAGTTTGAGATTCTATTGCTGCCAAGGGAATGCCCTCCTTTAAAGAGAGGCATGGTCTCTAGAGCTGGTAGAATCTTTCCGACCAGTGGAACTTCTAAGTGCACCCACTGTATTATGATAAATACCTGATGGATACAGAACAAGGTGTAAGCAGATCTTTTCTGGCAGGGACACATAGCCAGATTTGGGTGCACAAAGCAAAGTTTTGCCAAAAGAATTACATTTATATATAAAAGAGCTATTACGTGTACCACTTTTACGTGTATCATTTTGGGTGCCCAACTCCCAGTGGTGTCTTTGAAAATCTCACCAACATGAATAAATGAGTTTTGTAACAATAATGAAACAACATATTCACTTAATTGCCAGAGGAGAAAGAGTTTGCTAGTCAATTGTCTATTTTAAGATTTTCTACAGCACACCTCGCCATAATATCTAAGGATTCTGCCAAAAACGTTAAATCTGCATGGTGAGATCCCTAGTGGACTCGAAGGCGATTTCTGTAGTTTCTGGATAAGAAGAATAAATCTGCCTGGGGAATAATATGGTGGAAGGAGGCAGCTTTTTTTTTTCTTTTGCTGCAGATGCCACTTGATCATCATAGTTTAGGGGTGAGTCAAACACCTCTGCCAACTGTGAAATGCTTGTCATTAATAGAGTAATACTAATTAGATGGAAATGTGAACTCTGAATGCATGTGTTTATATTCAGTTAGCAGAGCATTGCCAGCCATCAGAACAGGAAAAAAAGATAGGCCTATTTAAATAGATACAGTTGGGACCATTGCATAGCAAACAGAAGGAATGCTGTGACTAGTTTGAAGGGCAATACTGAAAAATGTAGTGTAACTTTGTTGTAACATCCCTTATAACATTAACACGTTCCCCAGCTTAGTTCGGACTGTATTTTCCTTCAGCACTCACCATAATGTCAATAATTCTAGTATCTCCTATAGATATGACATCATTGTTTTTCTTTTCCCCATCACTCTAGGGGTCTCTGCTGGGGGCTTTTATGAGGCACCATGTTATCTCCAAAATGAAGGAATGCAAATGGTGGTTTTATCTGAAGTTGAAGCGAGTGTTACTTCCTAAATAGGTTAACATGGGATGTTCTCAACAATGAACCTTCACCCTCTGGTAATAAAATAGTTCTCCTCTGTAATGGTCTAAAGGAAAGTGATAGGGGAAGGTTATAAAATAAATATTTAATGATCTCACTTTCCATATTTCATCTTTGAAATTAAACAGTTTCAGTATAGTACTTGCTAAGTTTAAACTGTTTTCCCACTGTGTATTTTAAAAATATTTAAAACCTGGCTCAGAAAAAAAACAAAACAAATTTGAATGACAATTCCAGGTAAAACAGATTTTTATAGTTGAGTTATAGAGTCCTGAAAAGAAGATCTGATGATGGAACTGTTGATACAGTCTGAACTACACCTTTATGAGTGGCAAATACTATACAGTGTAATCCTAATAGCATTACTGAAAAAACTATCTGTTTTCACTGTCTGCAATACTGCTGTATTCAGAAACGTGCTATATCTTATTGAAAACATCATCTAAGCATTCCTATTTATATATTTCCAGTTGGGATGTTTTCATTAAAAAAATGTACATGTAACTGTGCAGCAGACCTTTAACTCAAGAGACAAAGCAATAAGAATCTTGCAGCCCCTCCCCCCCTTAAAAGAGAGAGAAAAGTTGAAAATGTTCATAAATGAATCTGCAGAAATACAGGTGTCCGAGGAAGAATTTGCATTCATTACCTGCTGGAACTCTGTAGCTCAGTGAGACTTCCAGTGTATGAAAAAAGCCCATAAGAAATTAAATAGAATAATGTTCTGAAACTCTTTCTCAGTAACTAAAAGTATCCTTTCCCTTACTTTAAAAGAGTAATTATATTGTATACATTGGGGCCAGAGCGCCACTATCATTTAATTGTTGCGAAGTATCAAGTCCATGCTCTCTGTGTCTGGGAAGAAAGATAATTCCTTGACGTGGCAAGTAATTTATAACCACTCTGACATTCAGAACTGTAAAACAGCATTGAATTCATGGGACATTAAGGGTCTTTTAGGGTCTGTTTATTTGGACGACCTTGAAGCAGAAACCGGTAGTTTAAGATTAAGGATTTTGTAGAAAGACAGCTTGAAAAAAAGTTGAGCCAGATTCTCTGCTGGAATATATCTATTGGAGTCAATGGAAGAGAATTTGGCCCTACAGGTGGTGTAAAATGTTACAGACTAGACTATGGAAAGTATTGTGATTTATTAGCTTACAGAATTTCCTAATCACTTTTGAGAAAGCATATAAGACATCTGTGTGATCAACCTTATCATCAAAATACTGGAAACTCAACTGACTGGGAAACCTGATGGGCAGCTTCTAGCAACTCAGCTAACAACAACAGGGATAACAATGTTTCTCTCTCTCTCTCTGTAAGTAGGGAATTAGCTAATTAGGGCTAGAACTCTCCCTCTTATGGAAAAAGGCTGTGGAAGGGGCAACTCTCTGCAAATCCCCTGGCAGAAATTAATTTGCATTATCCATTCCAGTACTCCCTCCTCTACTGCAGATCACAGGGATCTGCAGAGAAGGCTGCCACTCCACTGGATCATGTCTCCTGGGCATCAAGGAAGGCATCATGCTGCCATTGGTTGTGTCCATCCTCCATGACTGCTAGATAACAGTCACAGAAGGGATCCAAAACTGGGGTGATGCAGTATTACCTGCTGCCAGGATTTCTGTGTGGCAATCCAGGTGAACAGCGGAGGATCATGCTACATGGAGAGCTACATCATCCCTTCCAGGTCAACACTTGACCCCGAAACATCCATGCAACTCCCTATATATGGAGCCGAAGCGGAACAGAATTTACAGTGGTGCAACAGAGGAGACATCTCCCTGCGGAAAGGGGAAGCTCCATCAGCAAATCCATGTAGAATGATCCTGGCCTTAATGTTGGAAACTGCCTTTTGAGGTGCTATGTGAGCAGTTGGGTTTAGTATTTACCACAGTTACCTTAAACTGGAAAATACTGGAAAAGCAATCTCCTCATGTATGCAACCGCAGGGCCTAAATCTTCAACTGGTGTAACTCGTCACCGAGAGCTCATGTGCACAACATGACATATTGTTATTCGATGACCAGCTCCATGAGTTTAGTTTGACCTGGCCACCCTCCTTGCATGTTGCTTTGACTAAAGATGCAGGCACATGAGTCAAATTTTGCTCTCAGACACAATGGTCTATTTTCTGAGTAATTCAGAACTCAGCAGTCATGCTAGTCAATGGAGCTGGGACAGTTAACAGCACCTGAGGTTCAGCCCCAGATCTTCAAAGACTCTCTTTATCCATTTGCTGACTGTAGTAGATTATAGTGGGTAAATAACACCATGTGCTAGAATAATGTGGTGGCTGCTCTTGTTAATGACCCAAAACATTGGCAATAAGTTATAACATTTTGCACCTATTTACATCTCATGTATTATTGAAGAAAAAAGCAATCCATTTCAGCTATAGTTCATTAAGTATAACAGTCTCTCTGATTTGTCACTGCTATACCTTCTTCTTATTGCAATGAAACAATTTATTCAATGAGGGGAACAGGTTTGATAGTAGCCTCTATATTTTCTTCTCTTATGAACGTTATGTGACACACATGGGTCCCAATCCTACAGCTGCTCAATGCATGGAACTTCTATTGGTAGCTAAGTGGGCTTGGCTAGCTTCAAAGTTTTTAAGTACCTCTTACTAGAGATAAGAAGAAGTGATTCAGTATTACAAATGCATCTAAAGAGCGTGAGCCACGTACTGCTCTCAGCCACACTTGATGTAAATCCAGAGTGACTGCTGAGTTCTGCGTTACTCAGAAAATAGACCATTGTATCTGAGAGCAGAATTTGACTCATGTCTGCATCTTAGTCAAGGCAACAAGCAAGGAGGGTGACCAGGTCGAACTAAACCCATGGAGCTGGTCATCGAATATCAATATGTCATGTTGTGCACCTGACTTTCAAACTGAAATCCCATTGATTTTAATGGCAAGTTCTGATTAGGAATTGGTAGTACAACATAACCCAGTGCAATGAAATCCCTGGGGTGAGGTCATGCTCTAGTACCTAAGATCATGATGATAAAATAAATAATCTGTACGTTTTTATAACTAAGACTTTATAAGGCAAGACTTAAAAATAATTAGTAAGTATTTTGGGGAGGTGCAAAATATGCATGGTAGTAGCTCTTGTATTAAAAAAAACCACCAAGGAATTTCCTCTTAATATAGCATACTATAAATTGTGATAACTTGCATTAGTGTCAAAAAACTGGAAACAGACACTGAATCATTAATGCAATGAAGAAAAGAATATGTCAGCAAGCAAAATTAATAAAGACAGGTATGTGCCAACATTTTCCAGACCCACTGTCACTAACAAGCCTTGAATGAAGCTAATTTACATTCTTGAATGCAAAGCCATTTGGTTTTTCACTATTTACTAATGACCAGTTACAGAGAGGCATGTATATCTCATGAAAAGAACCGTTGTGCAGAGTACGCCATGGAAATATCACATATACAGTGATAAACATTTCAAAATTTATGCCCCCTGCCCTCACAGAATGATGTGATGTTAGGCAGGTTGGGCTCTGTATAATTCTAGATTATAGTGGTTCCTGTCAAAGCTCCAGAGTCCCAGATCCAAAGACTTGCTTCACAGTCCTCAGATGAGCCTGCTATTTACCACCTACTACAGTATATGAATGTATGTATTGCATACCTTTTTCAGAACAATGCTTTTATGTTTTAGTGTTTGCCCAGACTCACAGAATTGCAAACTCAAAACATCTTACCCTTAGGATAGTTGAAAAGAAAAAAAACCTCCTCACATTTCTGAAAGAAATCTTTCCTTTTCTGGGATCTTCGTGCACACAAGTTTGTTGTGGAGACGTTAGTGTCTCCAGAGGTAACAGCACTGAAGTTGTTGTAATCCAGCTGTGCTGAAATATTTAAGGGAATTTGTTGCTGGAAGAGTGTTCCATTTGACTGTAGATGTTTCAAGAAATAAGATTATGGGCCTTATTCAACTCCCATTAAATTAAAAGGAGGACTGCCATCATCTTCAGTGAAAATTGGGCTCTCACTCACTATGCCTATATCTAATATCTACTGCCTGTTGAGCAAAAAGAGCTGTTACTTGTTGTAATAGTTATGCACAGGTATGTAAACTGCATATAATAAGTAAAGTAGAAAGCCAGCTGTTTGCAATGAGAGTTGTATTTTAGTCTCACGTTTTATTGACTCTCCTACAGATGTATTTTAAATCCAGTACCTTCATCAGGGAGCAAGCAACTGACTAAACTCTCAAACAGCAATACCCTGTTTCTGTGTTGTGCAGGTAAGGTAGGAGAGGAAAAGGGGCCAGGCAGCCTGATTGCCCCACGTCCGCCCTGAGCCATCTTTTGCTATACCACAAAGATTGCTCTTTGAACACAGCCAACGACCAGCACATCTCAACAAAAGCATCTCAACAAAAGTTGGGACATGAGAAAAGACACTAAGGCTACGGATACACTGACGGTGGCAAAGTCGCCGCCGTCAGATCGATTTCTCTGGATCAACTGAGTGGTCAGTGAAGACCCGCTCAGTCGATCCAGAAATCGACGTACTAAGACCACCTTCACAAGTGGTGTAGTGATGCGTCGATGGGAAAGTGGTTCCCATCGGCACAATGCAGTGAAGACGGCACGCAGAAGAGGAGCAGAGAAGTTGACAGGAGTTTACGTAGCTTGCGTAACTCCCGTCAACTGGCGCCGAATCCCAGAGGTAAGTGTAGACAGGGTCTCAGTGTAAAAGGGACACTACACAGTCTGCAATAAGGATTTACGTTGTAGCAGTTCTTTTCCTCCCAACATGTGAGATATTTCTTATGAATACTCTTCGGATGTTGCTTAATTCTGACACCATGAAAATACAGCTACAGACAAAAAATGTGCTATGTTCCCATGGAGAATTATGGTTTATTGCCAATGCTGACACCTCTAAAAGCCTTATGTCCTCACCCCAAATGGAAGGCAAATGATTACACATAAAGCAACATGTCTATATTCACTATTATTCAACATGACTCCTAATCCAGTTGACCTCTTCATTGTTTATGTAGCTAACGTTTTGCCTCAAACATACATTTTGCTTCTGTATTACTGTGTGTTCCAAATAACATGTAAGGGTTTATTGCATTTGTAAAAAAAATTTTAAATGGAGGAAATCCCAAGAAAATTTTTAAAAATCCTTTTGAAGTTTTAACTGGATACAAGTTACCTGTCTGAACAACATCACCTGTATTTTCAAAAACTCATACAGAATTGAGCCACACAATCACCATCAACTGAAACAGAAGTTGTGTCATTGAATCACATCAACTCTGTAAAAAAGCATATGCAGGTATCAGTGGTTGAAAAATGCACACGCAAGTATTTGCACAGGCAGAAAAGGAGACTGAAAATCAGCTTTTTGTGTTAATGGCCTATAAATGTTTATCATCAGTATAAAAATAATAGAAATAGTAATGCTCTTACATCTACAGTCTTTCATTCAACTGTCTCCCAATGCACTTATAAAATTTACTATCCAATTGTATAGGTTAAATCACTTCCTTTCTGATGGTCCTTTCCCCACCATTGAAATACAGCATGCATGCCTGGAAAAGCTACACACCTCTACATTACCATTTAGGACAGGAAATGAAGAATGTTATATTCAACTGAAACACAAAGAAGTACTGACAATGTTAGAAAACGACCAAAATGTAACTTTTACCAATCACAGTAACAAACACATACCATGGAAAGCAACGTGTTGTCATGATGGGACATTATATGCAAAATTCTAATCCAGGAGGTATTTTTACAGATCTACGAAATAGGGTCTTACAGCACAAACAATGGCAGGCTTCTCAGTATACCAAATCATCATATGTCTTTTCTTTGCAGACTGCATTTGTTTACCATGGCTCAGAGCCAATATTGTAAATGAAGCTATAGTAAGTTATATTCATGCAATAGTGTTTAGTATTTCCTTCCCCACCCCCCACCCCCTTTAACTCTCTTGAGCCAGTCCCCCTCCCTCTCCCATATCGTACAAGCTCTCCAAATCCCACATCTTTTCCATCCAGTTTCTCTCTCTAGCTTACCGCTCAGCAGAGCCTTTCTGGGTGGCCAACACAGTCTGGAATTTAATATTCAGCGTCTAAGCAGCAGGAGGTCCTGAGGAACTTCATACAAGAGTCTTTAATGTTTTCTCTTCGTAGAAGGACTTTCCTTCTCACAAACCATTCAAAAGCTCCTAGTGGTGAAAGGCAGGACAGCAATAGAAGTTTGGGGGATTTCTTTTGCTACAACAAACTCCAAAAGTGCTCTTCACCATCCACTGACTCTCTTGTGTGGTGGAGCAGCAGAATGAGGGTATAGTATGAAATCTGCTGATGGTGTGAGAAATGAGCCACAGTTCAGCTCTAAAGTCCCCATTGTGATATAAATTCCTCCAGCCCTTACAATCCTCTTATAATTGTTGCATAACCCCAATAAAAAAAAATCTTGATTTTATTTGCTTAATGATTGATACTGTCTAATGTCTACTGTCTAGATTTTATTTGCTTAATGATTGATACTGTTAATATGAAGATTAAATGAAACTGCAAGTTGCTTAGTATCTTCATAAGACACCGTGTCAAATTTACTTTGTAAAAAACAAAACAAAAAAAAGGGAAGGGGGGTTGTTTCCTTTCTAACTGACACCCCTGCAAATTCAAGCTGGGATCTGAAAGCCAACATGGGTTTTTCTTGCACACTAGTTCAAAAAGTTCAAAAACAGGGTTCTGCAATGAGCCCTTGTCAATGACCTTATGCTGTTGAGGATACATGAGTTAGGAAAAAATAACTAAAATTGAGGCCATACAAAGCTTTCCTTGTTTGGAGTTTTGTTACAATCTCCAAACTTAGCCCACTTATGAGTGATTGTGGGCCTCCTGTTAAGCAAAACCTGGTCCAATACATAGTTTCACATTAAAATCATGTGGAATTCATCATTTCACATTCTTTTTACGTAAAATCTGATGAAAGTTGGATGGTGTCACTTCACTTTATTTATTCAAACCTAAAGTGAAACCTGGAGGATATAAACTTACCCATGACTCAAAACCAGTTCTCATGAATCAATGAAGTTTCATACTGACCTAAGAAACCATGATATTTTCTGGGAGAAGCACACGATATGAGAAGAAGCAGAGACGGAGGGAGAATCTGGTTTTATGCTTAATGCACTGGACAGGGACTCAGTTTGGGTTTACTGACTGACTCTGCCACAAACTTCCTGCGTGACCGTAGGCAAGTCAAGTTCCTCATCTGCTAAAAAAGGATATTAATACTCCCTTCCTCCCATTCTTTGCCTGCCTTCTCCATTTGGATTGAAAGCACTTTGAGGCAAGGTCCATATTACTATGCATTTGTACAGTGTCTAGCACAAGAGGGCCCCAATCTCGTTTGGGCACTACCACAATGTGAACAATAATACTGATAAATAAGAACGGTTCAGGGGAGAGTCTTCTGCTCTCCAGTTTGCTGCCTCAAATCCAACCCAAATCAGTTGTGACACAAAATTACCACCATCTTGGCAATTGGGCCTATGTGACATGAGCTATGGGTTTCCATCAAGAAGTGTGTGTTTATGACGTGAAACTCATCACCACAACTGGTACTGTGTTGACTGGCTCAGCAGAGAGGCTAAATGTTGACTGGAAGGTAGTTGCTGCAGAACAGGACTTACGGACATAGAGCAGTGCCACTGCCACTGACTATTCTGTGGGTAGTTAGGACATTTTACTTTCCAGGGTGGTCAAGCTGGTACCTGAATCAAGTGCAATAAATTCACATGAAAAATTCCAAAATAGGGGGGAAAACAGCAGTAGTGAATTCCATACAAAGAAGAAACTTTTTATAACGATTTGCTCATTCTGTGCCCTAGAAATTGTAAGAGGACATTGACGAAGCATACCAATTAATGTTTAATGATTGGTGCTTTAAGAGCTTTGTCCATTATGCTCTAGATAATGAGAGTTGGTTGACTGAGATGTTGAAGAAGTGCTGGCTTTTGTGAGAGCATGAATGAATACAAATGTAATATTTAGTTACAGCACACAGCACTATTTAATGGAGCTTTTAAAATGTCATTTCAAAAGATTGCAATTTAAGGCCTTAGTCCCAGTGAATTTTTAAAATAACGTAAGTTCACTACAGATAAATGACAGCTGTTTCAAAAACAACAACTCAGACAGTTATTCTTCACCATGTTAAGCTTTCTGTCCCATTTCTGAAGGAAAACAGTATGCTGCTTTTAAGGAAAGCAGCTGGTTTGAGTTTATGAAATTTGCATTATCTTTTCTTGGAACCTGAACATCAGCCTTAGGTTGCGAAATCTGGAAATATTTCACTGAATATTTCTCATCAGATTTCCTTCAGCATGTTTCCTTATTCTGCCTTCAGTAATAAAATTGAGCATGTGGTCACAATTTACCCTTGACTCCCATTAGCAGAGAGAAATATTGAAAGAAACTTCATCTGACAAACTTCAAGGTTTGGCTGCAATGTTGTTGTAGCCGTTTTGGTCCCAGGATATTAGAGAGACAAGGTGGGTGAAATAATATCTTTCTTTGGACCAACTTCTGTTGTTGAAACAGACAGCTTTCAAGCTATACAGAATTCTTCTTTAGGACCTGAAGAAGTTGGTCCTATAAAAGATATTACTTCATCCACCTTGTCTCACTAAACTTCAAGGTATGAGTCTCAAACCCTAGATATGGTAGAAGTGTTCAAATAACATAAAATACCTTTGAACACCGTTATTTATGAAAGATGTTTAGTCAGAACCTACAAATAATATAAAGGGATTATATAATGTACAATTTATATTTGGGAAAGTTTTCAGATAGATCATACTTAAAATTTTGAGTCATCTGTGTTTTGCTCAATAGATTTCTCTTACCCTTTTCCTAATATTAAAAAGGTACCAAAGTTGTTTTAATATTGATCTTTAAGGGCTTTCTTCCTAATAATAGGTTCTTCCTTTCCAACCTAGGAATTCCTGCTTCAAAGTCGTAATACAAAATGCTTATCTTCTGTCCACTCTCCCATTGATGTGTTTTACCCTTTAGGGGTATCCGTCATTACCTATGAAAATACATTATGATATCATCAACACAGTGTTATGGCCAGTTTCTCACCTGATGTAAATTGACATTGCTCCACTGAGCCCCATGAGAAGAGAATCTAGCCCCATGAGATCACCAGAAAATATAAGGGGAGTAGTAGCTGGGGTCTGAGAAGAATATTCAACAATTGCGACAGGAATTCAGATAATTGTTGGCAAATTAAAACAGCGTTAAACCTCTCTTCTTACTCTGCCAAAGAGCAAATAAATTCCTATAAAATAAAATGTACAAAAACCAGGAGATCACTATTTTAAGGCTGAAAAAGCACATTTAGATAACCTTACTTTGCGAGGGTAAGTGTGATTTAGTGGTATGAGCAAGGGATGAAGAGTCAGGGTTGCAGTATAAGAAAGGGAGTGGGTTCTCTTCCTAACTTGTCTGTAACCTTAGGCAAGCCTCAGAGAGCAGTCCTCTCCTGGCTTGAGCGTAGAGCTGGGTGAAAAATGCATTTTTCAGTCCACTGGCAATTCTGAAAAAATTTAAAAAATTTTGTTTTGGGTCAAACCAAAAAAAGAATTTTTATGAAATATTTGGTGAACAAAAAAATCATTTCAGTTCAATTAAACATTTTGTTCCGCCCAACAAAATATTTTGTTTCTATTCTGGCTATCTTTTATATTTTAATATTTTAGAATAAAAGACAATTTCAAGATGAAAAGTCATTTTAGATAAAAAAAATCAAAACATTTTATTTAAAAAATGTCAAAACAAAATGCTCAGATTCTTTTTGAAATTTGTATTTAGGTTCCCCACCCCCCACCCCCCCAATTGAAACAACTCATCAAAATGGACAAGAACTCACAAACTGTTTTGATGTCATTGAATCTACGTTTTCACCAAAAAAAAATATTTTGGTTACAAATTTTACCCAGCTCTACTTGTGACTGTGAGAGGAGAAAATGCAGAGGGTCATTGAACCTCAGCACATTTACAGAGACACTATAGGTGCAGAAATGAAGGTCTGCATCTTGCACAAGTTACTTCATTGTGGTCACCTCTGGCATGTAAGTCAACGTTGAAATCTACAGTGACTTCACTGGGGCCCTGTTTAATAAACTCAACAGCAATACTCACAAGCTTAATGTTAGGCATGGATATATAAGTGTGTACAGGACTGGGGCCTAATGAACGACTCAGTGTCAATAAAACACTTCAGTGCTGCCAAGAGCATATACTGAGACTATCATGTTCACAAAGTACGGATTTATAAGTGAGACCTACTCTATCTATTCCTAAATCCTAAATTTTAAAAGTCAGTGTTCTGCTACCACAGGAATGCTGCAACTATCAGTCTTAAATATATATAATGGAAGAGCCAGACCAGTTCTCCCAAGATTATTTTTTATTGGCACAAGTCACTAACTGAGCACTAATAAAAAGCATCTGAGCAGGGTTGGGTTTGTTTATTTGTTTTAAATGCTCCAAGTTCCAGGAGAGATGGGTAACCAAATACTGTTTTTATTATTCTAATATGCTCCAATAATACCAGAAAACTTCACAACTTTACTCACAGGATTAAACCATTTTAGGCTGGTACATACATTTATAGCTGTTAAAATTAAAGTGTGTTAGGTAATTAAATTTGCTCTGTCAGGTTCTCAATGTACTTAGAATAAGAATACAAATAATCTGGAATTTGATGGACTCCATGTATAAGCCTGGTTTTCATATATTCAGCAAGATTCAGTAAGCAAACTTCTCCAAACCTCAACATTTTTGTAGATATGAGAAAACTCGTATGGAATCATAGCAGTTTTGTTTATAATGAGAATTTAGCTTCATCACGGTAGCTTCAAAGTATCATTATAATAGTAATAAGGGAACGGTAATAATAATGGCAGCTTGAAGTTAGGTTTGAAGTGATGAAGCTAAGTGAAGTCTGGGCTGAATATATCCCTCTATACGTGTTGATACACTTAGCTTCATCACATTAACATTGAGATACCGTCTTAAGCTATAAGGTACCTTGAAGTTAATGTGATGAAACTTAGTGTACCAACACAGAGAGGGGCATATCTTCAGCCCAAGCTTCCCTGTATGATGGAGCAAACTGCATCCTCAAAATGAACGGTGGGTGCAAATCTGAGTAAGGTGCTTTTCTAAGTGCCCAATCTGGTCACATTTAAGCTCACAGGTGCAAACTGGGCTCATAAAAGAGAGGCCACTCTTCAGCAAACGTACCCCAAGGGTGAAACTGCACTTTCATGAAGAGATCCACTACAACACAATTAATTTATGGGCACAGAGCCATAGTATACAAAGATACAACCAGGAGAGGAAAACGGTGCTTGACTTAGTGCAATAAAAGATTACTTTGATGGGAAATACTCCATTACAATGGAAAATTCTAGTGGTGCAGCAGTAACATGGATTTACGTTTAAGTATAACTTCACCATTGTTACATGGAATACAAGTTCCAGAACATCGCTCCTTCAACGTCCTCTGTTCCTAGTTTGTCTTCCCTTGTCCTGCTACCCATCTCTCCCCAGTTGTTCTCTTCTTCCTGTTGTGCGGAGCTCCCCTTCTGGTTCTTTGAGCTTTTGGGATAATCACACAGGGCCATATTCTGCGCTCAGCTACCCCTGTGTAAATTCATTCATTGAAGTCACTATACCTTTAAGGTCTCATGCTTTCTTATCTTCCTACCTGCCAGGACAGCACAGCTCTCTTTCTCTAATCCTGCCTGTCTCTGGGGTGCTCCTCCGTGTGTGCCGACTTTCTGAAAGTGATCGGTTTTTCTTAAGGTATTAACAACCTTTTCCTGTTTTGATGTCATCAAGAGATTGGCAGTTCCCACTTAGGGGAAGCCAAAGATTGGAATAGCAGGGTAGCT
Organism: Emydura macquarii macquarii; assembly: GCF_026122565.2. NCBI lineage: Eukaryota > Metazoa > Chordata > Testudines > Chelidae > Emydura > Emydura macquarii. The sequence goes on along the minus strand of NW_027130208.1, from coordinate 10,286,405 downwards.
GTAGCTGGGGAAGCTCGAATAGCACCTGTTCAATCCATAGTTGGCTGAAGATAATGATTTTGTCCCTCACTTTTTTGTGAATGCAAAAACACATAAGGTCCAATTCTGCCATTCATGCTTATGCAGAGGAAGCTCATTTCCCAGGAGTGGTCCCCACTGATTTCAACAAGTCGAGGTGGCGAGATCAGGTCCATAATAATGAGTAGGTTTGGATAAGTAGTACGAGGAGTTTTGCTTTTTTTTAGGTTTCCAGTAGCCCTGTCGAACCATTTCTCTTAAAGCTACATTGGAACTTTATCTGGAGGCCTGGGTAGGGGAGAGCATATAGCTGCATCTTCCTAGGAGCAGGCCACGGAAGGCATTAAGACTCGGATTCAGAATTCCTTCCCTGGTTTCCTCCTTGCTTTAAGGTGGAAGAAATCTACTTTTGCCTCATACCAGTAATAGATTGCTTCCCATTCATGCTGACTCAGCTGCTCCCCACCCATTCCCCTCACCTGTATGAGGATGGCCCTGCATACCTTCCTGTGCACAGACTGGTGATACAAAGCGGTCTCGCGGGAATGTAAAGTTGTGCCTGTCCTCCTTTATTTCCCTACACAGCTGTGTAGGGCAAGTCCCAAGCCGGCTGTTAGTAAGTAACTTTGCTGCTATACATATACCGTATAGATGTAGATACCTGCTTTTTCCATAAAAGACTAATATTGAAAAAAAGAAAATATATAAAAACTTTAATTTTACACACACTCTTTCTCTCTGTCTCTCTCTCTATATATATAGATTTTTTTTAAGCATATTGTTTTACATTTTTGAAAAGACAGTGCCAAACACAGTGGCCAAGTGTTGGATTTCTGGCAGAAGTAACTAGTTTCAGTAAAAGATTCAGCCTTCCTGAGTTATGAATGTTCTTCGCTCGTGAGGATAGTTTAGAGGTCTCACTATCTTCCCACTTTCCCCATTTGCAAAAACTATTCAACACTTAGGGCCAGATTCTATTTACCGTACACTGCCTTCATGGGGACTATTCGTATGAGCAAGGGCTGCAGAATGGGGCCCTTGTCCATAATGAATAAAAAAATGTAACTGTGCTACATAGAACACACTGTTTTAGCCCCACTCTCTCTCTCTTTCCCCTCCCCCTGCCGCAGGCAGCAATGTCTCTTGACGTGCTCGATGGATGTAATAAGATATCCCTACCGCTCACTGCTCTGGACTTTGTTTTTCTTGGCACAGCATTCAGAGAGACACTTCAACACAGAAAGCAAGTCAAAGCATTTTTGGCTTTTTTTTTTGTGCCTCATCTCCCTCTTTTCCCATCCCAAACAGTTTATGAATAAAATAATTATATTATCTCTTATATACATTTACAGCATTGAAATAGGAATTCTGGTGGGCTCTTCTGAGTGTACAAAAGTGGAAAATGTTTGTGCTAGGCACAGTGAGAAAAAGACCAGTCTCAATTCTAACATTAGAAACCATGGTGCAGACTCCATTTTTGGTAGCAGTATGAATCCCTGTAGATCACTGAGTGCATACTTTAATGACATTTTAAAATATCCAGATACAATTAATATTGGAGAGGTGCGGAAGTATTTTAAAATAGGTTGATTTGAAAATGCTGGGTTTGTGTTTGGTTTCCAGTGAAAGACTCATTCACAGTTTACTTATGAATGTGCTGAAAACAGTTTTTGGGAATCAGTTAAAACAACATGTTCCCCAAATGGATGTAGCATAATTTATGCTGATATCAAATGGTAAGAAAATATGGTGACAGAAAATTATGGTAAGTACAAAGCAAGTGAAATTTCTCATGCTTGTTTCTCTGTGTGGGGTGAATATTTCTGGAAAGTTCGAAGGAAGTCCATTCTGTCATTGTGCTCTACACATGTGCAAACCTGGTTGTTTTCTACCCACTAAAATAATAATTGCAGACACTTTTTAGCACTCAGAGCTCAGATAACAAACACAGTTCAGCTTTTGAACATTCAAACAGGATAGATGGGAGAAAGGCGTGCTTTGCTAACTTTGTAGAAATAAAGAAGTTATAAACGAACGTATGGTCTGTACAGAGCATATGCCACACATTATGATCCTTATTGAGTAAAGGTTAATTTTTCTAAGTACCTAAGTGGCTTAGGAGCTGATGTCCCATTTTCAAAAGTGGCAGGCACTTAGAAGCTGAAGTTCTATTGACTTTCAATGAGACCTAGGTTCCTAAGTCACTTTAGGTGTTTTTGAAAATGATACCCTATGTCTATACTGAGGATGACAAAGCTAAAATATCTCTGGAAATCTACATAAATCACTGGCAGCCTTTGAAGATTCCAGATACCTCTTCCCCCAAGCCCTAAAAAGCCACACATCTTCTGCATTTCCCAAATCACTGCAGGATCTTTCAGAAGTCCATGGGAGAAGGCCAGAATGCCTGCTACACTTCACTGGATGACCACTCCTTAAGCAGGGGATGTAGATTGCCTGGCTTATTGGGGAAGGAGTAGGGCTTTACGAGCGGGAGAGTGGGGGAGCTGAGAGAGACTCAGAAGTGCTGCAAAAGTAGAGTAGGTCAGCGTGGTGACACTGACTCATCCCCCAGGGACCAGAAGGTCTGGGGAGTTGATAAAGGGGCAAGCCTGCTTGGAGAAGTCCCTTTTCCCCAGTCCAGGTGGAGCAGTAGCCGCCCTTCCTGCCCTGAGAGGTGGCAAAACACCAGACTTGGTTGGCAACTTTGTAGAAAATATGTCAACCCTATGGGGACATAATGCCTTCTTAAAGGGAGTCCAAACACACACAAGTCTACAACTCTTTAGCATAGCCCTGCTGATTTCAGTGAGTACATGAATTTACACTAGCTGAGACTCTCAAAGTCTACACAGTCAAACACACTGACACTTTTTTTTGCCTATTTATGATAAAGAAATTAAATGCAAAAAATACTGCAGCACATTAATGCAACATTCTGATCGAGGTTTGAAATGCACAATTCACAAAATTCAAATTTGTGCTTCCTTTGGGAACCATAACTTAGTCACATTGTGTATATATATTGAATAAAGTGTATACAATCATACAGAATACTATATATATGTAAGGTGTCAAAGTACTATTGCTATGTGAACCATCACTTTAAGCATATAAATGTCTTTTAGAAAACATAGACAGAGGAAATTCTTAAGAGGTTAATATGCTGTCAGTGGGAAAAAAAACTTTTTTTTTTTTAAAGTTCTCACATCTGTGTAATCATCAAATGTTTCATACCCATTGCTGTTACTGCCATGCCTGTCGGTTCTTTGCCAGGCTCTTGAGTTTATCTTACTTATCTCCTTGGGAAAATTAAAGTCATCTGAGAAATCAAAAGGATTTCAACAAGAGCCTACTAACTTTCATAGCAGAAAAATAGTTGATGTAGTGCTGTGGTTGCCTGGGTGCACATAGATAAATCTTACACTCCTGAGACTTTTTAAACTGGAGTCTGCTTTAAAGGGGACTCAAGGAAATGCTAATATGACACTGCTACCCACAAAAAACATAAATCGAAGGAGTACAGTACTCTGTAACCGCATAACTAGTATCACATCTTCCATACTGAAACGTCACCAAAGGATTGAGTACATGGGTGCAACTTGTCGGTTGTGTTCCAAATCAACTCCTCTGTCATGATTCGGAGCCTAAGCACTGTATCTCAGCTTGCTGCCCGATTTCAAAATGTACCATGCCACTGAGCACTAATAGCATAACTACAGAAGATCAGACAACCACAATGTAGATGAAGTGTGCCCAGTGCGTGTTTGCACAGTACAAGGGAATTTAAAGCCTGTTTCACATTCCCAGTCAATTAGGAGCTGTCTATGTGGTCACTGTAAAACAGCTGTAGAGACTCCAGAAAGTCTATGCAGGAAAACTGAAGCGATAAATTTAAGTAAAAAAGGATATTTTCCAAAGGTATCATAATAGATTCCCACTTGTGTTGTGTGTATGTGTGTTTGTCTGTAATTGGGTCAGAACACCCAGAGCTTAAAGTTCTTACCCATTAAACTGTCCCATGCTGAAACACACCTAGCCTACCTGTGATGAGACATAGCAGCCAGTAAGTGCTATGTAACTCAATCATTAGTTCCTTGTTATCTACTGAAGGGTGAAGGTCTCTTATAGCCTGATGTTACAGATGCTCAACTTTCTCTCCCTTCTGCAGGGACTCATCCAGGCTGAGGGAAGTTCTTGATTTTGTTTGTTTATGTGGCCTTGACGTCATTGGTTTGCTTTTAGCATTTTCTCTGTGTGAAGCTAGGCTCTTACATCATGCTTATCAGAGAGGTTTCTTAGCAGTCACAAATTTCTTTACGGGAATGCAAGAATTCTCTTCCTTCCCCTCACCGCTAGGGAGTTTGGGTTGGTTGTTTTTTAGTTTAACTGGGCCCTTACATGTGATTTTGGTGACCAGAGGTTGTAAAGGTACCGAGGATCATGGTCACCTTAATCAGTTTTGTGTGGTACAGTTGTGCCACCATTTCAAAATGTGTGTCAGGGCTGCTGGTGAGGATGATATTCCCAATGTCCCTTGAGTTAGGCCTGGCTCCTTAGGCAGAATGGTCCAGCCACCACCTCCTACAGCATGAGTCTGCCTCTAGAAGTCTTAATTTGTCCCAGAACATCTAAGAAGCAAAAGTACCCTGCAGACAGCCATAGAGATGTCTGACTTTGAGGGCTACACTGGTCAGGGATTGAGAATGTCTTGCTATCTTGTCTGTGATTCAAATTCAAGGCTATTGGTTTGCCTAGTTTGTAATTCATTATATAATACATAGGTACAAAAACAGTTGTCCAACTGACTTTCTAAAATTGCTCTTAAATTCTCAATACGTGATGCTGCATTGAAGTACAACTTCTATACAAGTACTTGTAACACCCATATATAATAAACTGAGTTATTTAAAATCCTTAATGAAACAGATGTACAATGAATAATAAATAATGGAAAGATGAAAAAAAATTAGTTTTATGAGCATCCGTTATGAAAAGAAATAAAACAATACTGTACTTTTAGTGTTCAAGGCTATAAATTGTTCATTACAATGCTGATGCTAAGAAGAATATTTTTGTGGCCAGTACTTTGTGGGACAGGGATTTGGATGGTTCTTGCACAGGGATTTAGGCACTTTCACTTCTAGGTCGTATAGACAATCTAGGCAGTACTGGTAGGGACCAAACGTAGTTGCCATCCGATGGTTAATCAGTGGCTTCTGTGAAATGAGTTACTATAGATATGTTAGATTAGTTCCCAAAAGACAGGTGGCCACAACACACACACACACACACACACACACCACCCCCACCCCCCAATCAAAACAGTGGGCAGTGATTGGCCTCTTCGTTGGATATCTCAGGAGAGGCAAAAGATTGACTGCGCGTAGAGACTGAATTAACCCTAGAGGTATTCCCTCGATATTGGGACTGAAACATGCTGGGTGGTGGGCCAGATGACATTTGTACTGCGGCAGCTGTATTGGGTCTATAGATTGACATTTTCTCTCATTGAGGCTTTGAACCCGACACCTTTCATCAGAACATGACCATGCATGATAGGGGAGAAGTGAATGAAAAATGAACAGCTGTTGCTGGATCCCAGTAAGTCTGAGGCAGATAGGAACTGTCAAAATGTTTACAAATGCTGCACGTTCGTTAAGGAATTGCTACCTTTAAAAGCAAATTCTAAATGCCCATAAATTGGGGGCAGTGGGAGAACTTTGCAAAAAGCCTTCTGGGCCGTGTGTGCCATTTAGAGTGTCGATAAATGTAGACATTTGTTTTTTATTCGTAAGAAAATAATTATAATGTTTTTTGTGCCTCCACTTAATTTAATAAAACTGTTTTCTATCAGTGGTATGCTTGCTTAGTGGATGGTAGTTATTAAGAAAATCGGCGTATGCCAACGGATGATAGTTATTTAAAAAAACCCAGGGTATGCCATGCTCTTTCAGAATGGCTTGTTGTGGAACAAGGGGTGGTATATCTATTTGTGTTTATTGAACAGAAGAACGTGAAGGCAAAAGTTAGAGTAACATTAATTGTGTGCGTCTTCGGTAAAGTTAGTCTTCAGTTGCTGGAAAGCACTTTTTAGCTATTTAGTAAATATGCAGCTCCATGTATTGTATCTTGAATTATGCTTATTCTGGAAGCTTCCAAATATGTACTAGAGGGAATAGGTTAAACTGAATCCCTGAGACAAAAAAACCACATTGGGTTTCACACCCCACTATTTGTGCTGTGACCATGTTTTGTTATTTTGCGTGAGAATATGCTGCTGCTCTGAAATTCTCAAGAGCCAGTCTGACTGCAAATGTCAGAGGATGCCTACAAGACCCTTTGTAGGCAGTAAGAAGGGAACCCACTTCAATCCTTGAAAGATAGAATTGCTGGCATAGGAGGTCACCCCATACCACAGTACAGCTTCTTTTATGGATCAGGCCACTGAAGCAGCGTGTAACTAAGCAGACAGCTGTAAAACAGGACTTCACATGCCTTGGCTACTATCTCTTGGCTACTATAACAGAGGCATGGGAGGACTCAAATCAAGGCAAACGAGGATACACTGTGCTGCATAGAAAACTGGAGGAGGGTCATACCCTACGCTGTCTTCCTGCCAATTTAGAGAACCGTTGGCGGGAAGATGCTCACTCAGGCCACATAAAATGAGAAGAGTGGAGTTATTGAGAACTAAGAGGAGGGTTTAAGAGAGGGGAGACTCAAGTCTGATCTCTTGGGCTTTATTTATAAAAGTTTGTAAGAAGACACGAAGTGCATCAGCACTTTGAACCCATGACAGAATATATGTCATCTTTAGTAACGTTACATTTTTACACTTCTGGCCTTCAAACAGCTGCTCAACCTCACCGAGCTCATCATCAGAAGCAAGCTCCTCACAAAACAGGACACACCAGCTCAAAGTGGCACCAGGCCCTGCCAGAAAAACAGACATATCTCCACTGCTATGATGATCAGAAGCCCCCACAACACCGGGTCCTACACATGCCTATCCCAACACGCGGTGACCTCATCCAGTGCACAAAATGCCATGGTAACAAGCCAGACAATCACCGTGCTGTCAAATGAATTCACATAGAAAAATGATAAAAGATAAAAACACCATATCATCTGTAGGCGAACACTTCACAGACCGATCACCCCAGATCTGACCTCTGAAACCTCATCCTCAACACCTCTTAAACCTCAATCTCAGCACCTTCAAACCCAACATCCTCAACCTGCACAACACCTTTGAAGGACACACCTGGGATCTTAAAGTCATAACTTTGCTAGCCACTAAAAATCACAGATTTAATAAAGACAATGGATGTATGGTTTATTACAACGATCTGTAATTCACTATTCCTCCTTTGTTGTCCTACGACTGCTGAGGTGTTAATTGGTCACTTCACCCTGAATGGTATCTTGCAGTATATGTTAACTCCTTGTGTGAAACAATCTGTTTCACCTCGTATTTATCTGTTACACTCTGAGTACGTTCCCCACAGCTGAAGAAGAGCTCTCTGTAGCTCAGAAGCTTGTCTCTCTCTCCAACAGAAGTTGGTCCAATAAAAGACATTACCTCACCCACCTTCTAGCACCTTTAGCAAACTGAATCGTTTTAAATTAAGTTTTTTAATTATATATAAATGAATGGCTCAAGTTAACTGTTTTAAGCACCTGATCTCCAGGAATGTGTCACAAGAACTCAAATTAGGGCATTGGGTTTTTTATGGTAGAATCTTTGGTATCTACCTTCTGGTCTCCTCTTTAATTTTATCTCTGAAAAGTCTTATCTCATGGTGGCCCAACCTCTGGCTGAGGAGGCCCGTTTATATGCAGCTTTACGTATCAGATACAGAGAGTCATTGGAGAGCCACTTGAAGCTATCCCTTCTCTCAGGACAGTCAAAGAGACAATGGAAGCTAATGTGACACATCATGGGCAAGGGGAACATGTGGACATAAAGGGCCAGATTTAGAAGTGTGTTTAGATAGGTGTCTAATGGGACTTCAAAAGCGCCTAAATGAATTAGAAGCCTGAAACCCATTGACTTTCATGGCCCTTGGAATCTCTCTCTGTTTTTAGGTGCCTAAATACCTTTGTAAATCTGGGCCATGGAGATTTGTTAGAGCCAGCTAACATAAATTTACGAAGGGGGAAGGTCAGTGGAATCGGTAGGAGATACGACTAAAGGTATGAGAAAATCACTCATCTTTGCTTTACAAACTTTCCAAATTCAACTTTCTGAAAAATATTTTTTGCACCTCTCTCCACTGAGGTTGAACTTAGCCTCAGAGGCTTCTGGGAGTTGTATTCAACTTCCTCCTTAACAGATTGCCCCCCAGAAATTAAGGCATATCTGGAAGAACAGAGGAGGATTCAACAGGTGACCAAAACAAAGCCCATTAAAGTTTTCTGCTTCTGTCTATCTTTTCAGGTTCAAATCTACAAGGCTTGTCAGTCCCAGTACCTCAAATGGTTTCAGTCAAGCTGTTCTGTTATTAGAACAGGAAAAATCCACCTACTGTATTCTGCAGTGGATCTGCATGCATATGTCTAGTATTTTGAACAAGCACAAACTTCAGAGAGCAATAAACCACTCTTGGACTATTTTGTTTTCTTAGAGAGCAAGTAGTTAATGCTCAGTGTAGCATGCCAGAATTTACCCATCCAACTTTCATAGATGTTTGTGGGAGCCACACAGCTAAATACCAGTACATTTAGGATTACATTTTCACATCATTTTTGGAGACATGCTACATAACAATGGAAATGTAAACAATTCAGTAAAGGGAGAACTCAAAGTATTATTCTCTAAACTACTGCTCTCTGTGGGGCTTTAAATGAAGACTAGGGAACACACAGGAAGCAGTTCCATAGATCTGTTGCTCGTACATATTTTCACTGATACCATTTATGCTTTCTACTAAAAACATCTGCTCATAAAGTCAGTTTGTGTCAATGTAACTGGCAACGTAGTAATGTGGGCTGCTTGATTCTAATTATTTAAAAGGACAAAACTAATTACCTAAAGAATAGCCTACAGGAGCTAGACTTAATGAAGTACAGCAAACAGTTAAATACTTCAAAATGGCAGCCTTAAACTCCAGTCAGAGTAAGTAAACTTAAAAAAAATGCACTTGAGTTAATACGCACTACTTTGGCTTAGGCCACTGTGCACTAATTCCTGCCAAAAGTATTTAGGGAAACATAAACTTAATTAAGACAGATTGATGTGAGTATTGGTCTTATTTTTTATAAATCCTTCATTGTTGCTTCATTTAACTTCGTCAGTGAATCTCTTTTCTTTGATGTTAAGCTTATAGGATTAAAAGCAACTTGTTAAAATTGAAACCTGAGGTCACAGGGAAGATTCATTAAGACCAGAGTTTTATTAAAGTTGCTGCTTTTCTAAAAAAAGTAGCACTTTAGAGAGCTTATTACTCTGCTAATCTTTCATTTCTTCTTTCTGCTTTACCTGTTTCCAGTGAGCTGCGCTGGCTAGTAATTGTAATTCTACAGGGTTGCATAATATATATTCAGACCTGAAGTGATGCATTTTTAAAGAAATTATCAATCATACTGTGTGCCATTTTTCTTCCATTAAATTTGATACCAGAGATTTTACATTCTGTGTATCACCTGGATCCCCCCCCCCAACATTTCACAACACTCTCAAACTCTGAGACACCGAGGACTTCATTGGCAACTTGCTTGAAGCCCCGGAAGTGTAATGAATGGAAATGAATATAACTTTTAAAATAAATACACACAGTCATACTAGATCCTGGGACTTGAATCTTCCTTGATAGCTAAATAGAAATTGCTTGTTTGAGTTAATCAGGAAAAAAATGACAGATCATCAGATTTCTCATCATTCTAGAATTATGGGGAAGTGGCAGCTGTGAATACATTTAGCAGATGGGCTGGCACTTTGTGTAGCTACTACAGCGTGTATGTTGTTAAGAGTCTAATCTCATTGTTTGGAATCTTACTCATAGTTTAGTAATGCGTGTTAAGTTGCAAAGTAATGTCATTTACCTGCATTTTACAGAACCTTATGTTTGAAGTGTTGGCACTAGTCTTGAGGTTAGTTACTTTAATCACAAACTCTATAACAACATTTACTGCTACACAAAATTTAATAGTAAAACGAAACATAGCAGTAGCTTCGTTATTTAGTAGTGGTCTTAGGTAACAATTTTATTTTTATTATCGTGGGTTTTATATTGTAAAAACTGCCGGTATTATGAACTACAAAACAAACTATAAACCTTAGTAAAGAAGCCAGACAACCCTACATGACTGCTGCATTCCAGAATCAACATAATTGGTTAGGGCTGGTCTACACTATGCAGTTAGGTCAACTTGAGGCAGTTCACGTCGACCTAATTATGTCATTGTCTACACTATGGCCTTCCTCCTGCCGATATAAGTGCCCTGCTACACCAACATCATAACTCCACCAGAGGTGTAAGGCTTATGTTGGTGTAGTTAGGGCAGCACAATGTCTGTGGAGACACTGCATGACTTGCATAAGCAGTTGGCGCTCTTGTCAATTTCACAGCAGGAGCCCTGAAAGCAGGGGAGGGGGCCTGCACCCACTCCCCTGAAGAGCTGGGGGGCTGGAGCCTTCTCCCAGCTGGGAGCCAGGCCAGGGGGCTGATCTTATCAATTTCAGGGCTCCCTGTTGGAGCCATGAAATTGACAAGGCTGCCAGGCACCTGGTGGGGAGTGGATGGAGGGGTCAAGAAGGGGTGAGAAGCTCAGGGAGGCTTCCCTCCTCCCCCTCCCCACTCTTGGCGGGGGCCTGGGGGGGGGGGGAGGGAGCAGCTTTCCAGGAGCCTGTGGGGCAGCTGCCAGCAGAACTGAGAGACTGGGCACTCAGCTCCCCACGTTGCCCCTCTTAGGTCGGCAGAAGTGCTGCTGGTGCGGACACACACCACCAAGCCCAAGGAGAGTCGTGTGAACATGCACCACCGCAAAGTCGACCCAGTATCGGTCAGCTGACATTTCTAGTTTACCTGTAGTCTTATGCCTAACACCACTCAGTTGTACAGCATAATATATAAGTAGAGCAAATCATGAAAAGGTGTAGAGATGTCAGCATTATGTAGCAAGTTTAAACCTCAGACCTTTACCTTAATAGCAAACAGCCTCAAAACATACATGTATCCAAGTAGTGTTCAGTGAACTAAAATATACTGGTGAGAGCTGAAGAAATTGCTGTAACAATTTAACACAGTGTAAATAAAATGCGGAAGAGTAATGGATACTGCACTGATTTGTACTGTAAGTTTAGCACCGTGTCACTGGTGTGTTGGAAAAAAAACCATGGTGACTTAAGATGATGGGTCAGGCTCTTGGCTGGTGTGAATCAGCACAACATGATTTAGTTACACCAGCTGATGATCTGGCCTGTTGTCTTTGTCTCAGCCCTTATTTTATTTTCTCTCTCTTGTTTTTCTTTTGTAGTGGGCTTAAACTAGAATAGATTGTTGTTTATACTCCTTACACTTAGTTTTTGCTCTGTTTAGTTAGGTGTATATTTGTGTGATTGGCCAGGTAGCTAATTTTCAACCCACTACATTATTAGAATACTAGCTTTTCATCTAAAGCCTGATCATACATTTACAGTATTTACTTGTAGCCTGTGCATAAAAGGGAAGATGATAGGGTCAAAATTCACACAGCTTATATATTTCTGGACTGATCAAAGCACTGGGAAAAAACACCATAGAGAAAACAACCCTGAACTGGCAAAGGGGTCGCACTAGATCTCCCTCCCAAATTATTTTATTAAAAGAACTAATTATAGTTTTAAAGTTGAAGTTAACACTGTTTCTCACATGTATTGTATTAGTGTACTCCTTCTTAAAAGTCTTCATTACTATTTATTTATATATTAAAAATATTATAGGTGACTAAGTGCACTAGCAAAGTACAAAGTGAAAACAATGCTGAGACAATTTGCTTACAATAAAAAAATGTATTATTTTTAAATGTATACAAATTACATTTACTTTAATCTGTAGATTGCTAAAGGAAAAGGATGCTAAAAATAGAAAATGATTTATTTATTTCATCCTCAAATATCTATTATGAAAAGAACAGACTTTCTCCAAAAGGCAGGCGAAAAATTGTCGTAAGTCAAGAAAGAAGAAAAGTTTATCCTCTTTTAGCATTTTAAAAAATAATGGCAAGCACATTGGCAAGAGATCAATTTATAGGTCTGGAACATTTACAACTAACTGTGAATAAGCACACTATAAAATTCACAAGCTTACTTCAAACCAACAGAAAAAAAGTTTTCAGGACATAGATTCCAAGTAAATTTCAAATGCCACTAACTCACTGAGCCAAGCATTCATTCCAATGCAGAGAAGTGCAACAGCATTCAAAATTTGTACTGTAACTTCTTAGAAAGGGCATTGGGAAAAACTTCAGTGCTCATCTGGATTGAAATCAAAACATGTTAATTGCCAAGAAGGTGGAGACTGCTGCAGCCCTGGACAAAGATTTCTGCTGCTTAGAATGATGGTTTGTGCTTAGTTTTGAACTACTTCAGCTAATCAGTAAACTAAAAGCAGAAACTACCATTAGAAAAGCACAGTGGACAATTCTGTAAGGAAAAAATTCACAGCAAGCATCACCTTAAGTCAAGGTATATTTTATTTAGACTCCTTGACATTCCCTCATGGAAGATTTTCAGAGTAAGAGAGATAATTAGCAGGAACTAATGGACCATGGATCAGAAAATCTGGGTGAGGTTTAGAGTTTGTTAAAAATCACATGGAGACAGCCTCTGACCACCCATCCTTCCGCCACGCCTCCCCCCCCACACACACACACTCCCTGAGTTGTGTTGTATACTCTGTAACTAGACACATTGATTCTGATGAAAATACTCACTGAGTAAGATATTATTCTATGTCTTTAAAAGTGGAAGAATGGGGCCGATCGGAAGTGCAGCGAATGAACTTCCAAGGGATGGAGCGTGCAGGGCCAAGACCACATGTTTATTCTGTTGTTACTTTTACCTTTGAGTTTGATTACAGTAAGCATTTGAACTAACCAGAAGACTGAAATAGGAGAATAATGTATGTTTGTTCTAGGCTTCTTATGAACTAAGGACACAGATGAAATACTTGGCTTTAAATGTGATTTCCTAAGTTATTTAAGTTAAATATAGAAAATATCTAATTTATGTGGAAAAACAGCCGTAGAATCCCAAGAAGACAATACAGTACAGAAAATCTTATGGCACTTTTTAGAAGACTGGAGGTATTAACTGTAGCATCCTGGACAAATTCCACTTTTAGTCATTACATGCCACTGATCTAGATTCCCTCTGGAGTTTCAACAAGATATGGTATAACTTTCGTTTCCTGTCCTTAACTTTTGTGTAGCGGTATTATATATTGTTACACCGTTGCTTCGTTTCAATGTAGACGTGGCTGTTCTTCAGATGGATCTGTGTAGTTTGTAAACTGATTTGGGATCCGTCTGGCTGAAATATACCATGTAAATACCAGTTCATTAAGATCATAAATGTAAGATCATTATCATGGCAGCATCTAACTTAGCAGATAAAGAAAGCATGCTACAAGCAGAAAGAAAGATTTCCAGAAGAATACAAAGATTAGCAAGTCAATTTTAATGTATTTTAACACAGTTACGAAGAACAGAAGAAAGGAAATGACTAATTAAGGGAAGAGACAGCACCCCGAGTAACTGCAGTGAATCTTCCCAGACTCCAAGACCCTGATTGAAGGCAGAAACAATCAGACACCTCAGATACCCTTAGAAAAAGTGAAAAAAATAAAAATGGTGAGGGGGAAAGAGTCAGTGAAGAGAACAATGAGAACTGACATTACCAGTCTTGATTCATTTGTCAAATACTCAAGCACAATCAAGGGGATTCCTTATGTGTGTGAACGTTGCTAAAATGAGCCTTGAAATTTAAAAGACTGCAGGACTTTAAATATATATAATACTATTTAGATCTCCCTCTCAACCCAGTCCCTGCAGGAAGAATTACGTATGGTACAGTTTTAAGCGAGCAAAGGATGTTGTAGAGTCTGAGCACTATAGAAATTATGGGCCAGAAAGAACAGGAGAGAGACAATGATGCAGAAGGAAAAAGAGGTCAGAAGAAGAATGGTGAGGACGAGAGAATGACAGAGGAAAAGTAGATGGCACACAGGGAGAGGAAAGGAGAGGCAAGGCTTGTGGCGTCCTGTGGAGCCATTTCACAGAGTTTGCAGATGGCAAGACCTCAGCAACCTACAGCCTCATAGTTAGGGCCCTACCACATTCACGGTCCATTCTAGCCAATTTCATGACCATAGGATTTGAAAATTGGTCAATTTCATGAATTGACATGTTTTCATCTGACATTTCAGGGTAGAGGTCCCAACTAGGATGACCAGATGTTCCTAATTTATAGGGCAGTCCTGATCTTTGGGGCTTTTTCTTATGTAGGCGCCTATTAGCCCCCATCCCCTGTCCCGATTTTTCACATTTGCTATCTGGTTACCATAGTACCAACCCAAGTCATGGCCAGACTGGGACGCTCCCAGCATCGGGAGGGAGAGGAAGAATCGGAAGCCTCTTCCTGCAGCAGGGGGAGGTCATGGAGGTGGGTCTGATCTCACCCATGCTGCGGGGAGTGCCCCAGCCCAGCCAGGACTAGCAACTGGCGGGGGGGCCTGGCTGGGGCACTCCCAGCAGCACGGGGGCATATCCCATTTCACAGGGAAGGGCCAATTTCATGGTCCATGATGCATTTTTCACGGCCGGGAAATTGGTAGGGTCCTCTTCATAGTTGAGAAATTAAGTAATGGAGCCTGAAAACGGTGGGCAGCTCAGCAGTCTGGCCCCACCTGACAGCCAGTCACAGGGAGGAGTTAAGTACCTTAATGGAGGAAGTTCCTCAAGAGTGACCGGGTGTAGTCAGCTGAGGAGTCTTTAATAAACACACTAATGTAACAGAAATGTCAGGGCTCAGGGCATAGTGACTGGCAAGGCAGCAAGGGAACTGGAAGCAGGTTCCTTTTTTTTTTAAATATTAGTAAATATTACTGTTTCCTTTTTACTAAATACTTTTTTGCAGTTAGTCCTATGAACTCACACAACACAGTTTTAGTTCTTTCTGAAATCCAGAGTGAACACTGGCTTCTGCAAAGCTTCCTGACCTCATCCAAGTTGGGAACTAAAACACATGCAGTGCCCATGTGACTCCAGTCACATGACCAATGCCAAGCAACCCGACATGAAAAGCAACAAATGAAATTCTGAAAAGTATGATTAGACTTTTGTGTCAAGTATCATTAATTGGGGATAATTTCGTATAGAGCTCCATTAAAATTGATAAAACTAACTTCTTTTTGCCTTATTCACTATTCCCAAATCCAAAACTACCATATTAGTGTAAAGTTTAGTTCATCTGTTAAATAGTGTTTAATAAAAACTATCATTTGTGTAATCTCTACTATTTTTGTTAATGCACTGTTTATCTTTCAGTGGATTTATCTCACCTGTAGTGCCAGTGTGTGGGCATAGGTTTGACATTAATTTGAATGATCAAGTATGAACAGTTCTATAATTCTCTGTCTAACCTAAAGACTCTTGTGTTTTTAAAAACAGGTTTTATTTTTTTAACTATTTCTCTGATAGTCTTACAAATATTTTGTTCATTTTGTGATTTTTTTTTTTAATAGTCTCTAATACATGTAAACATGAATAATGCTGCTGAGGTCAGAATTACAAATGTCACATTTAACATACAATTTTAGCAAAGTTTGAAGTACCAGGCTTTGTTTCAGCTTCAATATTAACTTCTTCCCAAAAAGGCAATAATAAAATGTGTTGGATATTACCTTATAATCTGTTTAGACATTCATTAAGGAACATAAAAGCTTGGCTAAAGAGAGAAAAGCTCTAGGAAAATCAGGAAGAAAATTTCCTTATTGCTTTGCAGTATTACCCCAACTATAACAGAGATGTAATTTATATTGACTTAATGCTTTATATAATTCTTGTTAAATAATCCCTTGAAGCTTGTCTGAAAACAGTAAAAGTATAATGTCCATATTGTTCATGTATTTGTTTCTATTCATCCCATTCTTGTGTGCTGTTACAGGCTTTAAGCTGTGTAGTAGTTTATTGTAAACTTCAAAAAGAATGCAAGATAGTTTTAATCTTCACAATGTATTGCATGAAAGCAGTAACTGCAGTGTTCGAAGGATTAACTAGCAGGTGCTTTAAACTGGTGACTCATGTAAGCTAGTGTCCCCAGTCAACTTCCAGCCATGCATGAATTAAAGCAGCCAAATTGGCAGCTGGCATTAAGGAGCACTCCTACATTGCATGGTTTTTAGTGGAAGGCCCTTGACATAGAAAGGGTTGAACTTTGACCTTGACCCTTGCAACCTTGAATATCAGCAAGAGTAATTTGTTAAGGGTTATTGTGTGTGCAGACCTGAGTCTGTTGAGCATTTAGCAACCTCTAAAGCAAACAGCAAGTAGCTGTGTAATGTGCTGTAAAGGGAACTTTATATATATATTCATACATATTATGGACAAAAAGACTATTGTAGAATGTAGTGCAGAATTATTCATTTTTTTCTGTGTGTTTTCTACGGTACTCATCACTAGAGCAGTTGGAGTTTTTCACATACAATTTATTTGCACAACACTCTTGTTAAATTAAGGGGTATTATCCCCATCTTACAGACGGTGAACTGACGCACAGAAAGATTAATGTCAAAACTATCCTCTAAGTTTGGATACCCTATCTGAGATACCTAGGGCCTGATTTTTCACTGTACTTAGCAATATGTTGCTTTTTTTATGTTCAAAGTCTGTAGGACTTCAGTTGCAGTTGTGAGCGGTCAGCATGTCTGCAAATTGAACCAAAGATCTCCAGGTGGGCAGCCATAAAATGAGGAACATGTAGTTAGTGGCCAGTTGTTATAAGTTTGGTTTAAGTGACTTGTCTAGCATCACACAGGAAGTCTGTGCCAGGGGCTGAGAGAGAATCCAGTTCTCCAGGGCATCGTTCAACTGCCTTAACCATAAGACCATCCCTTTGCCTCCCTGCGTTATTCACTACACGCTTTGCAGCTTCCAGCCAGTCTTATATCTGCCATGTCTCCCTGGGTTCCCAGTCCAAGTCTCCTTGCCCAGCCAGCCCCAGTATCTCTTTCTCACCCACACCCACACACCCCTACCTTCCAGTTCCAGCCTTCCCACCCCAGGCTCCAAGTCCAATACACTCCTTCCCTGCCCTCAGCCCCTCTATATCTCAGTGAAGCCGCTTCCTTCTCCACGCTGCCTGGGTGCCACCAGGGGAGCACTGAGAGCACAGGAGAGACAATCTCCCTGCTCTCAGTTCCTCTGTCCTGTACTTCTTCCCCTGGAGGAGCAATGACAGGGACAGTCACGTTCAGACCCTGCTGCCCTGGGATGGGTCGTGCTCAGTGCAGATAGAATCTTCAGAGATTTTAGCTGCCGAAGTCCGACAAGTCTCTACTAAGTGGATGTGGAGTGAGATTTTTTTTTTGTAAAGGTTTATAACTAGGCAAATTTTGGGCATTTGAACAAAAGGCACATGCTTGACACCAGGACAACACCCCCTATGAAATTCCAAGCCTTTGCTGAAAAAGCATACCGGTGCTAGAACTTCTCAGTGAAATGGCAGTGAGGATTTTTTTGAACAAGGGGTAAAAACATTTTTTCTTTGAACTTGTGGTCAGAAAGAGCTAAACCATTTTTTGCAAAAACTTTAAAACAAAATTAAATAAATAAATAAAATTCAGCCTAAGCCAGACACCCAGCATGGAAAAATTCAGCCCATTGGTTGAAGTTCAGTAAAGTTGTAAGGAACTGAAAGCATGGTTTTAGAAGGGAAAGTGTCAGGCAACTTGAACTACAGGCAGTGCTACCAATCCTCTTATAATATACAAAATATATGTAACACAGTTCAAGATTTGTGCCATTGAACTGGTTTCCTCCTCTTCCTGGAGTATTTACATTGTCAGTTTCACCACTGGATACCTGAGATTTTTAGGACCAACAGCAGTGCAATCAACGTGCAATGGTATCTTTGTCACAAAGGATTGGGGGTTCCCTAGCTACTTGATGTTGTGTGTACAAAGGATGGAAGAAATGCTGTTTAACCATGGATATTCTGCGGCTGTGCATTTAATAAAACAGAGCTTTTAAGAAAGCTATATAAGGACCATTCAAATCATATCGAGAAATGATCAGCAGGCTACATTTGAGAAGTATTGCAGTGATCAGAAATACTGGATTCCCAGAAGGTAATTTTCTTTCTCTAGTAAAGACTTCCCCCCTCCTCTTGATAACCTTTATTTTTATTTAGGATTAACACTAGATAATTTAAATATTTTAATTAATGCAGAAATACATATTTTGGCATGATACAATTCTGTTCCCCAGTGTCTCCAAGACAACACAGACCTGAAGACAACAATACCTGTTCTATAAACAAAGAACTGTGCATTACAAAGCTGATTTTGATCTGTTGTTTCCTTGACAATGTCAGCTAAATTTTCCAAGGGAATACTTAAAAACAAACAAATAATAATAAAACAGATCAGCTGGTGACTAGTGAGAAATCAAACCAGATGCACTAGAAGTTGTTAGCTGTTCTACCAAAGTATGCAAAGTATGTCTTTGCAAAGTAGGCAATTGTTCAAGTTACTCACCTGCAAAAGTGTTTGCAAGGCCAGGCCCTACATTTTCTCATGGAAACAAATCTAAGATGCATGTTTGAGCTGGAAGTGCATACAGTATTGCATCATGACTGAGTGCTATCCCATATGACAGGATATCCTCAGAAGAAGACTTGAGTTTTGAAATGGAATCCATAATGGATGTGAAATGTACTGGAAAAAAATCCCTACAACACAAGTTGAGTATGCTGTATCATTTGTTTTACTGAATAGTCTTACTGGAAGTGAAAAAGGTAAACCGTCTCATGAATGCCATTAAACTATTTTTCAGATGTTTGTTTATTTTTCTTAAGTTGGAGTTTGGTTTTTTTGAGACGATGCATTAACTCAGATTGTGATGACCCATGAACTTTTTGTACACTTTAATGTATTTAGCAGACCCTTAACTTGAGCAAGAAAACACATTGGGCCAGATCCTTAGCTGGTGGAGGTATGCTGATGTCTCTATTTCAGTAGTTGTAGATGCTGAACATGCGGTGTATATATTGAATGGACAGTGAACTCTTTGGCGTTTGAAATGAAAGGCAACATGCATTGAAGAAACCAAAAAAGTAAAGAATATGTTTCCAGCTGTTATATGAGTCAACTGTTACTTAGCAATTGCCTCACCCAGTGCCCAGGCAAGTCAATGAAAGGGCTCCCGTGGACTCCAATGGGCATCAGTTCAGGCCCATACACACATTTTCTAAAGGGCACTCACCCATTATGGCAGCTGAATAAATTATTCAGCATTACCCAGCATCATACCCACCCTTATTTTTCTGCTCTGTTTGACCTTATGAAATATTGGCCCCTTTCCAAAAGTTTAAACTCAGCTGAGTCTGAACACTTTTCATTCTGCCTTCCCAGTTAAAGAATGCCACTAACAGCACTTTTCTTCATAAATCTGAATTAATTAAATTAGAGTGTGCCAGTGAAAATGACCGCTTCTAAATACAGAATCCAGCTTGGTGGGTCTCGTCCTTGAAAATCCCTCTTATTCAGAATAACTGATCTTACATCAAAGCAACTACTGAAGACCCGGGGCTCTTTCATTTTTTAATAAAGAGATTTTCTGCTCTAAAAGCACACCTGACATTGTTTGCATCCCGAGCAAGTGGTCTGTAATAAGTGGCCCAACAGAGGTTTAAGCCTGCTTTCAAGGGTCATTGGCTTTCCTGACTGTTACTTGATCTGTTTAGAACTGGCTAATTTGTTAATCAGAGCAAGGCTTAGATCTTACTGTGATTGCCCCTGAATACTGTTGCACACATACACAACTTTTTTAAAAAAAAGATTTCAATACCAAATGTTGATGTTTGTTGCTAAAATGGAAGGGGGAGTAGCATCCACCACAGTATAACGACTCAGGCCACTGCACATGTGGGATTTTTACTCTGAGTATTAAAACTAAAGAAGCAAAATTAATTTTCTTTTTAATTTTGCATCAACAACTTACCTCTTAGTCTCATAAATATATTAGACCCAGTTCTACTCTCTCCCATAATTGTGCATGACATTAGAATTAGGCCCATCATCTCTTTATAGACTACCTTGGAAAGTTAGACCACTTATAGGGAGCATAAAAGTTCAACACATTAGCGAATCCAAGGGCTTGTCTAGATGATAAAGTTGCTCTGCTTTAGCTTGAATCTGCTTTTAAACCAGTGTAGTTCAAAGCGGTGCAAAAGACTGTGTGGACACTTATTTCAGTACAAAATTGACTGACTTCAGTGTAGTTAAGCCTGTTCCTAATTGATTTAAGTGAAACTGAAATAAACCACTCTAATCAGAAATAAATCTTTTGCACAAATTTAACTAAATCGGTTTAAATTCACATCTTAAGTCATACTGATACAACTTTCTCATTTAGACAAACTTTTCCATGTGAACACACTCACTCTGAATAAGAGGGAAATATGAAATAAGGGGCTCAGTCACTGCTAGTGAAAGGAGAAATATAAGTAGTTTGGAAAAATAAGTTGACCTGCTTCTGAGAATATGCCTTGTGTCCTGACTTGGCTTCAGGAAGAAAACTTTGAGAAAGCATCAGAGGTAAGCAGATGTTTAAATCCACTGAAAATCCACATCATTGTGTATGTGGTTGAGAGGCTTCTGGAAAAATGAAATGCTGTATTTTGGAAAGCACCTTGGAAAGATGGTTGTCCTGACATCTGCCCATTAAGATCTAATTTCCAGTTTAGTTAACATGCTTTGTCTTTTTGAACTGGTCACATAGTCGTCATTGTAACTAATGTTACAATGTTCCTTGCATTGCCTCGTGTATGACAATCTAACTAGAAAAAATTGGAATGAAATCTTTAATAAAACAAATATTGTTGCAGTTATATGTACAGGAAACCTGGTTTCTAAGCCATTCTCAGATCCATTGTAAGTAGAATATTTGTAAGGGAAGACATGTTAGCAACATCTCTTGATCTTTTTTTAAAGGGTAATATTGACATATTCCTTACTCCATGAACACATGAATCACTTGGATAATGCTGTTTTACATTGGAGAACAAATCATTGTCGTCTTCCATTTCCTCTGTACATTACTCTAGGTCGGTCCCATTGCATGAAATAAAATATATTCCTAGTACATCACAGTTAGTCTTTAACTGATTTACTGTAGTTAAACAGTAACAATGAGAGCGTTCACAATAGCAGGACCAGTGGCAAAAGCAGCCACACAAACAGGTCATTCATGAGAGCAGGAGAGCTTTTAAATAGCTTGAGCCTTTTCTCAACATTGTCGAGTGGAGCAGGATTATCAAGGAAAAATCAATTTAGGCCTGCATTTCAGGTAGATTACATTCTAAAATGAAAGGTCTCAAGGTTTCAAGTAAGGCTCATTAGTGAATGCTGAGAAGTTCACCATAACCAACTCTGGGGAAAAAACTACTGCTCTCTGCTTGGACTTCTCGAGTGCTGTGGAGTTACTTCAATGCTCTTGATGGCAATGTTACACAGTGGATACAAAATGGAAGCGCCTGATATTAGCTATAATAATAATTGTCTTACCAAGACTGAGGGAACTCTTGTTTACATCATCCCCCTCTCTCTTACCCATTAGAGGATGGAGCTGACCAAAAAGACAAAGAGGATGACTAAATCTGTTCAGAGCGGATGAACTAATCTTCCTCCACCCCCACTCACTTTGCACCTGTGGATGATCATTCAGCAAAAAAAAAAAAGGCAGGATACTGAATGCTCAGTTAGCAAATACAATCTTAGTGTCAGAGAAGCTATTCATCTATGTGCAAACCACATAACATGCCTATTGCTTCACTTTAGATGTCTTGGGAGAATGGATCCTTGTCCAGTTAAGCAGCTTTCCGACCTCTCACTTGTCTCCTTTCATCTCCTATGACATCCCTTTCATGTTTCCGGGTACGTTGTGAGGGTGTTTTTTGGTTATTCCGCTATCCTGGCTATGGCCAGTGCTATTAGACAATATTTAGGAAGCTCCAGGAATTAATTTCATAAATACTTTTTCTGAATAATGATCCATTCATTTTATGAATATTTCCTTGAGTGTTGTGAGTACCGGACCTGTATTTTTTCCTGTGGTATTTGCGTATTGGGTTACCTGATTATTCAGGTATATTTTGGTGAGAAACAGAATGGATGCACTTATAAAACTCATTCTGGTTTGAGAGGTATTACAAGTTGCTAGCAGTATTCCCTGTACTTGAAATGGGAAATAATCCAAGAACCAGTGATACCTGTGGCACTACAATCTACTGAGCCTGACAGGTATATTTCCAGCCCATCAATACATTTTCATTCCTTAGCGTCACATTTTCAAAAAGAGCAGCAAAACTGCACACACAACTTTTGCAAACACAAACTGGAGAGTTAACCCTCTGACTACCTAATCTGTGCACACAAGGGAGTTTTGTAGTCACAAAACTGTGGGAGCAAATGTAGGTATTGGATGGAGGCCACATACAGAATTTGGCTCCTTGTGATTGCTTATGATTATGTGCATACTGCATAAAAAGCCTGACATTGCCATACTGAAGTACAAGCTGGTACTGTACAGGTATACACAATTGGGTGACAGTGGCAGGAAATCGCTATTATTGGCCTGTATCCTGGAACACGTGGGGTTTTAAAAAATTGTATGAAGGAGATGAGGAAGGGAGCTGACTGGGAGCCTGTTCCTGTATTGGGGGTGGATTGTGACATTGTTCAATCTTAGCACTTTACAAAATACCACGTAAGTACACTTGGAAAAAAAAAATCCAACCCCATGTACGTTATGCTTCTGAAATATGAAGATGATTCAAAGAAGATTTTCAAAGCAGATGTGGTATTATAAGTATCAATTCAGTTATTTGATGTATTGTGTTGACTATCATAGCAATTAATTCTGCAGCTCCATGTACATAATCTCTAGATTTTTATCTCCCTCTTCTGCATTGGATGAGTCATTTTGACTAATACACCATGTCCCACATTCCCACCACTCAGATTCAAAGATCCACATTCTACCTGTGACTGCTTAGGGATGTTTAAACTTTTATAGGATCTGGACATCAGATCATAGGGGCAAACACACAGACACAGGACTCAAGTGTGAATAGGCAGGCCAAGCACTGAAAAGCTTGGGAAAGAGTCCGGGCCATGGAGCAGGTTCCCAGTGGAGGCCTTTACACTGTACCCACTACCTCTCTGAGCCTAACCATATCGAGCTCCCTTATGTGCTGTCACAAAGACACTCCCTATCAAGCTGGGTTCTGCTTAGCTCGGAGTGTGCGCGTTCCCTGTACAGTTCCTGACATTCTGCCAAAACTGTTCAGCTGTATACATGCCCTCTTGCTGTCATGGAGGGCGGGTCTGGATCTTTCTCCTCATGCACATTATCCCTGATTAAGGTTGAAATTCCACTTCTGTTATCACCATCAGTAAAAGCGTTTCATTTTCTTTACTTTCCAATACTTATAATAGCAATAAGTAAGTGGAAGGGACAGAAAGAAACTTAAAATATTTATAACAAAATGTTTGACATTTTCAAAGTACTTACATACTATGGTAATGAGGATGGTGCAAAAGTTTAGAGTAGAATCCACTGTTTTTCAGTTGCTTATAACTTTCTCAAACTATTACCTCTTGGCCAAGAATTTTCCATTCCTGGTCTCTCTTCAAAGTCAGGTGGCTTTTTTTTCCCCCATTGGATTTGGGGGAAAGTTTCAGCAAAATTAGTTCTGCCATTTTTGAGTTCTGGGTGTATTAAAAGGTGTGTAGAAGCAATTTTGTTCAAACGTGGCTTTTTTCATCAGGCCTGAGATCTAAGAAACAAGCCAGTTCTGAAGGAAACTGATTCAGTAGTTTTGAAGTTATTAGAAATGGAAGTGACTTTGAAAGGTGGTACCATATATGCACAGCAGACTTTGCCTTTTATTTTTTCTACTCAATCAAAAGCAGCTTTTTTCCTTAGAATTTTTATATCTTATTTTCCTGAGTATTAAAATGTTTTGAAAAAGATACATTGATAATTTATTAGAAAAAAATCCATTTTTCTCCACAATAGATTTTAAGAGAAACTCAGTGAATACTTTTATTTAAATTAAACCATGAATCCTGTTATACCCATGTGAATATTAGCAAGTTTGCTTTAGAGGGGTGCTAGTTAAGGAAGTGGAACATTAGAAACAGCTTCTTAAACCTAATCAAAATTCTGTGTTAAAAATTAACGTTAGTTGTAAGCATATGTTTCAGGATGCATGCAGGATTTGTTTATCATTACCTTTAACCATAACATTTTACAGTTCAGAACGTACTCTCAGATACAACTCCTACCACTTTCAAACTTAACAGGCATTAAAACGATCATGTTAGTGATACTATATGATAGGGACCAACAGCTCAGGCGAGGCCAACAAACACATTTTGTACAGAATATCTTTTTCAGTTAGGGATCTGAATTTTTTTACCCGTACACTTGTACCAGTACAACCCATAGTTTGCACACTATACTGACATAAAGGTGCCTTCCTGTCCAGGAATAAGCTGTGCCAATGTAAGCATTTTTATAACCTCATTCACACTAAGTGGGTTGTATTGCTTTAATTATATCAGTATATTTAAAGAGAGACAACTTGTGTGTGTAGACAAAGCCCGAGACCTTCATGAGCCTCCTGCCTACAGGAGCCAGACACAATTTCATTTCACTCAGAAACAGTCTAATTTCCCAAAAGAAAAAGCCCACAGAATTTTACAGAGCTTTTGCTCATTTGCTTATATAACCCTCAAATGGAGGGGCCTCAGAAAAGGCACTGCCAATAAATAATGCAATTCTGTCCACTTACTTTTACTTTAGTTCTTTGGCCCCCATGTTAACCTGCTCTCATTTGCTCCCAAAGTGCTGGTGTGACTTTCCCCATGGTTCACAGGCCAGGCTATCCTTTATGAACCCAGTCTGTATCTTCAGCATATGCACACATACTCACCAGTGGATCATCTCTCCACAACCAGAGCCATGTGCAAGGGAACACACTGTCTCTATACTGTTTTGTGAACTGCAGTACTTTACAGTTCATGACCTCAGTTCAGGGAAGCATTCAAGGATACCCTAACTTTAAGCACATGCTAATGGAACTTAAGCATGCACTCAAGTTCTTTTCTGAGTAGGGCTGCTCTCCTGAATCAGGAACAGTGTATCCAGGTAATGGGTGAAAACAAGCATCTTCACCTTCAAATACTTTTACAAATGTTTTAAGTTGCAGGTTCATAATAATGCCTTGGCCCTTTTGCTGGTTTTAAGGCAAAACTGTTTAATGAGCTCTGTTAAAGTATAACTTTTTTCCCAGCTTTACACTAGGGATGTAAAATACTTAACAGTTAAACAGTTAACCGTTAAGTATTAGTCTTACAGTTAAAACTAATACTTATCGGTTAACCAGTGGCATGAGGGTTAACCAGAGGCACGGGCTCTCCATCTCCATGGTGATGGCATCAGGCCATGGCAGAAGCAGCCGCGATGCTGCTGCCCAAGGAGGCCAAGGCCCTGGTGCAGGCGCTCATAGTGCCCCGCTGCTGAATACGGGGCACCCCGGGTCCGAGACGGTGGGCCCCCGCAGAGCCAGGCTGGGGACGCAACCAGGGGCTGAAGGGAGGGGGTGGAGTGTATGGGGGGACACAAAATTATATTGATTAAACAGTTAACCGATATCATTTTAATATTTTAAACGATTACCTTTTGTAACCAATATTTACGTCCCTACTTTACACACACAGATTTTCAATGTCCAGCCTCTTTGCCATATGAAATTATAATATTGTACCTGGGCACAAAAAGTTAAAAGTTAGAGTTTCACCCTCAGTTCAGAATTGATTTGGTTTGATTAATTGAAATCACATCCTAATTTATGGCCCAATCCGGCAACCCTTATTCACACAGGCAGTCTTACAAAATTCAATAGGAATAGATGGGTATATTAGATCTACTTATACGAACAAGGGTTTTGGGATTTGCATTTTCTGTTTAGCATAATTAGTGGCACATCTAGGTTTGCTTTTCAAATCAAAACCACCAGGCAGTGAAATTTATAAGTGAGCCTAAAGGGGCTTGTTTGCCAAAGTAGAATCTTATCTCAGGGAGGAGAAGGGGAAACCCTAAGAAAACTTGTCATTATTTTAGTTAATGTTGCATGAACAATGAAACGTTGAATCAAAGAGAAGAGAGTGTGCTACTAAGGAATAAACACAACAGCATCTGAAATATTTAGTCTATATATCCTATGGAATCACCATCTGCCTTCCAGCAGTTTTAAATTTCAAGTGTATTTGTGAAAAATTCAGTATGAATTTTTGAGAAAATCTAACTAACTAGCATTTCACGTATTTAGTGCTGCTGCACCAGTGTTTATAGAACTGGTCAGAGAGTGTTTTACTGCAACAAGATGAATATTTATTAACAATTCAAAATGCACAGTACACTCACAGAGATGTTTTACCGCAGAAGTCCAGGTGTTTCCTGTCTGAAGTTTGGAATGGCTATTAGCTTATGATAGGTTTACTAAGCAATGCTTTTATAGCTTTAATATGCAGCAAAGAAATATTTTACTTTGTGTCTAACGCCTCAAAACACAAATGGTTAAAATCACTGAATAAAGACATGCCTTATTTAATGCATAAGATGCACTTGAGAAAAACATGTATCATATGGGCTATGAACTGTTATATTAATTCCTTCTTCCAGATCTTTGATATGGTTTTCTACAGACGTGTGCTAACCCTCCCCAAGAACACACACACTATGTTTTCAAACATAGCTGCTAGTCAGAGGTTTACTTTCTGGTTCATAAAGCTACTGCATTGATAATACCTCAGCTTTCTGTTAAATTGAAGTGTAAAGTGTATACCTGGATGATTATAAATAGAGCCAGAATTTATTTAGCCATCTAAAGGACAAGCACAATTTCTTAGAGGTTTGATTTAAAGTGAATACAATGAAGGGTTTGTTTTAAGTGTTAGCCCTAAATACATGTAGGGTATTTGGATCATCATTCAGGAATAGACCCCTTGTTGTTACTTATAGGCTGGGTTGCCATAGCCCTCACACAATCACGCAGGAGAGAGTAAGGTCTTCACCCTGGCTCAGTTTGCAACTCCAGCCATGGAGGGGAGAGCAGGGAATGTTCATCTGATACTTCCCCCTGCAAGCAACTGGGTAAGGGCAGCGAGGGGCAGAAAGTAGGAGGAGCCCTGTCTGTGCCCCTCTCCACTGTTCAAACATACTAGCTGGCCAGACACATATGGGAAAGTGAGCTGCTCAGAGAGCAGGCATGGAATGTTTTACTCCTCCCCGCCAAAGCAAGCAAGGAGCAGGAGAAGAAATAGGCCCTGTCTTGATAAGCAAAAAGAGTGGGGTTTTCCAGTCATGATAGCTCAACATGACACCTTAACATGGTTGTTAAGTCAAGTTAAGATGCAAACTACACATTTGTAGGTTATGCTATACAACACGGCCAGCTCACACAACTTCAGACATATTAGCCAGCATCTTAACAGGGTTTTTCAATAGCCTTAAGCTAACCTGATTGAAACACATCCCTTTTCGCTATCTAGACAGGCCTTACTTACAATTCATTCTCTGGGCTGCTTCTGGAACAATGCAGCTACATGTCACCCCGTACTGAGAGAGAATTGTAAAGTCACATTCTAGCCCTTACTGATAATAGAGATGCACTATTATAGTTAACTTCTATCAGATTTTGATTCGCAATTTCTGTATTCAGAATTCTAACACCCATACAATTTGATTTACATCTGAACATTGATATAACAGAGCTTTGACTCTAGAATAAATCACACCAACTTTTTCAGACTACAAAGATGTGCTGTGGCCTGCATCGTGACGTACACTACCATGACATGGTCCCCAGCTGGGAAGTTTTACTTTAGCATTGTAAATACGTGACCCGGTGAAAGAACATGCACTTATAACAGTTCGTTTAGAGAGGAAGCTAGGTTTTTGTTTATTTCTGGTTATCACAGATGGACTTAATAAAACTCATCGTTTTCAGAGTCCCACTCAGGCCCAGATTTTCAAACCCTCCGCACTCAAAGTGGGAGACAGATTTTCAAGAGTGCTCAGCACCAGTCACCTCCCATTGTGACACAACCCAATGAGCTCAGCTCTTTTGAACATCTGATGGTTGATTGTGGGTGCCGAGCCTCCTTGACAATGCTGGTCTAGAAGAGCAATGGAAAACAAGAATTTTTATGCAACGTTTACATGTGACATTGAAATTACTGGGAATTCCACAGAAGATAAGGGATAGTATATTGAATCTTAATTGGATGCCCCTTCCCTCTAGCTGGCATATTGCATTGTTTATGGGATATAACCACGCCCTTTTCGGCTCCCTGCCCTTCATGCGAGGTGTATTAATAATGAAAATATACTATATAAACAGAAAATCCAGAAAATATTATAAGTAATAAAATAAAATATCAACCATCCCCCCTCATCGAGCCACTTCTTTTTCAACCCACCTCCTTTCCTAATGCCTGAAAGGAGACATGAGCTGTGGTGGACCAAGCCAGGAAGCGAGATCCACAATTGAAGATCCTTGCCCTGACATTAACCTCCTCCCTTTGAAACCAGGGGCCTCCCAGCTGATCACAACAGTGATGGGGACAAATGATGTCTTCGTGCCTCAAACCATTTAGGGCTTTGTAGGTTAAAATTCTTAAACTCCACTGGAAGTTTAAAGGCAACCACTGGAAAGTACATGTGTACGTTCTATCTAAATGACGTACCATTGAATAAGCCTGCAGCCACATACTTCATTGATTTCAGCATTGAAATGGTCTCAAACAGTAGTCTGATGGAGAGCACTTCACAATAGCCTCGTTTTGAGGCATGATTAACCATGGCAAAGGTCCTCATCCTAAGAAAAGGACACACGTGACTCTTGATCACAGCTGCTCCCTGACCATTCGGAGCAGCAAAAGATCTAAAAATATCCCTAAATAAGGAATCTATATAGCAGAGTTGACACTTCCTGTATGGCAAATTCGACACATATCTTTCCAGATTCAAGTATTTTTCTCTGCACAGTAACAGGAAAATCCTCACTAGGACACTTAACCAAGTGAAGCCAGCCAGGACTCATTAGGCTTTGTCCCACTTGGGGTAATTCTGCGCTGTAAGTTTTCATGGGTGCTTTAGTGGAAGTGCTTTCTTTACTTCCCACACAGCCACGACCTAAGACATTCAAAATTCTGTGCATAGCAGTCAATCAAATTCGGCTCAAGAGCTCTGCCATCAGTACAAAAGTGCCTTCTCTCTTCTTCCTTCATTCATTGCAGGTTATCTGTAAACCCTGGTGACCCGTGACAGCAAGGCCAGGAAGAAAGTACTTTTAGAGACCACTGTTTCAACAGTAGCGGACAAACGGTTATAATAAAGTCACCGATGGCCACGAGTAGAGAGTTTTGTCATTGAGAAGCATTCTGCTTCTGAAACACCTAGAGATGGAATTGGTTCCATTCACCTCAGAGGCCGGATTAAGTCCCTGGCTTTGACAGCATAAGCATACCCCAGGCCCAAACCAAATGAGGAAATAGTTGGTCCAAAACAAAGATACATTCTTCATGTGCCTAACTGCTAATCCCTGCCCCAAGTGTCCCTGCTCTGTGATTTTAACCAAACCCTAGTCCCAAAAGCTGTCCATGAAAAATCACCATCTGTGCGGACAGCACAATCAACAAACGCAGTCATTTCCAGCAGCTCCAGTGCCATCCTGGGAAGGATCCCAGTTAACTCTTACCTCAGCACTATTCCCATCTTAACCTCATCCTCGCACTCACACGTAAGATGTACAGACTCGTTCAGACATGGGAAGTCAGGCAAATAACACCACAGCATCACCTCATATGCCGAGCTGGTGACAACCACCCCTCATTGGTCCTGCAGCAGCACCATTCATTCAGTTTTTAGTTACACAAACAAATCTGGGGGCCGCATCCTTAATGAAGTGCTAAGTGTGGGTAACTTTATTTTCCACTACACTTGTATGCACATCATGAAGTGAATAAGCCAATCCCTCTTCACTGGCACACTTGCCAAATCCAGTGGAATGGATGCTGAACGCCTTGGCCTTAATTTACCTGCATTGCACAATTTTGTCAACTTTTTTGTTTACCAATTTGATAACAAAAACAAGGATTGTGGAGGATCCACTCCCACAGCAAGTCCACCTTCTTCCCCTCAAAAAGCTACCAAATCCTTCTCTGTCTCCACCAGCTTTATCCACAAACAACCTTGCCAGGTGCATAGGAAGTGTCCAATATCCAGGAATGGTGAAACACTTTGTTTACTGTGCATGAAGATTAACAGAGAGAGGAGAGGTCTTCCTCAGTTCTCTCTTCAGATATCTTGTGAAGATGAGATCACAAAATGAATGGGATGAATAAAATAGAACAAAAGACTTCAATGGAGTTCAAGTTGATGCACATAAAAAGATTGTGGTCCTTAAGCTCTCTGTGATTCTGCAAAGGGTCACCAAGTTGTCTCACTGTCACACAATCCAATCAACCTTTTGCGAGAGACTCTCAAATGCTGCAACTCTCAGACAGGTGTTAGTCCAGTGAGCTCTGCAAGCATCACCTTGCTTGTCCAGGAAAGGGGGTTAGAATTGATTTCCAGATATTTTCCTAGATATACTTATCCTTTTCTCATTTACTAATCAACATTTCAAGATGTGCAGCAAGCTCTTCCTCTGGTAATATTCACAACATATATTATATCCATATAGACAGAAGTAGTAGCACCAAGTTCTCTTTTAAATTATACACACACATTCAGAATTACTGTGCTTAGTATATAATCAAGGGCGCAAGACAGCCCTAGTGATTTAAGGCCATTAAATATAACATGGACATGACCAGTAGCAATTTTAAGTTTGTTATGAGGAAGCCTTGAGCAAATGGTCATAATGATCATTTGTTTCCTTGGTCAAACAAATTGCCAACGTTGTAAATGACCCTTCTATTTTAGATTTTATTTTATTTTAGATTCAGAACAAACCAACACACAAAACTAAATAAAGGGAATCATAATATGGCAAGTAAAATCTGACAAGCTGCGGACTCAATCCGTCAAGTCCTCATTCACTGGTATGGCTCCACTTCCTACTCAGATGTAGCAGTGTTTGCAGGATTGGACCCTTATTATGGATTATATAACAATTGAGATATAGGCTTAAGATGTTAAATCAAAAATAAATTAAGCATTTGCAGAAGTCGGGGAGCTTCACTCCTCCCTTCTCCTCGCCCTCCCATCAGAGGGAGGAAGCAAGTGGTGATACAGCACAGTTAATACCTTCTGCAGTGGGTGGATGGTTGGATAGCTAGCAGGGCAGGCTTCTAGTTAGGTGGGATAGGGCACAGATAGTACAATTCTACCTACTCTCAGCCCCCCCTGGTGGCAGGGGTAAAAGGAGGCTATGCTGAGACTAGCAAGGGACTTGGTTGAAGCACTTTGTGCTTCAAAAGTATGGGTGTATTCCAGCAATCACAAGTTAGAGCAGCACCAAAGCTATTCCAACTCTCAGAGGTTCTGAAAAAGTACCCAGCTGCCTCAGGGAAGGGGAGGGTCTAAAGCTTCCGGCTAAACATAGGTGGCCCTGCTTCTGTAGCTGTGCTGACACTCAGTGAAGCTAATGCACAAAGTTGTTTCTTTAAAACAACCATGTCAATATCAGTTCCATTTAGGCGTGGGGAGAAACCACAGTGTTTGCCCTCTGGAAGAGGGCACGTAGAAGCAAAAATGTTATTTTAAAATTCAATAATAATAAAAGAATTGAAAACTACTCGTAAAAGACTCAGTGCTGCCTTATTTATTCATGAGAGTGGCTAATGGGACTCCTCACGTGTAGTATCGGGGATGTAGTGTCAACTTCTTACACATCAACAGCAGGCATTTTTGCTATTGGCTTCAGTGAGAACAGGATCTGGCCCCATAGTTCGGGAATTGTAAATAACCTAAATTTTAGTTACATTTCTTTGTCACTGAGGTACATTATTATTCTGTTTAATGGCCTTCCTAAATCCCTACTCCCTGAATATGAAATGGCCCAGAATGTTGTGATCAAAGTGATTCCTTGATTGAGAAAGAAGGATTATCATCACTTTCATTCAGTGTCACCTCTTCTGGTTTCCTGCCTGTCTCAGAATCCTCTTCAGAACTATCTGTGATCATTTTCACTTTGTCCCACTGTGCCTCTGATTTCATATCCACCCCGTCTACTCCTCTCTCTCATTGTGTTCCTCTGATTTTGACTCCCCCTTCACATGGATTCCCACAGATGGAGATGGCTCCTTCATTGTGTCACCCCATGTATCTGAAATCTCTGCCTCTCTCTAAGTCACTTCTCCTTTGGTTTTATCTTAAAAACTCCTCCTTTTTCTTATCCCCTTCCTTCACCCGCCCAGGAATATTGTGCATTAAACACACTATTATGTAAAGAGCACAACTGCTGTCAAGACCTTCACATACAATTGTGTCTCAGCGCTCTAGAAAGGTATGAGGGCTTCCCCCGCTTATTTATTCTTACATAAGAATGTAAAAATCGCTATACTGGGTCAAACCAATGGTCCATCTAGCCCAGTATCCAGTCTTCCAACAGGAGCCAGAGGCTTCAGAGGAAATGATCTGAACAGGGTAGTTTATCAAACGATCCATCCCCTGTTATCCAGTCCCAGTTTCTAGCAATCAGAGGTTTACAGACACCCAGAGCATGATTTTGCATTCCGACCCGTCCTGGCTAATAGCTATTGATGGACCTATCCTCCATGAATTTATCTAATTCTTTTTTGAACCCATTTATATATTTGGCCTTCACAACATCCCTTGGCAACAAGTTCCACAGGTTGACTGTGCGTTGTGTACAGAAATACTTCCTTATGTTTGTTTTAAACCTGCTGCCTATTAATTTAATTGGATGAGCCCAGGTTCTTCTGTTATGTGCAGGGATATATAACACTTCCTTATTTATGTGTTCCACCCCATTCATGATTTTATTCACCTCTATCAAAGTCGGCACAGTGCAGTGAAGACACGCAGAACAGAAGCACAGAAGTCGACGAGAGTTACGCAAGTTTTTTGTGTAGTTTGCGTAACTCCGTCGACTGCCGCCAAATCTCCGAGGTAAGTGTAGACAAGCCACAAGTTAAACTAGTTCCATAGCAGATACTGTGTTGAGAAACTCAAGAGTTCAAAATCAGTTCTGTAGTGGTGGCACATCTCTATTTTAGTAGTTTGTTGAACCATGTTGGAACTAAAGTGGGAGGGAAACCTTAAAAATGATGTGATTTACAAAATCTGATATCTTTCAAACTATCAGAACTAGAAATCCCAGTATAAATTCCTTCAGGACTAGTACATCTTCTTAAGCACTAGTTGTGGATCAATGATATGAAAGAAAAACATGATTCTTGTAGAAAGTTGGTTGTTGGAGAGACAAGAGGCCCCTCTTTCTTCTCCCACCCAGTAAATTTCCAGTATGGGAGCAGAGTTACAGAAAAAGTGAGAAATGTTCTGATCCATCTGGCTACTCCTGTAGCACCAGTAAGCTGCCCTCAAAAATGGTTTACCCAGCTTTAACATGCTTCAACTGTGGGTGCTGTTATAACTGTTCCATTGTCTTTTGTTTCAAAATTTTTAGCCAAAAAGAAGAGTTACTGAGCATTTGAAGTAAGTCTGGTTGGTGGTAACAAATAAAGGGGTCCCAGAGGGTTCCCTTAAAAAAAAATGAATATAAACACTGGGAAACTGTCAATTTGTAAGGTGTTATCAAGCTCAAATTCATTGCCCAGAGACAGGAACAATAGGCCTGATCCATAGGCCTGTGAAGTCAATGGGAATGCAGTGGACTTTGGATCAGATTCTTAGTGAGCCTTCAGCTACCATATAGAGGAGAGAAAGCAGGAGTTGCTGTTGTTCTTTGGCTGAGGACTATAAGATGTAATTCCATCAAATCTCAGGCAAATGGTTTCAGCTCAAGTTCAGAGCCGCTTTCAGGCAGCTCTCATGAATAAAACCCTCATTATTTCAAAGATTTATCAATTGTTTCCTTGATTTGGAACCCTGGAAATGAGAACACATATTTTTCTCTTTTCGCTGACTCCAGTCCTTTTTGGATTATGCGCCCTACGGGTGAAGTGGTGATTTGGTCGTCCGATCATGTAACAGCACAGGCCTTAATGAATAACACATTTGTACTTTCCCTCCTCAGTCTGAAAAAAGGCCCTATAAATAAAGTATATTTGCCCTCAGATCAAGAAACCATTTTTCTAAATAATGTCATTAAATATTAAATTATACGTATATGTAATTACTGATGAGAATATTAAATACTGTATAACCTAACCATATGACCTAATTTAATATAATTTTATAAATGCTTGAATTCAATTAAATAAAACTTTTAAATAATTTTTCAAATATTTGCTTGGGTTTTCCCTAGAGTTCACAGTAGGTTACTACGAGCCAAACTGCATTACGGCATTTGTATAAAATGTCAGGAGTCTTAGGATAGATCCCATACACTTCTAATTGAATCCCTAGTCACTCACAGTAATTACTGGGCAGAAGCCACTGTATTAAATAATTGCTGGCTAATAAATATATTTTAGACATTATAAACCTGAATGTTAAACCTGCTATGGTGAATTAAATATTTATTGCAGAAAAAAAAAAATACATTTCACTGTTTTGACCTAGGTGCATCGTCATGGAAACGGAAACCTTTCTTGTGCAATAAAAAATCTGCCTGTCATCTGACTTGAGCCAGCTATTTGCACAGGTGGTTTTCCTACCAGACGAGTACTTAGTAAAAACAAATCTATTCTTCCTCAATAGTTCCATTATGTGTTCCTATTACAATGTGTTTCATTTCGCTAGCTTTATAATTAATGAACCATTATCAACTAATTAAATCACGATTAGGTTTTATACAAGCTCATCTGTCACGCAACACTTGCTCGCCAATCCTATTTCCAAGGTGTGTTTAACCTATAATATTTTAAATTAATGGTGAGGATGAGATACTATAAGTAGCATGGTACTACAGACAGGCTAATGTATTAACAATGTGGACACATAAATATATCCATTAGTTTAACACCAATTTCCTTAAACTAAATAAAACCGCCATAGGAATAATTGAAATCAGATTTCCAGTGTCTACATAAAACCGGTGTAAAATATTGTCATGTGTTGCAGTCAGTGGAAACTGAAACTTCAACTGCACCACCAATTCCAAAATGTCATCCAAGGGGAAAGTCTCACTCTGTGTAGAAAGCCTGTACTTTCGGGCCTGATTCAAAGCCCACCAAGCTCAGTGAAAGGATTCCCATTTACTTCAGGGGGCTCTGGATCAGAGCCAGGAGCTGAAATAGATAATGATAAAAGTTTATATATGTTTTCCCTTTCTGATCATGAAACCTTAAGAAGTGTGAAGATTCACTGTAGCTATAGTAAAAAGACAAACAGGATATAGTAGTAAGATTTTAAAACAACTTCCTGTTTCTTTTTAAAATCTTTGCATATAGCTAGTGTTTAAGAACAGTATCATTTCAGACTGTACATATTTTGACTAGCAAATTCTGTAATCAGATAGGAACAGGTGGACATATTTTTCATTTCTCATTGAAACAGACTAATGGATAGCAATGTCACACACGTGGTAGAGAAAGAGTATTCAGGATTAGTTAGTTAAAGAGAGAGAGAGATTTCAAACAGCCTTTTATAACCTAGCAGTAATGCATCAGACTTTCTAGAAAGAAAATGTGAAATCACCAATCTGAAGCCCAGGAATCCTGGTCTGCATTTCCAGCTGTTTTAACCATCTGTTACAAATGAGAACTTGTTCAGGATTTATGACTGTAAGAGATTATTTCAGGTAAATAACCAGACCCTTACACATCTCCTTATAAGCATGGCAAATAATGTAAACAGCTTGTTGAGAGTGATTATACAAGTTGTAGGTTTAGTCTACAAAATGGATACAATTAACTAAGGCTCCGTTGTTTCTATGGAATGGACTTACCAAAGACTTTAAGAACTAGGCTTTTTATTTGCAGTGGAATGTTAAGTCATGTACAGTTAAGATCTCCCTAGGAAACCAAACATCATTCTAAGAAAGCTGTATCTAACATAAGACTAATCAATACATTTATTATATGTGCTTTTATAAAGGACAGTAATTTTTTTCTAATCAGCAACTGAAATTTACACAGACACATAGCACCAACATCACATTACATTACACATGAACATTACATATTCAGGATTTCGGCTTTTTTAAGTTAATATTGTTCAATTTAATAACACAGTCTTCTTTGAACTGTTATAACATGTATCCACTGTGAATATAGTGTTTCACTAGATGGCACTAGAGTACCATAAACCTTTGAGTAAACCATGCCATGGAATAGATCAACTCTAGCATATAAAAGATACAGTTCAGTTTATTTGTGTAATATACATGAGGTACAATTGTGATTAGTATTAGCATAAAAAATAAATCATGTTGTAGTCTAGATAAACAGAGAGAGAGAGAGAGAACCTCTTTCATCTTTGACAGAAGGCTAAAAGCTAAAGCATAGTGGAAAGGTCTAAGGCAAGTTTTTAAAAAAGGAAGTAATTCAGCTTATAGGGAAAAGAGGGAAGAAGGGAGTTCACCCAAGAACGGATGGGACAGCAAAAGCATAAGAACAACAATGAGTGCTAGAAAGAAGGAAGAGAGAGGAAGGCCAAGACTGGAGGATCAGACAAAGTGGATGAAAAAGTAATTTACTCGAATCTCAGATTCTAAATATATCAAGCAGAAACTCTAGAGAGAGCTGTAAAAACTAGGAAGGAATTTTCAGATTGAATTTGGAGTCAGATAGAAAGCCAGTGAAGATGACATAACCTGGGATACTATATGTCCTCTTCCTGGAGCAAGAAAGTAGTCTGGCCACAATCTCCCAGCTCACGTGAAGTTTAGAAAATATCCTCATCTGGTGTAATTTGTCATAGCTCCACTGACTTCAGTGGAATTACACTGGCATATACCAGATAAGACTCTGGCCCCTAAATCTTAGGGTACGTCTATGCTGCCAGGGCTGTGCCGGGTTCCCCGGATTGATGCAGCGGGATCGATTGAGTGGGCGATGGAGACCTGCACAACCGATTCCGGAAGTGCTCTCCAGCCGGTGCAGTAAATCCACCCCCACCCATCCACCCCTGAAAAGAGTACAGCTGCATCAACCAGAGGTGTTTCTTGTAGACGCAGCGCAGTGGAGATGCTGTGGTAAGGTAACACTAGTAAGTCGACAGGAGATATGCAAGTTACGGCACATAGCTTGCGTGTCTCCTGTCCACGCCGCCAGCAGTGTAGACCAGGCTCAGGCCTTAGAAGTGTTTACCAAGCAAGTAGATTTGCCCTACCACTAAATCTTTCTCTATTAAATGGTGTGGAGAGTGTTCTAAGGCAACCTGTGGTTTCTCTAAACTGTATAAACAATGCAACATAAGGTATCTGTAGAAAACCACTCAGATATTCCTAGTGTTAAGATTATCTGCATTTTCTTTAACTGTTCAAGGCTAATATTATGCAATTTAGAATTAATCATTTGATTATCCTGTGATGAGACAATTACGTGAAAACGGAGCTCAGTGTATTAAGGCCCTCGTGAAGCAAAGTGCTTAAGTGCATGCTTAAGTCTATCCCTATTCAACAAAGCATTTAAGCATGTGCTTAAGACCCAGTGACTTTACAGGCCTTAGTGCCTGAGCCAAAGCCCGTGCAAGCCAATGGAAAGACACCCATTGACTTCAGATCAACCTTACATTTACGATTTTTTTAAAACTAGCTGTTTTTATATCAGTGAAAGTATTTGTAAGTTTACTTCTAAACACCTCCCACAGGAATGCACTACATTGAACAGGTGAACACAATCATGAGTTTGACATATTCATTTATATTAAAACAATATAAAATCTTTTTCTATCGAGACTTTCCTGTTGATGCAGGGTCTGAAGGTAGTTTAGAGAACAAACCTGTTCTTTTAGAAAAGTACAACCACCCATAAACTTCCCCATCTTTGTAATCTTGATTTTCCTACTGTTTTGGTGGAAAAAAATGCCAACCTTTTCCCTGAAACAAGTTTTATCACATGAAGTCCACCTGCAGTATACAAGACTGTATCTTCTTGACTGGTCATTTTCAGCACTGTTAGGTTTCTGAGTAATATAGCTTGTATCAAAACTATAGATATATTAATACTAATGACTTTTAACTAACAGACCTCACCATGAAAATTATGCAGCTGTTAACACAGATCTTCTGATTTTAGTCATGGAAGGGTTTTAAAAACAGCAGAAAACTTGCCAAAACTCCCAAATCCTTAAGCATAAGAAGCATCATGCCCTTCTCCCTCTAACTCCCATTTCCTAATAAGAACAGCCATACTGGGTCAGAACAGTGGTCCCGCTAGTCCAATATCCTGTCTTCTGACAGTGGCCAGTGCCAAATGCTTTGGAGGAAGTGAACAGAACAGGGCAATTTTGAGTGAGAAAAGGGCAATTTTGATCTATGGACATCTGCAGAATTGGAGGGTCACATCCTTTCTTTCAGCCACCAAACCCCATTCACCACAACAGAAACTGCACAGCTTCAAGTTCACAGAATTTCCCACTCACTTTGGGCCTTCCCTTGATGACATAAAAGAGCACCAGCTGGCCCATCATTTATAAGATGCTGCATGATACGTATGAAAGACAACATGTAGTACATTTAAGAGATTTCTCCCTTTCCCATTGGCAGAGAGTACCCATGTCTAGCTCTGCAGTTTCACAAGATATAACAGAATTTAACCCCTGATAGGGTTATGTTTGGAATGTAAATTACTGTTCCAAGACTGACTGTTGTCCCCATCCTGGAAAGAGCCTAGGGGAAAGAGAAGGACCCAGATCTTTGAAAGGCTGAAAGAAGCAGCTGAGAAGTGTGGAATGTTAACAGTCGTCTTAGGGAAGATGAATTAGTGAGGCTCACACAAAGGTAAATGGATCACATGGCACCACAATTTATTACAGGGGGGAAATTTCAAAAGCACTTAGTGTTAGCCCAATTGGGCAACGATTGAAGTTAACAGGACTTTGACCATTGACTTGCTTGGGAGCAGAATCAGACAGTGAGCCCGTTTGTATCG
Source organism: Emydura macquarii macquarii (assembly GCF_026122565.2). Classification (NCBI taxonomy): domain Eukaryota; kingdom Metazoa; phylum Chordata; order Testudines; family Chelidae; genus Emydura; species Emydura macquarii. The sequence goes on along the minus strand of NW_027130208.1, from coordinate 10,246,923 downwards.
ATATCACCTCCAAGACTCTGCTATATATTACATACATAGACTGAGAGAAAATTGAACTCTTAACTGACACATTCACGTATTATGCTGATGCACATTACAGAGTTTCACTGAAATATCCAAATTCTTCAGACTGTATTGCATTGCTAATGTTTAGTCATTTTTACTGCTCATTAATAAATACCTAAATATTTTAATAGGAAGGCCCCACTAATCAGTGCATAAGCACAGTAATTCCAAAAAATACCAATAGGCAGCACAGTTATACCCTTTCTGTTTTTAATAGCCTTCCACTTATTGAAGTGTTCTTTATCTCGTCGACTAATTGGCTAATCACATTTCCAAATGATCAGTGCAGAGGTTGTGTCTCCCCTGTATAAATATCTCTGGCCCACTCATTTTATTGCAGATTTTTCTTTATAATCTCATTAAAAAGTGTGCAGTGAACACAAAACTATAATTTACCTGGTGTTACGGATTCATTAAACATCAAAAGGGTGCTTGATGGAGTAGAATAATCCTATTCTGCACCCTTCATTGAACATCTTTTCAAAATAATTTTATTCATTTAATTAGAAGGTTTCTCTAAGTGAAGATTGCACTGGTTTTACTAAAGTATCAGAATTTGCATTTGTTATCCAAAGCACCCAATATTTCACTGTACTTATGATAAGTATGTTAGAGCACATGCTGGAAAATATCTGAGCAAATTGGTGCTTATTTTCAAAATGATGTTATTTAATACTAATTCAAAAGAGAAGAAGCAAAGACGCTCCATTACACCTTAAAGTGGAATTTCCCCTTCAAATCCATGGATTAGTCATGGCAAACAATAAAATGTTGAGTTCAACATTAAATAGGATTACGAAATATCTTTTCAAACTGGAAAATCACATACATTATTCTATTCCCAACACAGAAGGACTGTGAATTAGTTTCTCTCTTCATTCTGCATGAAACAATGACTTCTACCACAGCTGCATTTTTACCCTCGAAGGACTTTCCTGACTCACATGCCCTGAAAACTGTTTAGATCATTTTCATATGAAGGTGACATTCTTCCTATGATTAAACCATGCAGTTGTTGTAATGATGGTGCTGGTGGAATTGGAATGGGGGTAAGTCTCTGCAGTCCTGTAACTGCAGCAATTTCTAAACCTCAGACTTAAGTTTGGAATGAAGTTGTGGTTGTTGCTCTGCAGTTCAACAGCTGTGATGACTAATAACTAGAGAAAAAATCCTTCATTCCTGTTGTTTTCCCTTCTTTCTCTGGTTTCTATGGGCCTGATCTTGCTTCCACAGAAATCAATGGGATTTGTGCTATTAATTTTTATCGGGCAAAATCTGCCCTTTATGTAAAACTGCATAAAGAATATGGACCAGGTCCCCAGATCCAACCAAACTGCAAATAGCACAGGACTGAAGGTCCTTTCCAGTCACCTTCTCCCAGCTGAAAGGATGGTCCAGATTACACTGGCTGGAATACTGTCTCTCTGATCTCTTACCCATAACCATGCCATTGGCCACCTCACAACAGCTCTATACCTAGATTGGCATGCAGGAGGAGTGGGTGAGTTAGAGCCAGTTATACTGGCTTGACATCACCCAACAGCAGTGGGAAGGGGACAGAGTTGGAAACCAGGATCCAGTGGATACTTTTAAGAGTAATATGTTTCAGAATGAACCCATTTCAAGGTTGTGTTGGACATGGCTCTATTTAGGGCAAATACGTAGTTCCACGACATTTGTGCTCCCTCACGCTTTAGTGTCAGGTGTTGTCAGTTCATTTCATGGCTGGTACCAAAGACATTTCCTATTTTTTCTCAAATAAGGTACATTTTTTCTGTGAACTAATATAACTCGCGTCATAAGCCAGTGAAAACATACATAAATCCCAGATTTTTTATTGAGAGATGCAGTTAGAATTCTCACCATTTGGTAAATACTAAAAATGAAGGAAGAAAACTGTGATCCAACTGTATAGAGGAATTTATTTATTTTAAATTAAGGGGGAAAATCCCAAGGGAAAATGGTGCCAATCTAACAGCCATCAGTGCCATATTACAAGTGCTTGAAGATCTTTGGGAAGTGGGTTAATGAGGTCATTGGTAGTATTTTTAATAGACTATCCATGTTGCTGGCAATCTCATGGAAATGCAAAAGGTGCCGATCTTTCACCTTTCTGGCTCCATTTCATATCAAGCAATGACAAGGATGACTGAACTGTATTCTTTGAAGACTGCTTTAGAGAAGACTAAGTAAAATGCAGTTAGTAACGTTTCTTAACATGTCTCATTTTCTGGTGGACTCTTAATCAGATGAACCCTTGTGCCCTTCAGGTAATTGTTCATTGCAGTCAGTATCACCCAGATTGATCCTTGATTGAATAAAGGATTTCTGTTCCGTCTCATCGGCAGTTATTTTATAGCACTGAAACACTCGTAGGGAGACCGGTATGGACAAATCTCACCACTACTGCACTGCGTCTGGTATTGAGTGATATGGCCATTTAAATGTTGACAGCTGCTCTTTAGTTAACTCTGTGGAACATACTGGCCAACAACAACAGATAGCCACACGTCCAGTTGAATTCTGGATGCTCGATTCCTTTATTAGTAAAATCACCGCTTGGAGGCATATTAGTGAGGAAAATAAGCTTGATAAATCTTATGTCTGCACATGAATCCCATACCTGGCAAAGAGAATAACCATCTCCTCTCAGTGAGTAGCTTATGCACTGTTTAAATCCCACTTATGTCTTTATAATAAGAATCAGAAATGACGCATAGGCCCAGTATTAGCCTTTTACAGATGGGTGAATTTCAGGTTTTGGAGAACTCTCAACCATTTGGTGCAATAAAAAGGTATTTGCACCTAAACAGATGCATCTATCTAGCACAGTATGCACAGGAATAAAGTAATGGCCTATAATTGGATCTATATAAAGGCACTGGATGGAGAAAAATAAAATAACCTAAGGCTATATCTACACTTACAGCAGCATGTAGAGTACATGCACTGCGTGCCCACTAGCTTGGGTATAAATAGCAATGAAAACAGTGAGCCACTGCTTAGGCGAGGAAAGATATGCCAAAACCTGAGAGTTCTCTGGCTCTCTACTCACTCGATCTGGGTCTCCTCCATCTACACTGCCACTTTTAGTGGTGTAGCATCCTTCTGCCTCCCCGCACCACAGCCTTTCACTCCCACATGCAGTGACACAGCCCAGTGGGTCTGTGCTATAGGTAGAGTGAAGGCTTTTACACTGGGGACTTTAACACAGATTTCACAGTCTAGGAGCATTTGATAGAGTTTCATGACGTGCGGCTTAACTGTAGTGTTAGTAGTCCCAATCTCTCTCCATCCAAAGAATGTCTTCCCATTAACTACCACCTTCTGCTGCCATTGGGGAGGTCCAATGGATCTGCACCCACAAGGGTGCAGCATCACATATGGGCAGTGATTTGGGGTGTGATGGCTCAGTATGAACATTATATGCTATCAGTGGAGGGGCTATTTGAATCCCTCCCACTGGAGATTCAGTTACATGGGTAACTTGGTGAGGTTAGGGTTTCCAGCACTGTGCTGGGCCTCCGTCTGCAATCCCGGGCAAAGTGACCCTAATGGACTACTACTTTATCCCCAATCATCCTGGGGCTTCTCGGAGGTGGCTTCTCCTCCCCCCTGGGTGTTGGGTTTCGGCTTGGGCCAAATTCCTGTCCTCTGATCCTATTCCATCCCGATTGGGTTTTTTAATCAAACCCAGGCCAACTATCCACATAATGATCTGCCAATTTCCTGGCATCTCTAGGCTCTTTGTCAATTAAAAATGATCTTAGGTTGTGGCGACAGAGTTTGTAGAATTGTTCTGAACCTATTAATTCATAGACCTCATCAACCGTGATAACTCCCCAACCAGTTCCCCATTTTATTATGTAACCCCTAATTTGGGTTGACATCTCAGGCTAGGTCATATCCTCTTTATTTGAACTCCATGAAACTTTCTCCTATACTCTTCAGGGGTCAATTTAACCTTTTGCATCCAAATTTGTTCACATAGCCCATGATCTTTATAGTCTACTCCAGGGGTGGCCAACCAGTCAGAGACGAAGAGCCGCAAAGAGCCACATTTACCTTTTCAGTTTCCCCTAGTCTCTTACCCTCCTCTGAAAATTCACGCTGATCCCTCAATTTCTGCAGCAGCTTGTCAATTTCACTTGTCAGTTTCCCCTCCTCTCTTACCCTACACCAAAAAGCTTGTCAATTTCAAAGAACACAGAGCAGAAAAGAGCCCCAATCCGCATTTGTATGACCAAAGAGCCGCATGCCACCCCTGGTCTACTCGGTCCACATGGGTGAAAATGGGCCTTTGTCCTTGACAGTAATGGAGCCAGGTACCCTATCATGTCCTCCTGTCCCACCTGGATCGATTCACACCCCATTTAAAAGCATTAAGAAACATGTCCCCTTCCTAAAGCACAGAAATAATTTAGAATTTATGCCACCCACTACAATTCAGATTTTGCTGGATTAGGATTGGGATTTTGCTGGGGGAGTCTCTCCATACTGTGATGATGTTGATGATCCTTGTCCCGCTGTCTTCTCTTCATGCTTCTCCCACTCCGCTCTTTCTTGCTCCCAGTCTTCAAGCAGCTGTTTCCTGACACAGTCTGTCCCTCTCCAGCTGCAGCTTCTCTTGCTCTGTCGATCTGTCCGCAATCCTGGCTGCAGTCACTCTCTCTGTCGGCCTCATCCCTGTTCTAGAAAGATGTCTCCAAGATTTCCCCCACCTGCTGGATTCTCTGCCAGTGGGCTGGATGTTCTCTGTAAACCTAGACCATCATTCCTTTTCTGGTCCTCAGAGTACAGGAGGTCAACTAGCCATCCTTTGTCAGCTCTTCAGTGTTGAGCTGCCTTTTTCTGTATATCTCAACCAGCTGACCTTGTTTCAGCTGATCATAACTCATTTTTCTTGTTCCTTTCCCAAAAAGGGCTATGAGTCTTTTCTCTGTCCTTTTCCCTTCTACAGTACTTGCTTTCACTGCTATTATCATTCACTGGCAATTCCTCACTGTCATAGATCCACCCCCCCAAGGCCACCGGAGTGTTTATTTGCAGATTTCTCTCACTCAGATCATACACAAATTTGTGTATCACAGTGTGGCTAATGAAAGAAGAGAGGGTGCAAAATTATGCAAAAAAATAATACTCAACCTCCGGGCTTAAAACAGGTTTTGGATTGAGTCAGCATCTCATGGCTCCCCAAGCTGGTGTTTTTCTGGGGTGGCTGCCATCATGTGCTCCAGAATTTAAGCTTTTGTTTTTAAGATAGTAGGGTGAAATCCTGTCTCCACTGAAGTCAGTTGCAAAACTGCCATAGACTACAATAAGATGAGGATTTCAGCATAAGTCTCTGGGCTCTGCATGGTATTTCTTCTGTCTCACATGCCATGTTCTTGAATGTCATCTTTCCCTTGTTTGCTGTGGCTTCTTTTGATATGACAAATATGGCTTTACATTGTACTTCCCTTTGTTTTTCCTGTTTCACTTTAAGGTTTTTCTCCTGTGTGAAATAAAAGCATTAAACAGAAAAGACAATATTCAATCTCTTTGCCTTTGCAGTTAAAAAGAAAACCTTCAATACATAAATTGAAGGGCAGCTGATGTAGTGTCGTCTAAGAGAAGACAATATGAAATAGCGCCAAGAGAAATGCAAATTGGCATCATTCATTGGAATTGGCTATTGACTCTGAAGAACAGTGGTAATTTAAATGTCAGAATTGTTAACACTTTCATTGCTGTCAAAGAGTGCAAGAAAGAATGCCTATCATATTATGAAGATCTACGCAATCTACTGTGAATGACCTATCATTTAGGCATCATGCATGAGTAGAACCTGGTTGCAGATGGAGATTTAGAGAATAGCAGCTTCCCTAGCCATCCAATCACCCCTCCCTCAACCCCCTTTTAAAAAACTGGTAAAAAAATTCAATGTTTGAAATTTTTGAATTAAGATTTTCACATGGAATTTTCCTATTTTATCAATCAATTTCCCCTGCCTCCAATCTGATCCCTGCTTGAAAACATTTGCTTTTGTTCACCAACCAAGTAGTTGCTTACAAGCTTGGAGGTGAGGTGTTGACACTCATATGCTGGTTTCATTCATAGTGAGTCTAGATCCCACCTGTACTTTCCATCTGTTTAACACTTTTGTCTGTTAAAGGGGCCTGCTCATCTGTCATTTTATAAAAAAACAAAGTAAGTACTCTGCAATTCCTAGCACAAATTCAATCCTAGACGAATAGATAGTGGGCACAGACATTCATGAACATAGCAGCGGTTCATTGCATGGGAGACGCCCCTCTAAAAGGCTGGCAGTGGATTTATTTGTATACTTAGACTCCCCTAGTTTGGAAGTAGCCTTTTGTCGACTCTTTGTTTCCACTACAATATACCTGATGATTGTCAGATCTCTCTCTCCTTTAGCACTCAGTGCTGGTGAACTGTAGAGTAGCTTATAATAATATGAGGACCTGATCCTTCCAGTCCTTATGTAAATAGTCCTTACTGGGAGCTCTCTCATAATCACTAGGCAGAGGCCATTGTTCGGGCAACGCAGAGTGCACCAGAGAGACCTCAGTGAACTGTTCTGTCTCAGGTAAGCAGAAAGTCTCCTGAAGTTTGTTGGGGCAAAGGGAGAGTGTCCATTGCTATATCTGTACATAAGGTACAGCCTGCTCCCAGGAGCTCTCTCACATGGAGGGGAAGCGTGCCCATTGCTACACCCCTTCTGAGCAGTCCTGCTCCTGTGGATGCAGGGTGCAAGAGATATGACTTTGGCCTGTCACAGGTCTCTCTAGGGCTGTGTTTAGCTTCCCACCCCTCCCTATGGATGTCTGGTCAAGCTATCGCTGCATTACCAGGGACTCAAGGGCTGCAATTCTGCTAGGTCCTTGCACACAGCACCAGGGGTGATGTGCTTGGTATTCCTTGCCTGTTTCTCCTCTTTTCCAGCACACCCACATCAGATCATGAGTAAGGGTTCGCAAGATCAGGTTCTAAGGCTATGTCTTCACTGACGGCGGCAAATTTGCCGCTGTCAGAATGACTTCTCTGGATTGACTGAGTGGTCAGTGAAGACCCGCTCAGTCGATCCAGAAATCAACATATTAAGACCACCTCCTCAAGTGGCGTAGCGCTGCGTCAACAGGAACAACGCAGTGCAGTGAAGACGGCACGCAGAACAGAAGCACAGAAGTTGACGGGAGTTATGCACGTTTTTTGCGTAGCTTGCGTAACTCCAGTCGACTGCCGCCGAATCTCGGAAGACAAGCCCTAAGTGATAATGAAGTCGGTGAAGAGGACAAAGGCAAATACATTTGCAGCTTCACCATTCACACAGTTGTTTCCAACAAATCTAGCCATACTGGATATCTAAAAACTCTATGAAGCTTATCAAAGCTTGAGACAATTGTTCTTGAATTAGACAGTTTAATTTAATCATGAGCCCCTATTAAGGAAGCAAAATAAACAAGCAAAAAGCAAGCACTCTGTTGGGTTTTTCAGATTATTATGAAGTCCAGAAAATTGGGCCCATTGTGTCTGTTATCCACATCATAACATGGCAGCAACTGTTTTATTTAGTTTGTTACTCTGTTGTATATTCTTGTGGATGTTAAAGCCTTGCCAATTATTTTATTTATTGGTAATTTTGCTGAATGCCATGGAAAATAAAATCATTGGACTTGGTATGCAGTGCCAAAATAGGCTTTCCTGCACGATTATGTCCAAAAGCCAGTTCAGTTTAGGAAGCCATTGGCTCCAGTGCATGAGTGAGAAATTAAAGATTCTTATTGGTTATAATTTACTTCTTGCATCATCTTCAGATTTTAAGGAAATAATGCACTTCATGTGCAATTTTAAATTGCTGTCTGTTTGCCTTCTTTGCCAATATCATCACCTCATCTAGCAGAGATAGATGATTCTCTGCTGTGGAACTTTTCCCTCCTCTCTCATGCATTCTGGCCTTACTCAGAGGGCCAGCTTCCAGCCTCTCTTACTCAGCAGTTAGCATATGTGGCCGATGGGGGCTGGTAGGTCTCAGGAAGCAGCAGATAATTAAAACACAGACTCATAGACTTTAAGGTCAGAAGGGAACATCATGATCATCAAGTCTGACCCATGGTAGGATAAGGAATGAAAAAGGCTCATTCAGCATCCATATATCCTACTGATGGTTTTTCACACCGAACGGTAACCTCATAATGTAATTCAATTAACTTTGCATTGTTTCTTCACTTGGACCTCATTCATTGCCCATTGAAATCAGTGGAAATATTTTCCTACTGATCATTGAATTAGGACCTTCGAGAGAATGGAACGTCTTGTGGTTAAGGCACGGGGCTGGGACTCAAGAGATCTAGGTTAAGTTTCTGGCTCTGCCACAGACTTTTTGGGCTGGTCACTTACTCTCTGTGTCACAAGTCTCCATCGGTAAAACGGGGAAAACCATTCGTCCTTTCTCTCAGCCTTTGTACATATCATCTGTTTAGACAGCCATCTTTGCAGAGCAATGACTGAATGTACAGTGTGAACGCACTGTGAATGTACAGTAGGTAGCACAAGGCAGCCCAGAGTTCAGTTGTACCCACCAGAGCACACCATAATATGAATAATAAATTCTGCTGACTTGTATTCATTATCTCTGTTTTAACCTTCATCCTCCATGTAGAGTGTAGTAGTCCTACAATTAGAATTGGTCAGGAATTTTTGACAAAAATATTTTAACTGGAAAATGCAGATTTGTCATTAAAAAAAAAAAGTTTCTAAGGCCCAGGATGGAATCTCTGGGCAGAGATAGAGCGCAAGTAAGAGAGACCAGAATAGCCAACAATCCAGGGTTAGGGTACTCACCAGAGAGAGGGGAGACTCAGGTTTGAGTCCTGCTCTGAATCAGGTAAAACAGGGTACACTTACACAGCCTGCATCAGTGAGCATCCTTGCCCTGGTCAACGGACTTGGTCTCGTGCTACCATACTAAAAATAGCTGTGTAGATGCTGTACCTTGGGCTCTGAAGCCTAGAAAGGGTGTGGGCTTCAGAGCCCTAAAAGTGCTGTCTATATAACAATTTTTGTCATGGTAGCATGAGCCTGAGTCTGCCGACCCTGGCTCGGCGGCTCACTGCCACTTGCTCTGTATGTGTCTCAGGGCTGGCCCTAGACTAAAAGGCGCCCCAGGAGAGGAGCATCTTCAGCGCCCCATTCCCCCCCGATTTGTTAATTTTTTTAATATCTTATTTTTTATTGCATTTATAGCCCATTTCACGACTTTGATGCACGATTTGCATGCATGATTTATCCACATATGGGAAACATTTTACTTCAACTATTCTATTCTCCTTTTTGTTGCCAACAACAAAAACCGCA